>NC_091988.1:33757963-34373295 GCF_044704955.1 Pristiophorus japonicus | reverse complement strand
ACGGAACCTCCAGCAATGGTGGTCAGTGTGAAAGGAATGGCTTGGTTATTGTGGGGATCCTTTATGGTGTGGCTGTGGAGTGGTGCCTGTTATGTATGTAAACATGTAAATACCATGTCTAACCACCAGAGGGCTTATACCCTGGAGTCCCAAGGGATCCCACAATCCCTTGGGAGCACCTGTATATAAGGAGGCCTCACAGGCTGGAGAGGCACTCTGAGACCTGTAATAAAGGACTACGGTCATACCTTACTTTGAGCTTGCAGTATCTAGTCTGACTCTTTATTCAAGACATAACAACTGGCGACGAGATACAAATGACAAACACCACCACAACAATACAGAGACCGTGGAGAAATTTTCAGAGGGAGATGATTGGGAAACCTTCGTGGAGCAACTCGACCAATACTTCGTGGCCAACGAGCTGGAAGGAGAAGCGAATGCTGCCAAACGAAGGGCGTTTGTGGGGCACCAACGTATGGCCTCATGAAAAATCTGCTCGCTCCAGCGAAACTTACAGACAAGTTGTACGATGAGTTGTGCACACTGGTCCAGGAGCATCTAAACCCGCCCGAAGGAAAGCGTTCTGATGGCAAGGTATCGGTTCTACACGTACAAAAGGTCTGAAGGCCAGGAAGTGGCGAGCTACGTCTGCGAATTTGAAGGACACTTTAAGCACATGCTTCGGGACTTCTTTGTACTTGGCATTGGCCATGAAGTAATACTTCGCAAACTCTTGACTGTAGAGATCCCAACCTTGAGTAAAGCCATTGTGATAGCCCAGGCGTTTATCGTCACCAGTGACAATACCAAACAAATTTCTCAGCACACGAAGGCTGCTGCAAGTACCGTGAACAAAGTAACATTGCTTTTGAATCGAAATGTACAGGGCAGGACTTACACGCCTGCAACTGCATGTCCGCAGATGACTCAGAGTTCACCATCAAGGGTGGTGAATACAAAGCCATTAATACCTTGTTGGCACTGCAGCGGTGACCATCGTTTCCATTCACGTCGCTTCAAAGGATACATTTGCAAGGGCTGTGGAACAATGGGACACCTCCAACGTATGTGCAGGCGAGCTGCAAACCCTGCTAATCCTGCAAACCACTATGTTGCAGAGGAGGACAGATCCACGGTGAATTATGACAAACCAGAGCCTCAGACCGAGGAGGCAGAGGTATATGGGGTGCACACATTTACCACAAAGTGTCCCCCGATAATGCTGAAGGTTGAATTAAATGGACTCCCCGTGCCCATGGAGCCGGACACGGGTGCAAGCCAGTCCATAATGAGCAAAAAGACTTTTGATAACTTGTGGTGCAGCAAAGCCTCAAGGCCAGTCCTGACTCCCATTCGTACTAAACTGAGAATGTACACAAAGGAACTGATTCCCGTAATCGACAGTGCTACTGTAAAGGTCTCCTACGATGGAGCGCTGCACGAGTTACCACTCTGGGTGGTACCGGGTAATGGCTCCATGCTGTTTGGCAGGAGCTGGCTGGGAAAAGATACGCTGGAACTGGAATGACATCCGAGCGCTTTCGTCCGTCGACGACACCTCATGTGCCCAGCTCCTAAACAAGATCCCCTCGCTGTTCGAACCAGGCATTGGAAAGTTCCAAGGAGCAAAAGTGAAGATCCATTTGATTCATCACAAGGCGAGAGCGGTATTTATATGATGAGAGAGAGGGTGGAGATCGAGCTGGACAGGCTGCAACGAGAGGGCATCATTTCGCCGATCAAATTCAATGAGTGGGCCAGTCCGATTGTTCCAGTCCTCAAGGGAGACGGCACCGTCAGAATCTGTGGTGATTACAAAGTAACTATCAATCGTTTCTCACTGCAGGATCAATACCCACGACCAAAGGCAGACGATCTATTTGTGATGCTGGCGGGAGGGAAAATGTTCACGAAGCTGGACTTGACCTCGGCCTACATGACGCAGGAGCTGGAGGAATCACCGAAAGGCCTCACCTGCATCAACACGCACAAAGGGCTCTTCACTTACAACAGATACCCTTTTGGGATTCGATCAGCTGCGGCGATATTCCAGAGGAACATGGATAGCTTGCTGAAGTCGGTCCCGCGCACCGTGGTCTTCCAGGATGACATCTTGGTTACAGGTCGGGACACCGTCGAGCACCTGCAGAACCTGGAGGAGGTTCTTAGTCGACTTAATCGTGTGAGGCTCAGGCTAAAATGCTCAAAGTGCGTTTTCCTGGTGCCTGAAGTGGAGTTCCTGGGAAGAAGAATCGCGGCGGATGGCATCAAGCCCACCGATTCGAAGACGGAGGCAATCAAGAACGCATCGAGACCACAGAATGTGACGGAGTAGCGGTCGTTTCTAGGATTCCTGAACTATTTTGGTAACTTCTTACCGGGTCTTAGCACATTGTTAGAACCCCTGCACTCTTTATTGTGAAAAGGAGATGACTGGTATGGGGCAAAAGCCAAGAAAATGCCTTTGGGAAAGCTAGGAATCTTTTATGTTCAAACAAATTGCTTGTGTTGTACGATCCATGTAAGCGTTTGGTACTAGCATGTGATGTGTTGTCGTATGGGGTCGGGTGTGTATTGCAACAAGCTAATGAATTTGGGAAATTGCAACCGATTGCTTATGCATCCAGAAGTCTGTCTAAGGCCGTGAGGGCCTATAGTATGATCGAACATGTTTATGGGGTAAAGAAAATGCATCAATATCTGTTCGGGCTCAAATTTGAATTGGAAACTGACCATAAGCCACTATATCCCTCTTTTCTGAAAGCAAGGGGATAAATACAAATGCATCGGCCCGCATCCAGAGATGGGCGTTCACGTTGTCCGCATACAACTACGCCATCCGCCACAGGCCAGGCAGAGAAAACTGTGCTGATGCTCTGCTCTCAATAGGCTGCCATTGTCCACCACAGGGGTGGAGATGGCACAGCCTGCAGAGTTAGTTATGGTAATGGAAGCATTCGAGAGTGAGCAATCACCTGTAACCGCCCGACAGATTAGAACCTGGATGAGCCAGGACCCCTTAATGTACTTAGTAAAAAACTGTGTGCTCCACGGGAGTTGGTCTTGTGTCCTGTTAGAGATGCAGGAAGAAATAAAGCCGTACCAGCGGCGCAAAGATGAAATGGCTATACAGGCAGACTGCCTTCTATGGGGTAATTGGGTAGTGGTGCCAAAAAAGAGCAGGGACACTTTCATCAGTGATCTCCACAGCACCCACCCAAGCATCGTAAAGATGAAAGCAAGAGCCAGATTCCACGTGTGGTGGCCCGGTATCAATGCTGACTTAGAGTCCTGTGTGCACAAATGTAATACATGTTCACAGTTAAGCAATGCATCCAGGGAGGCGCCACTAAGTTTATGGTCCTGGCCCTCAAAACCATGGTCCAGGGTCCATGTCGACAATGCAGGCCCATTCATGAGAAAAATATTCTTAGTGTTGTAGATGCGTACTCCAAATGGATTGAATGTGTGATAATGACGGCAAGCACGTCCGCTGCCACCATTGAAAACCTATGGGCCATGTTTGCCACACACGGCCTGCCTGATGTCCTTGTAAGTGACAATGGGCCGTGCTTCACCAGTGCCGAGTTCAAGGAGTTCATGACCCGCCACTTCCGACCTCCGCTCCTCGTCCATCCCAAACTCCGCTCCTCACCCGTCCTGACCTCCGGACCTCGCCCGTCCCGACCTCCCCTTCTCGCCAGTCCCGACCTCCGCTCCTCGGGGGTCCCGACCTCCACTCCTCTGCAAAGTGCAGGCAGAGCCGCCATTTGGGAAGCTTACACGAAGGTGGATTCACAGCAGGATACCGCACCACTGTCGATCTTTTAGATTTTGATAGCGGGCCCACTTCCGAACCCGCCCTCTGAGCTTCGGCAAAATCCAGCCCTTAGAGTGTAATTGGAGTGATAGAAAGAGGTGTTTTGCAGTGTGTCCTTGCAATTATAGGTTGAAGGAAGTGATGGAGGTGATGAAAGGCGTGTTGTTGGATGCAGTTCAGATAGCCAGAGAGGTGACGTGTTGTATTCGCCCTTCCTGCTCTTTGTGCAAAGGCACACATTTAGGTCATTGAACCTCTTTCTGTTATGTTTGGAATAAATTCACAGGACTATATCGCAAGCTCAAACAGTTGTGATCTTGGCTCTTTATTCAGACTCCAGAGTGAGGAAGCAGCATGGTGAATCACCTTTTATACCTGCTTGCCCCAGGGTGCACAGGTGACCCTTAGGTCTCCCACAGATGTGTCCCCTAGTGGCAAGTCTTACATTTGGGTAAGGTCTAAATACGTACATAACATCACTCCCCCCCAAAGTCTTATTGTGCAAGTTATTTGCAAGTTGAGGCGATCTGGCGCCCCATGCCCCCGGGTCGATCACCTGGGTTGAAGTCCTGACATGGTGGGTTCATCCTCATGGTTGACGGCGAAGTTGATCGTGTTAATGGGTCATTGGGGGCCAGGTCCTTTCACAGTAGTTCCTGATTATCTGTAATTCGCAGTTTAGTCTTGTCCAAATGCTTTACTCGTTAGCCCGGTACATGGCTCCGTTTTCATCACATACACTCCATTCCCCCCCTTGACTAATGCAGTGCTAGCGGCCCAACTAGGGCTCTGAACATGGTCTACATGGTTGCGTGGAGGGGCCGTGTAATTATATGGTGCATTCTCTGCTGATGGCATATGGAAGGCTCGGTTCTGAGTGATTCTGTCTGGTGACTGCATAACATCCAGGATAGCCAGGTCTGTAAGGAGTCTACTGTAACATGCGTGGTGCTAGGTTTAGTGATTTGGGCTACCTGCTCTGGACTATTGTCGCGCACCCTGAAGTCTGGCAAGCCCAGGATGGCCGCAATGGCCTTGAGACTTTCGGTAGTGGCAGGAGGCCTAGTGTTCCCCGTGGACATTGGGCCGTAGTATGGGGGCCCTGAACCACCGACTGTGTGTAGCTGCCCTGCCATGCTTTGCAACGTTCGGATGGGTCTATCGTCTCTGCGACGGATAGGTTGCCACATCCCATCTAGCAGTTCACCTTTGGCAGGCGGTAACATGGGATCCTGGCTGGTCCAGGTCCTAAGCTGGGGGGCCGTTACGGTTGACCCCTCGCTTTCTAGCACTTCCACGACCATGAGTGAGTCTGCAGGCTGCACCGTTTCTATCCTGGTGGTGGGCAACGGTGGTCAACTGAGAGCATTAGTGCCGCTCTCAGTGCCTGGCCCGTGGCGGATCATATTACAGTGCATAGACAGTTTTAGACATTCTCGAAACAACGCATCGATAATGGTGCCTCTGCTCTCCCAAGCTTGTGGGATGAGCAGCGTGTCTGACTCGAGCACATATTGGGACACTCTTTGGTACGTCTCTTTAGTCCCCTGAACACAGGCTGCTGCTTTGCTTAACTTATTTGTTACATGTTCAATTGTTTGGGGCTTGCCCGCTACTTTTGCTTGCTGCACAACACTCCCAACCCCGTGCGGTAACATCTCACTTGCTACGAATACTTTGTTAGATACATATACAACTGGTTGGGGTTCGCCCGCTACTTTGGCTTGCTGTACAACACTCCCGACCCCGTGTGATAACACATCACTTGTTACAAGTACTTTGTCAGATACATATACGACCGGTTGGTGTTCGGCCACTACTTTGACTTGTAAGGTACCCCTGACCCCATACAATGGTACATAAGTGGCCGCAAAAGACCGCTCACTAGGGTTACCTGGTGCACACAATTTATTGGAGCGTGGTGGGTTCCTGGCCTTCATCACGGCCGCCCCTTTACCTTTGCCCCAAACCCAGCCATCTTCCTTGCTGGGCGACACATTCCTCCGTTCCATTGTGGTGACCTACCATGGTCTGGGCGCTCTCTCGTCCCGTAGTCTGGACGCTCTCTCGTCCCGTGGCCTGGATGCACTTTCGTCCTGTGGTCTGGATGCTCTCTCATCCCAAGGCCTGGGCGTACCTTCATCCTGTGGTCTGGACGTCTTCTCGTCCCATGGTCTGGATGCACTTTCATCCCGTGGTCTGGGCGCCCCTCTTGTCCGTGTCCGTGATGCCGACTGCCGTGATCTTCCTCCCCAGGTATTTTGCCTCTGGAGTCAGGAAGACGCATTCGGATTGTTTCGGCCGGAGTCCCACTCCACCTGGTCGACCTGGAGCCTCTTCCATCATCGCAAAGGGGCCTTTGGCTTCGGATAGTGGGTGCCGCACCAGTACCACTGCTCGGTTGAACTTTACCTCCTCCTGGTTGTGATGAGTGGCCTGTGCCTTGGGGATCTGCGAATGGATCTGCACTTTGATGCCTGGTTCAGCTGAAAGTGGGGGTTTGCTCAGCCTTTGAGAAGGGTAGGCCTTGTTCGCTGGAGAAGGTACGCAGAGGTCTTCCCAGTTCCATCAAATCTTCCCCATCCACCTCCTGCCAAGCAGCGTTAGCCCATCACCTGAAACAATCCACAGTGATAAATCGTGCATTGCTCCCTCATGGAATACTCTTATGTCCGCACTACCAATAACTGGTATCAGTTCCTTGGTGTAGGTGCGCAGCTTTGCCTGAATCGGGATCAGCTTGGGTCTTTGTGCTTCGTCGCCCCACAGCTTCTCGAAAGCCTTCTGGCTCATAACTGATTGACTCGCCCCCGTGTCTAGTTCCATGGAGACTGGAGTGCGGTTAAGTTCAACTTTTAACATTATCGGAGGGCTTTTGGTGATGAAGCTGTGTATCCCATATACTTCCTCTTCATCCTCAGGGTCAGTTGCCTCTCCTGCTCGTTCATCGTGATCCTTGCTGGATCGGTCGTCCT
Organism: Pristiophorus japonicus; assembly: GCF_044704955.1. Classification (NCBI taxonomy): domain Eukaryota; kingdom Metazoa; phylum Chordata; class Chondrichthyes; family Pristiophoridae; genus Pristiophorus; species Pristiophorus japonicus. The sequence continues at coordinate 34,366,497 of NC_091988.1, read as the reverse complement.
CTCCTGACTGTGCCACGTGGTGAGTCAGAGATCGTTTGCACATTCGCTGGAGGTCCCCCATTGTTCCACAGCCCTTACACACATAGAGCCTGAATCGACATTGATGAGCTCTATGGCTGCCCCCGCAGCGCCAACATGGTGCTAATGGATACGCATTCACGCCCCACGGTGGACTCTGAGTCACTCTAGGCCTAGGTCTAGCCTCTGCAATCGGGTGGGCCCTGCCCTGTGCCATTCTGCCTGCTGCAAACATTATTTTGTGCACGGTGCTTGCCGGTGAGCTTCGATTCTGTGAAGATATCTGTTTTGTGTTATCGCTCATGGATATGATAGCTTGGGCTATCTTGATGGACTTGCTCAGATCTAGGGATTCAGCAGATAGCAGTTTGCAAAGGATGATCCCTCCATGGCCCTCCAAAAGTTGGGGGGGGGGGCGACCACGCCCTACAGGCATGGCACCGCACGCCGTCCGTCATTCTGCATATCATTCATTCACCTCGTGGCCAATTCCAAGCACGAAAATGTCCCGCAACATTTCCCCCAAGGATCCTGCAAAGTCACACTGCCCCGCAAGGCGTCTTAGGTCGGCGACAAAACTCGCCATGTTCTGGCCCTCGGAGCAATGGTGCATGGAAAAGCGATACCTGGCCATCAGGATGCTCTCCTTTGGCTTGAGGTGTTCCTTAGCCAGCGTACTCAGCTCTGCGTAAGATTTGTCCGTTAGTTTGACCAGTGGCAGCAAATTTTTAAGAAGGCCATATACCAATGACCGGTGAGGAGAATCACCCTGCGCTTGGTCGTCGCCTCAACCTTGTCCAATTCATTGGCCACAAATTACTGGTCGAGGTGCTCAATGAAGGCTTCCCAATCATCACCCTCAACAAGTCTCTCAAGAATACCAACAGCAGCCATTACCACCTGAAAGTTCTTGATCCGTTACTCGTCGCCAATTTGTTATGTTCAGAATAAATTCACAGGACTATATCGCAAACTCAAACTGTTATGACCTTGGTCTCTTTATTCAGTCTCCAGAGTGAGGAAGCAGCATGGTGAATCACTTTTTATATCTGCTTGCCCCAGGGTGCACAGATGACCCTTGGGACTCCCACAGATGTGCTCCCTAGTGGCAAGTCTTACATTTGGGTACAGTCTACATACATACATAACACTTTCTACATTTGAACCTAGGTCCTGAGTTTGATACTGGTGGCACTGACCCTGTCAGCCATCTCTGTCTAATCATAGGTAGTCCCTCGAAATCGAGGAAGACTTGCTTCCAGTCTAAAAGTGAGTTCTTAGGTGACTGAACAGTCCAATATGGGAATTACAGTCTCTGTCACAGGTGGGACAGATAGTCGTTGAAGGAAAGGGTGGGTGGGAATGGTTTGCCGCATGCTCCTTCCGCTGTCTGCGCTTGTTTTCTGCATGCTCTTGGCGACGAGATTCGAGGTGCTCAGCGTCCTCCCAGATGCACTTCCTCCACTTAGGCCGGTCTTTGGCCAAGGACTCCCAGGTGTCGGTGGCGATGTTGCATTTTATCAAGGAGGCTTTGAGCGCATCCTTAAAATGTTTCCTCTGCCCACCTTGGGCTCGCTTGCCGTGTACGAGTTCCGAGTAGAGCGCTTGCTTTGGGAGTCTTGTGTCAGGCATGCGAACAATGTGGCCCGCCCAACAGAGCTGGTCGAGTGTAGTCAATGCTTCGATGCTGGAGATGTTGGCCTAATCGAGGATGTTTACGTTGGTGCATCTGTACTCCCAGGGGATTTGCAGGATCTAGCGGAGACATCATTGGTGGTATTTCTCCAGCGATTTGATGTGTCTATATGGTCCACGTCTCTGAGCCAGACAAAAGGGTGGGTATCACTACAGCCCTGTAGACCATGAACTTGGTGGCAGATGAGGGCCTGATTTTCAAACACTCTCTTCCTCAGGCGGCCAAAGGCACCGTTGAACCTCGTTGTCGATGTCTGCCCTTGCTGATAATAGGCTTCCAAGGTATGGAAAATGGTTCACGTTGTCCAGCGCCGTGGATCTTGATGACTGGGGGGCAGAGCTGTGTGGCAGGGTCAGGTTGGTGGAGGACCTTTGTCTTACGGATGTTTATTGTAAGGCCAATGCTTTCGTACGCCTCAGTGAAGATGTTGACTATGACTTGGAGTTCAGTCTCTGAATGTGCGCAGACGCAAGCGCCGTTTGTGTACTTCAGTTCGACGACAGAGATTGCTTAATAATGACATTGGGATTGCTCCTGCGGCTGCTGGGAAACAGTTCCTCCCAACTCACCCTAACATCAGGAAAGCAGGGGGCAAGCTGCGACTTGCCTCTGTTGGCAAAATTTCTGGAAGAATTGGACAAGCAAAATTGAAAGCGGGCAATGCAACCTTACTTCAAGAGGTGCGTGTTTGTTTTAAATAGGTCTCAGGAGGCACATTGGAAGTTGTGCACATCATCAGGCTTCTGATTCCCAATGCGATCAGGACAGCAGCCCATTAGTCCAATGGAAATGAAATCCGCGAGTTAAAATTGCCCAGGCCTCAAACCGATGATGTCACGGGGACACCCCACACCCCCCGCCTGATCAGTACCCCAAGTTAAAATCGGGGCTTAGATTGTTTTCTTGATGTTTTCCCCCTTCACCACATCTGTTTAGCGTTGTACAAAAAAAGGAACAGTATCACTTTCAGTTCCCAGTTCTGATGAAGGGTCTACACCCAAAACCTGTCTTTTCTCTAGTCAGATGCTGAGGGGCCTGCTTTGTATTTCCATCAGTTTCTAGTTTAATTTCAAACATTTGAAGTTATTTTTCTTTTCGTACCCTTATACTAAGTATATATTTCATCTGCACATGCATATAATCTGCAATTTACCAATCTTGCATTGCTGTCTGGGAATCTTGCCCATTGGCAGCACTTATTAGACATTAAGTTGGTTTTCCAACCATTTAAATTAATGATTGGGAAATCATACACTGTGCACACCCATATTTGAAATAGTCCCTACCAGCTGACACCACAAAGTCAGAAATTTACTCTTAGACCTTCCTTCAACCAATTAAACCGAGCAGGCCGCAGGCTTCATTTTGATCCTGGGCAGTGATGCTCAGTGATCATTCAACAGGGGGTGCACTTGTAACAGGAAGAAAAATGTCAGTTTCCCTTTCATCTTCCCCCCACAAAGTAATACATTCTTAGTAGTAATGAGGCCCTCATCAGAATAGCCAATAGCTGACAAACCTACCACCATCCAGTGACAGAGTCAACACTGTAACTACAGGATCGTCTATAAAAAAACTTGAAATATAATCATGTTTTCATTATCGAATTATACTGTTGCTATCAAGCAGAGCTGTCAAAAACAAAAAGTTTCTATGTTCCTGTAGCTTGAAGTTTATTGTTATGTTTACTCAAGAAGACAGTGACTTATAGAGTGTGCATCAAACTGAAGCCAGTGGATCAAAGAGAACAAAATACTTATTCAAGCATTGTGTATTTCATATAAGTGCTCTTTAAATGGCAGATTAATTCTGTAGGTCTTTTATTTATTTTAAGAATATAAAAGAAATTCCTCCCCTAATACTTCAGTTACCCTTAGGGTCCAGGGATTTTACTTATTAGCTTTCTACTTGATATTAAATATTCCTTGTGCCTTGCCAAGACCACCATGCAGCAGCAGGTATGCCCTGCATCTGGTCTTATTCCAGCACTATGACAGGACATGGGCTGGAATGTAGCTGTCTGAGCAGCACAACTAATTCAGACCATGTGGCTAAAATCTCAGATATGGCAATGGAAGATGGGATAAAGTCAGAATACCCCACACTTTGACTGGCTAAACAGTTTGTAAAGATCAGTTTTTGTTCAAATAAATATAGACACATTACTGATATTTCTGTGAAATTATTTGACATAAGCAAGGACTGCAGGTGCCAAAAGAACAAATTGAATCCAAAATATAATTTGTGAGACTTGAGGAACATTGATAAAATCTGAAATATATTTCTAAAGGAGGAAAAACCTGATGAAGTAAACTTGCTTGTTTTAAATGCACTAAACTATATTTTATAGAGTATCTCTAATCTTCTACTCTTCAAAGTGCGTTGATTTAATTTTTCATTTTATTATTTAATATAATTTGAATATTTAAATGTTTCTTCATAAAGGAAAAGTACCCTAGTTGGTGAATATTGAGTAATGCTAGTAAACTATTACTATTTGCAAAGAAGTATACTGACCAAATAATTATTTAGTGCTTTTCATGTGGTTTTAGATTTTACGTTTTACTAAATGTTACGACTCTGTTTCTAGTTTTCATGAAGCTGGTGACATGAAACAGTGGAAGAATCTTTCAACATTTAAAGCACTCAGGTCTCAAAGCAAATTTTTAACAAAAAATAAATAAAATGTGTAGTTTTACAAGAGTTTCATTTGTTTTCCATTTGCCACATAAACTTTTCAATTGTAATTGATCCATCCTTTACAACCAGTAGAGCAGTAGACCCCTATGTGGCTTTTGATCTTTATGAATTAGCCATCAGAGGACATATTTTAATGAGATAAAACACACAGAGCTGGCAGCTCTCCCCAATTTGAAATGCCTCCGGGCGGCAGCCACTAAGTCAATCTCCTTTTGTAAGTTATCTTTGCTTCTAGGCAGTCAGTCAACATCAGCCACTTAGATGAGACTTGGTGGAAAACAGATAGGGGATGGAAGATTACAGAAGCAGAATAGGAAGGGAAAAGTTTTGACATTGCTAAGATTTATATCAGTAATGCATGTCTACTGGTCCAACCACCCATAACTTTGATATTATTCCATGATTTCAGTAACTATTGATTGCATCTTTCTTTAATACAGTACTTCTTCGTACTCCCAGTGGAGATGCATTTATAGAAACATGGTAACAGGTGTAGGCCATTCAGCCCCTTAAACCTGTTCCAACATTTAATGAGATCATTGCTGATCTGCGACCCATATACCCGCCTTTGGCCCATATCACTTAATATCTTTGGTTAACAAAAAGCTATCAATCTCCGATTTAAAATTAACAATTGATCTAGCATCAATTGATGTTTGTGGAAGAAAGTTCCAAACTTCTACCACCAGTTGTGTGCAGAAGTGTTTCCTAATTTCAGTCCTAAAAGGTCTGGCTCTAATTTTTAGACTATGCCCCCTAGTCCTAGAAAGCCCAACTAGAGGAAATAGTATCTCTCTATCTTCCCTATCTGTTCTCCTTAATGTCTTGAAAACGTTGATCAGATCACCCTTAACCATCTAAATTCCAAAGAATACAACCCTAATCTGTGTAATCTCTCCTCGAAATTTACCCCTTGAAGTACGGGTATCATTCTGGTAAACCTGCACTGCACTCCCTCCAAGGCCAGTATATCCTTCCTAAGCTGTGGTGCCCAGAACTGATCATAGTACTCCAGGTGTGGTCTAACCAGGGTTTTGTATCGATGCAGCATAACCTATCCACTTATATGCTAGTCCTCTCGATAGAAAGGCTAGCATTCAGTTAGTTTTTTTCATTATTTTCTGTACCTGTTCTTGACATTTAATGATCTGTGTGCCTGGAATGCCAAGTCTCTTTGGACCTCCACTGTTTTTAGCTTTTCACCATTTATAAATTGACCCTGACCTCTTTAGGTCCAAAGTGGATGAACTCACATTTGCTTAAATTGAAATCCATTTGCCGCAATTTTGTCCATTTATTTAATTTATCAACATCCCTTTGTCATTTTATGCTTTCATCTACATTGCCTACAATGCCGCCTATCTTTGTGTCATCGGCAAATTTGGATATATAACTTTCTACACTGCCATCTAAGTCATTAATCAATACTGTGAATAGTTGAGGCACCCAACCAGATCCCTGCGGACACCACTAGTCACATTCTGCCTATTTGAGTACCTACCCATTATCCATACTGGTTGTCTCCTGCTGCTCAGCCAATTTCCTAACCAGGTCAATAATTTGCCCTCAATTCTGTGGACTTCTACCTTAGTTAACAATCTCTTATGTAGGACTTTATCAAATGCCTTCTGGAAGTCCATATAAATACAGTCCCCTGTCCACTACTTTAGTCATCGCTTCAAAAAATGCAATCAAGTTTGTCAGGCATGACCATTCACAAATCCATGCTGGCTCAATCTGGCCAACTGAAAATTTCCAAGATGTTCAGTCACCCTATCCTTAATTATAGATATAGGGGGCCAAAATTGCCCCTTGCTATAAGAGCCGTGAAAATTGCCCTCCATTATTTTTACAGCAGTGTACGGGACCGCCCCGGCTGTCTTCCCGCTCCGTCGGCCCTGCGCTTTCCACCCCGCGTGGGAAATTGCCCAACAGGAAATTGCCCCACGGGAAATTGCTCTGTGGGACTGGATCAGCTACCATTCGGTGCCTCCGACTGCTTTCCCCGGCAGGAAGCTTCTTATGGCTGGGCGGCGCGTCCACCCTTAAAGAGGAAGGCGCTCTGCTGTGGCCACCATTTTATTTTAATTGTTGGCCAACTGCCAAGTTGGCCTGTCAATGGTGGTGGCCACGGGTTCAGCCGGGCCGCCAACGGACAACCCGGCACCCCCTCTTTGATATTGGGCCACTGGCCTGGACAAAACCCTCACTGGTGGCCCAGTATTTGCCATTATAGTGTCTGCAGAGTTGCCAGAGGCCCTCCCCTTTAACTGAAGGGGAAGGACATTGTGACGTTCCGACTCGTCCGCACTTCTGCCCTGCTGATGACACCACATCTGCCCCACTGCAAAAAACAAAGTCCTGAATTTCACCAGATTCTCTGCCCCATGCATTGGGGCAGACAGAACACTTACAAAACGGTAAGTGCAGCCTGTTTGGGGCGGAGGGCAATTTTGGCCCCAAGCAAATTCCCAACAACAGATGTTAGGCTAACTGATTTATAATTCCCTGGTTTCCCTCTCTCGCTATTCATCAATTCCCGAGTGACATGCAATTTTCCAACCTAAAGGAACGGTTCCTGAATCGAGAGAACTTTGGAAGATTATAGTTGGGGCATCTGCAATGTGCTCACCTACTTCCTTTAAAACCCTGGGATGGAAACCACCTGGGCCTGGGGATTTGTCACTCTTTAGTGCCATTATTTTCTTCATTACTACTATTTTACTTATGTTCATTTTATTGAGTCCCTGTCCCTGATATTAGTTTCCTTGGGATTTCTGGCATGCTATCCTCTTCAACTGTAAATACTGTAAATACATGGTCATGAGCTGACTTGTGGATATCCTCCTGCACAACGATGATCGTGTGGTACTAGAATTAGCTACCAAATTGTTTTAGACAGAATAATATGGATCCTCCGATTGATTTGTTTTAAATTCCTATTGAGTTGGTCTGTCATTATGAAATAAATTTTGCAACTAGCATGGAACACCTTCAAATAGATAACAACAGGAACCCTCAGTTCAAAGGAAGAAAATGTGATTACAAAGGCTTGTTTCATCACCTTCCTTTGAACGTGAATAATCTTTTAGATTTATTTTTATCCTCTTCTCCAATTGGTTTTTGTCACTCTACCCAATTGAAAAATGACTTAAAAAGCTGTAACTAATTTACAAATGATGAAGACAAAATATCCCCCCACCTCCAATACCAAAGTTACTGGAATACATGTCCAAATCTATAGAAGAATCCTTAACAGTTAATATTTCTGGAAGTAAATAGTTGTAGATTCAAAGTTTTTTTTGAATTGATCAAGCAATGCTGGTTTACTTTTTCCAAACAAGTATCCTTAATTTATCCTTTGTTGAAAGTTGTCTTGAGGAAGAAAGAACTTACATTTATGTAGCACCTTTCATGAACTGAGGACATCCCAAAGTGCTTTACAGCTAATTAAGTACTTTTGAAGTGTTGTCAGTGTTTTGTAATGTAGTGAAATGCGACAGCCAATTTGCGCACAACAAGGTCTGACAAACAGCATGAAATAAATGATCAGATAGCTGTTTTAGGTATTGGCTAAAGGATAAATGTTGGCTTAGAGAAACCCAGGAAAACACCACAACTCTTCTTCAAATAGTGCCATGGGAACTTTTATATCCACCTGAGAAAGCAGACAGGGCCTCACTTCCTCAGTACTACAATAAAGTGCCAGTCTAGATAATGTGCTCAAGTCCCTAGAGTGGGGCGAGAACCCATAACCTTCTGAATCATAGGCAAGAGTGCTGCCAAAGCCAAGGTTTACAGTCCTGTACAACACAGTAATTTCTTGTTCAGCCTTATGCTTCTCATTTAAATCAAAATAAATTCACAGATTTTTGGAGTAGCTTGCAATATGCAATGATGTAGGGATGTGTTGTGGTCATTGATCAATGATCATTTGGCCTATCCTAGTCAAATTAATTTAATTTATGAAATTCTGTTTACTTTTGTCAACATCATAGGCAGTCCCTCGGACGTAAGTTCTTTGGTGGCTGAACAGTCCAATACAAGAGCCACAGACTTTGTCACAGGTGGGACATAAAGTCATTGAGGGAAGGGGTGGGTGGGATAGGTTTGCCGTATGCTCTTTCCGCTGCCTGTGCTTGATTTCTGCATGCTCTCGGCGTTGAGACTCGAGGTGCTCAGCGCCTTCTCGGATGCACTTCCCCCACTTAGTGCGGTCTTTGGACAGGGACTCCCAGGTGGGGATGTCGCACACTATCAGGGAGGCTTTGAGGCTGTTCTTGTAGCATGTCCTTTGCTGTGAAGGAGTTCCGAGTAGAGCTCTTGCTTTGGGAGTCTCGTGTCTGGCATGCGAACTATGTGGCCTGCCCAGTGGATCTGATCGAGTGTGGACAGTGCTTCAATGCTGGGGATGTTAGCCTGGACGAGGACGCTGATGTTGATGCGCTAGTCCTCCCATGGGATTTGTAGAATCTTGTGAAGACATCGTTGGTGATATTTGTCCAGCAACTTGAGGTGTCTGCTGTACATGGTCCATGTCTCTGAGCCATTCAGGAGGGCAGGTATTACTACAGCTTGGTAGCAGTTTTGGGGGCTTGGTCTTCAAACACTCTTTTCTTCAGATGGCTGAAGGCTGCACTGGCACACTGGAGGCGGTGTTGGCTCTCGTTGTCAATGCCTGCTCTTGTTGATGGGAGGCTTCCGAGATATGGGAAGTGGTCCACGGTGTCCAGGGCCGCGCCGTGGATCTCGATAACTGGGGGGTAGTGCTGTGCAGTGAGGGCAGACTGGTGGAGGATGTTTAGCGTAAGGCCCATGCTTTCATACGCCTCAGTAAATACGTCGACTATGTCCTGGAGTTCAGCCTCTGTATGTGCGCAGTCGCAGGCATCGTCCGCGTATTGTAACTCGACGACAGAGGTTGGGATGGTCTTGGACCTGGTCTGGAGACGGCGCAGGTTGAACAGATTCCCACTGGTTCTGTAGATGAGTTCCACTCCAGCAGGGAGCTTGTTGACTGTGAGGTGGAGTATGGCGGCGAGAACGATTGAGAAGAGGGTCGGGGCAATGACGCAGCCCAGTTGAACCCGGTCCGGATGTAGATTTGGTCTGTGATGGATCCGTTGGTAAGGATCATGGCCTGCATGTCGTCGTGGAGCAGGTGGAGGATGGTTTACTTTTGTAACACTGTGATGACTACCTGGTAGTTGAGGTACATGGTTTGGGATAGGTAATTATCTCTTTCACTGCTTAGCTGCAGAGTTCTGGTTATTGTACCAATAACTTTCAAAGTAGAATCTCCTATTAGTTCTAATGGGAGTCAGAAAAAAATCATTACAGTACAATTACAATGGACTACTTAAATAAAGGAATAGAATTTGTAAAAGATGGGAGGGTTGATGGGAGAAGATTTGTTGCAACAACTTGCATTTACATAATGGGGTTGAATTCCCACGGGGGTTCTCGTGCTTGTCTGCTGTAAATTTGTCGGAACATCCGTGGAAACCCCAGAAAAAAGGTGTAAATGCAGAAATTCAGCTTCAGCGTGTTTAATGTAGAGAATATTTCAGGACGCTTTACAGAGGGGGAAATAATAAAATAGGTAAAACAGCCATGGTGCAAGAATTATACTGAGAACGTTCAAAAGATGGGTTTTAGAAAGTGTTTAATCTGGAGTGAGAAGAGAGAAAGTTGATATTTAGAGAGAGAGTTCCTGAGAGTGGGGCCAAGGCTCTGCTACCAATGGTGGGAGCAAAAAGATGGGGGGATCCACAAAAGGCCTGAGTCGGAAGGCTAAATAATATGGGAAGGGATATGAGCCTGGAGGAGATGGGGGCATAGTCATGGAGGGATTTGAAAACACAAACATGGATTTAAAATTCAATGCATTGGAGCAAGAAGCTAGTTAAAGTCAATCAAGGCAGAGGTGACAGGCAAGTGGAAGTACAGGACAGAATGCAGACGACTGAGTTTTGGATAATTTGCAATTAGCGAAGATGGAGGCTGGGAAGCCCACAGGCAGGTCTTTGTTGAAATAGCATCTAGAGATGACAAAAGCATTTCAGTAATGGTCTTGCTGAAGTAAACAATGTTGTGGAGGTGAACGATGTCATGGTGATGGACAGGTTTTGAACCTCAGCTCTTGGTTGAACCGGTTGCCAAGGTTTGAAATGATCTGCTGCAGCCTAAGCAAATGGTCAGGGAAGGGGATGGAGTCAGTGAGAAGCGAGCATAATTTATGGTGGGAGCTGAAAACAATGGGGACAAAATTGCCCCGCACCCCGATTGGGGGCAGTAACCTTCTGGGACTTCTGTCACCCAGGGACACGTGAGGCTGGGCCAGCAGCCCGGCACCCAAGACAGAGTGCTGGGCTGCACAATGGCGGTCCGGTCCACGCTAGGGCCACCATGGATGGGCCGACCCAAGAGTCAGACAACCAAAAAAGACAGCGGCCCGGGGCGCTGCAGGCCTCCCCTTTAAATAGCGCCCCGCGAAGCTGGCATTAACATCCGCCCGGGCCAGCGTCGCGGCCCACAGGCCATGTGTCAGGATCCCGCGCAAATGAGTAGTGGACTCCACCATACTATTGAACATGTTTTGGAAGTTCCCTGGCAGGAAGTTCACTGCTTTCAGAAATTACTGATGCACAGAAATCATCCTTTTCTTTAAATGCTAAGACCCTTAATCTCTGTCCTGTTTAGCAGAGCTGAGCTGTGATCTGGCCTTCTGATTAACAATTCTCTTGGTCTTCCTTACCACCTCCACCTTCTGTTGCTCACTTGTGTTCAGTGAATCCCTCGGAGCACTGCCCTCAAACTCACTATCTAAGTCCCAGAGGATGCTGGCTTCTGAGCTACTGCTTGGCATGGAAAGAGTGAGTGACAGAGCATTGTTATCAAGTTTTTCACCTTTATTCTGGCACTAGTGCCTAAGTCCTATGATAGATCAAGAAAAACGGGAAATGCACAAGGGTTACGATAGCATATTGATAATAAGCACTTGCTAAAACACTGGCAGCACAATTTCACACCAGGTTATTGCGTGCAGGAGGTGAGCGAGTGTGTGCCTAAAAGAATTAAGCACAAAGTGAAGAGGTAGGAAAAATGCACGCTGACCTTGCAGTGACACCGGGCCACCAGTTTCCTCATCACTGGTACTACTTTTTGCATCTATTCCCATTATGTCAATGGTAGCCTTTCCCACAAGGGTGAGCATTAGTAGAATAGGAGGGCGTCCTCCTGTGATGGTTCTCCCCCTTCTATTGTAGGGAAGCTCCTTTTGCAAGAAGAGTGGAGAGTGGAGAATGTGTGTCCTGAGCAAAGGCTTTCAAGCCTCGCCATGTACAAGCCAGTGTGCATGGTGATAGCAAGAAATCACAATGTGGCCAAAAGGTAGAAATAGTTTTGAAGGCTGCAGCAGGTTTTGAATGAAAGCAGAAGTCTTCCCTGCTGACCTATGGGCAACAATGGGAGTGAAAATGGAAATGATTGGTTGTGCGGGGCCAAAGGCGAGGTCCTACAGGGCTGTTTCAAAAGAATGAGAGATGCGAAGCAGTGTCTTGCATTACTACTCCTAATGAGATCATTAGATTTCCTTCTGCACTACAACCAAGTCTGGGTAAATACTGCTCACATCCTCGTGCCATCTCTCGCCATCTTCTTCTCCGGCAGTCCCCCGGAGTCGAGGATGACTTGCTTCCACACTAATATGAGTTCTCAGGCGGGTGACGGAAGAGTCCAATATGGGATCTACAGACTCTGTCACAGGTGGGGCAGATGGTGGTTGAAGGGACAGATGGGAGGGGTGCTTGATTTGTTGTGTGCTCTTTCCGCTGTTTGTACTTGGTTTCCACGTGCTCCCATCGAAGAGATGCGAAGTGTTTGGCGCCTTCTCGAATGCTTCTCCTCCACTTTGAGCGGTCTTGGGCTAGAGATTCCCAAAAGTCAGTGGGGATGTTACGTTTCTGCAAGGAGGCTTTGAGGGTGTCTTTGAAGCGTTTTCTCTGCCCTCCTGGGGCTCACTTGCTGTGGCGGAGCTTGGAGTAGAGCGCTTGTTTTGGGAGTCTAGTATCAGATATGCAGACAATGTGGCCCGTCCATCGGAGCTGATCGAGTGTGATCAATGCCTCGATGCTGGGTATGTTGGCCTGAGAGAGAACACTGATGTTGGTGCGCCTATCCTGCCAATGAATATGCAGGATTTTGCAGAGGCAACGTTGGTGGTATTTCAACAGTGCTTTTGAGGTGCCTGCTGTACATAGTCCATGTCTCTGAAGCATATAGGAGGGTGGGTATCACTACTGCTCTGTAGACCATGAGCTTGGGTTTGAGATCTTGGCCTTCAAACACTCTTTTCCTCAGGCGACCGAAGGCTGCAGTGGCACACTGAAGGCAGTGTTGGATGTCATCATCGATGTCTGTCCTCACTGACAGAGGGCTCCCAAGCTATGGAAAGTGGTCCACGTTGTCCAAGGCCTCGTAATGGTTCTTGATAATCAGGGAGCAGTACTGTGTGGCGGGGGCAGGTTGGTAGAGATCCTTTGTCTTACAGGTGTAAAACGTAAGGCCCAGTCTCTTGTATGCTTCAGTGAAGGTGTCAACGATGGTTTGGAGCTCGGCCTCCGACTGTGCACAAATGCAAGCATCATCTGCATACTGTAATTCAGTGACAGAGGTTGGAACAACTTTGGTTATGGACTGGAGGTGACGGAGATTGAACAATTTCCCGTTCGCCTTGGAGGTTAACTCCACTCCAGCGGGGAGCTTATTAAAAGTGAGATGAAACATTACAGCGTGAAAGATTGAGAAGTGTATTGGTGCGATGACACAGCCTTGCTTGACCCCGGTCTGCACTTGTATTGGGTCTGAGGTGGATCGGTTGGTAAGGATCACGGCTTGCATGTTATCATGAAGCAGGCGGAGGATGGTGACAAATTTTTGAGGACAGCCGAATTTGAGAAGGACACGCCATAATCTCTCTCAGTTGACAGAGTCGAAGGCCTCTGTGAGATTAAATAAGGCCATGTACAGAGGTTGATGCTGCTTCCTACATTTTTCTTGGACTTGTCGCGCGGTGAAAATCATGTCCGTTGTGTCTCTTAGTGGGCGAAATCCTCATTGCGATTCTGGGAGGAGCTCTTCAGCTACTGGGAGGAGACGATTGAGGAGGATTCTTGCGATAATTTTCCCTGTGGCAGACAGCAAAGAAACTCCTCTGTAATGACCACAATAGGACTTGTCACCTTTCTTGAAGATGGTCACAATTACGGAGTCTCTGAAATCCCCTGGCATGCTCACCTCTTTCCAGATAAGAGAGATGAGGTCATGGATTTGCACCAAGAGTACTTCTCCGCCATGCTTTAGTGCTTCAGTGGGGATTCCCTCTGCTCCTGAGGCCTAGTTAATTTTCAGCTGTCAGATGGCCTTTTCAGCCTCATATCAGGCTGATATTGTGCTGAGATGGTGGCGGGTAGCATGCTGTGAGATGGAGTCGCGGACAGAGTCTCGGTCAAGGAGATCTTCGAAGTGCTCCTTCCAGCAGGCATTGACTGTCCTTGATGAGCATCTCCCCATTTTTAGCTCTTAGTGGGAAGTGCTTGGGCTGTAGGTGATCTTGACTGCGCTAAAAAATCCACGCACGTCATGATTGTCAGCTGGTTGCTGGATGCCCTGCACTCTTTCCACCCACCATCTGTTCTTTAGGTCACAAGTTTTTTGTTGGACCTCGGCCTTCAGTTGCTTGTAGATCTGTTTTCTTTCTCTCGAGTTGTGGTGATGTTTCCAATTCAAGAATGCCTTGAAGATGGTTTATTAGCTCCTGGATACTCCTGGTCATTCTCATCGAATCAGTCTTGATGTTTTCTGGTGGAGTAACCAAGAGTCTCTTCACAGGTGCTAATTATGGTTGACTTGAGGGCAGCCCAGGCACTATGAACACTCTGCAGTTCTGGTTCATTGGGAGCCGTCAGGTTGGTTGTGAGGTGTTGACTGAATAGTGCTTTCTTTGCAGCCTTTGAGTGTTTCAGCGTTGATTTTTCTGCGCAAGCATTTCTGTTGCCGCCACCATTTTGAGGCTACATTGATGGAAATAACAGAGCAGGTTAGCCGGTGGTCAGTCCAGCAGTCATCAGCTCCTGTCATGCTTCTGTCATGGTGCTGCAATGCCTACGAATGGAGAGCAGCACGCTGGAGCTGGAGCCGGGGGGCGGCCCGAGGTACAGGGTCAGTATTCTATGGACAAACTCACAAGCTGTTCCAAGATTAATGTGCTCACCTACACTGCGATCTCTGAAAACCAGGGAGAGAGGATCTGAGGGAGGGAGTTAGTGGCAATATGTGTGTGTGTGTGCTAGGCTCATGCAGCAGAACCTGGCCTCTGATCGTCTTAGGTCCCCTTGCCATTGGACCAAGACCTTTCACTGTTAAGTTCGTGTGGTAGCTGGTGTGCAACGGCCACCCCACGTTAAAAGATTCACGCACAGGCATCTTCCACCCTTTAAAATGAAGTTTGGGATCTGGAATGTCAGTACGCTCATGGACAACCCCAACAGTGACAGACTGGAACGCCGCACTGCTATCATTGCCCGGGAACTCAGACGCTTCTACATTGACTTCGCCGCCCTGAGCGAGACACGGCGGGCGGGAAAAAGTCAGCACAAGGAAGAAGGTGGTGGATACACTTTCTTCTGGAAAGGCAAACCAGAAGCAGAATGCCGTCTCCATGGGGTTGGCTTCGTCATCAAAAAAGTGTGGTATTAAAAGTATTTAATCTTTTCTGAAAATAACTTATATTTGCATCGGCATCTAATTTTATTTTGGCTGACTGACATCAAATATATTATTTTCTGTAGATGAAAAGTTTTGGATTGAAGCCCCTAAAATTTGACATGCATTTCACCTTGACAGGTGATGGTTGATCAAAGTGAGCAATCTGTGCCTCCAAGGGATTTCAAACGATATAGGGCATGCCACCAGAGCTTCTAATGCAGCATGACTTCACAGACTTCTTGCATTGCTGCAACTTTTCAAACACATCTCAATGAAAGTATCTCAAGAGGTGGAAGCATATCATCCAGGAGGGAACACCAGGCCCCAACAAGGAAGTGATTTGATTGACACACTTACAATGCCAGCAAAGAGCATAGATGGTTTTCACGCTAACACAAAAGCAATCCCACAAATTGATTCCATCTGATTAGGTTAGGTCAATGAATTGCAATAAATCCTAGGATTGTTGCTCAAAAAACAATAAGTTCTACATCATCTGTCATAATGACTGTCATTGTGCCAATAAATATGTTACACTTACCCATTCAGGACCAGCAAACAGTTAAAATCCTAGCATTTTGGCAGCAAGGAGTTCTAAATCCCAGTACTGAAGCAAGATCTTGGCTTCAAGGCTACTTTCGTTTCCAGGTCAAGCAATATACTTGTATAGTTACAAACAGTACTTCTGGAATACTTTAAATTTGTGCATCGTGCCATTAAAGATATGGCCTCAAAACTCTTTAAAAAAATGTTAGTTGGCCAGATCTTGATATTTTTAACATTAAGTGGCACTGCATACCACACAATCTTTGTGCACAATCTCGACCAATTGCACTTCTGGGATTGGAGAACTGCTCATACTGAATTTGAGCTTCTGCATCATATGCAGAATCTAAACAGGAGATGGCAGGGTAATTGAACACCCAGACCAATACATGGAGACCAACCAGTTATAGGGACCAACAGCCAACTGGCTTCACTTTTGACTGTCCATCAATAAAAGCTCTGCTGTAGATCTAAATCCAGCTTTAGACCTGGTTTCTTGAACAGTCACTTCAGGAATATAGGAAGGACTAATTAATAAACAAATTCTGAAGTGCGCCTCATTCTATTCAGAAGGCTCATTTTATTATGTTTCCTTTGTCTTTTTTCAGTGTCCCGGGTAGAGAAGTATGGGATGTCACCTAATATGGTACAAATCCTCGTTCACTCCTCCTTTCAAAAATGAACAATAAAAGCAATTTGATTTTGTAGGTAGGAGTATGTCTCCCAGTGACCCTCCAAGTGACAACGAAGCAAGTTTTACCACAGTGCAATCTATGACTAGTGTGCATCAGGCTTCTGCAAGGAATTAGACACTTGGGCGACTAAATGCATAATTAATTACTTTGAATTTTACAGCATTGAAACAGACCATTTGGCCCAACAGGTCTATGCCAGTGTTTCTGATACACACAAGCCTTCTCCCATCTTACCTCATCTCACACTATCAACATATTCTTCTATTCATTTTTTCTTCATGTACTTATCTAGCTTTCCCTTAAATACAACTATTACAACAGCAGTGCATATTGGATGTCCTCAATTTATGCATAAAATGTAATACTTGGGTATCTTGTTCCAGGGGGTCAGGGTATGTGATCTGCACAGACCTCTGAGTGAAGCTTTCAGAGCTTCACTTTAATTGAAAACAGCTCTATGGGGAAAAGGTTGAGACAACACTCAAGGATTATAAGGATCTCTAATAAAATCATTGCCCGCCGAATTTTAAGTAGAGCTGCTTTCATGCTATAATGATTCCAATACCCCTGCTTCACATGCAAGGGAGCAGTCAGGTTGGGACAGACTTGAAAGGCAATGGAAACCTGGAACATCTCATTGCTTGGTCTAGGAGCTCCATTTGCTCCTGTATATGCCCCCACCCCCCTTTGCCAAAGCCTCTGAACATTTGTCATCCTGTCTGGTTACTTTTCTTGGAAAATGTTTTGCTAGCACTTTCTCTGAACATTGACCAACCTTGGATCATTTGGCAAAAGGATAGAGTAAATTTCAAATCTAAATTTCTTGAGAAAATCACAGTTGATTCTCTATTTTCCCTGAGGTAACACAATCACTTATTTTGGTCGAGCAGTATGTGTCTCTTGTTATGTCCAAATAACCACACGTATTGGTGTGATAATAACTAACTGATTTCCAG
The DNA here is from genome assembly GCF_044704955.1 of Pristiophorus japonicus. Taxonomy (NCBI): domain Eukaryota; kingdom Metazoa; phylum Chordata; class Chondrichthyes; family Pristiophoridae; genus Pristiophorus; species Pristiophorus japonicus. The sequence goes on along the minus strand of NC_091988.1, from coordinate 34,349,119 downwards.
TCCCTCTAGAAGATTACTGCCAAAGAATAGCAGAAGTAATACAAGAGAAGAATAATTGCTACAATGTCATTACTCCCATCAGTGGGCCATCTAGTATTCAGTAATCAATATGCAAGTACCAAACATAGGGTCAATTTTAACTCCCCCAGCCTAGCAGAAACCAAGTTTGGGTGGGGGGTGGGGGGGGGGTGCGGGGCAGTTAAAGTGGAGCGGGGGTCTTACCGACTTCTTTCCTGCCCAATCTGACCGACTGCCATTTTAAATTACAGATGGTGAGGACACCTGCCCCAAGCCGTTGGGTCCACATTAAATATGCAGAACGGGCTCTGATGCAGTCATCGGGGCCCAATCTGCCATTTTAACCTGAGTCCTGAGTGGGAGAGCAGTGGTGGCTTCCCCATCAGGCAAAACCTGCCAGGAACAGCCGCCAGGGCCAGAAAAGGCCTAGGTTAAAAGAAAAAATGTACAGGTTTCCTTGTGGGCCAGGACGAGCCTTATGGTCATGAAGTCAGCAAAGTGGCATGCTAATAAGGCCCAGTCATTTCCACCCGGGAGTTCAAATTGAGCCCATCATCTCTGAGGTGGAATGCAAGATCTACCGTGTGAGAAATACATTGTCTTATTATATAGACTACAAAAAGCTAATGCAGTTATTTATCTCCTATATCATTTAGGCATTTTCTATGCTTACTACTAAATAAATGTTGGTTGGGTAGCTGTTGGTGTGCACCTTACATTTTTCCCAAAATGCAGGGAGAGACGTTCTGAGTAAATTGAAACAAAATTTGACCAGAGGCCTTTCACAAGCCAATATCTAAAATCTGTTCTTAAGTACCATTTGTTAACCTGTTTCTTGGGCTGTATTCTGTACACATATCTGCAGCTGCAGATCTAATAGGGTAGACATTTTTCTTGGGGGTGAGTGTGAAATGGACGCTAGCAGATTGGCAGCCCATTTTACACTACGTCCGATTTTCTGTTCCATGGAAGTCAATGTATAAGACAGGTGCAGGAGAGCAAATTTTTGACATCCATCTGCCAGCTCTGTCACCATCTTGAGCATAGAAAATTTATATCCACCAATTGACCATGAGAAATTTCACGGGCTAATTACTAACAATATATTAAACATTTTCATCTGCACATACTTCTTGTGAACTGTTTTCATTATAAATTCCTGTGTCCATACTTTTTATGGAACCACCAATCTAAACTTGTCATCCTGCAATTATACCTTCCCGCCAGTGGAGGTGTTGCAACACCACCACTGGCAGAATAATGTATTGAGGTTTTCTCAGGCAGTTTCCATTATAGATGTGGTCACTCCAGGCATGGCAGTTAGAAGTGTCACATTGTGTTACTGATGTAAAACAACCCATTAAAAAAACTAAGAAAGTAAGTCAGTCATTTTGTGATAGGTTCTTCTGACCTGAAGCCAGAAATTTACAACCAGTCACAATTGCTCTCTGATTGACCCTAAGAGTTACAACCAAGTACAATTACCTGAATTTCCCCACTTATATTACCTCCTCAGAGGAAATATTCCACAATGATCTTAAAGCGACAGGGCAGCTTAACAGCTAAAAATCATTACTATGCTATGGATCCAGACTTCCATCAGCAACACCAGGGAAAGCCTATTGGTCCTGTTCAATGTTTAAATTATTTGTCAGCATTAATAATCATTTTAACAGTGTGACAAAGTCTAATTCGGAAATCTTAGCTCACAAGCTAATTTTCTCACATTTGACCCTTTGTGGTGACATCATTGGAAGATATTAGTTTTCCCTCAGCAGAACTTTTGGATTTTTAAACAGATCTTATACTATTTCATTTAATTTTCCATTGGTATCAATATACACAGTATTTTTGCAGTGGGGAATTGTATATTTAACCCTCAGAATATATTTGTGGCTTTTAAAATATTTATTTAATGTGTCATATAGATTTCTTCTTGAACGAAGTGTTAGCTGTTATAATGTAGAATTGGACTAACACAGATATCATTAAATATTTATTTTCATGTGCTATTCCTTGAATAAGCAAAAAAAAATGAATGTATTCCCAAATCATTACAAACATATTTGAACGTATTGTATATTTTGAAATATGAAATGCTAAATATTTCTATCTTAAATCAATAAACTCCAGTCAAAGGACATATTGATGTTTATAAAATAACAAGGTAGGCAAGAGGAATTAGTTTGATAGTGAGTTAATTCAATCAAGTGGTTCTGATGAAAACTTAGGGCTAGACTTTTCACTTCACATCGCCCATATATCGCCCAAAACGGACGTCTATTGCCCATTTTGAGCAAAAAATGGAAACTCAGGCCTCAACATCGCCGGAAAATTAAGCCCCCAAGTTTCGGCTCACTTCGCCAAGCTGATCGCCAAGCTGATCGGCCACACATCGCCGATTTGAAGTTCCGGCATATTGCCGGGCTGATCACTCGCCGAGAACATCGCTGGATAATAGTTGCTTTTCCCGGGCTTTCCTGACTGAACTGGGCACTATGGACACCATTTTGAATTTCAGAGGAAAGGAGGAGGCAGCTAAAAAAAATCGAGCTAGATATTTGTGAGTTATTTAAGGGTCTTTTATAGATAGATCCACTCAGATTTATACTTATATTTAGTTGTACTAATAGTAGTTTAGTAGATTAGGCATTTTTTACCGAAAAGTGCATTTATAGTAAGTGAAAATAATTATTGATAGTGATGGAGCCTCTGCTTTCTGTATCATTACTCGTAACTGCTCTAAAAGGATCAATCAAAGAGGTGGCAGAGTAATGCGGAGACAGAGACAGAGGAGGCGAGCGTACAGCCGATGAAGGTACAAAGAAACACAATCTTACCTCAACTTGTCTGAAAACGCTTGTATTAGGAGGCTGCGCTTCCAGAAGGAGGTCATCAATGAGATTTGCCATCTCATCAAGGAGGATCTGCAGCCTTCCAGCACCAACAGAACCACACTGCCCGTTGAGGTGACGGTTACTGCAGCACTATCTTTCTATGCGTCGGGATCCTTTCAGTCTTCAGCTGGCGATATCTGTGGTATCTCTCAGCACGCCACACACTGCTGCATTCGGCAGGTGACTGAAGCCCTTTACGCTCGCAGGATGGACTTTATAAGCTTCCCTATGACCAGGGAGGCACAGACCGGGAGGGCTTTGGATTTCTCGAGAATAGCAGACTTCCCCAAGGTGCAGGGAGCAATAGACTGCATGCACATTGCCCTGAAAGCCCCTTTACAGAACAGGGAGGTGTTTCGTAACAGAAAGGGATTCCACTCCCTGAATGTGCAGTTTGTTGTCGACCACAACCAAATAATCATGACAGTAAATGCTACATGATATGCACATCCTATGTCAGAGTGCTATCCCTGACCTGTTTGTCAATCAGCCAGAAGGTCACGTTGGATGTTGGAGGATAAAGGACATGGCCTTGCCAGCTGGCTGAAGAACCCATTGCATAATCCCGTCACTGAAGCAGAGAAACATTACAATGAAAGCCACATAGCGACACGCAACATCATCAAAAAGACAATTAGAGTCCTAAAGCAGTGCTTCAGATGCCTGGAGCACTCTGGTAACCTACAGTACCACCCTGAACAGGTCGCTGAGTTTATTGTGGTGTGTTGCATGCTGCATAACCAAGCTATAAGGAGAGGACAACTAATGCCAGATGGGGCTGCAGGTCCACCTCCAGAAGAAGGGGAGACGGAAGAGTCAGCCGGCGAGGAGCAAGAGGGGAAAGAGGCAGAAGAGGAGGCTGGTGAGGACCTGGGGGTGGCCAATCAGCCTGGCGATCTAGCCATGGTCCTACTGCACCCCCCTCCCCCCTCCCCCAGAAGACCAGTACCCATTGGTAGTTACGCGGCTGCTAGCTGTTGCGTCAGCAGCTCATTTATGAACACTTTGCATGAACTTACGTTGGGGATAGTCACATTTACATTTACGGTTGTGGTTAAACAAAAGTTGCATTTGCGTTGAGTTACGTTTTTGCCTTGCCTGCACTGGCCTGGCATTTGCATTAATGCTTAATTTTAGTATACTTATGTTATTATAAGAAAATGCACAACAAATGCAGAACAATTGTTAAAATGTTATGCTTAACGTAACTATAAGAGAATGCACAACAATTGGTAAATTCAGTCAAAAATTTTATTTAAAACAACAAATTTTAATTTTTTTTATCAACACCCTGTCCCCCCACCCCCACATCCCCCAAACTCTGAACAAACATGAACTATAAAAAATGTAACATTAACATTGCAAAACCAACCCCCCTCCCTATCTGTGGCCACGTTTCCCTCCAGGTCTTTACCACCCCGTGTTTTAACACCACCCACCTGTTTTGGTCCCCGCAAACCAAGACGACGCTGGCGTGCAGCGGGCAATGGCAAGACTTCCTGCCGTAGTGGAGGTGTTGGAGTGGAAGACAAAGCTGGCTGTTCGTCTTCCGAGTCAAGAGGAAGTGCATCCTCCATACTCGCTTAAGTGCTTGGGGCTGTACTTAGACCCAACACAACACCTTGGGGTGCAGCGCCATGTCCAGCCAGCAGCGCGTGCCGAAGGACATTTGTTGCGACGGTCTGCTCTCGAATCCCCTCCAGGGTCTGCCGTGCTAACTCCACTTGTATAGCAGACACCTTGGAAAAGTTAGAGGAGAACTGATTGGACCCCTGGAGAAGCTCGCGACCGTCTCCGTGCACAGGGAGATCAAGCACTCCGTCTGCCCGTCCGAGGTCGGCGATTGCTGACCTCGCTGACTCGGTCTCCGTGGGGTCGGCGTGCGCAGCATGATGCACCTTGGCGTTGCCGGCTGCACACCGCTTGGTCCCGGTGCCTCTTCTACCTCCATTGAGATGGCCGCAGGTTCATCCCCTCCCCCTCCACAGCTGTCTGCAGCTGCTGCTGGTGCTCCTCCTCCTCCTCCTCCATGAGCTCAGTGGTGTTCATAATGTTCTCCAGCTCATCCTCCTCCTCCTCCTCCTCCACGAGCTCAGTGGTGTTCATAATGTTCTCCAGCTCCTCCTCCTCCTCCTCCTGCTCTTCAGCAGGTGCTGGTGCAGGTGCTGGTTGCATCTCGACCAGCCTCTCAGGATGACCTTAACACATCTGACGTTATTACAGAGCTAATTAGAACATAACGGTGCACATTAACGAGAGACGTTACATGTCAATACATTTCACTACCCCAGAAAGCTGTAGCTGCTGCATCCCCTGCATCCCCTGCTTCTTATGCACGAAGGCTGCATGACATGACATGACACCATTCCTATATTGCATATTGCATTATAATTACAGGACATTACCTTACTCACGAGACGCATAGCTGGGCTCCGCCAGATCACGGGTGGTGGCCGAACAGGTTTCGTGGCCCACGAGCGCGGTTGCACGCTCCTCCAGGTCGGTCAGCGGTTGAAGCTGAGCAGAGCCCCCCCTCCCGGTGCGCCCCTCCTCAGCCCTATTGAGTGATAGCTTCTTCTGCAAACGAGAAAAGAGGATAGCATAAGCGAATTGACTAGGTAGTACCATGGAGTCACAACAGTTTAAAATGTTACATGCTATATCTTGACACAAATACATCTCCCAAAGCTCCCTCCACGCTGTCCCATCAAACACTCCCAGGGCAGCTGCAGCACGGGGTTACATTCCCTCCACACTGTCCCAGGTTCAGAGCCCTGTCCGGATCTTAACATGTAGTTAATGTAAAACATTTATGAATAAACAAATTAAATTCAATACAGGAGATTCATTATTATAATTAAAACTTGCATCAGTACAATATAAAATGCAATTTACTCTTGCTGCAGCTACCAAGCTGTTCCAGTGTTTGCGGCACTGGTCCGACCCCCTCGCCTCATGGGATGCGGAGGACACCACCGCAGCGATCTCCGCCCACATTTTTCTCTAAACTCGGGGTGGGGGTTTCCCGTGCGCACTCCAAGTCAGTTCGCCCCAACGGTAATGGACCTTGTTGACTAGGGCCTCATTGGCCTCATCACTAAAGGGTTTCACCCTCTTCCTTTCCCCCTCAGCTTCTTGATGCATTTGTGACATCTTATATAATTGTTGTAATCTTTTATAAAGTTTTTCTGTTGATCTCTGCTCTCTTCATCTCTGCCTTCCACCTCTCTCTCTATCCTTTCTCTCTCTCTCTCTCTCTCTTTCTGCCCCTCCCTGTGCCTTCTGCGCATATGTGGATGACCCCTGACCTCCCGAAACACGGGAAAACCAGTCACGTAAAAAAAGAAATCCCATGTAGGCGTTGCTAGGGAAGCTTTGGCCTTCCACATCGCTGGTCGTTCGCTGGGCGAACGTCACATCGCCGACCTTTCACATCGCCCATTTCACATCGCTGGCCTATCGCCGAGTGGAAAATCAGAATCCAAAAAAATGGGCTATGTCCCAGCATTCAGCAAGGCTGAGACATTGTACATTGCTGGTCCATCACCCATTTTTTGGGCGATACAGCAAAGTGAAAAGTCTAGCCCATAGGCTATAAGACTGTCAGTAGAACCAATAAAATTGAATTAATGTCTTAATGATTGGCATCTAGTAACTAATCTTTATAATATTGAGTAATTTATTAATTTTAGTACTTGTTTTTGTCTTTTATTAACATGTAATATGAAGTAGATGAAAGGATAATAAAGATATTAGTGACCGAAAAGCATGAATGCATTTGGCATCATATCTGTGGTATGGTTATGAAGGGATATTCTGCCAACTGAATTCAAGGAAATAAATTATTCAGTGTGTATCATGTCATTAAAGAAAGTAGACTATCATAAACAATCTAAGTGAGTGCACAAGAAAAGTAATGTAGAATATCCTCTAAGAGATTAATAAGTAATACTGTATTAATTCTTCGATTGTCACGGCCGAATCCCACTAGTTTTTGTTCTTAATGTAAGGTTTTATTTTGTAAAAAAGAAAACTTCTAAAAGAAAAAAAGTCTTATTGCAACATTTAACATAAATTGAAGTTGTTTATCTGAATGGACAGTATTATATCATAAAGCACAGATTGTATCACTATCATTCCATGCCTAATGTCTGTTTTTCTAATATATATATATATATATAACATATACAGCGTGGAGTTTTGTTCAATAAACTTAGAAATTCAGGGTGAGTTTTAAATACTCAGAGTTGCTTCAGATTTTAGTGGATTATCATCAAAGATTAGGGCCCGAAGTTGGTGAAAGCTAAGTTCCGCCCAAGTACCATCCAAAGGACCGCTGAGATCTGATGGTACTTTGGGCAGAACTTTCATGGAAAAACCTTGGAAAGACTGCCCGGCAACAAAAATGGGACTTACGCAATGATTCTGGGCTGCAGTGAGTGGTAGCTCCCATTCTCGGCGGCAAATGCAACCGTCGGCAAAGTACCGCCGAGGATTGAGTTGGGCCCAGGGAAAGGGGAACTGATTGGATTTTTAAAATTCTAAACATAAAGAAACCTCACTAGAAATCCTTCAGGGGACCCCATCCACCTGAATCCCTGGAAAAAAAATTAAGAGAAGAAGTGGACTAACCTTTTTTTGCAGGTCTTCATATTTACCGTTGAGGTTAGACCTGCCTCCACGCGGTGGTCTTTGCCCCTACTGCAGCGGAGGACCGCCCGGACCAAACTGGCAGCTTGGCGGGCGGGAGGACTCTTCTGAGCCTTGCACGCCGGTGGACGCAGGCGGACGATCCCCACCAGTCTTCTCTCCCCGCCGGCGGGAAGCCTCCACCAAATTCACTCGGAGGGGAGACCGCCCAGAAACCAGGGAGATCGCCGAGAAAACGCGGTGGCAGCGGACAGTAAGTCCACCAATTTCTGGCCCCATATGATGAGTAGACAAATCTATGCTATTGAATACATGATTGCTGAACGGCATTAAAAGTGCCATTGCTAAATCTCCATTAAATATTATAAACCTGGAGCTCCCCTAACAGCTCAGACGGTAAGTGCAACTCACAGTTGCATAATCCAGTTGACATAGCAGGAAGGTCCCATATATGATCCTTGATCTGAATTTGTTTTGCTCAGTGAGAGTGTAGTAGTCTGAGGGTTATGGTACATGACTAGCAACCTAGAGATCTTGGGGCCGAAATTCACCTCTGCCGGAAACGGGACGCACCTACCGTTTTTGATGTGGTTTGGCTACCGTGATGGATGCGGCAGCCTACCTTGTGAAATTCAGCTTTGTCATTTTTTTTCAAGCGGGGTGGAAGTCGATCATTATGGAAGCCGAAGTGGGGGCGGGACAGAGTCTCCGCCACTGTGAGTCATCAGCGCTGTGCTGATGATATCATTGCGTTGGCGCGTCACCATGCCTCCCCCCTTCAGTTAAAGGGGAGAGCCACTGTGAACTCTGCGTTTACTTTAGTTAGGTCCACTGGGCCGCCAGGGGGGTTTCGGCCAGGCCAGCGGCCTTTTGGCGGCCCGGCTGAACCCGGGAGCATATTTGTCGGGCCGACCTGGCAGTCGGCCGATACATAAAAATAAGATGTCGGCCGCGGCAGTGCGCCCTCCCCTTTCATAGCGGCCGCACCACAATTTCAAACAGTGCACCGACAGAAAAGACTGTCAGGCGCACCGGCCGGTGGCCAGAAGACGTTCTCAGCGGAATTTCACTTCTGGGGCGGGACATCGGTGGTGCGCGCTCTGATGACGCACTTAGGAGGCTTCGGCAGCAGCGGGGCGGAAGTGGGGGGAGTGAGGCGGATATGGTCACCGCCGGAAAAACACTTGAGGGCAATTGCGCAAACGGTGGCCATTCCACGAAAAATCAGCGGCCATTGTCGCCGCTTTCCGGCAACCAGAGGCCTTATCGAAAGGGACAATTTCAGCACCCTTGAGTTCAAATCCCACGGTAGCAAGCTGTGAAGTTGAAGTTAGTATTTTGCGGACAAGAAAAAATAAGTATGAAACTGTCACCGTGGTGTAAAAATACAACTAGTTCACTAATCCCCTTCAGTGAAGGGATCTGCCCCCCCCCCTACTTGCTCAAGCTTACACAATGGGGGGAAATATTGCGGATGCTGGCAATCTGAAATTAAAACAGAAAATGCTGGAAATACTCAGCAGATCAGGCAGCATCTGTGGTGAGAGAAATAGAGATAACAGGGGGAAGTTTTTTTGTGGGGGGGAGTCAGTGGGTACGCTCGGTGGGAATTTTTTTTCTTTTGACAGCGAGTCAACCTACTGCCACGTGCCTTTCCCAGATGTCGGGTCTGTCAGCGCAGAATAGAACTGACATGCTGCGGCGGAGGTGGCAATTCAGGTTATTATGACCCTGTTAACATCCTATTAATAAGTATTTTGAGCTTACCTTTACATTTTATGAGATTGCCCATGGGATCCACGCTGCTCGGGAATCACGTCAGGTAAGCAGGTCGGGTGTTGTATGACCATGGAATCATTTCATTACTTGACTGCTGCAAGTGTGCTATAAACGCTCCCATCTCACAGCTGTCCACTTTCCGAGCTCAGAAGCTGTTGCTTACTGCACTTGGAAGGCAGATTGAGCTTTATGCAGGTTGCAAGTGTTTGGAGCAATCTCTCTATCCCGTGTCAGCTCATTAGAACAACCTCTCTCGCCGTTGACAGGTCACTTCTGTCATCTCAAGTTCACCTGCCTTCTATTACATCAGGATCAGTGCCCTTGAAGCTATCTCACCTTGGTCCTCAGAATTCCATCACGATCAGCCCCAACACCAGCAGCACCAGGCACACCAGCAGCAACAACACCAACCTTCTCCGCAATCACCTGATGCTGCACAGGACAGAGGGCTTCAGCACCTGACCACATTGCTGCCAGGGACGCCAGGGATGGCCTCACCATGGCCAGATTTATTTCACTTGACACAGTACACTCTGGCTGCCACACTTTGCGCCAGGTTGGCACCACCCCACAGCAACACCATAAAGCATCGCTACAATGCCCAAGTTATTCCTTTCTCACTCATCACCATTGCGGGGGCACCGTTACTTCTCACCATTCACTGCCACTCACTAAGCCACTTCCAAAGGTGCACATAGATCTGTCCAAGAACTCAAAGTGTTCAAAAATAAAGATTTCAATGTTTGACACCATATTACCGGATCTTTACGTGAATATTGCATAAAATACCCACGTGCCTACCCTTATAAGTTGTTGGTTGGTATGTCTAGACAAGGATGAGGGTGAGAATGAGAAGTGGCTAATGAGATGGGGAAGTGATAATGTAGATTGAGGGGGATGGGTGGAGGTCCAAGGTAAGTTGGTGTGAGTATGATGTGGAGGAGTAGGTAGGGAAGGCAGAGTGATGGGGATGTGATGAGTGGCACAGCAGGATGAGGTTGAGTGTGGCTTTGCAGCAACGTTTCGTGAGATCATTGAAAGGTTTGTGCCACTGCAGTCTGGTTCTCCTGACAACATCCCTGCTTGTGTCCTCCTGTGCAATAAGCATATGGAGGGAGTCATGGGAGAGCCTGCGTGCAGCCGTGCATCTCTGTGCAGTGCTTGTCCATGTTTAAGCACCTCAATGCTGCAAAACACCGACAGCACAACTGTCAAACTAAATTTGCGCATGTCCTTTTAAAGAAACTGCCTGATGACGCATCATCAAATGACGTCATCAGACCCGCTTCCTTCAGTTGGCCGGCAAATGCGCTAGGCGGGTTTAACAAGCCCAATCAGGACAAAACCATTTTGGACAGCAGGCCGGGGCCAGCAGCGAGGCCGGGACTCGACAACGACGTCGCCCGCCGGGGACCCGCCAAGATTGGGAAAATCGCAGCCTATATGATTGACTTTTAATGCCTCTGTGCAACTAGGGATGAGTGACAAATACTGCCTAGATAATAACAAAAGATCTGTCACAATAGGAACAGTGGAACTGGCTTGAGCGCCCAGGACTATGGAAAAAAAAATCAGGCCGGGTTCCCATTCCTAAGATGAATATCATGACCAAGGCTGAACAGAATAAGAGAGGAAACAATGTAAATAAGGAATTAGTGATTAGGCAATGCAAACTTGGGTTCTAAAAGCCTGGAAAAGCTGTGTGGATTTCCTTCATCACGAGGTCCAGTAAAACAATGGCCTCGATATTAACCCTCGTCCGACGATGAGTGGTAGAGGATCGGGAAAGGATTCAGAATGAAACAACGAGATACATGCCAATGTTCCCTGTCATTTTTGTTGGTGTGCAGGCCCTTTAATTTGCTGTGCGGGCCATTCAATTTTTCCTGCATGCGCAGTTATTTACATTGAAAAGCCGGTGAGTGGCCTGTGCAGGACCTCCAAGCACGTCCTCACAATTTAACAGGAACATTGGTACGGCCTGTTGCTGATCACGGGCTCTCTCTCCCTCTGCCGCTCCAGCCCCAATGGCCTCTCTCTCCGTCCACTCAATTAAATCTTCCCCACCCCTCCAAAACCCTTATACATCTCTCTGTCCAGCCGATCACACCTGCTCCCCCAAGCCCCTATGCCTCTCTCTCCATCCAGCTGACCACACCCCCTGCTAAGTCCCAATGCCTCTCTCCATGCTGCGATCGGGGCCAATCCCCCACCGACCGATTGCCAAGAACCGTCCCCAAGAGTCCCCAACTGTGGCCTCCGACCATTGGTTTTCACGTCCGGCAGCCAGTCAGGCTTTCGATTTTTCAAGGTGGGAAAGGGAAGAAAAAAATTGATGTGAGGTCCTACTACTACATTCGGCAAGATCTCCATGTCTCCTGCATTGCCAGGTTCCTCAGCCATTACCGGCCTCTCCCCTGCCCTCCCAGTCTCGCCGTAAATATTGGGGCCAATGAAACAGAGTAGGGAACAGTGCAATAAGTCTTAAATTAAACACACTGTAGGGAGGAGGAAGTACATGTAGAATTGTGTATCTGAAGTGCACAACAAAAGAGGACCATAGTTTCCCTAAAATATAAAAAGGCAAAACAAAATATGTGGGGGTAGGGTTGGACCCTAGAAGTGAAAATGGGATCGCCGATTAGATGATTAGCTTTTTTCCCTTCTCCTGTATGGGAGTGTGAGAAAGGTTCTAGGAGAGCTGCAGGTATTGGAGTGGTTTTCAAGTCTGGGACAGACTTAGGGGTTGAAATTCGGTGTCGCCGTTTTTGAGGCGGTGTTTTTGCCTGAGTGCTGATTTTACCACCAGGCATGAAGTGCAGACGCCAACTGCCAAATTCAGTTTTTACACCCAAAGGTGAGAGAGCAGCGCTAAAAAGTGGTGTTGCACACTCATCCTCGGGTGGGAGCTCAGGAGGCCCACTGAATTTCGCATCGGGAGGCTGCCGCCATGCCTGCTGGAAAACAGGAAGAAAAGGAAGAAAGAAAAAAGCCTCAAACTTCTCCGACCCACACACAAACTTCCCCACTGTTACAACTCATGAAGAAAATGAAGAAATAAATAAAGAACAAACTGACCTTGCTCTCAGGCTGATTTCGCCCGAGTTCTGCTGTTTACTCACTACTTTTTCCAGGCTATAAGAATGCCTGCCGGGAAGGTGCCAAGGAGGCATTGCACACTGGATGATGTCACCATGCAGGTGGCGTTAGCTGGCATAGCATAACCTCTTGGCGCCTCTGCCAAAGAGCAGACTGAATTTCAGCCGGGGCGTGGACGCCGCTTACCAATGAAGGTTTGCCGGCAAATGGAATGTTGGCCTTTATTGCAAGGGGGATGGAGTATAAAAGCAAAGAAGTCCTGCTACAACTGTACAGGCTATTGGTGAGGCCACATCTAGAGTACTGTGTACAGTTTTGGTCTCTGTATTTAAAGAAGGATGTACTTGTTCAGAGAAGGTTCACTAGGTTGATTCTGGAGATGAGGGGATTAACTGATGAAGATAGGTTGAGTAGGTTGGGCCTGTACTCATTGGAGTTCAGAAGAATGAGGGGTGATCTTACCACATATAAGATCATGAGGGGGCTCGACAAGGTGGATGCAGAGAGGATATTTCCACTCATAGGGGAAACTAAAATTAGGGAACATAGGGGCAGAAATTCATCACTCACCGCCTGCTACCGCCGACTGCCACTGACATTGCTTTTCTTGATCCGCCCAGTGCCACTTTCGAGGTGGCCTGGAGCGGGCGGGAGGGGAGAGCCGGGAACTGCCCGCCGACGTCAGCGGACGGCCAAGTGACGCAACTGACCTCCCACCCGCCGAGCTCCCAGATTCCTGTGGGTGGGAGTCGGCGGGACTCGGCGGCAGAACAGGGGTGGACCGTTGGCTGGAGGCTGGGCTGTCCCCAATGGTGAGTATGAAAAACCTGAAAAAAAGGTAAGTGAACATTTTTTTTTAAATTCCACACCTGTATGGGGTCCCCTGGAGGTCTAACGCTAGTTTTTTTATTTTTTATTGCTGCATTTTTTTTGGCCAGATGGATCGGAGGCTCGGGGCTGCCTGGGTCTCGGAGCTGCAGCGGAGGCAACGCGGTGTTGCGGGGCTGCTCAGGCTTGGGGCTGCTCGGATGCTCAGCACAGTGGAGGCGGAATCGGAGGATGGATCGGCGCTGTGGATGAGCACACGTGCAGTAAAGAGTTTATGTAAATTGTGCTGGGGGGAGGCGCAGTCGGAGACTATTTGTCTGAACTCTCACCTCTGCGCATACGTCGGGAGATGCATGTGCAGAAGGGAGACTTAGTACAAGTAGTTACTCTGATTAATCAATGCCTGCCTTTAGGAGAGGTAAGGAAGAAAAAGAAAGAAAATTGGGAAGAATAAAATCACACAACAATGCTACTTCAGTATTCCAAAAGGCAGCAAAAAACCATTTTGTAAAGCTTTGCTGCGGTAGTCCTATTCACTAGAAAGCATTAATCCCAGCCATTTAGTCTCGCTGAGAGATCAAAATAGAAAATGAGAATATATGACCTGCACTTAGTTTTTAAAAAAGGAAGCTTTGTTCCATAATAAGTAGTACTCAACTGTAATAGCTAGATTGTCTCAACACAGAAATAGACAATATTACCCTAAATTCAATTCAGCAAACTTTATTTTCTGATGTCCCAAAACAAAATGGTTTTAAGTTACAATTTTCTGTACTTACATAAATAACTATTAATATTAACAAAATAAATATGTGTAGCGGGGATACAGCTTTAATATACAGAATAATAGACAATTAGGTAGAATTTGCAAAATGCAGCAGAGGAATCAGATTGCCATAGAAGTATTAAGCTTGGATCTGGATATATTTAAACTTCAAATAAAAGTATAAAATGTGAACATTTGCATGTGGCCCATTTATCGTTAATTCAGCAAACTAAATTAAACTAAAATAACTGAAAAGCATTTTTCCATAAATAGTTAGGGTTGTAAAGTGCCTTTAAGAGAAACATAAAAGAGAATTTTGTACTTAGAGCATTAGAAACCTGAGCCCTGAAATTACACTTTGGGACATTGGCATATAAACCCTTAATGGGAAGAAATTCAACATTGTTTTCCCAGTTTTTTGGGTGAATAATTAAGATAGGACAATCGAATCTTGGGCTGCGATCTCTCCCAACCGATCTCCCCTAGAACTGCGGCAGCTGGCAAATATGGAAGCCAGTGACATCCAAGTCTGCAGGGCACCCAACTGAAATTGCCATTAGGCACCTTGAATACATAAATATAGGTCCTAACGCTGGCTTTAGCACCCCAATGCAAAATGGGGGGAGCATGCACCATACGCCACACATGCTCCCCCCAATTGTTCCAGGTCTTCAATGGCCTAACCAGCTCAAAAAGATCATTTGAGGCCGCCCACAAAAGGAAAGGAAACATTTTTCTAGTTTCATTTCTGAGGACCTCCTCTGTATTTTGCCTCCCTGCCCCTTCCACCAGGATCTGCCTTTGCCATTAGAGGCTATAGGAGATTTGAGCGGCTCTTTCCCAGAGCCCCCAGCCCCCATCTCATCTCCTATCCGGCCCCAATTCCCCAATCTCCATCTCTCTTCCAGCACCTTAATTTCCCAGTCTGCATCAATCACCATGTCCCTCTCCCCAGAGCCCCATTCCCCAGTCCTAAGCCCCCATTCCTCAGTCTCTCTTCCCCTGAGACTCCATTCCCCAGTCTCCCTCTCCCCAAGCCCCATTCCCCAGTCTCCCTCTCCCCGAACTCCCATTCCCCAGTCTCCCTCTCCCCCATTCCCCAGTCTCCCTCTCCCCGAACTCCCATTCCCCAGTCTCCCTCTCCCCCATTCCCCAGTCTCCCTCTGCCCAAGCCCCATTCCCCAGTCTCCCTTTCTCCCATTTCCCAGTCTCCCCCTCCCCCATTCCCCAGTCTCCCTCTCCCCAAGCCCCCATTCCACAGTCTCCCTCTCCCCGAGCCCCATTCCCCACTCTCCATCTCCCCGAGCTCCCATTCCCCGGTCTCTTCCCCTGAGCCCCCATTCCCCAGTCTCCCTCTCCCCCTCCCCAATTCCCCAGTCTGCCTCTCCCCCCAGAGCCCCATTCCCCAGTCTCCCCCTCCCCCATTCCCCAGTCTCCCTCTCCCCAAGCCCCCATTCCACAGTCTCCCTCTCCCCGAGCCCCATTCCCCACTCTCCATCTCCCCGAGCTCCCATTCCCCGGTCTCTTCCCCTGAGCCCCCATTCCCCAGTCTCCCTCTCCCCCTCCCCAATTCCCCAGTCTGCCTCTCTCCCCAGAGCCCCATTTCCAAGTTTCCCTCCCTCCGAGCCTCCATTTCCCCAGTCTTCCTCTTCCCGAGCTCCCATTCCCCGGTCTCTTCCCCTGAGCCCCCATTCCCCAGTTTCCCTCTCCCCCGAATCCCAATTCCCCAGTCTGCCTCTCCCCAAGGCCCCATTCCCCAGTCTGCCTCAAGTCGAGCCCCCCATCCCCCAGTATCCCAAGCCCCCATTTCCCAGTCTCCTTCTCTTCCCCAAGCCCCAATTCCCCAGTCTCCCAAGGCCCCATTCCCCAGTCTCCCTCTTCCCCGGGCTCCCATTCTCCAGTCTCCCTCTCTCCCAAGCCCCAATTCCCCAGTCTCCCGAGCCCCCATTTCCCTGTTTCCCTCTCCCTTGAGTCCCATAACTCAGCCTTTCCCCCCTGCACAGCCCTCTCCCAATTGCACTCCAGCTATCATGGCTCTCTGTGGGTGACGGCACTGAGCAACATCTGGTGACGAGCTTTGTGAAAAAGGCTGGGAAATGATTCTGTTTAAAATTAATGCAGTATAACCTGATTCTGATTCCCGACGTCAAGCAACAGTCAGTAATTATTTACATTACCTTACATAAGTGTCTGCTGCGCACTGCGGCAAGAAATTTAAATTGTTGATCTCCGAGGCTGCTAGAGGCTGCACTCGGGATAGGACGCCTCCCTATCGGGAAACTCCCAGTGATTCCGGGAGGGTTGGGAAGCCAAGGCCTTTGGTTGCGCATTCACATCCCACCACCCTATTTGTAAGTTACATTTCTGTCCCAGTGAGTCTGTCTGGAATTTTCCTCCCCACTATTTTTGTGGGAATTTATTTTAAGGAGCATATTTTGACAAATTTGCTGGAGTGCTTTGAGGATGTAACGAACAGGGTGGATAAAGGGGAACCGGTGGATGTGGTGTATTTGGACTTCCAGAAGGCATTTGACAAGGTGCCACATAAAAGGTTACTGCACAAGATAAAAGTTCACGGGGTTGGGGGTAATATATTAGCATGGATAGAGGATTGGCTAACTAACAGAGAACGGAGAGTCGGGATAAATAGTTCATTCTCTGGTTGGCAACCAGTAACTAGTGGGGTGCCCCAGGGATCAGTGCTGGGACCCCAACTATTTACAATCTATATTAACGACTTGGAAGAAGGAACTGAGTTTTACATCGCCAAGTTTGATGACGATACAAAGATGAGAGGAAAAGCAATAAGTGAGGAGGACACAAAAAATCTGCAAAAGGACATAGACAGGCTAAGTGAATGGGCAAAAATTTGGCAGATGGAGTATAATGTTGGAAAGTGTGAGTTTAAGCACTTTCGCAGAAAAAAAAAATCGAAGAACAAGTTATTATTTAAATGGAGAAAGATTGCAAAGTGCTGCAGTACAGTGGGACCTGGGGGTACTTGTGCATGAAACACAAAAGGATAGAATGCAGGTACAGTAAGTGATCAGGAAAGCCAGTGGTATCTTGGCCTTTATTGCAAAGGGGATGGAGTATAAAAGCAGGGAAGTCTTACTACAGCTATATAATGGTATTGGTGAGGCCACACCTGGAATACTGCGTGCAGTTTTGGTTTCCATATTTATGAAAGGATATACTTGCTTTGGAGGCAGTTCAGAGAAAGTTCACTAGGTTGATTCCGAGATGAGGGGGTTGACTTATGAGGAAAGGTTGAGTAGGTTGGACCTCTACTCATTGGAATTCCGAAGAATGAGAGGTGATCTTATTGAGACGTATAAGATTATGAGGGGGCTTGACAAGGTGGATGCAGAGAGGATGTTTCCACTGATGGGGGAGACTCGAACTAGAGGGCACGATCTTAGAATAAGGGGCCGCTCATTTAAAACAGAGATGAGGAGAAATTTCTTCTCTCAGAAGGTTGTGAATCTGTGGAATTCGCTGCCTCAGAGAGCTGTGGAAGCTGGGACATTAAATAAATTTAAGACAGAAATAGACGGTTTCTTAATCGATAAGGGGATAAGGGGTTATGGGGAACAGGCAGGGAAGTGGAACTGAGTCCATGATCAGATCAGCCATGATCTTATTGAATGACGGAGCAGGCTCGAGGGGCCGTATGGCCTACTCCTTTTCCTATTTCTTATGTTCTTATATTAATGCCACTGCTGTATAACAAATAAAGGGATTTCAGCCAAGCCTATGAAGCTGGTATCCCATGGCACCATTTCAGTGCACAAATAATTTTGTACTGACATCAGTATTTTATATTTAACTGATATGCTCACTTGATATATTCCGGGTTTAGATTAGGAACACATTGATCTGAAGTTACACTATAACACAAGCAAGGCTATTCAGATTACATCTTAAAGCATGACAGTGAAGCTGGAGCCATTTGTTGCATAAGCAAATATGTGAAATTGATCCTGTGACTGCTCAAAGAGTGCCATAAATTACTTTTATAAATTGTAATATCAGCCCCATCATTATCATGGCTGTAGAATGAACATGAAATAATATAAATATAACTGCCTGAGAGCATACATTCTACCTAAAGGGCTAGACATTTGGCATGTTTGCGCTCATTTTACCACAGTGACAGGGTGGAAAAAGTGATTTTTTTGGGGGGGCGGTAAATGCGACGCACAAAATTTAGCGCCCGGGCGGAAAATCCCGCAGTGGTTTTGCGCTGGCAGCAAAAATTATTGTCTGCCTGTTTTTTTCCCATTTTTTATGATGTCAATTGGCGTGCAACGCTCCACTATTGCCGTGGGCAGAAAATTCGCCGATACCGCCATTTTTACTGCCCGTCCAAAAACACGGCGGAAAAAATCAAGTCTTGCCTGCTCAGACCCACGACACACCCAGCGCTAATGACGACATTTTGAAAAACAGAGCAGAAGTTCAGTGCACAAAAGGATTTGGAGGGAAGGCTGCGTTTTATACATTGAGGCTTTTGTGAGTTTGTAGTTTGTTTTTAAGGTTATTTGAGGATATTTAAAAGAATGGGGGCTATAATATCTCCGCCATTATTCCTAGCTGCTTTTTCTGTGCAGCATCGAGCTGCAAGAAGGGTTATTCAGGAGCATTTTGAGCATAATCGAAGAGCACGCAGACATATGGGGAGGAGGCCTTACCCCCGACGAGTTTACAGGGAACAGCGCTCACACCTGCAGCTGTCTGTCATAGTGCATTCGAAGGTTGTGCTTCCAAAAAGAGGTGGTCATAGAGATATGCTAGCTGATAAAGGCAGACCTACAGCCTACCAGCGGTAACAGGACTGTGCTGCTCGTTGAGGTGAAGGTGACTGCGGCACTTGCCTTCTGTGCCTCCAGCTCCTTTCAGGCATCAGCATGCTTCATCTCGAAGTTCGCTGCACATTCGCCAGGTGACTACTGCACTGTACGCATGCAGGATGGATTTTATAATGTTCCCAATGACCAAGGCGGCACAGAATGAGAGGGCTGTAGGTTTTGCATGAATTTCTGGCGTTTCCAAGGTTCACGCTGCCATTAACTGTACACACATCGCCCTGCGAGCTCCTTTAGAGGAGCCAGAGGTTTACCAAAACCGGAAGGGCTTCCACTCACTGAACGTACAGATCGTTTGCGACCATACTCAGCGCAGTAAATGTGCATTTTCCAGGGAGCATCCATGATGCTTTGGTCTTGCGTGAGAGCACTGTCTCAGGCCTGTTTGAGTGTCAGCCCCAAGGTCACAGCTGGATGCTGGGGGACTAAGGCCTCGCCACCTGGCTCATGACCCCTTTCCGGAACCCTCAGACACAAGCTGAGCATCGCTATAATGACAGCCATATAGCCACAAGGAGAAAGGACATTTGAGTGCTCAAGCAACGCTTCCGATGCCTGGATCACTCTGGAGGCAGCCTGCAATACTCCCCTCAGCAGGTCTCTGAGTTCATTGTGGTGTGCTACATGCTACACAACTTAGCCATCATGAGAGGACAGGATTTGCCACTGGGGACTGCAGGAGAGAGGGGAGGAGGAGGACCATGTGGAGGATGAGGAGGACCAAGAGCCTGGCGATGAAACCATGCCACCACCTCCACAACCACCACAGGGGAGGCCTCGTGGAGATTTCGCCACTGCAAAAGCCTTACGTCAGCAATTCATAAATCAACGCTTTGCTTGAACAGTGAAAGGCATGTTTCACCGTTGCCTGCCCACTCTATACCACCATGCTGACTATTCCCCCTCTTAGTCTACAAATGAGACACTGCACAAGAATGATTAAGGTGAACAAAAGAATTTATAAGACATTTGTAAATTTATGAAACATTTGTACATTCTGGAAACTTTGTAAACTGTAATTTTGAAACTTAATTACATTTTTTCACGAACACAATTTGTCAAACTTTTAAAACTTTTATAAAATAACGAAAACAGGAAACATAGAAACATAGAAAATAGGTGCAGGAGTAGGCCATTCGGCCCTTCGAGCCTGCACCACCATTCAATATGATCATGGCTGATCATGCAACCTCAGTACCCCACCCCTGCCTCCTCTCCATACGCCCGATCCCTTTAGGCATAAGGGCCACATCGAACTCCCTTTTGAATATATCCAATGAACTAGACTCAACAACTTTCTGTGGCAGAGAATTCCACAGGTTCACAATTCTCTGGGTGAAAAAGTTTCTCCTCATCTCGGTCCTATTATGGCTTACCCCTTATCTTTAGACTGCGACTACAGCAAAACAGCAACAAAATAACAACAACCACTGCACCGAACATCTTTTAACTGCGGCCACCTTTCCCCCCACAATCTTTCCCCCCCACCCCCTCGCTTCTTGCCCCTACCCCTACCCGTGTTGGGACCAAGACAGTGTGCAGCAAGGCGCGCAGAGCACTGCTGTTCTTGGGGGAGAGACAATGGAGACGCCATTGGACCCCCAGGAGAAGCTCAGGGTATAGAAGGCCCGGCTTCTGAATCGGAAGGCTCTTGCTCGGCCTCCCCACTCACAGCTGCTGTTAGTCTGTGTTGTGTATAGAAGAACTCCATGAGGCTGAATTCTTTGAGCTAAACTTAGTGTGACCTTAGTCTTCTTTATTACAACTCCAGAGTGCCCAAACAACATTGTAGCCAACCTTTTAGACTGGCCCTGCACGTGTGTGCAGGTGACCGTTAGGACTCCAACAGTCATGCCCTCTGGTGGCAAGTATTACATAGTTACAGACATAACTTCACTCCCACCCCCCCACTGCCCAAAGTCTTCGGTACAAGTTATTTACAAGTTGAGGCGATCCGGTTGATCGTCTAAGTTCAAATCCTAGCATGTGTGAGTTGGCCGGACCATTGCTGCACTGCACCGTGGCTGGTCTGACCGGACTGTCAGGAATGGTGGGTTCATCCTCGTGATTGACAGCGAGGTCGATTACTGTTTGGATGTGTGTTGGTGGATTGTCGATGATGATGTCCTCTTCAAGTCGTTCCTGGTTGTCAGTAAAACGCAATTTGGTCTGATCTAAATGCTTTCTGCACATCTGGCCATTTAACAGTTTGATTCTAAACACCCTATTCCCTTCCTTGGCCAAAACAGTGCCAGCAGCCCACTTGAGACCATGACCACAATTCAGGACTAACACAGGAGTTGTTAACATCAATGTCACGTGAAACAGCCGTGCGATCGTGGTACATGTTCTGCCGGTGTCGCCGGATTTCCACGTGATCATTAAGATCCAGGTGGACTAGGGAGAGCCTGGTTTTGAGGGCTCTCTTCATTATCAATTCTGCCGGGGGAACCCCGGTGAGCGAGTGGGGCCGAGTCCGGTAACTGAACAGAATGCGAGACAAGCGGGTCTGCAGGGAGCCATCTGTCACGCGTTTCATGCTCTGCTTGATTGTTTGGACTGCCCGCTCCGCTTGACCGTTAGACGCGGGTTTAAACAGAGCAGACCTGACATGCTTGATGCCATTGCAGGTCATAAACTCATTGAATTCCGAGCTGGTGAAACACGGTCCATTGTCGCTGACAAGGACGCCGGGCAAGCCATGAGTGGCGAACATGGCCCGGAGACTTTCAATGGTGGCTGTGGAAGTGCTGGATGACATGATTACTCATTCAATCCATTTGGAGTAAGCGTCCACAACTGCTAAAAATATCTTTCCTAGAAAGGGGCCGGCAAAATCTATGTGGATCCTGGACCACGGTTTGGAGGGCCATGACCACAGACTCAGTGGAGCCTCCCTTGGTGCATTGCACGTATGACTCCAAGTCCGAGTCAATGCCGGGCCTCCAAACATGTGACCTGGCAATTGCCTTTATCATGACAATGCCTGGGTGGGTACTGTGTAGGTCGCGTATAAAGGTTTCCCTGCCTTGTTTTGGAAAAACCACGCAATTACCCCATAAGAGAAATCCGACTGGATGGACATTTCATCTTTGCGTCGGTGAAACGGCTTAATTTCATCTTGCATTTCCCTGGGAACGGCCGACCAGTTCCCATTTAGGACGTAACTCTTTACTAATGATAGCACAGGATCTTGGCTGATCCAGGTCCTGATCTGGCGAGCTGTGACGGGTGAACCCTCGCTCTCAAAAGCCTCCATGACCAGTAACAAGTCTGCGGGCTGGCCATTTCAACCCCAGTGGTGAGTAATGGTAGCCGGCTGAGAGCATCGGCACAGTTTTCAGTGCCTGGTCTGTGGCGGATAACATAGTCATTAGCAGATAATGTTAGCGCCCATCTTTGGTGTGAGATGTAGCATTGGTATTTATACCTTTGCTCTCGGAAAACAACGAAATGAGTGGCTTGTGGTCAGTTTCAAGCTCAAACCAAAGTCCAATAGGTATTGGTGCATTTTCTTAACCCCATATACACATGCTAACGCCTCTTTCTCGACCATACTATAGACTCAGCCTTAGACAGACTTCTAGACGCGTATGCAACCAGTTGGAGGTTGCCCGATACATTGGCTTGCTATAATACACAGCCGACCCTGTACGATGAGGCATCACAAGTTAGCACTAAACATTTACATGAGTCATAGTGTACAAGCAACTTATTTGAACATAGCAGGTTCCTGGCCTTCTCAAAGGCTGTGCTTTGAGATTTGTTCCAAACCCAGTTGTCACCCTTACGTAGCAACATGTACAAAGGCTCTAACAACGTGCTCAACCTGTGTAGAAAGTTATCGAAATAGTTGAGGAGTCCCAGAAACGAACGCAGCTCCATCACATTCTGTGGTCTGGGTCTGGGAGAAGAAATTCTTTCTCAACTCGGTTTTAAATTGGCTCCTCCGTATTTTGAGACTCTGTCTTTGAGTCCGTGGGCCTGATGCCGTCTGCTGCAATCGTTCTCACCAAAGATTCGACTTCTGGCGCCAGGAAAACAAACTTGGAGCGTTTCAGCCTGAGTCCCACTCTGTCTAGGTAACGTAGAACCTCTTCCAGGTTGTGTAGACGTTCGATGGTGTTACGAGCAGTGATCAGGATGTCATCCTAAAAAACAACGGTGCGCGGAACAGATTTCAGCAAACTCTCCATGTTTCTCTGGAAAATGGCTGCAGCCGAGCGAATCCCGAAAGGTATATAAACAGCCCTTTGTGTGTGTTGATGCATGTCAGTCTTTTCGAAGATTCAGCCAGCTCCTGTGTCATGTAGGCGGAGGTTAGGTCCAACTTGGTGAACGACTTCCACCCCCCATCCCTGGTAACGTTGCAAAAAGGTCAGCCGCCTCGGGCAACGGGTACTGGACCTGTAGTGAGACTCGGTTAATCGTTACCTTGTAGTCTCCACAGATTCTGACCGTGCCATCGCTTTTCAACACCAGAACAATTGGATTAGCCCACTCGTTGAACTCGACTGGCGATACGATTCCTTCGTGTTGGAGTCTATCCAGTTCGATCGCGACTTTCTCCCTCGTCAAGTACGGAACCGCCCGAGCCATGTGATAGACGGGCCATGCATCGGGGCCTAGATGGACCTGTACCTTAAGAACATAAGAACAGAAGAATTAGGAACAGGAGTAGGCCATCTAGCCCCTCGAGCCTGCTCCGCCATTCAACAAGATCATGGCTGATCTGGTCGTGGACTCAGCTCCACTTACCCGCCCTCTCCCCGTAACCCTTAATTCCCTTATTGCTTAAAAATCTATCTATCTTTGACTTGAAAACATTCAATAAGCCAGCCTCAACTGCTTCCTTGGGCAGAGAATTCCACAGATTCACAACCCTCTGGGAGAAGAAATTCCTTCTCAACTCGGTTTTAAATTGGCTCCTCCGTATTTTGAGACTGTGCCCCCTAGTTCTAGTCTCCCCCACCAATGGAAACAACCTCTCTGCCTCTATCTTGTCTATCCCTTTAATGATTTTAAATGTTTCTATAAGATCACCCCTCATCCTTCTGAACTCTAAGGAGTAAAGACTCAGTCTACTCAATCTATCATCATAAGTTAACCTCCTCATTTCTCGAATCAGCCTAGTGAATCGTCTCTGTACCCCTTCCAAAGCTAGTATATCCTTCCTTAAGTAAGGTGACCAAAACTGCACGCAGTACTCCAGGTGCGGCCTTACCAATACCTTATACAGTTGCAGCAACACCTCCCTGCTTTTGTACTCCATCCCTTTCGCAATGAAGGCCAACATTCCATTTGCCTTCCTGATTACCTGCTGCACCTGCAAACTAACCTTTTGGGATTCATGCACAAGGACCCCCAGGTCCCTCTGCACCATAGCATGTTGTAATTTCTCCCCATTCAAATAATATTCCCTTTTACTGTTTTTTTCCCCAAGGTGGATGACCTCACACTTTCCGACATTGTATTCCATCTGCCAAACCTTAGCCCATTCGCTTAACCTATCCAAATCTCCTTGTAGCCTCTCTGAGTCCTCTACACAACCTGCTTTCCCACTAATCTTAGTGTCATCTGCAAATTTTGTTGCACTACACTCTGTCCCCTCCTCTAGGTCATCTAGGTATATTGTAAACAGTTGTGGTCCCAGCACTGAACCCTGTGGCACACCACTAACCACTGATTTCCAACCCGAAAAGGACCCATTTATCCCGACTCTCTGCTTTCTGTTCGCCAGCCAATTCTCTATCCATGCTCATACATTTCCTCTGACTCCGCGTACCTTTATCTTCTGCAATAACCTTTTGTGTGGCACCTTATCGAATGCCTTTTGGAAATCTAAATACACCACATCCATCAGTACACGTCTATCCACCATGCTCGTTATATCCTCAAAGAATTCCAGTAAGTTAGTTAAACATGATTTCCCTTTCATGAATCAATGCTGCGTCTGCTTGATTGCACTATTCCTATCCAGATGTCCCGCTATTTCTTCCTTAATGATAGTTTCAAGCATTTTCCCCACTACAGATGTTAAACTAACCGGCCTATAGTTACCTGCCTTTTACCTGCCCCCTTTTTTAAACAGAGGCGTTACATTAGCTGCTCTCCAATCCGCTGGTACCTCCCCAGAGTCCAGAGAATTTTGGTAGATTATAACAAATGCATCTGCTATAACTTCCGCCATCTCTTTTAATATCCTGGGGTGCATTTCATCAGGACCAGGGGACTTGTCTACCTTCAATCCCATTAGTCTGTCCAGCACTACCTCCCTAGTGATAGTGATCATTTCAAGGTCCTCCCTTCCCACATTCCTGTGACCAACAATTTTTGGCATGGTTTTTGTGTCTTCCACTGTGAAGACGGAAGCAAAATAATTGTTTAAGGTCTCAGCCATTTCCACATTTCCCATTATTAAATCCCCCTTTTCATCTTCTAAGGGACCAAGATTTACCTTAGTCACTCTTTTCCGTTTTATATATCTGTAAAAGCTTTTACTATCTGTTTTTATGTTTTGCGCAAGTTTACCTTCGTAATCTATCTTCCCTTTCTTTATTGTTTTTTTAGTCATTCTTTGCTGTTGCTTAAAATCTTCCCAATCCTCTAGTTTCCCACTAACCTTGGCCACCTTATACGCATTGGTCTTTGATTTGATACTTTCCTTTATTTCCTTGGTTATCCACGGCTGGTTATCTCTTCTCTTGCCGCCCTTCTTTTTCACTGGAATATATTTTTGTTGCGCATTATGAAAGAGCTCCTTAAAAGTCCTCCACTGTTCCTCAATTGTGTTACCTTTTCGTCCTTGTTTCCAGTCTACTCTGCCCTCATCCCATTTGTAGTCCCCTTTGTTTAAGTATAGTACTCTCGTTTCTGACACAACTTCCTCATCCTCAATCTGTATTACAAATTCAACCATATTGTAATCACTCATTCCGAGAGGATCTTTTACGAGGAGATCGTTTATTTTTCCTGTCTCGTTACACAGGACCAGATCCAAAATGGCTTGCTCCCTTGTAGGCTCTGTTACATACTGTTCTAAGAAACAATCCCGTATGCATTCTATGAATTCCTCCTCCAGGCTACCCCGTGCGATTTGATTTGACCAATCGATATGTAGGTTAAAATCCCCCATGACTACTGCCGTTCCTTTTTCACATGCCTCCATTATTCCCTTGATTATTGCCCGCCCCACCATGAAGTTATTATTTGGGGGCCTATAAACTACGCCGACCAGCGACTTTTTCCCCTTACTATCTCTAATCTCCACCCACAATGATTCAACATTTTGTTCATTGGAGCCAATATCATCCCTCACAACTGCCCTGATATCATCCTTTATTAACAGAGCTACCCCACCTCCCTTCCCTTCTTGCCTATCTTTCCAAATCGTCAGATACCCCTGTACGTTTAATTCCCAGTCCTGGCCACCTTGCAACCATGTCTCTGTAATGGCCACTAAATCATACCCATTTGTAATGATTTGTGCCGTCAACTCATTTACTTTATTTCTAATGCTGCGTGCATTTAGGTAGAGTGTTTTCATCCTAGTTTTTAAACCATGATTTTTAGTTTTTACCCCTCCTGCAGCCCTTTTATATTCAGTGGTCCTTTTTGTTTCTTGCCTTTGATTTCTCTGCCCTCCACTTTTACTCATCTCTTTTCTGTCTTTTGTTTTTGTCTTCTTTTTGTTTCCCTCTGTCTCCCTGTGTTGGTTCCCATCCCCCTGCCATATTAGTTTAACTCCTCACCAACAGCACTAGCAAACACTCCCCCTAGGACATTGGTTCCGTTCCTGCCCAAGTGCAGACCGTCCGGTTTGTACTGGTCCCACCTCCCCCAGAACCTGTTCCAATGCCCCACGAATTTGAATCCCTCCCTGTTGCACTACTGCTCAAGCCACGTATTCATCTGTGCTATCCTGCAATTCCTACTCTGACTAGCACGTGGCACTGGTAGCAATCCCGAGATTACTACTTTTGAGGTCCTACTTTTTAATTTAACTCCTAGCTCCTTAAATTCGTCTCGTAGGACCTTATCCTTTTTTTACCTATGTCGTTGGTACCAATGTGCACCACGACAACTGGCTGTTCTCCCTCCCTTTTCAGAATGTCCTGCACTCGCTCGGAGACATCCTTGACCCTTGCACCAGGGAGGCAACATACCATCCTCGATTGCGGCCGCAGAAACGCCTATCTACTCCCCTTATGATTGAATCCCCTATCACTATCGCTCTCCCACTCTTTTTTATGCCCTCCTGTACAACAGAGCCAGCCACGGTGCCATGAACTTGGCTGCTGTTGCTCTCCCCTAATGAGTCATCTCCCACAACAGCACTCAAAACAGTGTATCTGTTTTGCAGGGGGATAACCAGATGGGACCCCTACACTACCTTCTTTGTACTACTCTTCCTGCTGGTCTTCCATTCCCTAGCTGGCTGTGGATCCTTCTCATGCGGTAAGACCAACTCACTACACGTGCCACTTATGTCATTCTCAGCATCGTGGATGCTCCAGAGTGAATCCACCCTCAGCTCCAATTCCGCAACGCGGTACGTCAGGAGATGGAGGCGGATACACTTCTCACACACGTAATCGTAAGGGACACCGGAAGCGTCCCTGAGTTCCCACATGGCACAGGAGGAGCATATCACGTGACCGATCTCTCCTGCCATGCCTTAACCCTTAGATACCCTTAAATTGGTTATAACAATGTTACAGTTTACTTACTGATATACAAATAAAAAGAGGAAAAGCTACTCACCAATCACCAGCCAATCACTTACCCCATTGGCTGTGACATCACCTTTTGATTCCTTTCTACTTCTTTTTTGCTTTCTCTCCCGCTGTAGCTGCACCGGTACGCCTTTATAGGCCACTCCGACGCTGCTCCCACCTCTCGCCAACTGTCGCTGGCTCTCGAGCTCCCGCTGGGTGCTGGTACCTTGGTGCCTGTGAAGTTGCCGATGCCTGGTTCGAATAGCAAGGGTAACTTGCTCAGCACCTGAGCACACGAGACGTCATCCACTGAAGATAGTGCTTTGATGTTGTTCCAATTCCATCAAATCTTTACTAGCCAGCTTCTGCCGAACAGCATTGGGCCATTGCCTGGAACAATCCACAATGATAGGTCATGCACAGCTCCATCATACGATACCTTCACTGCCGCACTTCCAATGACTGGTATGAGCTCTTTAGTGTAGGTACGCAGCTTTGCATTAATCGGGTTCAGTTTGGGCCTTTGTGCTTTATTGCCCCACAGTTTCTCGAAAGCCTTCTGGCTCATTATTGACTGACTCGCATCCGTGTCCAACTCCATGGATACTGGAACTCCATTTAATTTGATTTTCAGCAATATAGGAGGGCTCTTGGTGGTGAAGGTATGTACCCCCTACACTTCTTCCTCGGGTTGAGTTACCTGTGCTGCGTGATCCACGCCGGATCGATCATCCTCTGCCACGTGATATGTCGCAGCACGTTTGCACATTTGCTGGAGGTGCCCCATCGTTGCGCAGCCTTTGCACACGTAGTGCTTGAATCAACATTGATGGGCCCGGTGATTACCCCCGCAGCGCCAACACGGTGCTAATGGATTCACATTCACCCCCGATGGTGGACTCTGAGTCATCACAGGTCTTGCAGCCGCTGACGTATAGGCCTTGCCATATGCAGTTTGGCCTGCTAGCGACGTCATTTTATGCACAGTACTTGCCAGTGAGCTTCGATGTTGAGAATGTAAAGTCCTTACTCAATGGCACAAAACCCACACAAGGCACTTTCTATGGACAAGGTCACTCTATGACCTGAACCTTTATTCACAGGACCAAGAAGTGATGACCCTGCGTGGGACCTCCCTTTATATACCTGGATGACCAGGTAAGGAATGTCTCCCACAAGTTCACCCCCTGTGGTCAAGGTGTGCATTGCTTAAGTATATACAGTTTTGCAGTGGTGTTATATAAAGGTTACAAACATGACATCACCTCCCCCACAAAGTTTTATTGGGATCATAGGTTAAGTCTTTCAGGTGGTCTACGCTCCCTCGTGGAGCGCCGCAGTTGGGGCTCTGGTTGTTGAGCCTTGGCGTGAGTGTCTGTCACCTGTGGTGATTCCGGCCTGTCCGGGCTGACCGCCGGAACTGTGCATGCTGCTGAATGTTCTTGTTGCTCGTTCACTGGTGGTGGTGTGAGCACCATCTCATGATCTTCCTCGGGTTCCTCAGTGTCTATGCTCAACCTTTTTTTTCTTGGTCCAGATGCTTGCGGCATATCTGCCCATTGTTAAGTTTAACCACGATGACCCTGTTCCCCTCTTTGTCTATTACAGTACTCTCAAGCCATTTGGGCCCCACGGCGTGATTGAGGACAAATACGGGGTTATTTATTTCTATACATCTCCCCCTTGAATTTCGGTCATGGTACTCGTTTTGGGATTGGCGCTTGCCCTCAACTATGTCGGTCAGGACTGGGTGAATGAGGGACAACCGAGATTTGAGTGTTCGTTTCATAAGTAGCTCAGCGGGCGGGACCCCCGTGAATGAGTGCAGTCGGGACCTATAGGCCAGCAGGAGGCGTGATAGGCGGCATTGAAGGGAGGGTCCTTGAATCCGGAGCATGCCCTGTTTTATGATCTGGACCGCACATTCCGCCTGGCCATTGGAGGCCGGCTTGAACGGTGCTGTCCTGACATGGTTGATGCCATTACCTGACATGAACTCCCGGAATTCGTAGCTTGTGAATCATGGGCCATTATCACTAACAAGGATGTCCAGCAAGCCATGGGTCGCAAAGACCGTGTGCAGACTTTCCACCGTGGTGGATGTCGTACACGAATTCAAAATGATGCACTCGATCCATTTCGAGTACGCATCAACCACAATGAGAAACATTTTTCCCATGAACGGGCCCACGTAGTCTACGTGAATTACCCAGCTGGGCACACGTCGTGCACCTGCGAACACAGTGTTCTAGGTCTGAATCAATTCCTGGCCACCACACATGTGACTGGGCAATAGCCTTCATCAGCACGATGCCTGGGTGCTCGCTGTGGAGTTCCTTGATGAATGCTTCCCTGCCCTTCTGGGGCATGACTACCCGGCTGCCCGATAGTAGGCAGTCGGCTTGGATGGAGAGCTCATCCATTCGTCTGTGAAACGGTCTGACCTCCTCAGGGCATGCTCCGTGTGCGGGCGCCCGATCCCCAGTCAGGACACATTTCTTAATTAAGGATAGGAGGGGATCTTTGTTGGTCCAGATTTTGATCTGGCGGGCTGTGATGGGGGAGACTGCGCTGTCAAAGGCATCGACAGCCATGACCATCTCAGCGCTTTGCTCCGCTGCCCCCTCGGTGGTGGCCAGTGGAAGCCTGCTGAGTGCGTCAGCGCAATTTTCGGTGCCGGATAGTGTAGTCTTACGCAGCGAGCGTGAGAGCCCATCGCTGTATGCGAGCTGACGCATTGGCATTGACAGCCTTGCTGTCTGACAACAGGGATGTTAACGGCTTGTGGTCCATTTCTAATTCGAACCTCCTGCCAAAAAGGTACAGATGCATCTTTTTCACCCCATAGACACATGCGAGTGCTTCCTTCTCAACTATCCCATATCCCCGTTCAGCTTGAGAGAGCGACCTGGAGGCATAAGCCACAGGTGGTAGTTGGCCCTCAGTGTTACCCTGCTGCAACACGCACCCAACCCCATAGGACGATGCATCACATGTCAGAACCAATTTCTTACAGGGGTCGTACAGGGTCAACAACTTATTTGAACAAAGTAGGTTCTGCGCCCGATTGAAAGCCCGTTCCTGACAGTCCCCCCAAAACCAATCGCAACCCTTACGCAGAAGCACGTGTAGCGGCTCCAACAATGTGCTTAAGTTCGGCAGAAAGTTCCCGAAATAATTCAAGAATCCCAGAAATGATCGCAACTCCGATGTGTTGCAGGGCCTAGGCGCTTGTTGAATCGCCTCCGTTTTGGATTCGGTAGGCCGAATTCCATCTGCAGCAACCCTCCTGCCCAGGAACTCAGCCTCAGGAGCCAAAAACACACATTTAGACTTCTTGAGTCGCAGGCCTACCCGGGCCAATCAGCGTAGCACCTCCTCCAGGTTGCGGAGGTGTTCCTCGGTGTCACGACCGGTGATGAGGATGTCGTCCTGAAATACGATTGTTTCGGGAATGGATTTGAGCAGGTTTTCCATGTTTCTTTGAAAAATCGCGGCCGCTAACCGAATGCCAAACGGACACCTGTTGTAAACAAACAGTCCCTTGTGCGTGGTGATGGTGTTCAGTAGCTTAGACTCGCGGCCAGTTCTTGGGTCATGTAGGCTGAAGTGATGTCCAACTTGGTGAACAGCTTGCCGCCTGCCAGCCTGGCAAAAAGGTCCTCCGCTCTCAGGAGCAGGTATTGGTCTTGTCGGGACACCCGGTTGATAGTGGCCTTGTATTCACCACAGATCCTGACCGAGCCATCTGCTTTTAGGACGGGAACAATGGGGCTCGCCCAGTCGCTGAATTCAACGGGCGAGATGATGCCCTCTCTCAGCAACCGGTCCAACTCGCTTTCAATTTTCTCCCACATCACATACGGCACAGTCTGGCTTTGTGGTGCACTGGTCTGGCGTCTGAGGTGATGCGTATCACTACTTTGGTACCTTTGAACTTCCCGACGCCAGGTTGAAATAGTGATTCAAATTGCTGTAAGACCTGTGAGCATGAACTTCACTCCACAGATGACATGGCGTGCACATCCCCCCATTTCCAGTTCATCTCAGCTAACCAGCTCCTCCCCAACAGTGCGGGACCATTGCCCAGGATAATCCAGGGCAGCAGCCGGTTCACCGATCCATTCTGTGTGACCGCCAAAATTGCACTGTCTAGCACTGGAATGATTTCTTTGGTGTACGTCCGTAATTGCGTCTCAATGCGTTCTAGTTTGGGTCTGCTGGCTTTGAGTGGCCACAGCTTTTTGAATTGTTGAACACTCATGCGTGACTGGCTGGTCCCCGTGTCCAGCTCTATGCATACAGGGATGCCGTTTAATAGGACTTTCATCATCATAGGTGGCGTTTTGGTATATGAGCTGTGAATGTTTGCCACATGAAACCGCTGAACTTCAGCGTCCATTGATTTGCCCTAAGCGTCATCCTGCCTCGCAGACCCCGCATCTGGTTCATCCGCCTCGTATATTAGCCTGGTTACAGGCTTTCTGCACATTCTGGCTCAATGACCACTGAGGTTACAATTTCTGCAGACGAACTATTGAAACCTGCAAGTCCTGGCAGCATGTCTGCCCCCACAGCCCCAGCATGAACTGAGATTCCCATTGTTGTGAACAAAAGACCTGTTACAAGGCATTCCTCGCTGATTGTCCCTTTGACTGCTCTTGAGCACCCTGTTAGTGGGTGTCAATGGCCCCATCCCGGGCCGCATTGTCCACTGGGGTGGGGGGGGGGGCGTAAATGTCCGTTCAGCCTGCCATTGTCTCTGTTGGAGACTTACTCTTGGGTCTATTGCTTTCTGGGGTGTGTCGAACTGCCCTTGCCTGCCTGCGGGGCTCTGTGTCGCGTTTATGATATTGACTCCCTGATCCATTGCCACGTTGGAGGCAGAATTCCGCACGTATATTATCTTGGATTCCTCCTCCCACGCCATAAAAGTCTGAGCCACCAATGCCGCCGCTTCCAAGGTCAAGTCCTTGGTCTCAATTAGCTTTCTGAAAATCCCAGCATGACCGATGCCCTCAATAAAGAAATCCCTTAGCATCTCCCCCCTGCAGGCGTCTGTGAACTTACAGAGGCTGGCCAAGCGCCGGAGGTCCGCAACGAAATCCGGTATGCTCTGTCCTTCACGATGTCGGTGGGTATAGAATCTGTGTCAGGCCATGTGTATGCTGCTCACCAGTTTGAGGTGCTTACCGATTAGTTTGCTGAGCTCTTCAAAGGTTTTGTCTACCGGCTTCTTGGGTGCGAGCAGGTCTTTCATGAGCGCGTAAGTCTTAGGTCCACAGCTGGTCAGCAGATGAGCCCTTCGCTTGTCGGCCGCTGCGTCTCCCAGCCAGTCCTTCAAAAACTCTGCTGGAGCCTCTCAATGAAATCGGCCCAGTCCTCACCAACACAGTACCATTCATCTGTGTTGCCGGTGGCCATTCTCGTGGGTCGTTGATTCCTATATTTCTCGTCGCCAATGTAAAGTCCTTACACACTACCACAAATCCACATGAGGCACATTCTATGGACAAGGTCACTCTATGACATGAACCTTTATTCACAGGACCAAGAAGTGATGACCCTGCGTGGGACCTCCCTTTATCTATCTGGATGACCAGGTAAGGAATGTCTCCCACAAGTTCACTCTCTGTGGTCAAGGTGTGCATTGCTTAAGTATATACAGTATTGCAGTGGTGTTACATAGAGGTTACATACATGACAGAGAAGATATCTGTTTGGTGTTAACGTCCGTGCCCATGCATACCTGGGCGATCGCGATGGCCCTGCTCAGGTCTAGGGTTTCGGCAGCCAGCAGCTTTCGTAGAATGACCTCGTGGCTGATGCCCAGCATGAAAACGTCCCGCAGCATTTGTCCCAACGTAGCTCCAAAATCGCAAGGTCCCGTGAGGCGTCTCAGGTCGGCGACATAATCCGTCATGTCCTGGCCCCCGGAGCGATGGTGCGTGTAAAAACGATATCTGGCCATGAGGATACTCTCCTTCGGCTTGAGGTGGTCCCGAACCAGCGTGCACAACTCTGTATATTCCTTCTCCGTTGGTTTTGTCGGTGCGAGCAGATTCTTGATGAGGCCCTATGTTTTAGACCCACAGACAGTGAGGAGAACCGTCCTGCGCTTGGTCGCATTAGTGTTTCCTTCCAGCTCGTTGGCCACGAAGCACTGGTCGAGACGCTCGACAAAGGCTTCCCAATCATCACCCTCTACAAATCTCTCTAATATTCCAACGGCAGCCATAATTGCTTGAAGGTTCGTATTCTGTTACCCGTTGCCAATTGTAGTGTAGAGAAGAACTCCACGAGGCTGAGTACTGTGAACTAAACTTAGTGTGATCTTAGTCTTCTTTATTACAACTCCAGAGTGCCTAAAAAACATGGCAGCCAACCTTTTATACTGGCCCTGCACGTGTATGCAGGTGACCATTAGGACTCCCAACAGTCGCGCCCTCTGCTGGCAAGTATTACATAGTTACATATGCAACAGTCTGGGTGATCTGACACTGGGGATCGCAGTGACAATAGTTGAGACCATCAATTGCCGCAGGGCATTGCCAGCCTCGGTGTTCTCCCGGATCGCAGCAGCAATCTGCGACATGACCGCCGATTGTGTCGCAGATTGTGCGGCAATGTTGCCGGAAATGTTGCTGGAAATGCCACCTGGGCCTGGAGGAGTTCTTGACTGAGTTCGATACTCTCCCTCAACAGTTCCACCATATCCAGGTGTGCGACTGCCTGCCTTTCAGCAGACCGGCTTTGCCGACTCAACCTCAGAAGGGACCGCGTACGGGATTCAACCTGGGGGTACGTTGCTGCACATAGCTTGGACCCGCTGCCATGGATGGGACAAACCCAGTAAATGTAACTTCCTCCGAGGAACTTGTGGCCGCAGCTAAAAGATGTGCTGACTGCATCGCACCACCACCCCCTCCAGGCCCTCCACCCCCACCATCATCACCACCCTCACCATCCCCACCGGCTCCTCTACCCCCAACACCCCCACCACCCACTCCGCTCCCATCACTCCCTCCACCCCTTCCACCCCCATCACTCCCTCCACCCCCACCACCCACTCCACCCCCATCACTCCCTCCACCCCTTCCACCCCCTCCAGACCCTCTCCCCCCTCCCCCCTCCCCCCCCCCGCAACAGCTTCACGATCTTCCTCCTGTGGAGGGTCCTCAGCGCGGCCTTCCTCTTCCTCCTTGACCCACACATGATGGGCTGAGGTGGAGGCTTGCATAGGATGATGTGGTGCCTCAGAATCCTCATCTGCAAAACAGAAAACAACAGACGAGCGGTTAGCAGCAGGGGAGGGGGCAGGGTGACATGAGTAAGGTCACATAGCGCAGGCTTATTTGAAGGACCACCACTACTGCATTATATGCCGTCGAGAGACACTGCATCACATTACCCCAATCCAGCCCGGGGATTTTACAGGACTTACCGTCAGTGAACATCGGCTCAGCACCCGCATGGGTCGTTGACCTCCCGGAGACACCAACTAAACCAGCCACTCTCTCCTCCAGGTTTGTTAATGGCAGTGTCCGGGGCAGACCACCACCTGTGCGTCACTGCTCGCGGTGATTGTGGGATATTTGTGGAGTCTGAAGGTGCAGGAGTGTGGGCCATTATTGGTTAACCTTCACCCTCTCCCCCACCCGATCAATTCGCCCATCTCTCGGACTTACCTCAGCAGCGTCCAATATTGATTCGGCCCTGACAGACGAGCTACGTTTGGGCACCTGACTGGCTCCCGCTGCTCGCCTGGGTTATTATGATGAGGCCCAAGAATACTGCGCTGTTACAGTCACGCCTGGTTTGGGGCACTAATGGATTGAGGTTCTGTAGATTTTTACAGACAGGTGATGACGGGTAGATTGAACGTTTCACTTCATTATGATTCTAAATTTCTTTTTCATGCTATTGTAGTCATCAAGGCCTATGTTTTGACCAAATAAATAAGTGACTACTTTATAGCATTTTCTTTTTGCAACTTGTTATGACAAGATGGTTGACAGCTTTAACTGCTACCCAAATGTCTGTTGGGAGATTTGCAAATAACATTGGAGCCTGTTTTGTTAACTGTCTTCTATATAAATTTTAAATCATTTGCAAAATTAAGCCCCAAAGTGTGATTATATGTGTGGCAAC
Source organism: Pristiophorus japonicus (assembly GCF_044704955.1). Classification (NCBI taxonomy): domain Eukaryota; kingdom Metazoa; phylum Chordata; class Chondrichthyes; family Pristiophoridae; genus Pristiophorus; species Pristiophorus japonicus. The sequence continues at coordinate 34,313,346 of NC_091988.1, read as the reverse complement.
TTATTTCCAATGTAATCCGGAATTAAATAAAGAGCAACAAGCCAAGCTTCAGACTTAGCCTAGTAATAGGAACTTTTTTCAACATCAACACACATTAAGGATATTAAATTGAAATATAGTACAACAAAGGGATTTTGGTTAATCTAATGAGTTATCCTTTTCAAGATGATGTGCTAATGATGTCAAGAAGCCTGGAAGCCTGATATATTTTTGTGCAGTTCAAAGCTAAAAGTTCAGCTTTGAAGCTTCCACGTTTTGCCACCCCGATTTCCATCTCCTGGCCCTGATCCTGCTTCCCTTAACTGTGATTTAAATCCACCAAATGTCAGCCAAATCTTTGAAGCATAATTATTCCACATAGTGGAGGCTTTGAAGATATGAAAATACAGCTGTCACTCAGCTGGAAAGTGGTGATGAATTATAAAAGAACTGTATAAATTGTGTATAAATACTGTTGGAATTCATTGGAACAATTGACTAGTATTATTTTGCTATCAAGCCATCTTAGAGATGATGCCAGGAAGGATGTTACACCAATGAAGTTTGACATGAAGGTACAGTTCACTATATACAAAATGATGGTATCCTTGCAATTTTTGAGGCCTATGGCATTTAGTGCTATTTACAGTAACAGACACGATTGCAGTGTACCTCAGAACATGGGCAGTGCCATAACATAGAGGGATACAAGTGCAATCCCCCACTTTGCTGTGTTCCTTCCTATCCCAGCTGAGCAGTATAGTTTGTTTTCCAGTGGCGGGAGGGAAAATCTGTTAGTGTTTCCACCTGGCAACTGTTTATATACTTCTTGGCAACCAGTCAAGAACTACATTGGCAGAGGCTTGGGAGCAGACTTCCTACACAGCGTTGTTATTTCTGATGCTGATGTTCTATTTGATTTCAATGTGCTATTTTTTGTTGAACTGATGCGTAAAATAGAATCCCTTGACAGGATTATTTCATTTGAGAGGCTGTGAGAGTATCCATGTATGTTATGTACGCGCCAGCCTTGGCTCAGTGTTAGCAGTCTTCCCTCTGAGTCAGTAGGTCATGGGTTCAAGCCCAGCTCCAGAGACTTGAGCACATAATCCAGACTGACATGTCAATGCAGTACTGAGGGAGTGCTGCACTGTCGAAGGTGTCAACTTTAACCGTTGTTGTTTGTGTAACCTTGCTGTGTGCAGATTGGCTGTTGTATTTCCCTACTTTACAACCGTGACCACACTTCAAAATGACTTCATTGGCTGTGAAGCGCTTTAGGACATCCTGAGGTCATAAAAGGCACAATATAAATACAAGCCCATTCATTTCATTTTGATTACCTGTCAAAAAAAAAACAAATCATAAAAAATTTACTGTAGAAGTTAATAAAATCTGTTTATTGTAAAACGAATCTACATCAAACTGGCATAAGTAGCAAAGTCATTTCTATATCCTTTAACATGGGAACCGAAGAAAGAAGGACCTTGTCAAATTTACAGAAGCTGGCTCCACTAAGTGCAATAAATAGAATAAACTAAAAATAAATTATTCAAGCTACTGAAATTTTGTGAGATATATAGGTACCTTGAGCCCAAACTTGGTGGAAGCTAAGTTCCGTCCAAGTACCGCCCAAAGGATCGCCAAGATACCTGACGGTACTTTGGGTGGGAATTTCATTAAAAAGTCCTTGAAAGACCGCACGGTGGCAAAAAAGGGACTTACGCCATGAATCTGGGCGGCAGTGGGCGGGAGTTCCCAATCTCAGCAGCAAATGCAATCCTAACCAAAGTACCGATGAGGATTGAGTCGGGCCCACAGAGCGGGTAGCACATAAAAATAATAATTTACACAAAAACAAAACACTGGAAAATCTTCAGGGGACCCCATCCACAAAAATCGCTGAAAAAAAAAAATAAAAGAAGTTCACTAACCTTTTTTTTGCAGGTCTTCATACTTACCGTTGGGGTTAGACCTGCCTCCACACAGCGGTCCTTCCTCCTGCTGCTGCCGACTCCCGCCCGGAGGAACCTGCCAGATCGGAGGGCGGGAAGACACTTACACGTCTTGCGCATTAGCAGCCGTCAGCAGGTGGTTCCCAGCAGTCCTCCCCTCCCGCCGGCGAGAGGCCCAGTGAAAACTGGCACCAAGGGGAGACCGCCCAAAAAACTCGGTGGCCGTCTGCGACAGCGGGCGGTAAGGCCACCAAGTTCGGGCCCCTAATCTCTGTTTCACCGAATATGCTTTATATTCAGATTCCTTTATGTAAGTCCAGTATCAATATCATCAAAACTAATTATAAAACTGGCAAATTCAGTAATATTGAATAAGAATTGCAGGAGACCTGTGATCAGTAGCGAGCCAGTATGATTATTTGCAATCCCTTCTTCATTACAGCTGTATGTGCATCCCGTTATTGCCAGAAGGGATCCATTGCTATTTTTGCACTCCCTTTTGCATTATTATTAATATATCACTGCTTTTGATGAATGAAACAAATTGTTCATCCATATAATTTTTATTAATACATATTGCAATTGAATATATTTCCAGTTTATTGCTAATTCCTTTAATTGTTCATCACAATAATGCATTGAAAGGCATATTCATCAATATTACATTAAAATAAACATTGTTCACTAATAGCTATATAGTGAGGCCTGTTGCTAATGTGATGATGTCATAATGGGTCATTCCTTGTTGAGAAGCTCATAATCAACCTACATATATTTTATTACAAATGTGGATTTGTGTCTATTTTGGCCATCTGATTGGCCTGCTCAGTCTTTGCTGCCTTCAGTGAACTGATTGATCTGTGAAGATCATATGGCCCATGCCTTATTAACTTTCCTAACAATTTGATTGGTCTGTGTGAATCATGACCCGCAAGCCCCCATTCATATGGTGATCTGATTGGTCTATAGAAACCATTGCTAATTTCCTTTCTTCCAGTAGCTCTTACTCATTTTTTTTATTCATTCGTGGGATGCGGGCGTCGCTTGCAAGGCCAGCATTTATTGCCCATCCCTAATTGCCCTCAAGAAATTAGTGGTGAACCGTTGCATCTGCGTGGTGAAGGTACTCCCACAGTGCTGTTAGGGAGGGAGTTCCAAGATTTTGACCCAGTGACGATAAAGCAACAGCGATTTACTTCAAGTCAGGATGGTATGTGACTTGGAGGAGAACTTGGAGGTGGTGGTGTTCCTATGCGCCTGCTGCCCTTGTCCTTCTAGGTGACAGAGGTCGCGGGTTTGGTAGATGCTGCCAAAGAAACCTTGGTGAGTTGCTGAAGTGCATCTTGTAGATGGTACACACTGCAGCCAAAGTGCACCAGTGATGGAGAGAGTGAATGTTTAAGGTGATGGATAGGGTGCCGATTAAGCGGGCTACTTTATCCTGGATGGCATCGAGCTTCTTGAGTGTTGTTGAAGCTGCACTCATCCAGGCAAGTGGAGAGTTTTCTATCACACCCCTGACTTGTGCCTTGTAGATGGTGGAATGGTTTTGGGGAGTCATGAGGTGAGACACTCACTGCAGAATACTCAGCCTCTGACCTGCTCTTATAGCCACAGTATTTATGTGGCTGGTCCAGTTAAGTTTCTGGTCAGTGGTGATCCCCAGGATATTGATGGTGGGAGATTCGGCGATGGTAATGCCGTTGAATGTCAAGGGGCGGTGGTTCGACTCTCGCTTGTTGGAGATAGTCATTGTGTGGCATGAATGTTACTTGACGCTTATCAGCCCAAGCCTGAATGTCGTCCAGGTCTGCATGCAGGTATGGACTGCTCCATTATCTGAGGAGTTGAAAATAACACTGAAAACTATGCAGTCATCAGCGAACATCCCCACTTCTAACCTTATGATGGAGGGAAGGTCATTGATGAAGCAGCTGACGATTGTTGGGCCTAGGACACTATCCTCACCTGGTTCCAGCCTCTGCCACTTTAATCTCATTGCTCTGGGATGACAGTTTGTCCTCCAGGGATCTTCGTCACTGTTTCACTATTCATGGTCTCCCAACCTCTCTAATTATCTTTTCTTTATCAGTAAAACATTTGAATACAGTACTCAGCTCCATCTGTTGGCTATAAGCTACGGGAAGGCTGGGATCTTGGCCTACTGGTTCTTTTGCTTTTGATCTGATTTGCTAGCTTCCGTCAAACCAAGCCTCTGACTTTCACCCTCCTTCAAACTGTAACTCCTTGGTTTGGCATCATGCTCTGCCCACTCTCCTTCCTTCTCAGCAGTAATTCTGGCCCCAGCTTTCCACTCGCCTCACTCAGACAGGCCCATCTTGTGCTCCATTTCTATTCCCAGCCTTAACATACTCTTCACCCCTACGTACTCCAGAGCCTGGAGTGAGAATCAATAGGAAATGAAGCATGGATGTATATGATCTTGAGTGCAGAGGCAGACCTGCGTGGCTTACGAACAGAGCCAGTGCACTCAAAGAAGGCTTGGCTAGGCAGGGAAAGCTCCCCTGAAGTCCCACACAGCTTACCCTCTGACCCACAGTAACACAATTTTTCCATAAATGGAACAACCTTAAATTAAGATGCAATGCTTACACCTGCTATTTTCCATTTGCCTGTGCAGCAAGGCAGTAACTGAAAGCCAGGAAGGAAAAATGAGAGTTATCCTCTGATTGAGGGCTGCTATGCATGTGCAACACTTCTTTATTACAGGTGCAACACATGTGCAAATGTATTCATTTTTAGTAGAATGTGCAGAAACTTATTTTACCTGTGAAAAAACAAGTACATACTATTTATTTATGTGCATTTTTTTATAGGTGAACATTGTCACAGGAGATCCACTTGTATGGTTGAATTCTGATAGAAACCTAGAAACATAGAAAATAGGTGCAGGAGTAGGCCATTTGGCTCTTCGAGCCTGCACCACCATTCAATAAGATCATGGCTGATCACTCCCTCAGTACCCCTTTCCTGCTTTCTCTCCATACCCCTTGATCCCCTTATCTGTAAGGGCCATATCTAACTCCCTCTTGAATATATCCAATTAACTGGCATCAACAACTCTCTGCGGCAGGGAATACCACAGGTTAACAACTCTGAGTGAAGAAGTTTCTCCTCATCTCAGTCCTAAATGGCCTACTCCTTATCCTAAGACTGTGTTTCCTGGTTCTGGACTTCCCCAACATCGGGAACATTCTACCTGCATCTCATAAGTATATTTGCCAATATATTTTATACTTGAAACAGAGCTTCTATATTATTGGATTGAATAGGAATAGTATACTGTAATTCTATGCTTGAATGTGTTAGCTTCTGCTGTAGACTATTTCTATTTACTAAGCTTTGATTCATGAATCTACTGCAGCATAGGTTAATGGCAAAACATTTGAAAATTTACTTTTACTGAACCTGTAGTTGGAATTATCTGAAACGTGAGCTTGATATTTATGTGTATTGATCTACACTTAACAACGTGGCATCTGTGCAGGTCAAATATTGTAATTATTATTGGTGTCAATTACAGGCACACATTGCACTAGTCGCTTGCAAGTATGATAAGTGAACCTTTGCATCTGAAATCTTGCAATTGTTACTTATTTTGTAACATGTTGTGAGCGGTTGAAGTAGTTAAATCTTTTTAATTCATGTACATCTGAGAGAGAACACAAAGGGGTTAACTTAAAGAGGAGAAATCCTGGAAGGATTATATATTCATTCAAGAAGGGAAGGGAAGTCTGTTAATAAAAAGGTTTACACTTCTTTGTAAATAGAGAGGCTCTTTACTGCCGATAAGCCCTTTGTAGAAATGTTGTGAAAAGAAGGAAAGCTGTTTGTTTAATGGTTTCTTATGTCTAGCGTGAAACCCAATCTCTAGCCCAATGGATCAATCTTTTTGTTTGATTCTTGTAGGTGAGCTTAAGTTTGATCATTTAGTTTCTGGAATGTTTTATTATTTCTACTAACTTGGTTCAGAATATTATACTTTCTATCTCTAAATATGTAGAACGCATGGATATAAATGTAAGACATCATTTAATACCTGTGACTGGTTTGCCAAGAAAACGCCTATTCTCTGACTGTTTTGGTTCAATACTTGTAACATATATGCTATTCAATGAAATGACATCAATGGCAAGTAAAATTTAATTTTAATCAAACCTGTGCCTAATTGAGGTAGAGAAAAAGAGAGACCACGGGGAAGAAATTAATAAACGCTGAGAAATGGCACACAATATCCTTTAGAGATGGCTGGATTTGTATTGGAAAGTCCAATTACCTAGTTCCCCTTGTGACACAAGCCTCACTACAATGGAATTGGATTCAAAATAATTCAATAAACATAAGAATAAACTTTTACTGCACTACCTATTGGAGTTGCATGTAGTGGTGAATGTTTAAGGAAATGATACTCATCTCATGATAAATCTACAGTTAAATAACGTGTTCTTTTGTTTTTGTTGTAGGTCATTTGTGATCCAGCAGATTCCAAGCAGTAACCTCTTTATGGTCGTTGTAGATGCCAGCTGTGAATGCACTATTGGACCAATTACAATGGAGCGTACAGAAATAATGTATATCCTTTAAAGTAGTCAATGGATGTTATCTGTTTTTAAAAATTCTTGATTTTGTGAATGCAAGTTTTCCAGTCAGCAGAAATATTATATCAAATGTATAATAAAAACATCTCAAAATATTATCTATATCGATACGTCCATTGCATATGTAACTTGGCAGCAGTCATGACTTATTTTGGAAGACATTCAAGCAGGAATGGATCAATCCTCTATTTGTTTCATGTCTGTTTATTCTGTTTCATTTAAATTTAATTAGTGAGTAATTATTTTTCTCCTGTGTGGATACAGCTCCATTTGTACTATGTTTTAGGAATTTCAAAATCACTTTGGAGCAGATTTTCCTGTTTCTCTGCCCATGACTATTGGATTACCCGGGTGCAGAAAATACCAAACAAATCATGCAGGGAGGACCTGACACAGCCCACCCAGGCTTTCCAGCATGTGCCTAGGAGTCCTGCTCTACTGCACTTCTGGCAGTGGAGCACAGGCCCCAGAATTTCAGATCATCAGTGTTTGAAACTAATTAATAGTGGAAACTAATAAGGCTCTAATTTAGCAGCATCTCAGCTGATATTATAATACATAAGAGCAAAGGTTAAACAGGTCATGGAAATCATCTGAATCTTGATACTAATGCCTACAAATTAATATTGACGATATTTGCAGATTTACACATAATGTATTCAAATAACATTTGTCCATCAGCTATTTTAACAGGCCTTTTATTTTAAATGGGCTAATGCCCCCACTACAATATAGGATAAAGGAGCGTCTTATAAATGTGCTAATCATTCATTCATTCATTTTTACTGCTAACAGAAGTTTCTAAATTTAAATTTATAGCCTTATTATTCATTTATTTCACCCACTAGTGAAAAATTTAATTGGGTGAAATAAGTGAATAATAGTATATTTGCTCATACTCCAAGAATAATAGTCAATCTCTGAGCTTTGTACAGATCAGAAACGTATTACAGGACATTCCCAGTCTGTTTAGCTCAATACCACATTGGACATTGCCACTGCCCACTAAATTGTCAGGATTATTCGATCTGTTTCCATTTTTATACTGAAATGAACAAAAAAAGCTTATCATTGGAAGACCCAAGTCTGAATTTAGGAAACCCTTTAATGCCACCTGTTAGCGAACATAAGTTCTGTACCCCTAAAAAGTAGTCTTAATCTCATGATTTCATTTCACGCCAAGTATTTGATTTAAACTATCTTCCTCCCAGATTTCAACATCTGCAGATGACTCCAGTATATATGTTTTATTCATTCTCAGGATGTGGGTGTCAAGCAGCTGGTACATTCCAAAAATCTTGCTGAACCCGACAGACAAGCAGTCGGATCTGTCGGCCTGGTATAGTAAGTAAGATCGGTCAGAGAGAGAGATTAGGGTCAAGGGCAGCATTTATTGCATATCAATATTTGCCCTGAGAAGGCAACAGTGAAGCCAAATGGCTTGCTAGGCCACTTCAGAACGCTGCTAAGAGTCAACTGTGGGACTGGAGTCACGTATAGGCCAAATCAAGTAAGAGCAGCAGGTTTCCTTCCCTGATGGATATTAGTGAACCAGTGAGGTTTTTACAACAAACCAGTAGCTTCATGATAACCCTTTTAATGATACCACATATTTATTTCCAGATTTTCTTTAACTGAATTCAAATTCTCAAATTGGTAGGATGATTATTATTAGCCCAGTAACATATTTATTACACTACCAGACTATGTTACTATTGTTCTGTATTATTACATGTAAATTCATAAATTGAGACAATTCAAAAGATACTATATTAATATATACGTATTATTGCTGGGTGCATACCTACTGGTCACTGCCATACTCCATGCTATTAGTGAGGATTTTATCTGTCCACAATCTGTCCTCATTTTCTTGGATCGTTTCTAAATTTGAAACCTACCATAATTTTCCAATCACTTTAGCTGCACTGCAGTCAAAACCATGCATTAAAATATAGTCATTTAAAAAAATATTTGAAACTGACATCCCTGCGTGTATGAAATCTTATTCCTTAACTGCAATGAACATAATAAATCCCTGAAATGTGATCATCTCAGATCTCAGAAAATCAGAAGACGTCCTGACTCCTGTCATCCATTCCATGCTGAAGTAAGCAATTGTATTTAAAACAGATTATTCAAATTACATGTAATTATTTTAGGAATTAGTTAATCTGTTGTTCCCACACTATAGGACAGGACACTTTTTTTTCTTTCAATAGTTACTGAATACATATAAAGGAAGACTTTTCTATAATATGAATAGAAATGATTACATACAGTCATGTGTCTAAAAGGTGTGTGCTGCTGATTATGTTGGTACAATGAATTGGCATTTTTTTTATTTCATTACACAATAGGAGTAACATTAAGTGTTATCATTCTAAATGCAATATTGCGATGAAATAGTTTTTCCTGTTGTCTACTGACAAATCAGAGGGATATAATCTTCAAGAAGTGACTTCGGTGGGCAGTAAGCAGACCACTTTCGAATTAAATATCCTTTGGCTTATAAGCTTTCGATGAAGATCACTGCCTGCTGAGGAACTCAATGAGTTTACCAGCCTAAGTGCTGAAGAATTAACAGCAAAAGTATATTCCATCTTCGCTAATTCCAGCAAAATCATAAACTTGTGCAAAAAAATGGTTTCATTTGAAATATGGATCAGAGGAAATTATCCCACTAATTTTAAAATGTCACTAACACATAGCAACCAAAGTAAATCTTCCCCTTTGGATTTATCACTTTCAAATGTTATTGATACATATATATTTCTGGACTAGAATCATGAATATTTGTATCTCTAAAACAGTCACATGAAATGAAATAGTTTTACCATTAGCTTGTGATGTACTGGAAGTAACCAGTATGTTGGGGCTCAATTTTCCCCAGTATTTGCGCAATTTTTTTTGGAGCAGGCTGCTTTTTCTGGCCTAACTTAAAAATCCCCAGTTTCCCCAATCAATTTGTACCAGTGTAACTCAGTTAGATATGAATTTTTTAAGTCAGCTTTTTTTTCAGCCAAAGGGGGCGTAACCAGCCATCTACGCCACTTTTGGCCATTTAGGGAAGTTTGGCCAGCTGAGAGTTACTCCAGTTCTGATTAGGCCAGTGTATGGCCTGTCCTGAAAAACCTTCCCTAGAGTTAAGGAAATCGGCGCAGCAGATGCCCAGACACACTGAAAGAATTGAAAAACACATACCTCCAACCCCGCCCGAAGGCTGTCCCGTCCCATTCTTGGTCCCCACACACAGGAAGGCTGTCCGGTTCCATTTGACGTCACCCAAATCCAGGTCGCTGATTGGAGTGCGGGCAGGTACAGCAGGAGCGGCGAGGTTGGGGCAAAGGAGCGGCACTGTCGGTGCAGAGGAGCAGTGAGAGTTCATAGAGGGACATGATCGGGGCCCAGGAGAGGCAAGGGCTCAGGGGCAGCACAGGCTAGCCCACACTGCGATATGTGCGCGCACTAGGTCCGTGCAGCAGAGCAGGTCTCTAGTCATTTTGGTTAATCCTTGCCACTGGACCAAGACCTAGCTCTGTCAAGCCGGTATGGTGGCTGGTGTGCAACGGCCGCCACACTTTTAAAAAAGCCACGCGCAGGCATCTTCCATCCTTCAAGATGTTGTTTGAGACCTGGAATATTAGGTCCTTCATTGAAACACCTGTGAACTCATCCCTTTTTTGCATGGAAGCAAGTCATCCTCGTTTCGAGGGACTGCCTATGATATAATATGAACCTCTAATGCCCTAAATAGATTATTATCTGACAAGGCTCTCAATGGACTGAGGCTGAAAATATTTATTTTAAATATATAATACAGCAAACTGGGTTTTTTCTGGTTAAAATTCTAAGATAATAGTTCTCAGTTTATGGAAATATAAAATATGAAGGGTAGCAATAGAGCATTAGACTGAAACCAGGTGATCACATTTGTAAAAACAACTCCCAAGGCACTTCACAGAATCTTAAGCAGAAACTAGATGCCAGACCAGAGAAGGAGATATTAGGGAGAGTTTGGCAGAGAGGCGGGTTTAGGGAGGAAATTCCACAGCATGGGACCGAGGAGGCTGAAGTCTCGGCCGTCAATGGTGGGGTGAAGGAAGGGGATGTTGCACAAGAGGCCAGAGTTAAAAGAAAGGAGAGTTTGAGGGATGGAATTGTAGGGCTAGAGAATGTTACAGAGATAGGAAGAGGCAAGGGGGACGAGAACCAATGTAGGTCAATGAGGAAAGGTGAGGTGGGTGAGAGGGATTTGGCATGGGATAGGATTTGAACAGCAGAGTTGTGGATAAGGTGAAGTTTACAGACAGTGGAGAATGGTAGGCCAGCCAGCAGAGCATTGGAATAGTCAGGACTGGAGGTAACAAAGGCATTGATAAAGGTTTCAGCAGCAGATGGGCTGAGGCTGGCAATGTTAGAGGTGATAGTAGGCGGTCTTTGTGATGGAGAGGATATGGGGTCAGAAACTCAGCTCGGGTTCCAATAGGACCATTAGTAATTACATTAGTAATAGCGTTAATATTAACCATTAATATTTTTGTCCTGTGCCTAGGTCATTACTTTCATTAAATGTTTTATATCCTTAAAATAACTTTAATAATTTTCAGGAAAATGCAAGAGAATGTGGAGGTGTACTGGGCCTAGGACCTTGCCTTCCAATTCTGCTGCTGCCTCTCATCGTTGCATTGTCTCAGAGGTGACAGAAACTCTAGTATTCGAATTCTGGCATGCTGAATCCTTGGGAAGAATGATAAACTGAATGACACTGTTTAGAGGAAATGCCAAGCAGTGGAAAACCCCTTCTACATTACACAAAACATTAGAACCTGAAACTGTTGGTGGAATCATGCTGAAGATAAATGTCCGAACAGGAGTAGGTAAAAGATTTGCAACTTATGCAAAATATATACAGGTATTGTCATTATGGTAACCATAAACTGTGAGACTAAAAATTCACTTTGCAGACATCATTGGTGATTGATTGTTTTGAGCCTTGCCTTATCTTTAAGAGATTGGACCTGTTTGTGTACGTTTTTAAATAAATGATCTTTTGAAAAGCAGGTTTGATGTAGCATGGAGTACCTTTTGTTGTGTCAATTGTTAACTCTATGTTCCATAGATGCATCTTTTTTAATTTCTCTATATCATTTGTACATGACTTTAATATAAAGGAAACTAGTTAGTAGTTGTTTCTGTACACAGATTGTTTACAGTGCTAAAATATTGTCAATGAGTTGCTGAAATCCCGATAGAAATAGATATGGAATGCAAAATCACCTTTTCAACGGATTTTTAAGTTCAAAAATAAATTATATAATTGCCGCATCAACCAATGTTTTAATTGAAATGCTCATTTGTTAAAATTAGCAATTTGTTGTTTTATTGTAGGCCTTCATTTCCACATACCAAAAGCTAGGAATATTGTAGCAAAAATTATTCTTAGTTAACCTTAATAAGTGTTCTTTGCAGCTTTCCAAATATGCACGTTTTGTATGATATGCCCAGTGATGCTGAATATTATAAAGAGGAATATTGGAGAAATGTATGAATATATGTAGAATATTTGATCATTCACATTACTCTGAATAAAGAGAAACATTGTAATGTTGTTGTATTTTCATTTTAATACAGAAACGCGACTACATTCCCGCAAGGAATAATTTAAAACTTTCAGGCTAACAGAATCACAAGTCGGGGTATAGGTAGATACTCTGAATTTCTACATTTAAAGGACACCTACCACATTCACGTGCTGCATCAATGACATCAACCAATGTTAAATTTATCTCTTCTGTACGTGAAGTCTTAGCATCTCTAAACGGATTTGTTTAAATAATATAGTGATAGACTACATTTTGTTAATTTATCCAGATTGTGAAAATACATAAATTAAAGATTATGGTGCATCCTGTTTTTAATGTACTACTTGTGGTGATGTGAAACTGCTTTGTAAAAAGATATCAAAAAACCTAGCACATATAAATGTTGTAGCAGATATCAATCTAAAGAGGATTTTAAGTTTAAAATTAAATAATTATTTAATTTAAAAAATATAGGGGGGGACCTACCCTCTTCCCCGTTTCGGGCAGATAATTCGAATTATTACCGTGCGGTGGGAGTCGGAGGGAAGAGGTGGAAAAATCAACTCTTTAACTCTGACACTGCCTCCCAGCACTTTGGGGCGCTGTTTGAGGCGGTGTAGGGGCAGGTTCGGGTCGGGAGCGTGTCAGTGTCCATCACCGCTACGCTGACCACGTCAGCACCGTCCCTCCCCCTGGGCCACCAGGGAAGGGTTCAGCAAGGCCAGCAGCCCGGCACCCAAGAGGGGGTGCTGGGCTGCCTGTTGGTGGCCCGGCCGAACTTGCAGCTGCCATTGGCAGCCAACTGCAGAGTCGGCCGACGATTAAAAGACAATGGCGGCCGCGGCGGTGCGTCCTCCCCTTTAAGACCGACTGCACCGCCCAGCCACTGGCAGTTTCCCACCTCGCAAAATTGCCAGTGGCACCGACGGTGGGCGCGCTCCCACGGGGCAATTTCCCCCGCGGGGCAGAAAAGGGGTCGTTGCCGGGTGGTAAGGGGTCGGCGCGTGGCCGACAAAGGGTCGGAGCACCAGGCGGGACGGAAAGTCGGGGTACGGCGGAAACAGGTTCATGTGAACCCGTTTCTACCACCCCCGGCCCTTGGCCTGCCCCCAGTCGGTAAGGCCTTACTGGTTACCGCCTCTTAGAGAGCCTTAAAAAAAGGGGTAATAATCTATTGCAGAAAAATCTATTTTAAAAAGTTTTGACTGTGATCATATTTGTGTGTATCAGTGTCTTTGGCTGTGACTTTGCAACCCATGGCAAGACCGGGGTGGCTAGCATCGGTGGCATGTGGGAACCTGTTCCCGGCTCCATCCCGCCCTCCCGAAGCAATTTTCCCTTGATGGGGCATGTTAAGCCTGCCCTACAAGGTTCCTGGCCAATTAACAGGAAGCTGGTCTGATGACGTCATCTTATGATGCATCATCAGCCGGTTTCCTTAAAGGGACCATGCCTACATCGATTGACAATTCTTCTGTCAATGTCCTGCAGCATTGAGCTACTGCAAACACTGACATGCACTGCAGAGAGGTGCAAGGCTGCACCCAGGCTCTCCCATCCATCTCTCCAGATGCTTATAAGAACATAAGAAATAGGAACAGGAGTAGGCCATACGGCCCCTCGAGCCTGCTCCGCCATTCAATAAGATCATTGCTGATCTGATCATGGACTCAGCTCCACTTTCCCACCCGCTCCCCATAACTCCTTATCCCCTTATTGTTTAAGAAACTATCTATTTCTGTCTTAAATTTATTCAATGTCCCAGCTTCCACAGCTCTCTGAGGCAGAGAATTCCACAGATTTACAACCCTCTGAGAGAAGAAATTTCTCCTCATCTCAGTTTTAAATGGACGGCCCTTTATTCTAAGATCATGCCACGAGTTCTAGTCTCCCCCATCAATGGAAACATCCTAGAGGGAGTCACAGCATGCACGGAGGTCCTCTTCCCTTCCAATGGGCAGAAGACCTCCTCAAGCAGCCTGGTTGCACATTGCACAGGAGGACACAAGCAGGGATGTCGTCAGGAGGACCTGGCTGCAGTGGCGCAAACCTTTCAATGATCTCAGTAGATCACGAAATGTTACTGCAAAGCCACACTCAACCTCATCCTGCCGTGCTACTCATCACATTCCCATCACTCTGCCTTCCCTACTCTACCCCTGCACATTCTCACTCACATCAACTTACCTTGCACCTCCACCCATCCCTCTCTCTCTATCTACATTATCCACTCCCCATCTCAGCAGCCACCCTCTCACACTCACCCTCATCCTTGTCCAATCATACCAACTAACAACACACAAGGGTAAGCACTTGGGTCTTTTAGCCAATGCTCATATGAAGTTTATGTTGATGTGTTGTCAAACATTGAAATCTTTATTTTCAACACTTTGTGTTCTTGGACAGATTTGTGGGGCACCTTTGGAAGTGGCTTAGTGAGTTGTAGTGAATGGTGAGACAGAGGGCACTCCCCACAATAAGAACATAAGAACATAAGAATTAGGAACAGGAGTAGGCCATCTAGCCCCTCGAGCCTGCTCCGCCATTCAACAAGATCATGGCTGATCTGGCCGTGGACTCAACTCCACTTACCCACCCGCTCCCTATAACCCTTAATTCCCTTATTGGTTAAAAATCTATCTATCTGTGATTTGAATATATTCAATGAGCTAGCCTCAACTGCTTCCTTGGGCAGAGAATTCCACAGATTCACAACCCTCTGGGAGAAGAAATTCCTTCTTAACTCGGTTTTAAATTGGCTCCCCCGTATTTTGAGGCTGTGTCCCCTAGTTCTAGTCTCCCCGACCAGTGGAAACAACCTCTCTGCCTCTACCTTGTCTATCCCTTTCATTATTTTAAATGTTTCTATACGATCACCCCTCATCCTTCTGAACTCCAACGAGTAAAGACCCAGTCTACTCAATCTATCATCATAAGGTAACCCCCCCATCGCCGGAATCTGCCTAGTGAATCGTCTCTGGACCCCCTCCAAAGCTACTATATCCTTCCTTAAGTAAGGTGACCAAAACTGCACGCAGTACTCCAGGTGCGGCCTCACCAATACCCTGATTTGTACTCCATCCCTCTCGCAATGAAGGCCAACATTCCATTTGCCTTCCTGATTACCTGCTGCACCTGCAAACTAACTTTTTGGGATTCATGCATAAGGACCCCCAGGTCTCTCTGCACCGCAGCATGTTGTAATTTCTCCCCATTAAAAAATATTTCCTTTTACTGTTTTTTTTTCCAAGGTGGATGACCTCACATTTTCCGACATTGTATTCCATCTGCCAAACCTTAGCCCATTCGCTTAACCTATCCAAATCTCTTTGCAGCCTCTCTGTGTCCTCTACACAACCCGCTTTCCCACTAATCTTTGTGTCATCTGCAAATTTTGTTGCACTACACTCTGTCCCCTCTTCCAGGTCATCTATGTATATTGTAAACAGTTGTGGTCCCAGCACCGATCCCTGAGGCACACCACTAACCACTGATTTCCAACCCGAAAAGGACCCATTTATCCTGACTCTCTGCTTTCTGTTAGCCAGCCAATTCTCTATCCATGCTAATACATTTCCTCTGACTCTGCGTACCTTTATCTTCTGCAGTAACCTTTTGTGTGGCACCTTATCGAATGCCTTTTGGAAATCTAAATACACCACATCCATCGGTACACCTCTATCCACCATGCTCGTTATATCCTCAAAGAATTTCAGTAAATTAGTTACACATGATTTCCCCTTCATGAATCCATGTTGCGTCTGCTTGATTGCACTATTCCTATCTAGATGTCCCGCTATTTCTTCCTTAATGATAGCTACAAGCATTTTCCCCACTACAGATGTTAAACTAACCGGCCTATAGTTACCTGCCTTTTGTCTGCTCCCTTTTTTAAACAGAGGCGTTACATTAGCTGCTTTCCAATCCGATGGTACCTCCCCAGAGTCCAGAGAATTTTGGTAGATTATAACGAATGCATCTGCTATAACTTCCGCCATCTCTTTTAATACCCTGGGATGCATTTCATCAGGGGACTTGTCTACCTTGAGTCCCATTAGCCTGTCCAGCACTACCTCCCTAGTGATAGTGATTGTCTCAAGGTCCTCCTTTCCCATATTCCCGTGACCAGCAATTTTTGGCATGATTTTTGTGTCTTCCACTGTGAAGACTGAAACAAAATAATTGTTTAAGCTCTCAGCCATTTCCACATTTCCCATTATTAAATCCCCTTTCTCATCTTCTAAGGGACCAACATTTACTTTAGTCACTCTTTTCCGTTTTATATATCGGTCAAAGCTTTTACTATCTGTTTTTATGTTTTGCGCAAGTTTACTTTCGTAATCTATCTTTCCTTTCTTTATTGCTTTCTTATTCATTCTTTGCTGTCGTTTAAAATTTTCCCAATCTTCTAGTTTCCCACTAACCTTGGCCACCTTATACACATTGGTTTTTAATTTGATACTCTCCTTTATTTCCTTGGTTATCCACGGCTGGTTATCCCTTCTCTTACCGCCCTTCTTTTTCACTGGAATATATTTTTGTTGAGCACTATGAAAGAGCTCCTTAAAAGTCCTCCACTGTTCCTCAATTGTGCCACTGTTTAGTCTGTGTTCCCAGTCTACTTTAGCCAACTCTGCCTTCATCCCACTGTAGTCTCCTTTGTTTAAGCATAGTACGCTCGTTTGAGACACTACTTCCTCACCCTCAATCTGTATTACAAATTCAACCATACTGTGATCACTCATTCCGAGAGGATCTTTTACTAGGAGATCGTTTATTATTCCTGACTCATAAGTCAAACCCCTCATCTCCAGAATCAACCTAGTGAACTGTTCTGTATTGAATAAAGAGTCTGACCAGATACTGCAAGCTCAAAGTAAAGTGTGACCGTAGTCCTTTATTACAGGTCTCCAGAGTGCCTCTCCAGCCTGTGAGGCCTCCTTATGTACAGGTGCTCCCAAGAGATTGTGGGATCCCTTGGGACTCCAGGTGGTTAAACAAGGTATTTACAGGTTTACATATATAACACTCCCCCCCCCCACCAAAAGTCAATAGTGTAACTATTTACAATGTGAGTCGATCTGGGGCCTTCCTTTCCCTGGTTGATCGTCTCGGGGCAAATGCTGGTTTTGGTGAATCATTTGTTGGGCCCTCGCTGGGCTGCTGTGCAGCTGGCCTTGCTGGGCTGCCTGGTGTGGTGAGTCCTCCTGGGCTCCTGCTGGTGATGCATTCTGCTTTGTGGTCAACCGCTGGGTTGGTTGGGCCTGGTGTGTGTGTTGGAGGATCAAAAAAAGTATAGTCTATTGTGGGTTGCTCTGGATAGTCCGTGAATCTGAGCTTGGTTTGGTCCAACTGTTTCCTGTAGGTGAGTCCATTTGAAAGTTTCACCAGAAACACCCTACTCCCCTCTTTGGCCGCGACAGTGCCGGGAAGCCACTTGGAACTTGGCCATAGTTCAACACAAATAGAGGATCATTAATCTCAATTTCACGTGACACATTTGTGCGATCATAATATGTATTCTGTTGAAGCCGCCTGCTCTCTACCTGTTTGTGTAGATCAGGGTGGAATAACGAGAGCCTTGACTTAAATGCCCTTAAGAGCAGTTCAGTGGGGGGAATCCCAGTGAGCGAGTGGAGTCTTGTGCGGTAACTAAGCAGGACTCGGGATAGGCGAGTCTGCAGTGAGCCTTCAGTTACCCTCGTCGAGCTCTACTTGATTGTTTGCACTGCTCTCTCTGCCTGACCATTGGATGCTGGTTTAAACGGGGATGTGACATGTTTGATCCCATTACGGGACATGAACTCTTTGAACTCGGCACTGGTGAAGCACAGCCCATTGTCACTCACAAGGACATCAGACAGGCCGTGTATCCCGCAGGCTTTCAATGGTGGCAGCGGACGTGCTTGCCGACATTATCTCACATTCAATCCATTTAGGGTACGCATCGACAACCACTGGGAACATTTTTCCCAAGAACGGGCCTGCATGGTCGACATGGATCCTAGACCATGATTTGGAGGACCAGGACCATATACTTAGCGGTGCCTCCCTGGGTGAATTGCTTAACTGTGAACATGTATTACATTTGTGCACACAGGTCTCTAAATCTGCATCGATACCGGGCCACCACACGTGGGATCTGGCTATCTCTTTCATCATTACAATGCCTGGGTGGGTGCTGTGAAGATCACTAACGAAAGTGTCCCTGCCCTTTTTTGGTACCACTACCCGATTATCCCACAGAAGGCAGTCTGCCTGTATAGACATTTCATCTTTGCGCCGCTGGTACGGCTTTATTTCTTCCTGCATTTCTAATGGGACCAACTCCAGTGGAGCACACAGTTTTTTACTAAGGACAGTAAGGGGTCCTGGCTCGTCCAGGTTCTAATCTGTCGGGCAGTAACAGGTGATTGCTCACTCTCAAATGCTTCCATTACCATGACTAACTCTGCAGGCTGTGCCATCTCCACCCCCGTGGTGGGCAATGGCAACCTACTGAGAGCATCGGCACAGTTTTCTGTGCCTGGCCGGTGAAGGATGGCGTAGTTGTATGCGGACAACGTGAGCTCCCATCTCTGAATGCGGGCCAATTCGTATTTATCCATTTACTTTCAGAAAAAAGGGCTATCAGTGGCTTCTGGTCGGTTTCCAATTCAAATTTGAGCCCAAACAGATATTGATGCATTTTCTTTACCCCATAAACACACGCTAATGCTTCTTTTTCGATCATGCTGTAGGCCCTCTCAGCCTTAGACAGACTTCTGGATGCATAAGCAACCGGTTGCAATTTCCCAGATTCATTAGCTTGTTGCAATACACACCTGACACCGTATGACGACGCATCACATGCTCCTACCAAACGCTTACATGGATCATGCAACACAAGCAATTTGTTTGAGCATAACAGTTTTCTAGCTTTTACAAAGGCATTTTCTTGGCTTTTGCCCCAAACCCATTTATCTCCTTTACGCAGTAAAGCATGCAGTGGTTCTAACAATGTGCTAAGACTCAGTAAGAAGTTACCAAAGTAGTTCAGGAGTCCTAGAAACAACTGCAGCTCCGTCACGTTCTGTGGTCTCGATGCGTTCTCAATTGCCTCCATCTTTGAATCGGTGGGCCTGATGCCTTCCACCACGATTCTTCTTCCCAGGAACTCCACTTCAGGCGCCAGGAAAACACACTTCGAGCATTTTAACCTGAGCCCCACGCGATTAAGCCGACTAAGAACCTCCTCCAGGTTCAGCAGATGCTCGACGGTGTCCCAACCTGTAACCAAGATGTCGTCCTGGAAGACCACGGTGTGCAGGACCGACTTCAGTAAGCTTTCCATGTTTCTCTGGAATATCGCCGCAGCTAATCGAATCCCAAATGGGCATCCGTTGTAAATGAAGAGACCTTTGTGTGTGTTGATGCAGGTGGGCCCTTCGATGATTCCTCCAGCTCATGTGTCATGTAGGCCAAAGTCAAGTCCAGCTTCGTGAACATTTTTCCTCCCGCCAGCATCGCAAATAGGTCGTCTGCCTTCGGTAGTGGGTATTGATCCTTGCAGGGAGAAACGATCGTTGCGGTGGGGTTCGTCATTTGTATCTTGTCGCCAGTTGTTATGTATTGAATAAAGAGTCTGACCACATAGTGTGAGCTCAAAGTAAAGTGTGACCGTAGTCTTTTATTACAGGTCTCCAGAGTGCCTCTCCAGCCTGTGAGGCCTCCTTATGTACAGGTGCTCCCAAGGGATTGTAGGATCCCTTGGGACTCCAGGGGATGAGTCCTCTGGTGGTTAAACAAGGTATTTACAGGTTTACATATATAACATGAACCTTCTCTGAACAGTCTCCAATGCAAGTATATCCTTCCTTAAATGCGGAAACCAAAACTACGCAATACTCTCGGTGTGGCCTCACCAATACCCTCTACAGTTGTAGCAGGACTTCTCTGCTTTTATACTCCATCCACCTTGCAATAAAGGCCAACATTCCATTTGCCTTCCTGATTACTTGCTGCACCTGTATGCTAACTTTTTGTGTTTCATGCACAAGGACCCCCAGGTCCTTCTGTATTGTAGCACTTTGCAAATTTTCTCCATTTAAATTATAATTTGCTTTTCTATTTTTTCTGCTAAAGTGGATAACCTCACATTTTCCCATATTATACTCCATCTACCAAATTTTTGCCCACTCACTTAGCCTGTCTATATCCCTTTGCAGATTTTTTGTGTCCTCCTCACAACTTGCTTTCCCACCCATCTTTGTATCATCAGCAAACTTGGCTACATTACACTCAGTCCCTTCATCCAAGTCATTAATATAGATTGTAAATAGTTGAGGCCCCAGCATCGATCCCTGCAGCACCCCACTAGTTACTGTTTGCCAACCGGAAAATTACCGATTTATCCTGACTCTGTTTTCTGTTAGTTAGGCAATCCTCTATCCATGCTAAATATATTACTCCCAATCCCGTGAACTTTTATCTTGTTCGTTAACCTTTTATGTGGCACCTTATCGAATGTCTTCTGGAAATCCAAATAAACCACATCCACTGATTCCCCCTTGTCCACGCTGTCCGTTACATCTTCAAAGAACTCCAGAAAATTTGTCAACCATGATTTCCCTTTCATAAAACCATGCTGACTCTGCTTGATTGAATTATGCTTTTCTAAATGTCCTGCTATTGCTTCCTTAATAATTGCCTCCAGCATTTTCCCAATGACAGATGTTAGGCTAACTGGTTTATAGTTTCCTACTTTTTGTCTGCCTCCTTTTTTTTAAACAGGGGACGTTCCTTTGCAGTTTTCCAATCCGCTGGGACTGCCCCAGAATCCAGGGAAAATTGGTAGACTACAACCAATGTATCCACTATCTCTGCAGCCACTTCTTTTAAGACCCTAGGGTGTAAGGTATCAGGTACAGGGGACTTGTCTGCCTTTAGTCCCATTATTTTACTGAGTACTACTTCTATAGTGATTGTGTTAAGTTCCTCCCTCCCTATAGCCCCTTGATTATCCACTATTTGGATGTTTTTAGTGTCTTCTACCGTGAAGACCGATACAAAATATTTGTTCAATGTCTCTGCCATTTCCCTGTTCTCCATTATTAATTCCCCAGTCTCATCCACTGGGGGACCAACATTTACTTTAGCCACTCTTTTCCATTTTATGTACCTGTAGAAACTCTTACTGTTTTGTGGTTCTTTGTTGGCTTTTAAAAGTTTCCCAATCCTCTGGTCTCCCACGAGTCTTGGCCATATTGTATGCCCTTATTTTCAATTTGATACAATCCCTTATTTCCTTAGTTAGCCACAGATGGTTATCCCCTCTCTTACAGTCTTTCCTTCTCATGGGGATATATTTTTGTTGCGAGTTATGAAATATCTCCTTAAATGTCTGCCATTGCTCATCAACCGTTCCATACTTTAATCTATTTTCCCAGTCCACTTTAGCCAACTCTGCAGACCGAATCCCAAAGATTTGAACAGCGCATTTTGCATGTTGCTTTTAACTCAATGGCACCAATTAAAAGAGTCATGCGCATTTCTCGGCCCAACTAAATGGAGCGACCCTGATGACGTCACCGATGACTTGTTTTCAACACAGATATTTAAAGTAGCCTTGCACACATCTCATTTGAAGGTTTCTGTCGGAGTGTTGAAGGTGATTTCAAGAGCACATAATTACTGAATAACATTGAAAATTCTGCAGGTCAAGGGAGCACAAAGGCAGAGGGCAGCTCCAAGATTCCCAGATGCATTCCTGGAAGTGCTGGTCCAGGAAGTAAGAGCATGCAAGGAGGTCCTCTTCCCTGTGGATGGATAGAAAAGAAAAAAAAAGAAAGACTTGCATCATATAATGCCTTTCATGGCAACCAGACGTCCCAAAGCGCTTTACAGCCAATGAAGTGTAGCCACTATTGTTATGTAAGAAACGGATGGCAGAAAATGACCAGTAAAAGAAACACAGAAGGCATGGCTAGACATCGCAGAGGAGGTCAGCAGCAGGGATGTGGTAAAGAGAACATGGATCCAGTGCCGCAAGAGATTCAATGATCTCATGAGGTCAGGAAAGGTGAGTGCAATGCTATAATCGCCTACATCCTGATGTGCCTGTCACCCCAACCCCATAACTCTGCCTTCCCAAGCCTACCCCTGCACATCACTCCTCACACCAACCTAGCTTGCAGGTGCACCATCTCTCTCTGTCTATGCACCTACTCACATCTCCATTTGAGTAACCACCACTGACACTCATCTCATCTTAATGCAATCTTTGCAAGTAACACCACAGATGGAGGTCATTTGGCAATGTCATGCCACTGTCTCATAGTCAGCCTCTACAGATGTAACTCATTCATTCTCTACATTCATTCCATCACTCTCAAAGTTCTATTCTTTCCCTCCTTGCAGGAGAAGAGAGCCCACAACAACAGGGAGAGGCAGAGATTTGACTCCAGCAGAGAAGGCCCTAGACATCTCTGGATTTACAGAGCTGCTGGCGGTGGGAGATGGAGAGAGGGGGACCTCACATCAACCTGGTGACAGAATAACATCTCATACAGCCACATGGCACACAATAGTCACCCATATGATGACTGATGTCACCAGCCAGTGAAATGTCATCATGTGCATAATGGTAACATTACACATTCTTATCATAACACTCAAATTCATACCTTTACTCTCCCACAGGTCCATCAAGTGCCCCTCCTGCCACCCCTCCCCCCCCACTGTCCAGCCAGAGGAGGAAGCTCCAATCTCTGAGGGTGCACCGTCAACAGACCCAAGCACACCCAACACCAGTGCAGATACGTACACCTCGATGAGTCCTGTGCGAGACAGAGTAGTGTTGTAACCTGGTGTCTATCGTATAACAAGTGAGCAAGAGCAGATGGTGGAGATGGGGACAGCAGTGGTGACAGCTCGCCAGAGGGTGCTGGATGCTCCCAGCTTTGCTGAGCTGCATGCAGATGCTGAACCTCGGGGGCCATCGAGAAAGAGGGTGATCTTGGAGGGGCAGCAATAATTGCATGAGGTACTGGCAGATTTTGCAGCCGTGATGTCTGCAAATGTGCAGAGAATGGAGGAGTCCATCTCCAACATGAGCACCACCATCTCGCAGGTGATGGTGATGATGTGGTGTTCCATGGGAAGGATGGCCACTTGCATGGAGCAGCAAATGTGCCAGTCCAACAAGAACATATTTCCTGTGAACAACAGATTGCAGAAGCTCATTCAGTTCAACTTGAGGAGGGATACTAACATAGACTTGGGCGGTCATCACCCCACTGTTGTGCAGCAAGGTACTCTCCAGCTTCTTGCTAGCAGGGAAGTGCGGGTGACTCATGAGACGGATGACGTTGAGAGGGGACATGGGGCTCTTCTCAAAGCGCTCCCACTTCTCCCCAGTTGCCTCCCACCCTGTCAGAGCCCCACATGCTTCCTCGGATCCTGATGGCCGTGTCTGCCCCTGCACTGTTGCAGGAGGAGCAGTCTTTGGTGGGGCCCTCACAGCCTCCAAAACCCAGAGGACATCCGTCAGAAGTATCTAAGCGGTCACAGCAGGGAAGTGAGCAGCCTGCCTCTACCTCTGCTGAAGCCACAGAGGTTGCAATTCGTAGAAGCATGGGTAAACAAAAAAAGACACAATCTTAGATGCATATGGGGTGTATGAAAAAATATTAATGTTAAGTTTCAGTTATATTTATGATGCAAATAAATGTATTTCTTTGCACAACTTTCCTGGCTTGTCCATTTTTGCCTGGTACTTGGGAAGCGGATTTGTCACTTGGAGAGAATGGTGAGATATTACTTAACCTTGAGCAATGGGGGTTTGGTGGACTGAATGGTTTGGCCATTGTAGGACAGGTTTGTGATGTTGGGGTGGGGGTTGGCGGGGAGGAGGGGTGCAGCAGTGGGGTTGGTACAGCATCTGGGAGCCATATGGGTGCTCTGGTGCAAGTTAAGTAAATCTGGTCATTATGAGGTCATTCCAGGCCACTTGGGCCACATTGAGCACTGCTGCTGCTGCCATCGCCACCTCAGGCTCCTCCTCCTCCTCATGTTCCACCTGTTCCTCCTCCTCCTCCTCCTCATGTTCCACCTGGTCCTCCTCCAAAGAGACTGTGCGTTCTGTGCCCAGCAACTCCTGCAGGCTCCAATCCTCACTGTTGCACTATATTGTGCAGCGCGCAGCATACGACGATGATTCTGGAGACCCTGGCTGGTACATACTGAAGGGCTCCTCCAGATCTGTCAAGACATCTGAAGCACATCTTCAACATATCGATTGTTTGCTCTATGACACATCTGGTGGACATGTGGCTGTTATTATAACACTCCTCAGCCTCATTACCTGGCCTCCTCAAGGGTGTCATCAGCTAATTCTTCAGTGGATAGCCCTTTTCTCCAAGCAGCCAGCCAGTAAATCTGTTTTGAGGTGTGAAGAGCTGAGGGAGGGTGGATTGGTGCAGGATGAAAGAATCATGACAGCTGCCAGGGAATCTGGTGCACACGTGCATGATGGTAATCTTTTTATGGTTGCAGAAGAGCAGCACTTTGAAAGAGTGGAAGCCCCTGCGGTTCACATACACTCCTGGGGGATGTGGGGGTGCCTTGATGGAGGCTCATCCTCTGCCTGTATACCCTGTATTGAGGGTACTGCCTCTGGCATGGTGCAGACCTATGCTGACTCCCTCTCCTGTGAAGCATCAGGTCGTTGAGGAGAAGACTGGTGGTGTGGTTGCTGGTGTTGGTGGATGCTGCTGCTGCTGGTGATGTTGGTGTTGGGGCTCACCTTGGTCCTATTCTGAGGTCCAAGATGAGACAGACTAAGCGCCACCCATGCTAATCTAATAGATGGCAGGTAAAAGGAGGTCAGAGGCACAATCCTCAATCATCATAGGCAGTCCCTCGAAACGAGGATGACTTGCTTCCATGCCAAGAATGGATGAGTTCACAAGTGTTTCAATGATATTCCGGATCCCGAACTACATCCTGAAGGGTGGAAGATGCCTGTGCGTGGATTTTTTTTAACATGTGGTGGCCGTTGCACACCAGCCACCACACGGGCTTGACAGAGCGAGGTTTTGTTCCAGTGGCAAGGATTAACCAAAACGACTGGAGACCAGCTCTGCTGCATGGACCGAGTGCGCACACACAATCGCAGTGTTGGCTGGCCCGTGCTGCCCCTGGCCCTAGCCTCTTCTGGGCTCAGAACTCTCACCTCTCCTGGGCCCAATCACATCCCTCTGCGAACTCTAGCCGCTCCTTCGCCCCGACCTCGCCACTCCTGCTGTACCTGCCCACACTGCAGTGAGCCGTCGCCCTCCTGCAGCAGCACGCGCTGCTCCCTACAGTGGTATGCCGCCACATGCTGCCCCGAGGCATCGGAGAGGTGGAGCAGCAGAGTCGGGAGGCCTACAAAAAGCCCATCAGTCGGGAGGCGCCATCGGGAGGTCGAGCAGGTCGAGGAGGCGTCGGCGAGGCGGAGCAGCAGAGTCGGTAGGCCTACAAACAGCCTACCGGTGCAGCTGCAGCAGGCAAAAAAGTAGAAAGAAATCGAAAGGGGACGTCACAGCCAAGGAGGTAAGTGATTGGCTGGTGATTGTAGAGTAGCTTTTCTTACTTCTTTTCTTTATCATTAAGTAACATTTAGCATTGTTGTTGCCAATTTAAGTTTATCTACAGGTTAAGTCATGGCAGGAGAGCTCAGACACGTGTTATGCTCCTCCTGTACTATATGGGAAGTCAGGGATGCTTCCGGTGTCCCTGTCGACTACGTGTGCGGGAAGTGTATCCGCCTGCAGCTCCTGACGGACCGCATTACGGCACTGGAGCTGCGGGTGGATTCACTCTGGAGCACCCACGATGCTGAGAATGATGTGAATACCACGTTTAGCGAGTTGGTCTTACCACAAGTAAAAGGTACACAGCCAGATAGGGGATGGGTGACCAACAGGAAGAGCAGTGCAAGGAAGGTAGTGCAGGGGTCCCCTGCGATGATCCCCCTGCAAAACAGATACACCGCTTTGAGTACTGGTGAGGGGGATGACTAATCAGGGGAGTGCAGCAGCAGCCAAGTTCATGGCACCGTGGGTACAGGAGGGCAGGAAAAAGAGTGGAAGAGCTATAGTGCTAGAGGATTCGATTGTAAGGGGAATAGATAGGCGTTTCTGTGGCCGCAACCGAGACTCCAGGATGATATGTTGCCTCCCTGGTGCAAGGGTTAAGGATGTCTCGGAGCAGGTGCAGGACATTCTGAAAATGGAGGGTGAACAGCCAGCTATCGTGGTGCATATAGGTACCAAAGATACAGGCAAAAAAAGGGATGAGGTCCTACGAGACGAATTTAGGGAGCTAGGAGCTAAATTAAAAAGTAGGACCTCAAAAGTAGTAATCTCAGGATTGCTACCAGTGCCACGTGCTAGTCAGAGTAGGAATCACAGGATAGCTCAGATGAATACGTGGCTTGAGCAGTGGTGCAGCAGGGAGGGATTCAAATTCCTGGGACATTGGAACCGATTCTGGGGGAGGTGGGACCTGTACAAACCGGACGGTCTGCACCTGGGCAGGACCGGAACCAATGTCCTAGTGGGAGTGTTTGCTAGTGCTGTTGGGAAGGAGTTAAACTAATATGGCAGGGGGATGGGAACCTATGCAGGGAGACAGAGGGAAATAAAATGGAGTCAGAAGCAAAAGATAGAAAGGAGAATAGTAAAAGTGGAGGGCAGAGAACCCCAAGGCAAAAAACAAAAAGGGTCACATTACAGCAAAATTCTAAAGGGGCAAAGGGTGTTAAAAAGACAAGCCTGAAGGTTCTGTGCCTCAATGAGAGGAGTATTCGGAATAAGGTGGTCGAATTAACTGTGCAGATAACGGATATGATTTAATTGGCATCACGGAGAAATGGCTCCAGGGTGACCAAGGCTGGGAACTCAACATCCAGGGGTATTCAACATTTAGGAAGGATAGACAGAGAGAGGAAAAGGAGGCGGGGTGGTGTTGCTGGTTAAAGAGGAAATTAATGCAATGGTAAGGAGGGACATTAGCCTGGATGATGTGGAATCGGTATGGGTGGAGCTGCGGAATTCCAAAGGGCAGAAAACGCTAGTGGGAGTTGTGTACAGACCACCAAATAGTAGTAGTGAGGTTGGGGATAGCATCAAACAAGAAATAAGGGACGTGTGCAATAAAAGTACAGCAGTTATCATGGGCGACTTTAATCTACATATTGATTGGGCTAACCAAACTGGCAGCAATGCGGTGGAGGAGGATTTCCTGGAGTGTATTAGGAATGGTTTTCTAGACCAATATGTCGAGGAACCGACTAGAGAGCTGGCCATCCTAGACTGGGTGATGTGTAATGAGAAGAGACTAATTAGCAATCTTGTGCAATGCCCCTTGGGGAACAGTGACCATAATATGGTAGAATTCTTTATTAAGATGGAGAGTGACACAGTTAATTTGGAAACTAGGGTCCTGAACTTAAGGAAAGGTAACTTTGACAGTATGAGGCGTGAATTGGCTAGACTAGACTGGCAAAGGATACTTAAAGTGTTGACAGTGGATAAACAGTGGCAAACATTTAAATATCACATGGATGAACTTCAGTAATTGTACATCCCTGTCTGGAGTAAATATAAAACGGGGAAGGTAGCTCAATCGTGGCTAACAAGGGAAATTAAAGATAGTGCTAAAACCAAGGAAGAGACATATAAATTGGCTAGAAAAAGCAACAAACCTGAGGACTGGGAGAAATTTAGAATTCAACAAAGGAGGACTAAAGGGTTAATTAAGAGGGGGACAATAGAGTACGAGAAGAAGCTTGCAGGGAACATAAAAACTGACTGCAAAAGCTTCTATAAATATATGAAGAGAAAAAGATTAGTGAAGACAAACTGAAGTCCCTTGCAGTCGGATTCAGGTGAATTTATAATGGGGAACTAAGAAATGGCAGACCAATTGAACAAATACTTCGGTTCTGTCTTCATGAAGGAAGACACAAATAACCTTCCGAATGTACTAGGGGACAGTAGGTCTAGTGAGAAGGAGGAACTGAAGGATATCCTTATTAGGCGGGAAATTGTGTTAGGGAAATTGAAGGCCAATAAATCCCCGGGGCCTGATAGTCTGCATCCCAGAGTACTTAAGGAAGTGGCCCTAGAAATAGTGGATGCATTGGTGATCATTTTCCAACAGTCTATCGACTCTGGATCAGTTCCTATGGACTGGAGGGTAGCTAATACAACACCACTTTTTTAAAAAGGAGGGAGAAAGTAAACGGTTAATTACAGACCGGTTAGCCTGACATCAGTAGTGGGGAAAATGTTGGAATCAGTCATTAAGGATGAAATAGCAGCGCTTTTGGAAAGCAGTGACAGGATCGATCCAAGTCAGCATGGATTTATGAAAGGGAAATCATGCTTGACGAATCTTCTGGAATTTTTTGAGGATGTAACTAGCAGAGTGGACAAGGGAGAACCAGTAGATGTGGTGTATTTGGACTTTCAAAAGACCTTTGACAAGGTCCAGCACAAGAGATTGGTGTGCAAAATCAAAGCACATGGTATTGGGGGTAATGTACTGATGTGGATAGAGAACTGGTTGGCAGACAGGAAGCAGAGGCTCGGGATAAACAGTTCATTTTCAGAATGGCAGGCAGTGACGAGTGGAGTGCCACAGGGCTCAGTGCTGGGACCCCAGCTCTTTACAATATACATTAATGATTTAGATGAAGGAATTGAGTGTAATATCTCCAAGTTTGCAGATGACACTAAACTGGGTGACGGTGTGAGCTGTGAGGAGGACGCTAGTAGGCTACAGGATGACATGGACAGGTTAGGTGAGTGGGCAAATGCATGGCAGATGCAGTATAATGTGGATAAATGTGAGGTTATCCATTTTGGGGGCAAAAACAGGAAGGCAGAATATTATCTGAATCGTGGCAGATTAGGGAAAGGGGAGGTGCAACGAGACCTGTGTGTCATGGTTCATCAGTCATTGAAAGTTGGCATACAGGTACAGCAGGCGGTGAAGAAGGCAAATGGTATGTTGGCCTTCATAGCTAGGGGATTTGAGTATAGGAGCAGGGAGGTCTTACTGCAGTTGTACAGGGCCTTGGTGAGGTCTCACCTGGAATATTGTGTTCAGTTTTGGTCTCCCAATCAGAGGAAGGACATTCTTGCTATTGAGGGAGTGCAGCGAAGGTTCACCAGACTGATTCCAGGGATGGCTGGACTGTCATATGACGAGAGACTGGATCAACTGGGCCTTTATTCACTGGAGTTTAGAAGGATGAGAGGGGATCTCATAGAAACGTATAAGATTGTGACGGGACTGGACGGGTTAGATGCAGGAAGAATGTTCCCGATGTTGGGGAAGTCCAGAACCAGGGGACATAGTCTTAGGATAAGGAGTAGGCCATTTAGGACTGAGATGAGGAGAAACTTCTTCACCCAGAGTTGTTAACCTGTGGAATTCCCTGCCACAGAGAGTTGTTGATGCAGTTAATTGGATATATTCAAGAGGGAGTTAGATATGGCCCTTACGGCTAAAGGGATCAAGGGGTATGGAGAGAAAGCAGGAAAGGGGTACTGAGGGAATGATCAGCCATGATCTTATTGAATGGCGATGCAGGCTCGAAGGACCGAATGGCCTACTCCTGCACCTCCTTTCTATGTTTCCATGTTTCCCTCTAATGGCCCCAGCCTGCTGATGGTCTTGCAGGCCGAGACCGTGCCGGAAAAAAAAAAATCCTTCAATGCTCTGATAGTGACTAGCAATGTGGCGAGAGTGACTTCTGAAGTTGCAGAAATCACCTGCAAACTCCTGACAGATAAATCTCTGCTCACACTGGAGTCTGTCATGTATCCTACATGGCAACTGTTGGTACTATCTCAAGGTGTGCCACCAGAGGGCACAGCAGTGGGAGACTCGTAGGTTACCTGTATAGGTGTGCCTGGCCTAGTATAACAGGCCACTAGGTGTGATCCTCAGTCTGGAGTGAACTAATAAAGGACTAAGGTCACTACAGTTCAAGTACAACATACTGCCTCGTGGAGTCATTGTTAGAGCTAAGGACACAGCAACTGGCGACGTGATTATGAAATTTCACGCAGAAATGGCTACCTTTGGTACGTTGCAGCAGTTCGCCGATGGTGATGATTGGGATGCCTTTGTGGAGAGGCTAGAACACTTCTTCACAGCAAACGACCTGTCAGGAGATGACCCGGCCGCACTGGCTGATAGGCGCCATGCTATCCTGCTAACCAGTTGTGGCCTCGTCAGGGACTTGCTGGCACCAGCGAAGACAACGACCAAGTCATACAAGGTGCTTGTAACCCTGATCCAGGAGCAACTCAAGCCCAAGGAGAGCATCCTCACAGCCAGACATTGGTTCTATACCCACTGACGGCCCGAAGGCCAGGAAGTCGCGAAGTACGCCGCAGACCTCAGGAGGCTGGCGGCACCATGCGAGTTCGGCACCCACCTCAACGAAGCGCTGCAGGACATTTTAGACATTGGAATTGGCCATGAGGGCCTTCTTCACAAGCTACTGTCGGCAGATACCACAGTCACACTGCAGAAGACCATCTCTGTGAGCCAGGCATTCATGACCTCGACCTGGGGTTCTAGGCAGATGTCTCACCCTCAGGACTCAAACCTGGCAGGTACTGTGCACCGAGGGGTTCCGTTCAGGGGCTGGACTGTAGAGCGTGAATCCTCTCAGAAGAGAGAACAGGCCCCTGAGTCCCTTAACTCAGAGTCTGCCAAGGGGGGCTAATCGAGTAGCACCATGCTGACGTTGTGGAGGGAATCACAGGGCTCACCAGTGCCGTTTTAAAGACTATGTTTACAAAGGCTGCAGCACAAAGGGCCACCTCCAGCAAATGTGTAAGAGAAATTGGACTCACTGTCAATGAGGAGTCCGCAGATGGCCTTGAATCCAGCGTGGATTATGAATTCTTAGACAGAGAGCCAGCCCAGCCCCACGAGGAGGTACACAGCATGTTTACCTGCACCACCGAGTGCTCCCCGCTGAAGATGGAAGTCGAGATAGAGAGAAGTCCAGTCTTCATGGAAGTGGACATGGGGGCAAGCCAGTCAGTGATGAATCAAGGAGCCTTTGAGAGACTATGGGACAATCCGGCTGAACGACCCGAGTTGGCCCCGGTTCAGGCGCATCTACATCAATGAAATAATTTCAGTCGTTGGCAGTGTGAATGTAAAGGTACTCCATGATGGCGCGGTGCACAAGTTACCTCTGTGGATTGTTGCAAGTGATGGACCAACGCTGCTCGGCGGAAGGTGGATGGAGAAGATCCATTGGAAGTGGGAAGACTTCACCCCTCCAGTGATCAAAGCCCTCTGCGCTTAGAGGCAAAGCAAGCCCTCACCTGAGAGTGGACCCGGCAACGGAGAGCAGACCAGCACAGCACCCCAGACACAGACCGCTCAGCACGACTGCGTGGAGATGATCCAGTTGAGACGACCCGAATGCACCTCCCAGGCTCCAGTGGCAGGACTCCAGAGGAAGAAAATCGGATCCAGAAGCGACTTCCCAACTGCAGAGGCAGAACCCGGGCAGAAGAGGATCACTGCAGTCGACATCGAGGACAAAAGAAAGATGGCGCCCGAACCACGAGGTGATGCACTGAAGACAAAGGTGGCCGGGACCAGACCACGCGGTGCAGCGCTGATGGAGCAATACGTGGCACCAAACGGAGAAGCAGATTGGGGTAAAGCAAGCAAGGCTCTCTTAAAGGAGGCCTGCAACCCACTACAATTAAAGGGACAGTTCCACACATTTAAGCAATATAACAGTAATTGTAAGTTAGAGCCAAAATGTATAACGAATTATGTGACGTGTGCAACAGATCATGTAAAATGTGTAACTGATAATCGGAATTGTATACATGCAACCAGCGAGGAAAAGTCGCACGATTATGTAGAATGTGTGATTGATGATCTGAACTGTGCAAATGCAACCAGCGAGGAAAAATCGACCGATCGTGATCGGACCCCCAGAGTGTCCATCATAAGTAAGGAAAAGCTGTGCGATGTAGGATTCCCACTGCACGCAGCTAATGCAGCAGGCAGACACCCATCGGGTGTACACAGGTCCAGCGAGCTACCCAATGCTGTAGCCTGCATCCCTGGGACCAGAGTCATGCACCACGAAGTGTGGCCACAAGCAGCCAACACACACGAGCTGCGAAGCAAGCGACCTCAGCAGGGCAACGGTATTGATACCATGCCCTGGGTTGGCTCCATCTCTCAGGCAACCGATGGCACCAATTACCACGAGCCTGAAGGAGCAGACTGCACCAAGGCCAGACCCCTAAATGTAGGGTTTCCTCAGAGGAAACAAGCACCAGCCAGGATTCCAAACCAAACGACGCTCAGGCCAGCGAGTCAGCAGTTCCCTGTGCACTGCTAGACGACAGCTCCTCACGGAGCAGCTGTGACCCATGTAAAGAAAGGACAGAGAGGTCACAGACATCTGTGCACCTGCCCGACGCTAGGGACCAGGGAAACAGCCCCGAGAGCAGGCTACGTGAGCCAACCGGGCTCCCACTGCTCGCACTGGGCACTGAGCCGCCATCAGACTGCAGGGACACGACCCAGCAGCTCCGTAACTAGCTTGTCCTCATGCAACGGTTACCACATTTACAAGGCATCTCACGTACTCGTCGCATCATGGAACCACAACAAAAAAAAATGCAAAACCCACTTACCGGAACTTGAATGTACATGAATGTCAGGAGCCCCCGCCACATCAGTGTGGGAGGGGAGGAGAATGGAGTGGTCAGGAACACACACCCATAAACAGCAATCACCAGCACGCTACTGCACCCAAGGGTGTGCTGGCTCGCCAGAGGTCAACCAGACAAAACCCACATAGAGCTAAGCCCAGAGCACTGTCAATGCAGAGGCGATTTACACTGAGGATTCAGGGGGGAGTAATGTCATGTATTCTACATGGCTACTGTTGGTACTATCTCAAGATGTGTCACCAGATGATACAGCAGTGGGAGACTTGTAGGTTACCTGTACAGGTGTGCCTGGCCTAGTATAAAAGGCAGGCCACCAGGTGTGATCCTCACTCTAGAGTTAACTAATAAAGGACTAAGGTCATTACAGTTCAAGTACCAACACACTGCCTCGTGGAGTCATTGTTAGAGCATCTAAGGACACAACAACATCAGCAAGAGCCTTTCCATTAAGCAAGGAAGCAGGTGTAATGTGGAAGTATTTATGTGTTTTTTTCCAATTGTCACACAATGGCCACTGAGCCTCTGCCTCCCCTTCACAAGTGAGGATTCCGAGGTTCGTGAATCCCATTCGCAACAAGTTAAAGCCCACACCTGACGTTAAAAAGGCAGTTAAGGGTTTCTCAACAAGCAGTTAATGATCTCAATGTGGTCGCCGCCTCTCCCTGATTGGTCCATGGCACACCTCGAAACACGCCCGAGTTAAATGCGGAAGTTAGCGGGATGACGGCGGGTTCCCAAGGCGCTGTCAATTTTCCCAAATTAAACCCGCACGTTCGGCATCAGGGAAATTCCGGCCTATGCTTCTGCTACGTGGGCAAGGGATTAGTATCCAATTGGCTCTTCCTTTAGAAGGAATTAGCATGCAGCAGCTGTCCAAGAATATTTAGCAGAGCACCTCAGCTATCACTGTAATGCTGCAGGGTGAAGTTGCAGAAATGCAGAGAGCAATCCTCTCAGCCAAGGTAGTGAGTGAACAAACATAGCACTGTGTTCTCTCAAGAATGTTATGGCTGAAACCATCAATTCCTTGGACACGCAGTTTAATGTATCATCCAAAAAACAGCAATTTCAACATACAGCACTTCCTCTGTATTCCGCTGATGTGTCAGTCTAGATTATGTGCTTAAGTCGTGTGTAACCACTGGGCTCATGCCTCATGGATTTTTGGGGTCTGTTTTCCAGTGGGAGCATTTTTCAACTTTTATTGTAAACATTTTGCAGAGATTTCTTTGGTTTCCTGGTACTGTCTTTTTATATAATCAGAACTTTAGCTGCACTTACATTTAAAGTGGCTAATAGTTGCAGCAATACAAGTGGTGAAGGGATGTTTTTCGGACTGGAGGGAGGCATAAAGTGGTATTCCCCAGATGTTGGTATTGGGACCACTGCTTTTTTTAATATAAATTAATGACCCAGACTTGAGTATAATTTCAAAGTTTGCAGATGACACGTAACTCAGAAATGTAATAAACAATGAGGTGGATAGTAACAGACTTCAGGAGGATATAGATAGTCTAAATGAAATTTAATGCAGAGAAGTGTGAAGTGATTAATTTTGGTGGGAAGAATGAGAAGAGGCAGGCCCCGAAATTCAGTACCACTGGAAAGCTGGTGCTCCCTCCACCTGTTTGTGACCATTAGCACCGAAAAATGTTTGTGGCTGGGCCAGCCCATATTCAGCTCCAAAAGTGAACTAATGGGTTCCAGAGCTAATGAACCTTTCCAAAGTGGAATTTTCAGCAGTGTGGCTGTCATAATTTGAGCGTTATCACCACTGAGAAATGCAGGTAAGGGTTTCTAATGAGCCAACTGCCAGGGTTTGCAGCAAGGCCCTGGGGTGGGGGGGGCGGGGGGGAGTGGTGGAGAGGGGGGCGAAGGAGGTTGGAAGGATGGCTGGTGTAAGAGATGCAAGGAGAGCCAACAGGTCCACTGATATGGAGCTGGAGACACTGATGGAGGACAGAAGAAGAATACTGTTTCCTAACGTGGGGAGACCTGGCAGACAGGCAGTACATAATGCATGGAGGGAGATTGTAGGGGAGGTGTCAGACACCTCCATATATTCAGGAGGGTGCTGGCAAGTCTTCACCCGGCCCTTCCAGGCCCAGAGGTGTTCCGTGGGCATCCTAGAAGGACAGCTGTAGGTCCTAGACAACAACCACAGCAGCCTTCCCGGACCCATGATGCAGACACAGGGATGACAGTTAGGCGTGGTATTAGGGTATTCACGCATAAACAGGTGTTATAGTGAGATGCACAGAGGTAAAAAAATGATAATAGTATTATTATATTGTTCTTTATGGTCTGTTTTTGTAGTGATTTGGATAATTTAATAAATCTTTATTTTTGGCACATATATCTGGCCAGGTGTTTCATCTAGGAGTGGGCAATTCTGCGTTAAGGCACTCATTGCGATGGCTGTTGAAAGTGGGACCTGATGGGTCATGTGTGGATGGGATTATCTGAAGCGAACAGCTATGAGACGCAGCTGCACTTCCCTTCCAGGGTTGCGATGGGGATGACGCCTCCTAGCTCTGGGGCAACGGGGATCCTCCTCCTCCTCCTCCTCCTGCACCACCTCCTCCTCCTCATCAGGTGGTGCTGCTGGCTCGACCTCCAGAGGCTGACCCTTATGATGGCCAGGTTGTGCCGCATGCAGCAGACCACGACGATTATGGAGACCCGTTGAGGAGAGTACTGCAAGGTGCCACCAGAGCGGGCCAGGCACCGGAACCTCTGCTTAAGGATGCCTATGCACTGCTCGATGATGCACCTGGTGGCACAATGAGCTTCATTGTATGCATGCTCTGCCGCTGTCCTGGGGTTCCCGGTGGAGTGAGCAGCTAAGTGGACAGGGGGTATCCCTTGTACGCAAGCAGCTAACCGCAATCCTGATTCGGGCCGGTGAAGAGGGCGGGCACACTGATCTGGCGCAGAATGAACGAATCATGGCTGCTGCCTGGATACCTCACATCAACTGCCAGGATCTGACGCTGGTGGTCACACACAAGTTAGACGTTCAGAGGGTGGAAGCCTTTGCGGTTGATAAAGATCTCGGGGTGATGATGTGGCGCCCTCAGCCCAACGTGTGTGCAGTCAATGGCACCCTGCACCCTCGGGAAGCCTGCCATTCGGGCAAATCTGGCCTGCCGCTCCACCTGTTTGTTCCTTGTCATCAGGAAGGAGATGTATTGGACCCTTCTCCTGTACAGTGCAACTGTGACCTGCCGGATGCCCCGGTGTGCCGAGAATTGGGAGGCATTGCCAATGTCTGCATTGGCAGACTGGAAAGACCCCATGCTGTAAAAATTCAAGGCGATGGCGACCTTGGGCTCCATGGTAAGGGTAGTCCTGAGGTGTGTTTGAGGCTGCAGATCTTCTTGCAGGACAGTGCAGAACTCCCTCAGTACTTCCATCCAAAATCGGAGCCTTTGCAGGCATTGCTCATCACTGAGCTGGAGGAAGGAGAACTGAGGTCTGTAGACCCTTTGAGGGTATGGCCTCTGTGGTGTATGTAGCACACAAATCACTGACTCCACACGGTCTGGTGTTGATATAACTGCTGTGACCGTAGTCCTTTATTGTGTAACTCCAGAGTGCCTCTCAGGTGTGGTGGGCAGCCTTTTATACTCTGTCTTGCAGGTAGTTTCAGGTCTCCCACCACAGCGCCCTCTGTGGTGCACCATTGTACTTATACATTTAATGTACCTGGACAATACATAACATCTCACTCCCACCCAGTTCCAAAAGCCATTGCCGGTGACCTCGGCCTTGTTCGTCCTGGTTGATTTGTGAGTGTGAGTCCATGACCATCCACTTCCCTCTTCTCCCCCATGTGGAGGACCTGATGCAAGCATGTGGTATTTGCAGTCCTTACATGGGTGATAAGGTACACGAGCATAACCTCCAACAGAAAGCAGGTATATATAGATGGTACATTTGTATGGTACATATAATATGTGGTACAGATGTTATGTCAAAGGTTGCAGGTACACTGAACAGTTATTTAATCCCAGCTCCTCTGGGTGAGGTACGGTGGCAGTACACAGCCCCTTTTTGCCCGAGGTAATGGGCTGCGCTGAGACAGGGTATCGTAACTGGTGCGTTGCCTCTGTTCTCATGAAGTAGTCGCCTTAGCAGTCGCTGAACCATTGCATGAATCACCTAAATCGAAAATCGCATAAGCCCATTGGTCATGTTAGTCACGGATCCATACCCCTTTTACTTGAACCTCATGGTATTAACTCTTTTCGTAATTCATATCCATTATTTTAAACACAGTAACCATTCAGCATTAAAATATTAATTCTTATCATAAATCCGTCACCCTACATTCACATAGCTCATTTAGACTCGCTCTTGCCTTACAAAAGTCTTTTTGTGGGGACCGCCAACGGTGTAAGGCCCTTTTAAGACTCCCGGGTGCATTTCCCTTTTAAGATGCCAACTTGTGGTTCCCACGAGGCTTCCCTTGGGTGCCGCCATTTTAGGTGCTCTGCTGGCCTTTGTCTGCAAAGCTCCGTTGCCACGAGGCTCACCACCATCTTGAACTCGCTGGCGAAGAAAGAACAGGAAGAAAGGAAGGGGAAAAAACGGCCCAGAGCAACCCATCTTTGCAGAAGTGGCTCCCTGGACTCGATCAGTCGCAGTCCCTGTGAGTCCCTTCGTACTTGCTGCCGCATCCGCCGCTCTGGCTCGCGTTCTCCCGAGTCACGGCAGCCGCCGGCACAGCCTCCGCTCCCACCGTTGTCTCCGCACTTGCCGCCTCTCCTGCGGCCGCCGTGGCCGCCACCATCGCAGTCGCTACCTCCGCCCGACTTTTCCTCTGCGTGGGTCCCCCAGATCTGCCGGCCATCGATGGACCTCCCGCTCATCGCCCGCAGCGGCCCGCCGGCCCGCACCCCAGCAATCGGCCCGCACCTGCAAACTTGCTCTTCCAGGGTCTGCTCGTCTGTGGAGGCTGAGGCTGCAGAATTGCTTGAGGTCAGGAGTTCTGGGCTGCTGTCGCCTGTGTGTGGATTTAGGCTGCAGCTCCAGCTCTGTTGGCGCTGCTCTTTGGGAACCCGGGGGACAGCGGTCTGTGGAAGAATGAAGTCTTCCCAGCTCCCACGGACCTTTCCCATCCATCTTCTGCTGAGAAGCGTTGGCCCATCGCCTGCAATGACCCACAAAGGTAAACCGTGCGTCTCGCCCCCGTGAGATACCTGCACATCCGCTCTGCCAAGAACAGGTATCAGTTCCTTGGTGTAGGTATGCAGCTTTGCCGTGACCAGGACCAGCTTGGATCATGCAGCTGGGTTGACCGACAGTTTATCGAAAGTTCTCTGACTCATCAACGACGGACCCGATTCCGTATCCACTGCCATACTCACTGGGACTCAGTCAATTTTTACTTCCATTATCACTGGGGACGAATCGTCGGTACACGTGTGCAGTCCCAATACCTCATCTTCTTCTGCCTGCTCCTCGCTGAACAGTGGATCATCCCCCATCTCCTCAGCAACACGGTTAGTCAGATTTCTTTTACACATACGCTGAAGGTGGCCTTTCAGGTGGCAGGTATTGCACGTGTACTCCGCAAACCTGCACCGGTGAGCCCCATGGCTTCCTCCATAGTGCTGCTTGATTGGCCCCCTTCAGCGGACTCTGAGTTCCAGGACCCCGAGGTCCGTGCTCTCTGCCCTGGGCAGGGCCACGTTCTGCAGTTTTGTCCGTGGTGGGCGCTATCCTGTGGACAGTGCCTGCCGGGTTCAAGACTGTGTGGATCATTTGCTTGGTGCTGCAAGTCGAGGTCATATATGCCCGGCTGATGGTGATGGCTTTTGTCAGGGTGACTGTGGGTTCTGTGGCTAGCAGCTTGTGAAGGAGGCCCTCATGGCCAATCCCCATAACAAAAACGTCCCGCAACGCCTCATCAAGGTGTGCGCCAAAATCACACGGCACCGCGCGCGAGTCTCCTGAGGGCCGCAGCAGATTTGGTGACATCCTGGCCCTCAGATCTGCAGTGATGGTAAAATTTGTATCTGGCTGTGAGGATGCTCTCCTTTGGTTTCAACTGGTCACGAATGAGTGCGACCAGCTCCTCATATGACTTGTCCCTGGTGCTCGCGGGTGCCAGCAAATCCCAGACGAGGCAGTAAACCTCATCGCCACAACTGGAAAGCAATATTGCCTTACGCTTCTCTCTCAGTGCGTCCATGTGCCCCGTCAGGTCGTTTGCTGTGAAGTAGTACTCGATCCTTTCCGTAAAGGCCTCCCAATCATTGCCTACAGTAAAATCCTTTAGCAAGCCCAGAGTAGCCATGGTTGCGTGGAGTTCATCCGCGCCCTCGTTGCCAAATCACTGACTCCACACGGTCTGGTGTTGATATAACTGCTGTGACCTTGGTCCTTTATTGTGTAACTCCAGAGTGCCTCTCAGGTGTGGTGGGCAGCCTTTTATACTCTGTCTTGCAGGTACTTTCAGGTCTCCCACCACAGCGCCCTCTGTGGCGCACCATTGTACTTATACATTTAATGTACCTGGACAATACATAACAGTCTCCTCCCCCCACATCTGCATCGGCCACCTCCCCTGGCAGCTGCCTGCTGGCCATCTCCCTGATCCTCCTCATTCTCAGGCTCGTGTGGAGACTCTTGCTGGAAAGGCTTCTCTCTCAGTATTTGGAGGGCGGGGGGGGGTCAGAACCCCTCACCTTCCTCCTGATGCCATCTCCCTCCTGGCCACCCTCTCTAGCTGCAGGTCTGCGTACGTCTGCACGTCCTTCTCTCCGTTGTGCAGCCATGGCTGCTGCCTCTCTTGCACGCTGCCTCTCTGCACGGTGCTGACGGCAACGCCTTCTCCTGTACGTCACCCTGCTTCTGACCAGGTATACCAGGTGTGGCCCTCCCAACACTCCTCCCATCCTCAGGGTGAACCCTGCCAAGCAGGTCTCTGCTGCCCACAATGAGGCCTACAGGCCTCCACTAAACAGTCAGCAGGTTTAATGAAGCAAAAACAATCACGACAACATATTACACTTTAAATTCAACTCAAAACTTTATTAAACTATTTTCCTGCCAAATGGCCCCGATCCTAGTGAGACTCCAGCGGTGTAGCATTCGAGCACCGGCTCGAATATCTGGCAGAGGTATTGCCTGAAGAACTCCTACCTTTTTATAGCCGAAAATCCAGGTGGTGTCCATTTTCCAGTGGCCCGCCCGCTGCTTCCCTTACCGCACAAAACTTCTCTTTTACTCTGCCTTCACCCTGCCGTTATCGGCAGAAGTGCACACTGCTCAAATCCCCCCCGAGCTGAATGTGGCTCAGGGAGGGAAAATCATCCGCCCGCAGCGGTCCATCGATTTTATCAGTCGCCCGCCCAAACTCTGCGGTCGCCATCCCTTCGGGGACGGTGAATTTCGGCCCCGCAATATGATTAAATGGCACCATTTGAAAGGGGTGCATGCGGGAACAGAGAGAACTAGGGGTGTGTGCACACAAATCTTCAAAGGTGGCAGGTCAAGTTGAGAAGGCTGTTAAAAAAGCAAATGGGATCCTTGACTTTATTAATCGAGGAATAGATGACAAAAGCAAGGAAGTTATGCTAAACCTTTATAAAACACTGGTTAGGCCTCAGCTGGAGTATTGTGTTCAATTCTGGGCATCGCACTTTAGGAAGAAAGCTAATGCCTTAGAGAGAATGCAGAAAAGATTTACGAGAATGGTACCAGGGATGAGGTACTTCAGTTATGTGGAGAGATTGGAGAAGCTGGGGTTGTTCTCCTTAGAGCAGAGAAGGTTTGGGAGAGAGTTGATAGAAGCGTTCAAATCATGAATGGTTCTGATAGAGTAAATAAGGAGACACTGGTTCCAGTGTCAGAAGGGTCAGTAACCAGAGGAGAGAGATTTAAGGTGATTGCCCAAAGAACCAGAGGTGACATGAGGAAACATTATTTTACACTGTGAGTTGTTGTGATCTGGAATACACTGCCTTAAAGGCTGGTGGAAGCAGATTCAATAGTAATATTCAAAAGAGAATTGAAAAAATAATTTAAGGGAAAAAAAATGATAGGTCTGTGGGGAAAGAGCAGGAAAGTGGGACTATTTGGATAGCTCTACCAAAGAGCCCGCACAGGCATGATGGCCTCCTTCTATGCTTTATCATTCTATGATTCTAAGCAGCAATTATGAAGGTTGGTTTACCAGAGAAGTTCTTGTCAATCCTGATACAGCTCCATGATGCGATGCTTGGTAAAATATTGACAGTACTCTGACCAGAGTGTTCCCTGTCTCAAATGGTGTAAAGCAAGCATATGTACTGGGCTCTGTTCTATTGACACGTTTTTACAGCTATGCTGGATGATGTAAACAGGAAGCTTCAGGTAAGAGCTGGGATACAAATCATCACCATGTGAAAACTGTACAGTAAAGTCTCCCAAACAAATTATACAAGAATGTTTGTATGCTGATGATTGTGCGCTTGTGGCACATTCTGAAGAAGACCTTCAGCTGACAGTTGACAGATTCTTAGCTTCTACTAGCAGCTGCAAGCTTACTGAAGAAGATTGAAGTAATGTATCAAGCAGCTCCTGGGACGTCTATCTTAGTAGTATCCAATCTGGTAATGCAAGGATTGATAAGGAAGTGATGGCTCACATACAGAGAACAAGTGTGACCTTTGGTCACAGGTTTGGAATAGGTGCAATATCAAAGTTTCCACTAAACTGATGGTTTCTAGGGCAGTTGTCCTTATCAATCTCCTTATGGATGCAAAATATGGACACTGCAGAAAACACATTCAATAGCTGTAAATATTTCACCAAAGAGACTGTTATATATGTAAACCTGTAAATACCTTGTTTAACCACCAGAGGGCTCATCCCCTGGAGTCCCAAGTGATCCCACAATCCCTTGGGAGCACCTGTACTTAAGGAGGCCCCACAGGCTGGAGAGGCACTCTGGAGACCTGCAATAAAAGACTAAGGTCACACTTTGCTTTGAGCTCACAGTATCTGGTCAGACTCTTTCTTCATACACTACAACTGAACCCTACCGCAACGATGCAGAGAGCATCCTGGAGAAATTTTCAGAGGGAGATGATTGGGAAACCTTTGTAGAGCGACTCGACCAATACTTCGTGGCCAACGAGCTGGAAGGAGAAGCGAACGCTGCCAAATGAAGGGCGATTCTCCACACCGTTTGCGGGGTGCCAACGTATGGACTCATGAAAAATCTGCTTTCTCCAGCGAAACCCACAGAGAAATTGTATGATGATTTGTGCACACGAGTCCGGGAGCATCTTAACCCAAAGGTACAAGTGCAAGAGGTCTGAAGGCCAGGAAGTGGCGAGCTATGTCGCCGAGCTAAGATGCTGTGCAGGACATTGCGAATTTGAAGGACATTTGGAACGTATGCTCAGGGACTTCTTTGTACTTGGCATTGGCCATGAAGTAATACTTCGCAAACTTTTGACTGTAGAGACCTCAACCTTGAATAAAGCCATAGCGATAGCCCAGGTGTTCATCACCACCAGTGACAATACCAAGCAGATCTCTCAGCACACGAGTGTTGCTAGAAGTACTGTGAACAAAGTAATGTTGTTTTTGAATCATAACATACAGGACAGGCCTCACATGCCTGCAGCTGCATGTCCGCAGATGTCTCAGAGTCCACCATCAAGGGTGATGAATGCTAGGCCATTAACACCTTGTTGGCACTGCGGGGGTGATCATCGTTTCCATTCATGCTGCTTCAAAGGATACGTTTGCAAGGGCTGTGGAACAATAAGACATTTCCAACCTATGTGCAGGCGAGATGCAAACCCTGCTAATCCTGCAAACCACCATTTTGCAGAGTAGGACAGATCCACGGCGGATCACGACGAACCAGAGCCTCAGACTGAGGAGGCAGAGGTATATAGGATGCACATTTACCATAAAGTGTCCCCCGATAATGTTGAATGTTGAATTAAATGGACTCCCGGTGTCAATGGAGCTGGACACGGGCACGAGCCAGTCCATTATGAGCAAAAAGGCTTTCGATAAATTGTGATGCAGCAAGGCCTCAAGGCCAGTCCTGACTCCTATTCGCACTAAACTGAGAACTTACACAAAGGAACTGATTCCCATAATCGGCAGTGCTACCATAAAGATCTCCTACAATGGAACGGTGCACAAGTTACCACTCTGGGTGGTACCGGGCGATGGCCCCACGCTGCTCGGCAGCAGCTGGCTGGGGAAGATACGGTGGAACTGGGATGACGTCCGAGCGCTCTCGTCCATCGACTAAATTTTGTGTGCCTAGGTCCTAAACAAGTTCCCCTTGTTGTTCGAACCAGGCACGGGAAGTTCCAAGGAGCAAAACTGCAGATCCACCGAATTCTGGGGGTGCGTCCCATCCATCACAAGGTGAGAGAAGTACCGTACATGATGAGAGAGAGGGTGGAGATCGAGCTGGACTAGCTGCAACGAGAGGGCATCATTTCGCCGATTGAATTCAACGAGTGGGCCAATTTGATTGTACCAGTCCTCAAGGGAAATGGCACCGTCAGAATCTGTGGTGATTAGTGTCATGTATCTTACATTATTATATATAACTGTATCCTAACATGCTATACATGACTGTAATAAGATATGACCTGTAACCACCAGCATACCTTACCACCAGGGGTGCACTTGCAAGAGACAGGTATATAAGGACAGGTCTCAGGCAAATGCAGCATTCCAGAGCTGTGAAATAAAGGTGCAGGTCCAGAGTGACCTTGACTTCACTACATGCCTCGTGTGAATCTGTACTGAGGGGACAGGACTTCACAGT
Organism: Pristiophorus japonicus; assembly: GCF_044704955.1. Taxonomy (NCBI): domain Eukaryota; kingdom Metazoa; phylum Chordata; class Chondrichthyes; family Pristiophoridae; genus Pristiophorus; species Pristiophorus japonicus. The sequence continues at coordinate 34,269,645 of NC_091988.1, read as the reverse complement.
GGCGACGAGTTACGGGATTACAGAATCCACAGAATGGCGAACAACAGATCAGATGAAAAGTACAATGCGGGAGACAATTGGGAGGACTTTATAGAAAGACTCCAGCAAAGCTTTGTAACCAAAGACTGGTTCGATGACGATAAGGCAGACAAGAGAAGAGCCCATCTCTTGACCAGCTGTGGCTCGAAAACATACGCTTTAATGAAGGATCTGTTGGCACCTGAGAAACCAGCAAGCAAGTCGTTTGAAGAATTGAGCACACTGGTAAGAGACCACCTGAAGCCAGCAAGCAGCCTACACATGGCCAGACACAGGTTCTACAACTACAGACGCTGTGTGGGCCAGAGCATACACGACTTCGTGGTGGAATATCGGAGGTTGGCTAGTTTATGTGAGTTCTCCGATGAACTGAGGAGAGAAATGCTGAGAGACTTTTTCATTCAAGGAATAGGCCACGCAGGCATATTCCGAAAGCTCATAGAGACCAAGAACCTGACCTTAGAGGCAGCAGCACTGGTTGCACAGACATTCTTGGTAGGGGAAGAAGAAACGAGGTTGATTTACAATGCAGGTACGACAACTAACGAAATATCGGAACAAGAAGTTCACAGCACTAAACAAGCTGCTACCCCCACACACAGACAAAACCAGGAGAACAGGCTCTCGACAGCAGGCAGAAGCCATCAAGGGCCACAGGAACGGCCATTCACACCTCATCAACCCACTATGCGAGCAATCAACTACAAATTGAGAGAAGCTCAAGAGAGATCAGCCAGACGCAGCTCATTCTTTGGAAACACTGAACAATGGAACAGGTCTGTGCTGGAGGTGTTGAGGTGGGCACTCATCAAGAGGATGTCGATTTCAGCAGGCTGTTTGCAGAAATTGTGAATATACAGGGCATTTGGCCCGCATGTGCAAAAAAACGGCAGCTCGGCTGGTATACGAATCGGATGGGTCGGAAAGCGGACCAGAAGATGGTGGGGACAGTACCCGGGACACCGATGGACAGCGGGTCAACACGATCAATGGCCACTGTTCCTACAACAGGATGCCTCCTATAATGATGAGGGTCCTACTCAATGGGATATCTGTCAACATGGAGCTGGATACGAGAGCGAGTCAATCTCTCATGGGCGCTCAACAATTTGAACAACTGTAGCTGCAGAAAAGAGACAGACCATAACTCACAAGGGTCGACACCACACTATACCAAAGCAATTGTACCAGTCCTCGGCAGCGCCATGCTCTCTGTCACACACAAAGGGACAGTGAACCGACTTCCCCTGTGGATTGTCCCCGGAGACCCCCCAGCGATGCTGGGAAGAAGCTGGTTGGAAAAACTAAACTGGAAATGGGATGATGTCCATGCCATGTCATTAGAGGAACGGACCTCCTGCTCAACAGTTATAAAGTGATATGAACATCTTTTTCAGCCAGGTGTGGGCACTTTCAAAGGGGCCAAAGTCAAAATCTACATCACACAAGATGCTCGACCGGTCCATCACAAGGCCAGAGCTGTTCCCTATGTGATGAGGGAAAAGATTGAACACGAACTAGATAGGCTTCTGCGGGAAGGCATTATATCACCTGTGGAATTTAGCGACTGGGTAAGTCCCATCGTCCCAGTCATGAAGCCTGATGGATCCGTACGAATCTGTGGGGACTACAAATCTACCATAAACAAAATCTCCCTACAGGACCAGTACCCACTGCCCAGAGTGGAGGACTTGTTTGCCACATTGGCTGGAGGTAAACTTTTCTCAAAATTAGACCTCACATCTGCGTATATGACGCAAGAATTGACCGAGGAATCCAAGCTACTCACCGCCATCAACACGCATCGAGGCCTTTTCATGTACAATCGATGCCCAGTCGGCATCAGGTCGGCAGCTGCCATATTCCAGCGCAACATGGAGAGTCTGCTCAAGTCCATCCCAGGGACAGTTGTATTTCAAGACGACATACTTATCATGGGCAGGGACACCGAATCCCATCGCCGTAATTTGGAGGAAGTACTAAAGTGGTTGGATTGGGTAGACCTACGAGTCAAGAAATCCAAGTGCCTGTTTCTCGCACCCGAGGTTGAATTTTTGAGCAAAAGGAATGCCGCTAATGTAATCTACCCAATAGAGTCCAAAACAGAAGCAATTTGCCTGGCACCCAGGCCCTGGAATGTTTCTAACTGCGCGCCTTTCTCGGGCTACTCAATTACTTTGGGAACTTTATGCAGAACTTAAGCATGCTGCTGGAGCCTCTCCACGTGCTACTCAGGAAGGGGGTGCAATTGGTTTTGGGGGGACGCCCAGGAACGCGCCTTCAATAAGGCACGCAACCTTCTGTGTTCCAACAGTGTTTTGACTTTCTTTGATCCAGGTAAAAAGCTAGTGCTCACATGCGATGCGTCAGCGTATGGGTCGGGTGCGTTTTGCAACATGTCAATAGTGCGGGCATATTAAAACCCATAGCTTATGCCTCCAGGTCGCTTTCGCGTGCGGAGCGCGGGTACGGAATGGTAGAGAAGGAGGCACTTGCGTGCGTGTACGATGTCAAAAAGATGCACCAATACCTTTTCGGGGCCAAGTTCGCGTTAGAAACCGACCACAAGCCCCTCATGTCCCTCCTATCCGAGAGCAAGGCAATAAACGCCAACGCCTCGGCACGAATTCAACGGTGGGTACTCATGCTGGCGTCCTACGACTATATCATAAGGCACAGGCCAGGCACAGACACCTGTGCCGATGCGTTCAGCAGGCTACCCCTGGTGATCATGGAAGGGTCTGACGAACAGGACTGTGAAATAGTCATGGCAATCAATGCCTTTGAGTCCACAGGTTCGCCCATGACGGCTCGCCAAATCAGAGCCTGGATGGCCAGCGACCCCACGTTATCCTTAGTAAAAAGATGTGTCCTAACCGGTGACTGGGCAGAAAATCGCGATGCCTGCCCCGAGGAATTAAAACCTTTTCATAGGCGCATGCATGAGCTATCACTACAAGCAGACTGCCTGATGTGGGTGAGCCGTGTAGTCAAGCCTCTGCGAGGCAGAGAGGCACTTGTCCGGGAGCTCCACAGGGAGCATCCGGGGATCGTTCTCATGAAGGCCATAGCCAGATCCCACGTCTGGTGGCCTGGTATTGACGCGGACTTGGAGCTCTGCGTCCGAAGGTGCACCATTTGTGCCCAACTCAGCAATACCACCAGGGAGGCTCCACTGAGCCCCTGGCCCTGGCCTACCAAACCGTGGTCGCAGGTGCACGTAGACTATGCGGGCCCATTCATGGGCAAAATGTTCCTCGTATTGTAGATGCATTTTCAAAGTGGATCGAATGCACCATTTTAAACTCGAGCACAACCTCCACCACTGTGGAGAGCCTCGCAACCATGTTTGCAACGCACGGAATCCCTGACATATTGGTCAGTGACAATGGTCCGTGCTTCACCAGCGCAGAATTCCAAGACTTTATAATTGACCACGGCATAAATCACGTCAAGACGGCACCGTTGAAGCCAGCCTCCAACGGCCAGGTGGAGAGAGCAGTGCAAATCATTAAACAAGGCATGCTTAAAATCCAAGGTCCCACGCTGCAGGTCGCCTGTCGCGACTGCTGCTGGCATACAGATCTCGTCCGCGCTCATTGACTGGGATGCCCCCCGCGCAACTGTTGATGAAAAGGACTTTAAAAACAAGGCTCTCATTAATCCTCCCAGACATGCACGAAATCGTTGAGGCAAAGCACCCTAAGCTGACTAAGTACCATGACAGAAATTCGAGGGGGAGATAGAATGAGATAGGGGACAAAGTGTTCGTACTAAACTATGGCAGGGGTCCCAAATGGCTTGCAGGGACAGTAACGGGCAAGGAAGGAAACAGGCTACTGGTAGTACAAATGGACAATGGCAAAACCTGCCGGAGGCATGTAGACCAAGTCAAAAGTAGATTCACCAAGGACACTGCAGAACCAGAGGTAGACTACAATGTGGAACTCGCACCACACCTGGTGGACAGACAGAGGGAACAACCTGAGTAAAGGGCAATCCCAACAGACAGTCCAGGCGAGTCAACAACAATCACACCAATCGAAACAGACAGCCCAGGCGAGATACCAGCAACCACACCCAAAGAAAAACAGACACCAAGGCAAACAACTGAACCACAACTCAGACGCTCCACGCAAGAGCGTAGACCACCTGAGAGACTGAACCTTTCAAGATAATAAGACCTTGGGGGAGGATGATGTCATGTATCTTACATTATTACATATAACTGTATCCTAACATGCTATACATGACTGTAATAAGATATGACCTATAACCACCAGCATACCTTACCACCAGGGGTGCACTTGCAAGAGAGAGGTATATAAGGACAGGTCTCAGGCAAGTGCAGCATTCCAGAGCTGTGAAATAAAGGTGCAGGTCCAGAGTGACCTTGACTTCACTACATGCCTCGTGTGAATCTGTACTGAGGGGACAGGACTTTACAATTACAAAGTAACTATTAATCGTTTCTCCCTGCAGGATCAATACCCACTACCAAAGGCAGACAAGCTTTTTGCAATGCTGGCGGGAGGAAAGACGTTCACGAAGCTGGACTTGACCTCAGACTACATGATGCACGAGCTGGAGGAATCATCGAAGGACCTTACCTGCATCAACACGCACAAAGGTCTCTTTATTTGCAACAGATGCACGTTTGGGATTCGATCGGCCGCGGCGATATTCCAGTGAAACATGGAAAGCTTACTGAAGTCGGTCCCATGCGCCGTGGTCCTCCAGGACGACATCTTGGTTGCAGGTTGTTTCACAGTCGAGCATCTGCAGAACCTGGAGGAGGTTCTTAGTCGGCTTAATCGCGAGCGGCTCAGGTTAAAATGCTCAAAGTGCATTTTCCTGGCACCTGAAATGGAGTTCCCGGGGAGAAGAATCGTAGCGGACGGCATCAGGCCCAACGATTCGAAGACGGAGGCAATCAAGAACGCACCGAGACCACAGAACGTGACGGAGCTGCAGTCGTTTCTAGGACTCCTGAACTACTTTGGTAACTTCTTACCAGTTCTTAGCACATTGTTAGAACCCCTGCACTCTTTACTGCGTAAAGGAGATGATTGGGTATGGGGTAAAAGCCAAGAAAATGCCTTTGTAAAAGCTAGAAAACTGTTATGCTCAAACAAATTGCTTGTGTTGTATGATCCATGTAAGCGGTTGGTACTAGCATGTGATGCGTCGGGTGTATATTGCAACAAGCTAATGAATCTGGGAAATTGCAACCGGTTGCTTATGCATCCAGAAGTCTGCCTAAGGTTGAGAGGGCCTACAGCATAATTGAAAAAGAAGCATTAGCGTGTGTTTATGGGGTAAAGAAAATGCATCAATATCTGTTTTGGCTAAAATTTGAACTGGAAACTGACCATAAGCCACTGATATCCCTCTTTTCTGAAAGTAAGGGGATAAATACGAATGCATCGGCCCGCATCCAGAGATGGGCGCTCACATTGTCCGCATACAACGACGTCATCCGCCACAGGCCAGACACAGAAATCTGTGCTGATGCTCTCAGTGGGCTGCCATTGCCCACCACGGGGGTGGAAAGGGCACAGCCGGCAGATTTAGTCATGGTAATGGAAGCATTCGCGAGTGAACAATCACCTGTTACTGCCCGACAGATTAGAACCTGGACGAGCCAAGACCCCTTACTGTCCTTAGTAGAAAACTGTGTGCTTCATGGGAGCTGGTCCAGTGTCCCATTAGAAATGCAAGAAGAAATAAAGCCGTACCAGCGGCGCAAAGATGAAATGTCTATACAGGCAGACTGCCTTCTGTGGGATAATCGGCTAGTGGGCAGGGCAGGGACACTTTCATTAGTGACTTCCACAGTACCCACCCAGGCAATGTAATGATGAAAGCGATAGCCAGATCCCACGTGTGGTGGCCCGGTATTGATGCGGACTTAGAATCCTGCGTGCACAAATGTAACACATGTTCACAGTTAAGCAATGCACCCATGGAGGCGCCACTAAGTTTATGATCTTGGCCCTCAAAACCGTTGTCTAGGATCCATGTCGACTATGCAGGCCCGTTCTTGGGAAAAATGTTCCTAGTGGTTGTAGATGCGTACTCCAAATGGATTGAATGTGAGATAATATCGGCAAGCACGTCCGCTGTCACCACTGAAAGCCTGCGGGCCATGTTTGCCATGCATGGCCTACCTGATGTCCTTGTGAGTGACAACGGGCCGTGTTTCACCAGTGCCAAGTTCAAAGAGTTCATGACCCACAATGGGATCAAACATGTCACATCTGCCCCGTTCAAACCAGCATCCAACGGTCAGGCAGAGAGAGCAATGCAAACAGTCAAGCAGAGCTTGAAGAGGGTAACTGAAGGCTCACTGCAGACTCGCCTATCCCGAGTCCTGCTTAGTTACCGCACGAGACCCCACTCGCTTACTGGGATTCTGCCCGCTGAACTGCTCATGAAAAGGGCACTTAAGACAAGGCTCTCGTTAGTCCACCCTGATCTACACGAACAGGTAGAGAGCAGGCGGCTTCAACAAAGTACATATCATGATAGCGCAAATGTGTCACGCGAAATTGAGATTAATGATCCTGTATTTGTGTTGAACTATGGACAAGGTCCCAAGTGGCTTCCCGGCACTGTTGTGGCCAAACAGGGGAATAGGGTGTTTCGGGTCAAACTTTCAAATGGACTCATTCACCGGAAACACTTGGACCAAACCAGATTCAGATTCACGGACTATCCTGAGCAACCCACATTAGACCCTACCTTTTTTGACCCCCCAACACACACACACCAGTGACAATCGACACAGCGGTTGACCACAAAGCAGAACCCATCACCCACAGCAGCCCAGCAGGACTCACCATACCAGGCAGCCCAGCAAGGCCAGCTGCACAGCAGCCCAGCGAGGGCCCAACAAACAACTCACCAAAACCAGCATTTTCACCGAGATGATCAATCAAGAGAAAGAAAGGCCCCAGATCGACTCACCTTGTAAATAGTTACACTATTGACTTTGGTGGGGAGGGAAGTGTTGTTATATCTGTAAACCTGTAAATACCTTGTTTAACCACCAGAGAGCTCATCCCCCGGAGTCCCAAGGGATCCGACAATCCCTTGGGAGCACCTGTACTTAAGGAGACCTCACAGGCTGGATAGGCACTCTGAAGACCTGCATTAAAAAGACTACAGTCACACTTTACTTTGAGCTCACTGTATCTGGTCAGACTCTTCCTTCATACACTGCAGAGACCATCACAACTTAGTTCATATTATGTGGCAGAACAATATCACAATTAAGTATTTGAACATACTGACAGCGCCAGCATTGAGGCTATGATATCCAATGCGCAGCCCCATTAGGTTGGACTTGTTGCTAGGATGGACGACTGCTGAAGTAGATGCTTGTTGGAGAACTGGTGAATAGCAGAAGAAAGCAAGGTGGACAACAAGGTGTTACACACTGAAGATTGTTGGTTGTTGACTCTTGGGAAACCCTAGCCACATGGCAATGACATGCTGAAGTGAGAAAATAAATGAAGGGCTTTGAGCTTCAGCGACGTACCAATGTGGAGGCAAGGTGTGAAAGGCAGAAGGTTTGACAGCATCAGAAAAATCAACAGGAGAACCCCCTAAGAACGTGGTTATGTGAGGCTTGTGGGTAGACAATGTTTGTCACATATCACCTGCAAAGTCATCAACACCCTCAGCTACCATGAACTTCTGTTCCTTTCATTGTTGGTACCATCATCCTTGAGTATGAGTGACATGTTGCTTCAGAAAGAAATTAATTGGCTGTAAAACTTTGGGACATCCTGAAGATGTGAGAGGCATTTTAGCAAGGTAAGCTTTTTTTTCTTTCTTTTGTCTAACCAAGGCAAAAAATACATTCAGATAATAACTTCTTTGAGAGGTATTGTACTGTAATGAGACCGATTTGAATAATTCATAATTTTTGATTACAGGTGAAGGGGCAGTCAATAAAATAAAGCAATAGTTTGCTGATACCGATCTTTGTTAAATTTATTTTCCAGTAGACATTTTAAAAACATTTTGCTGTCTTTGGGGAGGTCTCTGACAAACTTTATTACCAACACTCTCATTGGAGATGTGCAACTCTCCCCTGCTTCTCAACGCAGAACCGCCCCACTACACCACGACTCACCATGAGTAACGCCACAGGAGATTTGCCATTCATTTGTGCTTTTGTTAAAGGTATAAAAGATGTAATGGCTACAAATGGTACAAACATTACATGAAATATCTTTAAGCTTTTCTGATTATCTGTTATGTAACTTTCAATCTCTGGACTGTTCATTGATTTTAAAATACAGCTATTTAAATTGACTTTGAGTCAATGGAAATCCATTCTTTTTAAACCTACCCTCACCTCCATACTGGAAGTCAGGAGAAAGAATAAACAGAGTAAGTAAAATATATTGAAGTAATTTTTTCGGGAAGAAAGAGTAAGAAAAATCGGATATATTTGACCCTGAAATTCCGGTCAGAGGCTTCTTTCGATCGAACACCTCCGACCGGAGAATTTTTACGAATTTAGCTGGTGGTCCCGGAGGTGCCCAAGATTCCGGTGGGGAGGCTTTCTCTTCCCGTGCTGCGAAGTGCGCTTCCCGTCCTCCAGGTTCCCACGCAGAAGGTGCAGTCACATGTGACTGTACAATCAGGTACAGTATTCAACAGCATTCTCATTAATAGCAATGAGAACTCTGTATCTATTATTGAGAAAAACAAACAAACACGCTAAACACTATAATAAAAAATAAAAACACACCTCACATAATTAAAATTAATTGAAATTAAAGTTAATAAATGTCTTAGAAAAAATATATATTTTTCCGATTTTTAAAAAAGTTTTGTCATTAGGGTTGAAAATAAACGTACCTTACACACTCGGTACGGACCCGGGGAAGCCGGGATTTCTGCTTAGATTATAATGGAAAAAGTAATGGAAAAAACAGTTTTTTAAAAAACCCTGAGAAGGGTGGAAAATATAGAATGATTAGAATTAAAATGTTTACACTTTTAGTGATCAATGAAAACTGGTTTTGAAATGTTTACTTTAATCTATAAGGTTATTATTTTAATAGTGTCAGTTGTGGCTCAGTGGGTAGCACCCTTGCCTCCGGATCTGAGGTTGTGTGCTCAAGTCCCACTCCAGAGACTTGAGCACATGAATCTAGGCTGACACGCCAGTGCAGTACTGTCGGAGGTGCCATCTTTCAGATGAGATGTTAAACCGAGGCCCCATCTGCTCTCTCAGGTGGACGTTAAAGATCCTATGGCACTACTGGCAACTCTCGATTATCCGTACACGGATCTAACAGAGAACCCTCTGCAACGGCACTTTTAAAAACTGTGATTCTGTCCCGTTTACAGCTGCACACGACTATTAAACCCACCCCACACACAGTCCTGCGCTGACCACTTTCTGCACCTGTCCGCCACTGAGGGTGCCGCCCGGCCTCGGGTATAAGTAAAGCCGAGTCTCATTCGACCTCCAACGGTTGAAGCCTTTAGACTGGTCATTTCACCTTTTAGCCTCACCGCTGGGCCTTATCGCGGCACTGGCGGGGAATGTGCTCGGGTTTCTAGGCAGGATCTGGGGACCCTGCATGCTGGCACCGTCCAGCTTGTCTGTGCTCTTTCTCCGCCGACCGATAACTGCCGAAGGATTGGGGATTAAGCTCGTCGAGTTGGTGTTCTAACTAGTTTCAACATTGATTTGAGGGAGGGGTCGTTGACTCCAGCAAGTTAACCTAGCATTAAAATATAAATTTGGGACCCAGACATTCTCGGCAAGTACGTGCACTCGCCCTAGTGGCAAAATCGTTTACCCAGAATAGCCCGATCCCCGAGGGCCCCGGTTAATCGAGAGTTGCCTGTATTTTGAAGAAGAGCAGGGGAGTTATCCCCGGTATCCTGGCCAATATTTATCCCTCAACATCACCGAAACAGATGATCTGGTCATTATCACATTGCTGTTTTGTGAGCTCGCTCTGCGCAAATTGGCTGCCGTGTATTCTACATTACAAGTGACTACACTTTAAAAGAAAGTACTTGATGGAAACACCATCACCTGCAAGTTCCCCTCCAAGTCACACACCATCCTGACTTGGAAATATATCGCTGTTCCTTTATTGTCGCTGGGTCAAATCATGGAACTCCCTTCATAACAGCACTGTGGGAGTACATTCACCACACAGATGGCAGTGGTTCATGAAAGCAGCTTCATAAGGGCAATTAGGGATGGGCAATAAATGCTGGCCTTGCCAGCGATGCCCACATCCCACAAACAAATTTTTTTTAAAAGGGCTGTAAAGTGCTTTGGGACATCCGGTGGTTGTGAAATGCACTATATAAATGCAAGTCTTTCTTTCTTTTATAAATCTAATTTAACATTGAGTAGATTTGTTACTGTAATTTTAATATTGACTGCATCATCACAATGTATGAAAATACAAAATTATCCACCTCAAGGGCTCATTATTTATCTGAAGATGTCAGTAGTATAAGGATTAAGAATCCTTTCCCATACCATTTTTTTTTAAAGTGTAAACAGCAAGGGACACAGAACAAAACCGTGCAGGACTCCACCAGGCACAGCCTCCATACTGAGCCTTTGTCATTTATAATCAACTGTAGCTTTCTACTGTCAAATCAGGTTTCAATCCAGCTAGCTAACTTACCACTAATTCCATCAGCTTCTTTAAAAGCCCATTTGAAAATCTAACTAATTCATATTGCCCCATTTAGTTGGAGATGTTATCATGCCACATTGCCTAAGGTTATTACAATAACTCCTTTAGATAATACAAATTGAAAAAAGTAATCCTACATCTTGTAGTACTTTTACTAAAATACATCTTCCCACACATATTAAATAGTCACTTAGGGACATTGAATAGATAATGTTTATATCAATAAAATCCTTCATTCACCCAGGACCTAGATTCTGCAAACAGCATAATTTAATTTGTTTTACTTATTAATAATATATTATTAATGTAAGACATTACAAAATGTGCCACTACCATTTAAACCAATAAAACTACTAAATTAACAGCAGAAAATAATATTTTAACTAATTGTATCAAATTCAAAAAAACAGCTTAGTCTTCCATACTGATGCGAATATAGGCTGATCCTGCTTATTAGTTGCACCTCGAACTTCAACCATCCACAAGGGAAAAAAAATCATTATTAATTTATAGGACATAGCTGCAACGTATTCTGACCATTTAAAAGTATTGGCTATGTTCAAGTCCATGCAATGTTCTTTCTGACATATGCTCTCATACAACATATTTAGCCCTTATAGGGGAAGTCTAAAAGCTCATTTTAGCCATATTATATATATTTTTTAAAGCTGATTCTCATATGATATACAAGGAATAGAGGAGGTAAAATTGGACCTTGTTCCGTCCGTTTCCCAGGCAGAAAACGGGTGCAAAGAGTTGCATTTAGGAGGCTAACATCACATGCCCAAATAGCGTCAGAAGCATGCCGAACACACTATTGATTTGAGCGTTGTAGAGGGATCCTTGACAGCTGTTAAAACAGGCATTGGGCCCCTTAAATATACTAATAAGGGGCCTACTGCCTATTTTAGGGCCCAAACCGTAAATTGCTTTACCCTGTTTAGAATTTCCAGGCCTAACCAGTGGTGCTTAAAGGGACTGCTACAGGCCGCCACCAAAAAGGTAAGTTTAAAAAAATACATAACCTGAGCGTGGAGCCAGAGGGAGCCAGAAACCTCTCAACCTCCTCCCGGTTGCTTCCACCTCCTGGGCACACCTGACGTCCTTGCCTGGCATCCCAGCCAGTTGAATTTGCTCCCACCCATGACCGCGAGTTGGTTCTGGGGCTGCAACCAATTTGCCTTGATCCTGGCGCAGGCCTTATTAGGTGTGTGCAGAATGTACCCCAATTCAGGCACGATCCAATTTCCAGGGCATATGCATTATTTGTGGCACACTGTGGAATGTTTTAATGCATTAAAGGCACTATATAAATGCAAGTTGCTGTACTACAGTAGAATGTAGTTTATATCACGACAGACACACTGGCATGTATAATAGGCTTTGATCTGAGTACTAGAATCACATACTGCTTACATTTTAGTAATACTTTACCTTCTTCTAAAGGATGGATGTCATTATTCAATGAGTAAGTTAAGTTGGAAAATGGTTTTGAGCTGTTTTTCCATTAAATTCTCATGTGCTCCAATAATTAATATGCCTTGTTTAAACAGTTGTAAGAAAAAAGATCATTATACATATAAGCATAAAGGTCTTCCAATCAGGAACTATTGTTGTCTCCTGATAATTAAACTAACAGATGATGGGTGACCAGTTGACATTTATTATAACTTATATTTATATATATATAGATATATATATGTTCCCAAAACATTATTTCAAAATTCAATCCACATGTTTGTAAGACTTCAGACATTCTCAGATGTACAGATTTTTGCTCTCATGACTCGCTATAAATCATTTTCCAAATTGTTTAAGTAAAAAAAATCCACTCATATTTCAGTATATTCCTTACAAACTAGCTGATGAAAAGAGTACTCATAATGGTGAGAAACTCTGTTACATTGTGTTTCTTTGCTTTGAAATTTCGGATTGCCAACTATCTCTAGATGTAATCTAACAATACACTTTGAAGGCTCAATACTAACTCCCCCCACCTAGCGGAAACCAGGGTGGGGCGGAGGGTGTTGCAATGAAATGGAGCAGAGGACTTACCCACTCCTTCCATTGCCGTAATCTGGCCAACTCCAATTTTAAACTGCAGGCAGCAAGGACACATGCCCCAAGCCGGCAGGATCCTCTTTAAATATGCAAAGCCAACCCCAATGATATCAACTGCCATGTTTACCTGAGGCCTGAGTGGGACAGCAGTGGTGGCTTTCCCAGCAAACCAAACTTGCCAGGAGCAGCAGCCAGGGCCAGGAGAGGCCCAGTGAGGTAAGGTTTTTTTTTAAGGAAATGTAGTTTCATTGTGGATCGGGGGGAATAGGAGTGCTCCTCCGAGCCTCACAGGGAAACCCTGGTCCACCCGTGTCCCGGGCTTCCCGCTACCCACTTCCTGGAGCGCTCCGATGGATTTACCTGGTGCTGGGGACTGTTCGCATAGTTCCAGGGATGGCCTCATGTCTCTATGCAACAATCAAATTTATTTAAAAATAAATGCCTCGGTCCCAGAATGGCTGAGTTACCCAATCGGGAATTACCAGGAATTCCCAGATTTATCTGTGCCGTGTCAGCTGATCTCAGCCAGGTTGGTGGAAGGGAGCAGCAGGCACAAGCGTCTTCCACCCTTCAGGATGTAGTTCGGGATCCGGAATATCATTGAAACACCTGTGAACTCGTCCGTTTTCGGCATGGAAGCAAGTCATCCTCATTTTGAGGGACTGCCTATGATGATGATGATGGTGGTAGGAGTATTATAATTGGCCTCAGTGCCCCTAGCTAGGAAGGGGAATAATCAGCCAGAGCTATTGCTCCTGATTGTTAACCGATGACCTTCCCCCGCGCCACCCACCTCCCCCACTCCCCTCCAGAAAGTGTACTTGTCAGCACATCAAGCGAGGCCTACTTTAGGCTTGGCCACAATGCCTCCATCTGTTGAATACAGTGCCAATACTCTCTAACTTACACACGTAGCTACTTGGGTGCACTACCAGGGGTTAGGAAGCCTGTGGAATTATACTCTAGAAGGGGAGAGGAGAAAATTAAGAAAGGTTGCATCAGAAAGAAAAATCACATCAGGTTTTAAAGGCTTTACATGACTTCAACACAAATCTATAAAAGATACAAATTCCAGAGCTGTATAATGACAAGCACAACATCCAATAGTACAGAAGTGCACAAGAGTCAAAAATACAGGATTACCTTACAATCATTTTAGCAGTGAATCCGAAAGTTGGTTGCTCAGTTTTCCATTCCAATGAATAACCTATATGGTATCGATGTGTCCCAATCTCTGCCTGGAAGTGGAAAAGTGTCAAGCAGTCTGGGGTCTTTCCTGGATGCTTATACAACAACAACAAATTGTATTTATATAGCGCCTTTAATGTAGTGAAACATACCAAGGCGCTTCACAGGAGTATTATGAGACAAAAATATTTGACACCGAGGAGAAATTATGGCAGGTGATCTCAAAGAAGGAGGAAAGAGAGGCCGAGAGGTTTAGGCAGGAAATTTCAGAGTTTAGGTGCCTAGGCAACAGAAGGCATGGCCACCAATGGTTGAACGATTATAATCAGGGATGCTCAAGAGGGCAGAATTAGAAGAGCGCAGACATTGCGGAGCGGGGTGGTGGGAGGGGCGTTGTGGAGCTGGGGCTGGAGGAGATTACAGAGATGGGGAGGGGCGAGGCCATGGAAGGATTTGAAAACAAGAATGAGAATTTTGAAATCAAAGCATTGCTTAACCAAGAACCAATGTAGGGTCAGCGAGCACAAGTGTGATAGGTGAGTGGGACATGATGCGAGTTAGGAAGCTGGCAGCCGAGTTTATGTCGGGTAGAATGTAGGAGGCCAGCCAGGAGTGCATTGGAATAGTCAAGTCTAGAGGTAACAAAGGCATGGATGAGGGCTTCAGCAGCGGATAAGCTGAGGCAAGGGCGGAGATGAGTGATGTTACGGAGGTGGAAATAGGCGGTCTTAGTTATGCTGCGGAGATGTGGTCGAAAGCTCATTTCAGGGTCAAATATGACACCAATGTATGGTTCAGCCTCAAACAGAAGTTGGGGAGAGGGATGGAGGGATGGGGAGAGTGGCTAGGGAACGAAGTTTGTGGCGGGGACCGAAAACAATGGCTTCAGTCTTCCAAATAGTCAATTGGAGAACATTTCTGCTCATCCAGAACTGGATGTCGGATAAGCAGTCTGACAATTTAGAGACCAAGGTGGGGTCGAGAGAAGTGGTGGTGAGGTAGAGCTGGGTTTCACAGCATACATGTGGAAACTGATGCTGTGTTTTCGGATGATGTCGCCAAGGGGCAACATGTAGATGAGAAATAGGAGGGGGCCAAGGCTAGATCTTTGGAGGACACCAGAGGTAACGATACAGGAGTGGGAAGAGAAACTGTTGCAGGTGATTCTCTGGCTACAATTAGATAGATAAGAATGGAACCAGGTGAGTGCAGTCCCACCCAGTTGGATGACGGTGGAGAGACGTTGGAGAAGATAGAGTGGTCAACCATGTCAAAGACTGCAGACAAGTCAAGATGGATGAGGAAAGATAGTTTGTCTTTGTCAGTCACAAAGGATGTTATTTGTGATTTTGATGAGAGCCATTTCAGTACTGTGGTAGATGCAGAAACCGGATTGGAGGGATTCAAACATAGAATTACATAGAAACAAAGATGGGCATGGATTTGGGAGGCGACAATACGTTCAAGGACTTTGGAGAGGAAAGGGAAATTGGCGATGGGGCAGTGGTTTGTAAGGACGGAGGGGTCAAGGGTTGTTTTTTTGAAGGAAGGCATGATTACGGCATATTTGAGGGAGAGGGGGACAGTACCTGAGAAGAGAGAGCCGTTAACAATGTCAGCTAACATATGACCCAGAAAAGGAAGTTGGATGGTCATCAATTTAATGGGAAGAGGGTCAAGAGAGCAGGAAGTGGGTCTCATGAACAGGATGAGCTCGGAAAGGTCATGAGTAGAGATCAGAGAGAAACTGAAGGAAGATGTGAGGTCAGAGCTAGGGCAGGGGAATCCTTAGAGGAAATTTGGCCCGGTGGGCTAGGGGAAGGAAGGGAAGGGAAGAGGCGGCCAAACAGATGGTCTCAATCTTCGAGATAAACATGTCCATGAGCTCCTCACACTTGTACTACAAGACAATATCCACTCAAACACCCCTTTCAAGGGAGGGATAGACTAAAATGGACCAGAAGTATATCTTCCATTCACCCAAGTCAGTATCAGAATAGCAAGTCAACCCTAGGCACCCCTGCCGAATTATCCCCTTCCCCCACATCTGTAGAGGCCAAAATTGCCCCTTCCGCCAGGTCGGCCCGACAATTATGCCCCCGAGTTCGGACAGCTGCCAACAGCCAGCCCGTCACTCCCTCTTGGCCCAGCCGAAATCCTCCCTGGTGGCCCAGTGAACAAATGCAGAGCTCGCAGCGGTTCTCCCCTTTAACGATGTTGCACGTCAGTGCGACGCGGCCATTGACATCATCAGCGCGGCGCTGATGATTGGTCGGGGCGGCCGACCCACTGCAAGGGCACTTCCACCCCACAGCCGCCACAACATCATCCCGACCGAAAAAAAACTTCAAAGTGCCGAAAATCGCCGGCATCTCCGTCGGAGGTTGCACCCCGTTTCAGGCGGTGGGCAATTTCAGGTTAAAAATTCGCCAAACTTGCAGCAGGTTATTTGCTGCCATTTCGCCGCTTTTGGCAAAAAAAACAGTGCGGCGGGAAATTCGGAGAAGTCATGCGGTGGTACTTTTCAAATACCGCTGGAGAGAGGAACATCGCTGTGCAAGACTCAAAATATCACTTTTGACAAAAATTTGGCTCTGAGCGCACCTGTATTTAGGACGAAAAAAAACGTCAAGAAAAAAGCTGCGTTGCCCTGAGATCAGCATTAAGTATGAACACTTGAAAAAAAGGTAAGTTAATTTTTTGTTTTTTAATTCTTTTGCAGCGAGTTGCTAGTTAAGTGTCTTGTGAATGTTTTGTGATTTTTTATTTTTTGTTTTTTACTATTTTTGGGGGGGGGTGGTTTTCCCCCCTCCCTGGGCCCAACTCGCAGCAGTATCGGCTTCGGAGTAAAGTTGCAGAAAATTCATGGTTTGTGCCACGAATCCTCGTGCATGCTGATTTTTACCACTATGCAAATTAAAGCTTGAATTTACAGCCTCATAGCGATAGTGTTGCATTAACGATAATTTGGGCGAAAAAATACAATTATCGCCCACAACCGAATTCCTAGCCCCATATGATGCTAGAGTTGATGGCTTAGCCTCTGGCTTTTTCCCTAGTTCTCAATGGCTCTCTTCTCCACACTTTGTTCCTTCTTCACATTAAATGCCTCCACCATTCATAATCCTTAGTGAAAGAGAGCAACAATTCTGCATACGGCAGCAATGAGATGAATGGCCAATTAATTATTTTTTGATTGTGTTGATTCAGGGAGAAATGTTTCCAGTTGACTGCAAGAGCTCCCTGCTTTTGTTGAAATCATACACAGAACTGTCGGCATTCACCTGAATCATGAGCAGGATTAGCAATTTATTTAATGGCACTTCTGATAATGCAATACTCCCTCAGTGCAATGTCAGGATAGATTATGCGTTCAACATCTACATTGGAACTGAAACCTGCAGCCTTCTGACTCCGAGGCAAGAGTGCTACCAAATAAGGCAAGCTAACAATGTTGGAGAGGTAACAAGAACAAGTTTGTTTTTTGATCATTGATCCCTCTCAACTTAAGCCTCTCTTTTCATTGCAACCTTTTTTATTAATCTATATTTTATTGATATTATAATGGTCACATTTCTCTGAACTTACTTCTCTTGTTCCCTCCAAACTGTTGTGTGCCCCTACTGCCTATGCTCTTCCACTTTCTTCCATACCCAAATGTTGAAATCAATTCTCAACACATTGCCTCGTGCGAGTCATCCTTTCTGAGAACCTCAGAACTGTGAAACAATGTATTTTCCGCAGTCCTTTGGAGGAATATGATATAGTAACTATAACAGAGACTTGGCTCAGGTTTGGATAGGGCTGGATACTTAACATTCCTGGTTATGATATTTTCAGGAGAAATAGAAGGGGAAAAAAGAGATTGGCTGATATATTAATACATTATCCTATCATTGAGCTAAAATGTAAACACTTTCAAGGGGATTGCACTAAAATCGAATACAAATAGAGTTGCAGAATAGAAAGAGAAATAGTACAATTGTCATTAATGCATCAGTGCGATGATATAGAAAAAGATTTTTAGATAGTTCAAGGAAAATTGTAAGAACAACAGGGCAATAATACTGGGTGAATTTAACTTTCCCCAAGATAAACTGAGTTACAGTGGAAAACCTTTTTAGGATGCATCCAAGAAAGAAATACTTGGATTTATATAGTGCCCGTCACAATCACAGCACATCCCAAAGCACTTTACAACCACTTTTGAAATATAATTCCTGTTGTAATGTATGAAACGCAGCAATCAATTTGTGCACAGCAAGCTCCCACGAAGAGCATTGAAATAAAGGGGGCTACTTAACCAGGAGGAGCCGTGGGTTTGCGTGCGGGTGGAGGGTTACCCCCAGATCAACCAGGAGTATTGGTGAACCACAGTGGCTTGCACTCCATCAATGTGAAGCTGGTGTGCAATCACAGAAAGCTATTTCTGCAGGTGTGCGAATGATTCCTGGGAATCTGCCATGATGTTTTTGTCCAGCAGCAGTCCAAGCTCCCCGATCTACAAACACACTGAAGAAGGCAATGCACACCAGCTGCTGACGTTGCTGCCAGGGATGCCCTTCATAATGTAAGGTGCACACAGGTTGCACCAGTGGACTAATATCAGAACCGCATGCAACGGCCACTGTTTCTGCACCTCCTCCAGCCCCCCACCCCCCACCCCACCCCCCAAATGCCAGTGACACAAAACAGTTCTGCAAACAGACAATCACCCCTTGCACATCCCCCCCATTGGTACACGTCAACTCATGTCTTCCCATTCAGCATCAAACAAGTTAAAAGGCAACCGAGAATGGGCAAGACGGGAAAGTGGTTCAAACTAATAAAATCTATGTAATTCTATTAAAGAACAGAAACCTCACAACAGAATATTTACTCCTTTTCTTGTCCAACTACAATGCTTTATTCTTCCTTTGCCTACCGCTGCTATGTGGTGTAAACCCTGTACCTTCAGTAAAGGTAGGGGCAGGCTGCTCAGATCCCTGCTTTGGCTACTGAGATGCTCTTGGCCTCTGTGCTTTAGAGTCCATAAGGGTCCCGCCAAAAATTGCACCACCTGCGGGGGTATCCTTGGCCATCGGTACACAAGACAGCATGTTGAGTACTGACTGATGGGGGTGGGGTTTGGGGGTGGCAACGGTTGAGATGGGGAAGCGCTTTGAGTGGAGGCCCCTCTTCCATGTACCCTTTTGCCATCATTCCTCTTATGAGACAGTCACACTTCACTGCTAGCACTCTGCTGCAGAGTACTTTGGTGCAGATCAGAACAGCGCTGTAAGGTATATAAGAACAGAAAACGCTGGAAAACTCAGCAGATCAGGCAGCATCTGTGGAGAAAGAAACAGAGTTAACGTTTCAGGTCGGTGACCCTTCATCAGGACTGGCAAATGTTCAAAATGAATAGATTCTTAAGGAACACTGAAAGGGGGAGGGGAGGAAACAACAAAAGGGAAGGTCTGTGATAGGGTCGAAGACAGGAGAGATTCGAAAGACAAAAGGGGTGTTGGGCCGACTTGAGATGGTGATGGCAGAAGTTAGAGAAAGGTTAATCTTGGTAGGGTGTGAATGGCAGAGTAATGACCAGCTGCCATTGGAGACAGAGAGAAAAAGATTATAAGATTGGGGGGGCGGGGGGGGAGGTTAAAAAAAGGAGGAAAGGGAGCAAAATAGGGGCAGAGGTTACGCTCTGAAATTGTTGAACTCGATGTTAAGTCCAGAAGGCCGTAAAGTGTCTGAACGAAAGATGAGATGTTGTTCCTTGAACTTGCATTGAGCTTCATTGGTACAGTGTAGGAGGCTGAGGATGGAGATGCCGGAGTGAGAATGGACCAAGGAATTAAAGCGACAAGTGACCAGAAGCTCAGGGTCATACTTATGGACTGAACTGAGGTGCTCCGCAAAGCGGTCACCCAATCTGCGTTTGGTCTCCACAATGTAGAGACCACATCGTGAGTAGCGAATTCAGTATACTAAATTGAAAGAAGTACAATTAAATCGCTGTTTCACCTGGAAGGAGTATTTGGGTCCCTGGATA
Source organism: Pristiophorus japonicus (assembly GCF_044704955.1). Taxonomy (NCBI): domain Eukaryota; kingdom Metazoa; phylum Chordata; class Chondrichthyes; family Pristiophoridae; genus Pristiophorus; species Pristiophorus japonicus. Next base: position 34,249,626 of record NC_091988.1, on the reverse strand, counting down.
GTGGGAAGGGAGGAGGTAAAAGGGCAGGTGTTGCATCTCCTACGCTTGCACGGAAAGGTGCCATGGGAAGGGGAGGGGGTGCTGGGGGTGACTGCGGAATAGACCAGGATGTCGGGGAGGGAACAGTTTCTTCGGAATGCTGAGAGGGGAGAGGAGGGGAAGATGCGATTGGTGGGGAAGTTAGAACTGGGGGGCAGAGTTTAAGAATGAGGGGTCGTGCATTTAGAACTGAGATGAGTAGAAATTTCTTCTCTCAGAGGGGTGTAAATCTGTGAAATTCTCTGCCCTAGAAAGCTGTGGAGGCTGGGTTATTGAATATATTTAAGGTGGATATAGACAGATTTTTGAATGATAAGAGAGTGAAGGGTTATGGGGAGCGGACAGGGAAGTGGAGCTGAGCCCAAGATCAGATCAGCCATGATCTTATTAAATGGCGGAGCATGCTCGAGGGGCCAATGGCCTACTGCTGCTTCTATTTCTTATGTTCTTATGTGTTGGGATCATGCTGGAGGTGAGGGAAATGATGAAGGATGATCCGTTGAACGTGGAGGATGGTGGGGTGAAAGGTGAGGACAGAGGGAACCCTGTTGTAGTTCTAAGAGGGAGGGGAAGGGGTGAGAGCAGAGGTGTGGGAAATAGAACAGACACAGCCGAGGGCCATGTTAACCACGGCGGAGGAGAATCCTCAGTTCAGGAGAAAGGAAGACATGTCAGAGGCACGAGTGTGGAAGGTGGCGTCATCAGAGCAGCTGCGACGGAGATGGAGAAACTGGGAGAATGGAATGGAGTCCTTACAGGATGCGGGGTGGGAGGAAGTGTAGTCCAGGTAGCTGTGGGAGTCAGTGAGCTTATAGTAAATGTTTGTGAATAGTCTACCCCAGAAATGAAGACACAGAAGTCGAGGAAGGGAAGGGAAGATTTGGAGATGGACCATGTGAAGGTGAGAGAAGAGTGGAAATTGGATGCAAAGTTAATGACATTTTCTAGTTCAAGGCGAGAGCAAGAAATGGCACCGATACTGTCAACAATGTACAGCAAACAAACCAAAGGTGGGCAGAGGAAACATTACAAGGACACCCTCACAGCCTCCCTGAGAAAGTGCAACATTCCCACTGTCACTTGGGAGTCCCTGGCCAAAGACCGCCCTAAGTGGAGGAAGTGCATCCGGGAGGGAGTTGTGCATCTCGAGTCTCATTGCCAAGAGCATGTAGAGATCAAGCACAGGCAGCGGAAAGAGCATGCGGCAAACCTGTCCCACACACCCTTTCCCTCAACAACTATCTGTCCCACCTGTGGCAGTGACTGTGGTTCTCATATTGTACTGTTCAGCCATCTAAGGACTCATTTTAAGAGTGGAAGCAAGTCTTCCTCCATTCTGAGGGTCTGCCTATGATGATGATGATGATGCTTGGAAGGCCTGACAGTACATCGCACTTTCTCCTCAATGAATCTCCTTTTCATCGATGGCCCCCAGGGTACAGCATCTGTGTCCAGCTGGGCAGAGCTTGCAGAGGGCTCTGACACAGACTCTCCATTGCTGCCCCTGCCACCACCATCTGCTCTCGCTCAGTGTGAGTCACCAGGTGAACTGTCTAACTGGTCCCGACCAAAGTGCGAGTATCTGAGCTGGTGCATGGGTATCTGAGTCCTGTGATGGTGCATCCTCAGAAGGATTCAGCTCCTCTGAGCAATCGTCGTCCATGACGTCCATGGATTCCTGCTGTATGCGCGAAGACCCTGGTGGAAAGAAAATATATGAAATAGTACTGGCATGGTAAATATGTTGCAACTTATCATTTTGAAGATGATTCAATTTCAATCACTTTCAAAATCATGTCAAAGTGACTGAGTGTTGTATGACATGTGAGTAGTTGACATCTAATTGTGTCATCAGGTAGCTGGGAGGTCCTGATCTCCCCATCTCTGTTGGCCAGAGACACCAAAAACACAACTAATCTCCAGCGCATCCTCCTCTGCAGTTATTAGCTGGGAAATCTGTGGAGGACCATCTCCAGTTCTCTCTTGTGTTCTGTGCTCTCTTCTGCAATGGGGGAAAAAACAGATATTCACCTACACCCCGCCGTCACTCTGCCTTGTCAAGTCTACTCCATCACGCCCATTTACCTTACAAGTACACACATCCTTGTCTTTCTATGCATCACCACACATCCCCATCTATCCATCCACCACTGTTACTCATCCTTATCCAATTACAGTCACTGTAATTGTCATGTATCATACATGGCTACTGTTGGTACTATCACAAGGTGTGCCACCAGAGGGCACAGCAGTGGGAGACTCGTAGGTTACCTGTACAGGTGTGCCTTGCCTAGTATAAAAGATTCTGTAATCCCGTAACTGCCTTATTGTCGCCTAACCAGTCTTTGATTACAAAGCTTTGCTGGAGCCTTTCTATAAAGTCCTCCCAATTGTCTCCCGCATTGTACTTTTCATCTGATCCGTTGTTCGCCATTCTGTGGATTCTGTAATCCCGTAACTCGTCGCCACTGTGAAGTCCTGTCCCCTCAGTACAGATTCACACGAGGCATATAGTGAAGTCACGGTCACTCTGGACCTGCACCTTTATTTCACAGCTCTGGAATGCTGCACTTGCCTGAGACCTGTCCTTATATACCTGTCTCTTATAAGTATAAAAGGCAGGCCACCAGGTGTGATCCTCATTCTGGAGTTAACTAATTGTCATGTATCTTACATTATTATATATAACTGTATCCTAACATGTTATACATGACTGTAATAAGAAATGACCTGTAACCACCAGCATACCTTACCACCAGGGGTGCACTTGCAAGAGACAGGTATATAAGGACAGGTCTCAGGCAAGTGCAGCATTCCAGAGCTGTGAAATAAAGGTGCAGGTCCAGAGTGACCTTGACTTCACTACATGCCTCGTGTGAATCTGTACTGAGGGGACAGGACTTTACAGTGGCGACGAGTTACGGGATTACAGAATCCACAGAATGGTGAACAACAGATCAGATGAAAAGTAAAATGCGGGAGACAATTGGGAGGACTTTATAGAAAGGCTCCAGCAAAGCTTTGTAACCAAAGACTGGTTAGGCGACGATAAGGCAGTTACGGGATTACAGAATCCATAGAATGGCGAACAATGGATCAGATGAAAAATACAAATCGGGAGACAATTGGGAGGACTTTATAGAAAGGCTCCAGCAAAGCTTTGTAACCAAAGACTGGTTAGGCGACAATAAGTCAGACAAGAGAAGAGCCCATCTCTTGACCAGCTGTGGCTCGAAAACATATGCTTTAATGAAGGATCTGTTGGCACCCGAGAAACCAGCAAGCAAGTCGTTTGAAGAATTGAGCACACTGGTAAGAGACCACCTGAAGCCAGCGAGCAGCCTACACATGGCCAGACACAGGTTCTACAACTACAGACGCTGTGTGGGCCAGAGCATAACCGACTTCGTGGCGGAACTTCGGAGGTTGGCTAGCTTATGTGAGTTCTCCTATGAACTGAGGAGAGAAATGCTGAGAGACTTTTTCATTCAAGGAATAGGCCACGCAGGCATATTCCGAAAGCTTATAGAGACCAAGAACCTGACCTTAGAGGCAGCAGCACTGGTTGCACAGACATTCTTGGTAGGGGAAGAAGAAACGAGGTTGATTTACAATGCAGGTACGACAACGAACAAAATATCGGAACAAGAAGTTCACAGCACTAAACAAGCTGCTACCCCCACACACAGACAAAACCAGGAGAACAGGCTCTCGACAGCAGGCAGAAGCCATCAAGGGCCACAGGAACAGCCGTTCACACCTCATCAACCCACTATGCGAGCAATCAACTACAAATTGAGAGAAGCTCAAGAGAGATCAGCCAGACGCAGCTAATTCTTTGGGAACACTTTGAACAATGAAACAAGTCTGTGCTGGAGGTGTGGGGGTGGGCACTCATCAAGAGGATGTCGATTTCGGCAGGCTGTTTGCAGAAATTGTGAAAATACAGGGCATTTGGCCCGCATGTGCAAAAAAACGGCAGCTCGGCTGGTATACGAATCGGATGGGTCGGAAAGCGGACCAGAAGATGGTGGGGACAGTACCCGGGACACCGATGGACAGCGGGTCAACACGATCAATGGCCACTGTTCCTACAACAGGATGCCTCCTATAATGATGAGGGTCCTACTCAATGGGATATCTGTCAACATGGAGCTGGATACGGGAGCGAGTCAATTTCTCATGGGCACTCAACAATTTCAACAACTGTGGCCGCATAAAAGAGACAGACCAAAACTCACAAGGGTCGACACCAAACTAAGGACCTATACCAAAGAAATCATTCCAGTCCTCGGCAGCACCATGCTCTCTGTCACACACAAAGGGACAGTGAACCGACTTCCCTGTGGATTGTCCCAGGAGCCCCCCAGCAATGCTGGAGAGCAGCTGGCTCGCAAAACTAAACTGGAAATGGGATGATGTCCATGCCATGTCATTAGAGGAATGCTCAACAGTAATAAAGCGATTTGAACATCTCTTTCAGCCAGGTGTGGGCATTTTCAAAGGGGCCAAAGTCAAAATCTACATCACACAGGATGCTAGACCGGTCCATCACAAGGCCAGAGCTGTACCCTATGTGATGAGGGAAAAGATTGAACACGAACGAGACAGGCTTCTGCGGGAAAACATTATATCGCCTGTGGAATTTAGCGACTGGGCAAGTCCCATCGTCCCAGTCATGAAGCCTGATAGATCCGTACGAATCTGTGGGAACTACAAATCTACCATAAACAGAGTATCCCTACAGGACCAGTACCCACTGCCCAGAGTGGAGGACTTGTTTGCCACATTGGCTGGAGGTAAACTTTTCTCAAAATTAGACCTCACATCTGCGGATATAACGCAAAAATTGACCGAGGAATCCAAGCTACTCACCGCCATCAACACACATCGAGGCCTTTTCATGTACAATCGATGCCCATTCGGCATCAGGTCGGCAGCTGCTATATTCCAGCGCAACATGGAGAGTCTGCTCAAGTCCATCCCGGGGACAGTTGTATTTCAAGACGACATACTTATCACAGGCAGGGACATCGACTCCCATCTCCGTAATTTGGAGGAAGTACTAAAGCGGTTGGATCGGGTAGGTCTACGAGTCAAGAAATCCAAGTGCCTGTTTCTCGCACCCGAAGTTGAATTTTTGGGCAGAAGGATTGCCGCTGATTGAATCCGCCCAACAGAGTCCAAAACAGAAGCAATTTGCCTGGCACCCAGGCCCCGGAATGTCTCAGAACTGCGCGCCTTTCTCGGGCTACTCTATTACTTTGGGAACTTTATGCAGAACTTAAGCATGCTGCTGAGCCTCTCCATGTGCTACTCAGGAAGGGGTGCGATTGGTTTTGGGGGGATGCCCAGGAACACGCCTTCGATAAGGCACGCAACCTTCTGTGTTCCAACAGTGTTTTGACTCTCTTTGACCCAGGTAAAAAGTTAGTTCTCACATGCGATGCGTCAGCGTATGGGGTCGGGTGCGTTTTGCAACATGTCAATAGTGCGGGCAAATTACAACCCATAGCTTATGCCTCCAGGTCACTTTCGCAGGCGGAGCGCGGGTACGGAATGGTAGAGAAGGAAGCGCTCGCGTGCATGTACGGTGTCAAAAAGATGCACCAATACCTTTTCGGGGCCAAGTTCGCGTTAGAAACCGACCACAAGCCCCTCACATCCAGCAAGGCAATAAACGCCAATGCCTCGGCGTGAATTCAACGGTGGGCACTCATGCTAGCGTCCTACGACTATACCATAAGGCACAGACCAGGCACAGACAACTGTGCCGACGCGCTCAGCAGGCTACCCCTGGCGACCACGGAAGGGTCTGACGAACAGGACTGTGAGATAGTCATGGCAATCAATGCCTTTGAGTCCACAGGTTCGCCCATGACGGCTCGCCAAATCAGAGCCTGGACGGCCAGCGACCCCACATTATCCTTAGTAAAAAGATGTGTCCTAACCGGTGACTGGGCAGAGGCTCGCGATGCCTGCCCCGAGGAGTTAAAACCCTTTCACAGGCGCATGCATGAGCTATCACTACAAGCAGACTGCCTGATGTGGGGCAGCCGAGTAGTCATGCTTCTGCGAGGCAGAGAGGCATTTGTCCGGGAGCTCCACCGCGAGCACCTGGGGATCGTTCTCATGAAGGCCATAGCCAGATCCCACGTCTGGTGGCCTGGTATTTACGCGGACTTGGAGCTCTGCGTCCGAAGGTGCATCATTTGTGCCCAACTCAGCAATGCCCCAAGGGAGGCTCCGCTGAGCCCCTGGCCCTGGCCTACCAAACCGTGGTCGCGGGTACACGTAGACTATGCGGGCCCATTCATGGCCAAAATGTTCCTCGTAGTTGTAGATGCATTTTCAAAGTGGATCGAATGCACCATTTTAAACTTGAGCACAACCTCCACCACTGTGGAGAGCCTCGCAACCATGTTTGCAACGCACGGAATCCCTGACATATTGGTCAGTGACAATGGTCTGTGCTTCACCAGCGCAGAATTCCAAGACTTTATAATTGACCACGGCATAAATCACGTCAAGACGGCACCGTTCAAGCCGGCCTCCAACGGCCAGGCGGAGAGAACAGTGCAAATCATTAAACAAGGCATGCTTAAAATCCAAGGTCCCACGCTGCAGGGTCGCCTGTCGCGACTGCTGCTGGCATACAGATCTTGTCCGCACTCACTGACTGGGATCCCCCCCCCGCGCAACTGTTGATGAAAAGGACTTTAAAAACAAGGCTCTCATTAATCCTCTCAGACATGCACGAAATCGTTGAGGCAAAGCGCCCTCAGCTGACTGAGTATCATGACAGAAATTCGAGGGGGAGATGGAATGAGATAGGGGACAAAGTGTTTGTACTAAATTATGGCAGGGGTCCCAAATGGCTTGCAGGGACAGTAACGGGCAAGGAAGGAAACAGGCTACTGGTAGTACAAATGGACAATGGCAAAACCTGCCGGAGGCATGTAGACCAAGTCAAAAGTAGATTCACCAAGGACACTGCAGAACCAGAGGTAGACTACAACGTGGAACTCGCACCACACCTGGTGGACAGACAGAGGGAACAACCTGAGGAAAGGGCAATCCCAACAGACAGCCCAGGCGAGTCAACAACAATCACACCAATTGAAACAGACAGCCCAGGCGAGATACCAGCAACCACACCCAAAGAAAAACAAACACCAAGGCAAACAACTGAACCACAACTCAGACGCTCCACGCGAGAGCGTAGACCACCTGAGAGACTGAACCTATAAAGACAATAATACCTTGGGGGAGGGTGATGTCATGTATCTTACATTATTATATATAACTGTATCCTAACATGCTATACATGACTGTAATAAGATATGACCTGTAACCACCAGCATACCTTACCACCAGGGGTGCACTTGCAAGAGACAGGTATATAAGGACAGGTCTCAGGCAAGTGCAGCATTCCAGAGCTGTGAAATAAAGGTGCAGGTCCAGAGTGACCTTGACTTCACTACATGCCTCGTGTGAATCTGTACTGAGGGGACAGCACTTTACACTAATAAAGGACTAAGGTCACTACAGTTCAAGTACAACACATTGCCTCGTGGAGTCATTATTAAAGCATCCAAGGACATAACAGTAATGACATATGTTCACCCGATGAATGCTGTGCATTTGGTGAGGGTGACTATCAGGGAGAGGCAAGATTTTCCTGCCACTGGCCCTGATCCTTAACAATCCCCACTCCCCTTCCCATACTCCTCCAGCTGCCCCACCCCCACGTGCAGCCTAGTGTCGCAGGCCTACTCTCCCGCAATCGGCTAGCCTTTCAACCTGGCTGGCTGCGTGTGGGAAACAGAGGCTTCACATGCAAATCAGATCCTTCCATTAAAATCTGCAGGATATGCGGGAAACCCGGCCCCCCTGGATTACCGACTGCCTCATAGCCCCCCTGTCCCCTAACCACCTTCCCCACTAAAATCCAGCCCATAGGTTAGCATTATTGCTCATTGCTCAGATTTGGAGAATTGGAAGTGGTGTAGCTGGGTTAGTGCTGGGTCCACTTCTATTCTCTCTATATATAAACGACTTCAACTTTGGTACAGGGAGCATGATATTAAAATTGCTAAATAGAATCATTGGCAGACAGCAAGGAGGATTGTAGAGTATTGACAGGTTGAGGTAATGGGCAAATAGGTGGCAGATGCAATTTAATTTTGAGAAGTTCAAGATGCATTTTGGAAAATAAACAAAAAATGGGAATATACATTAAGTGGAGAGGTGCTACAGAGTGTGGAGGAACCGAAAGCCAAAGGGATAGATATTGGCAGATTTTTCAGGCATAAAGGGGCCCAAATCAAATCAATTTTGCAATGTGATGGCTTGCGACCAATCTGTGAAAATGTTGGTCCCATTGCTAAATACATGGAGCCCTTTTTAGGCATCTCGCAAGCTGGTGACATGACGCCAAGTGCTTCTTCATCGGCCATAGTTCCTTGGAAGTGCAAGTACATTTTGGGTTTTATAAATAGGGACACGGAATACAACAAAAAAGAAGTAATGCAAAATTTGTACAAGATAACGATTAGACTACAGATGGAGCACTGAATGTATTTTCAGCCAACCCATTATAGAATGAACATTTAAGCCATGGAAAGCATACCGGGTAGATTCACTGGGATGATACCATGGAAGAGAAATTAATTATGGGATCCTGGGGTAGAGAAGTCTAAGAGTAGATTAATCATTTTTTTTTAATGATGAAGAGTTTTGAGTGGGTGAATAAGGAAGGACTATTCCCTGTGGTAAGAGAGTCAGTGATGAGGGGTCATCAACTTTCACTGAAGGTGAGGAGAGCAATTGATAGAATTGGTCCTAATGTATCCCATCATCTGATCAAAATGTACAAACCTCCTTCAATCAGTAAAATCTGAAAAATAAACAAGATAAAATGCATCAAAAATTGTGAGATTTGGTATTTGTCTATCAGTAAATAAAAAATAATTAAAGCCCATGTTATTCTCAAAAGATGTTTTGTACAGAAAACTTCCATCTGCATAATGCACCTTTCTTGCAACTTTCTTTCCTAAAAATTCAAAGGTATCATTAACTAAACCTACAAGAATATTGCATTGCACAGTCATGTGAGAACAATTAACTTTGTCTGTAACTGGAGAAAATATATTACAGTCTAGGGCTTACTTAAAGATAAAACCAGTTAACCTTTCCATGCCCTGAATATGCATTTAAAATTTTGCTTTTCAGGCTGTTGATACTGCAAGTAATTACATTTCTACTGATGACCACCATTCACTAGTTCCAGGTTTACTAGAATCAAAAGCATTCATTCTTCTGCATACAGACAGAGACTTCTGACTTCAGTTTGATATTTGTGCCTATGCAATTGAATCACCCTACCCTTTAACCACTTAGCTTCTGATTTTGAAGGAATTTGGTGCTTTTCCAACTCTTGATCAAGGTTTCTTCATCCTGGTAATATATGAATTCATGAAATCTGAAAGTCTAGATATTCTTGTAGACATGCTAAATACTCCTAACCAAATCTTACTAGACGAGGAGGGCTGGAAATAGGCTGGCTCCTATGCATAGCCGTCTGACTGGGTGGAAGGAGAGAGGCAATCTGTGTGGGCTGCCAGCAGAGTATTTTTGTGGGTTTGAAGAAGCCAGATTGCACCTCCTGGGCCCACAAAAATAAAAGTAGAAAATGGTTTTGGGCCACTTTTTGAGCAGCCTCCAATGGCCTCTATAAGAGCCGCTGGTCAGGCCATTCAATACTGGTACAAATGGGAAGAGCGTGTGCAGCATTGGCTCATTTGTACCTAAAAATAGCAATTAGTGTCTTACATAGAAACATAGAATCATAGAAAATAGGTGCAGGAGTAGGCCATTCGGTCCTTCAAGCCTGCACCACCATTCAATAAGATCATGACTCATCATTCCCTTAGTACCTCTTTTTCCTGCTTTCTCTCCATACCCCTTGATCCCTTTAGCCGTAAGGGCCATATCTAACTCCCTCTTGAATATATGCAATGAACTGGCATCAACAACTCTCTGCGGCAGGGAATTCCACAGGTTAACAACTCTCTGAGTGAAGAAGTTTCTCCTCATCTCAGTCCTAAATGGTCTACCCATCCTAAGACTATGTCCCCTGGTTCTGGACTTCCCAACATCAGGAACATTCTTCCCGCATCTAACCTGTCCAGTCCCGTCAGAATCTTATACGTTTCTATGAGATCCCCTCTCATCCTTCTAAACTCCAGTGAATAAAGGCCCAGTTGATCCAGTCTCTCCTCATATGACAGTCCAGCCATCTCTGGAATCAGCCTGGTGAATCTTCGCTGCACTCCCTCAATAGCAAGAACGTCCTTCCTCAGATTAGGAGACCAAAACTGAACAGAATATTCACCAAGGCCCTGCACAACTGCAGTAAGACCTCCATGCTCCTATACTCAAATCCCCTCACTATGAAGGCCAACATACCATTTGCCTTCTTCACCGCCTGCTGTACCTGCATGCCCACTTTCAGTGACTGATGAACCATGACACCCAAGTCTTGTTGCACCTCCCCTTTTCCTAATCTGCCGCCATCCAGATAATATTCTTCCTTCGTGTTTTTGCCCCCAAAATGGATAACCTCACATTTATCCACATTATACTGCATCTGCCATGCATTTGCCCACTCACCTAACCTGTCCATGTCACCCTGCAGCCTCTTAGTGTCCTCCTCACAGCTCACACCGCCACCCAGTTTAGTGTCATCTGCAAACTTGGAGATATTACACTCAATTCCTTCATCTAAATCGTTAATGTATATTGTAAAGAGCTGGGGTCTCAGCACTGAGCCCTGCGGCACTCCACTAGTCACTGCCTGCCATTCTGAAAAGGACCCATTTATCCCGACTCTCTGCTTCCTGTCTGCCAAGCAGTTCTCTATCCACGTCAGTACATTACCCCCAATATCATGTGCTTTGATTTTGCATACCACCCTCTTGTGCGGGACCTTGTCAAAAGCCTTTTGAAAGTCCAAATACACCACATCCACTGGTTCTCTCTTGTCCACTCTACTAGTTACATCCTCAAAAAATTTCAGAAGATTCGTCAAGCATGATTTCCCTTTCATAAATCCATGCTGATTTGGACCGATCCTGTCACTGCTTTCCAAATGCGCTGTTATTTCATCCTTAATGATTGATTCCAACATTTTCCCCACTACTGATGTCAGGCTAACCGGTCTATAATTACCCGTTTTCTCTCTCCCTCCTTTTTTAAAAAGTGGTGTTACATTAGCTACCCTCCAGACCATAGGAACTGATCCAGAGTCAATAGACTGTTGTAAAATGATCACCAATGCATGCACTATTTCTAGGGCCACTTCCTTAAGTACTCTGGGATGCAGACTATCAGGCCCCAAGGATTTATCGGCCTTCAATCCCATCAATTTCCCTAACACAATTTCCCGCCTAACAAGGATATCCTTCAGTTCCTCCTTCTCACTAGACCCACTGTCCCCAAGGTTATTTGTGTCTTCCTTCGTGAAGACAGAACCGAAGTATTCAATTGGTCTGCCATTTCTTTATTTCCCATTATAAATTCACCTGAATCCGTCTGCAAGGGACCTACGTTTGTCTTCACTAATCTTTTTCTCTTCACATATTTATAGAAGCTTTTGCAGTCAGTTTTTATGTTCCCTGCAAGCTTCCTCTTGTACTCTATTTTCCCCCTCTTAATTAAGCCCTTAGTCTTCCTCTGTTGAATTCTAAATTTCTCCCAGTCCTCAGGTTTGTTGCTTTTTCTAGCCAAATTATATGTCTCTTCCTTGGCTTTAACACTATCCTTAATTTCCCTTGTTAGCCATGGTGAGCCACCTTCCCCGTTTTATTTTTATTCCAGACAGGGATGTACAATTACTGAAATTCATCCATGTGATCTTTAAATGTTTGCTATTGCTCATCCACCATCAACCCTTTAAGTATCCTTTGCCAGTCTAGTCTAGCCAATTCACGCCTCATACCGTCGAAGTAACCTTTCCTTAAGTTTAGGACCCTAGTTTCCGAATTAACTGTGTCACTCTCCATCTTAATAAAGAATTCTACCATATTATGGTCACTGTTCCCCAATGGGCCTCACACAACAAGGTTGCTAATTAGTCCCTTCTCATTACACATCACCCAGTCTAGGATGGCCAGCTCTCTACTTGGTTCCTCGACAGAATGGTCCAGTAAACGATCCCTAATACACTCCAGGAAATCCTCCTCCACCGCATTGCTACCAGTTTGGTTAGCCCAATCAATACGTAGATTAAAGTCACCCATGATAACTGCTGTACCTGTATTGCACACATCCCTTATTTCTTGTTTGATGCTGTCCCCAACCTCACTACTATTGTTTGGTGGTCTGTACACAACTCCCACTCGCGTTTTCTGCCCTTTGGAATTCCGCAGCTCCACCCATACCGATTCCACATCATCCAGGCTAATGTCACTCCTTACTATTGCATTAATTTCCTCTTTAACCAGCAACGCCACCCCGCCTCCTTTTCCTCTCTCTGTCTATCCTTCCTAAATATTGAATACCCTGGATGTTGAGTTTCCAGCCTTGGTCACCCTGGAGCCATGTCGCCGTGATGCCAATTACGTCATATCCGTTAACTGCTATCTGCGCAGTTAATTCATCCTTATTCCAAATACTCCTCGCATTGAGGCACAGAGCCTTCAGCTTGTCTTTTTAACACACTTTGCTCCTTTAGAATTTTTCTGTAATGTGGCCCTTTTTGTTTTTTGCCTTGGGTTTCTCTGCCCTCCACTTTTACTATTTTCCTTTCTATCTTTTGCTTCTGCCTCCATCTCCCTGCATATGTTCCTATCCCCCTGCCATGTTAGTTTAACTCCTCCCCAACAGCACTAGCAAACACTCCCCCTAGGACATTGGTTCCAGTCCTGCCCAGGTGCAGACCATCCAGTTTGTACTGGTCCCACCTCCCCGAGAACCGGTTCCAATGTCCCAGGAATTTGAATCCCTCCCTTTTGCACCACTCCTCAAACCACGTATTCATCTGAGCTATCCTGTGATTCCTACTCTGACTAGCACGTGGCACTGGTAGCAATCCTGAGATCACTACTTTTGAGGTCCTACTTTTTAATTTAGCTCCTACCTCCCTAAATTAGTCTTGTAGGACCTCATTCCGTTTTTTACCTATATCGTTGGTACCTATATGCACCACAACAACTGGCTGTTTACCCTCCCTTTTCAGAATGTCCTGCACCCGCTCAGATACATCCTTGACCCTTGACCCTTGCACCATCCTGGAGTCTCGGTTGCGGCTGCAGAAATGCCTATCTATTCCCCTTACAATCGAATCCCCTATCACTATAGCTCTCCCACTCTTTTTCCTGCCCTCCTGTGCAGCAGAGCCACCCACGGCGCCTTACGTGTATCATAGGACACAAATTTGCATATTGAAAGTGAGCTGCCATCTAAAACAGGTAGGCTCTTTGGTCATCCATCTAAGGACCCCTACCAAGAAGGCGTCGACTGAAATGCCAGCATAAACTGGGCAGTAAGTGACCTGACGCCATTTTCAGGCCACTACTGCCGTGTTTATGCCAGGCGGCCACAATTAAAATCAGTCCTCTATGTTTGAGTCATGCACGCGGCTTTGATGATCTTGGCACTGTGAGGACAGTTCACCATATCTTAACTGATTAAAATGGACCAAAAAGCAATTTACCCCATGAGGTCATCTAACGCAACACAGATGATAGATCGAACATGGCTCAGCTGCTCATTGGAGAAAAATTACTAAGCCATATGGGGAGCATTTATTGTTCGCAGTGCACAATTTTAAATTTGTGTTGATTTTTTTTATTTCCATTTATTTTTCATCTTAAATTATAACTTTGTGCTGTGGACTTGTGGGCATGGCCACTCGGAATTGTATTTAAACTTTGCAAATTCATTGTGTTCAGGCACATGAAGTGCTTTAGAAAAGAAAGACCTGCATACCACATGTCTGGCTTGATTCAAATGTAGGTTCTCGAGGTGAAAGGACACTTTGCTAACATGCAACCCTGCTCTGATTCCCAGCAGTAAATTTTTTCTGTTTCCTTATTTTTAAAGCATTAACTCAACTGCAGAGCGAGCTGACTTGTACACAACTTTATATATAAAAACATTTCAAATATGACCCTGGGAACATATCATGTTCATAATTGAATTTAGAAAGAAGCCAGTTGGTTAAAAAGCATAGCTGAAACATTCAAGGGCATTCAACTCTGGATACATTGATATGTGACTCAAGCATGCTGCACACTGGCGTCAGTGTGCTTAAAAGTGCCATATTCACCACATTACCTTATCAAATTACACTCCATGTTATGAGATGTGCACACAGCTTTGTTCATCTTCTCAAAACGTGCGTGTAAGTTTGATTTTATTGACACCATGGGGACAATTAACCAGCTTTTAACTGATTAAACTGGACCATGAAGCTATTTACCCCATGAGTTCATAGCAATCAATGTTCAATCCTTTCAAAGAAACATGCACACCAAGCAGATTTAATATTTTTCAACATGCCTTCCTGCTATTTTCCAGTAGTGGCTTATGCATTGAACCTGATCCCATAAGTAAAAACATCAGTACAGCGAGTGACCTCCATGCCAGTTGGTAAAAAGAAGTCCAAACTTCAATCCGGCCTCGAAATGCAAAGAGACACAAGGGTAAGTTTAGCCGTTCCATGCACTCAGTTGGAAGCCACAGTCCGAGGGAGGGCAGGTCGGAGATGAAATTACAACACAGTAGCACCGGTTCTCCAACTTGCGCTGCTTTTGACCATGGCCCCTCTGCAGGTGCAGGATCAGTGAATTTACCCTTTTATTTGCTATTTGCAGTTGGTATCCAAGTTAAGTCAGGTAATTAAGACATTTGCAAAGTTAAATAAAAGTTGTACAAGATCACTACTTAATTTTTAGCACTGGATGTCAAAGTGCCATGAGTTTGCCCCAAACCAGGTAATTGGAGCTTCAAGTCACAATCCTGCCTGTCATTTGAATCCAACCGTTACTGATGGGTTTAATTTTTCAGCCACCTATTAATCCAGTAAGGAGGTGACTTTTATGACTTCACTAATTTTTAGCAAAAAAAGGTAGGCATGATTAAGTGCCATATAATAGACTTGATAGCAAAATTGAAGCCTGTGGGAATAAAGGGGCAATGGCAGCGTGGTTATAAAATTGGCTAAGGAATAGAAAGCAGAGAATAATGGTGCACGGATGTTTTTCGGACTGGAGGGAAGAATACAGCAGTACCCTCCAAAGGTTGGACCACTGTTCTTTTTGATATCTATTAATGACCTGGATTTGGGTATAAAAGGCATAATTTCAAAGTTTTCAAATGATAAAAAGAAAGAAAGACTGGCATTTATATAGCACCATTCATGACCACTGGACGTCTCAAAGCACTTTGCAGCCAATGAAATACTTTTGGAGTGTAGTCACTGTTGTAATGTGGGAGGTAAGACTCTGAAATGTAGTGAATAGTAAATAGGATAATAGCAGACTTCAGGAGGACAGAGACAGACTGGTGAAGTGGGCAGACACATGGCAGATGAAATTTAATGCAGAGAAGTGTCAAGTGATGCAATTTGAAAGAAAGAGCGAGGAGAGGCAATATAAGAACCAGAGAGAAGATAAAGAGAATTCCTTTTTCTGTAGCAGGTTGTTACGATCTGGAATGTACTGCATAAAATGGTGATGGAAGCAGATTCATTAGTAACTTTCAAAAGGGAATTGGATATATACTTGATACATAGCATGGCTATGGGGAAAGTGCACGGTATTACGACTAAGTGGATAGATCTTTCAAAGAGCCGGCACAGTCACAATGGGCCAAATGGCCTCATTCTGTGCTGCATGATTCTACTTGATTCAGGTGGACAGTGAAATGTCCCAGTAAATATAAAGGTGCAGCAGTAATGGGGTGATAAATTTCACCGTGCGGATCAAGTTAAAATCGGTCCTACAGTCAACAACCTGCACTTCACTGCCAGTGGCCGAGAAAATTACCGGCCCTGCCTTCAGCTTTTATGGCACAGGGTCTTTCCAGACTCGGACCAACAACTCCATAGCTTACCGAAGTAGGAAGGGAAATTATGTGCAAATTGTATGTGACTACTGCCTGAAAATTATGGGGGGGAAATTGCATTGCACCCTGTTTGGGGGCAGTAATAGCCATGAGGCGGGATTTCCTGCGCCAAGGGCAGAGGTCCCGCCCCGTTCTGGGACGCGTAGTACTGCCGCGTAGAAAGGGCCCTCTCCTAAATTAAAGGGGAGGGCTAGGCTGCTGACTCTGTGGGTCCCTACCTGGACCACCAGGGAGCGGGGTGCCGTGGCATCTGCCTGAGGTATCCTCTTACACTGATGCAAACAAGCACTGTGTCTGTTTACATCAACTGTAACATTTCCATACGCAGTTGCTGGCCAGTTGATGGGCAAATAGCCCAACTCTGTGGCAGTAATTGATGTTTTCGTGGGTCTTGCTGACAGCCTGTCAACACATATGTTGACAAACCGCAAATTCCGGAATTCGCGCAATGCGGAAATCGCAAACTTGCGGTGGATTTCAAAGGAAGCATGATGGCGTACTCAGAGGTGTTGGTCCAGTAGATAGCAAGTCCTGAAAGGCAAAAATAAAAGGTGAACCCCAATCCTCCAATGACCATAATATGGTGGAATTCTGCATTAGGATGGAGAATGAAACAGTTAACTCAGAGACCATGGTCCAGAATTTAAAGAAGGGTAACTTTGAAGGTATGAGGCATGAATTGGCTAAGATAGATTGGCTAATGATACTTAAGGGGTTGTCTGTGGATGGGCAATGGCAGACATTTAGAGACCGCATGGATGAATTACAACAATTGTACATTCCTGTCTGGCGTAAAAATAAAAAAGGGAAGGTGGCTCAACCGTGGCTATCTGGGGAAATCAGGGATAGTATTAAAGCCAAGGAAATGGCATACAAATTGGCCAGAAATAGCAGCGAACCTGGGGACTGGGAGAAATTTAGAACTCAGCAGAGGAGGACAAAGGGTTTGATTAGGGCAGGGAAAATGGAGTACGAGAAGAAGCTTGCAGGGAACATTAAGGCGGATTGCAAAAGTTTCTATAGGTATGTAAAGAGAAAAAGGTTAGTAAAGACAAACGTAGGTCCCCTGCAGTCAGAATCAGGGGAAGTCATAACGGGGAACAAAGAAATGGCAGACCAATTGAACAAGTACTTTGGTTCAGTATTCACTAAGGAGGACACAAACAACCTTCCGGATATAAAAGGGTCAGAGGGTCTAGTAGGGAGGAGGAACTGAGGGAAATCTTTATTAGTCGGGAAATTGTGTTGGGGAAATTGATGGGATTGAAGGCCGATAAATCCCCAGGGCCTGATGGACTGCATCCCAGAGTACTTAAGGAGGTGGCCTTGGAAATAGCGGATGCATTGACAGTCATTTTCCAACATTCCATTGACTCTGGATCAGTTCCTATCGAGTGGAGGGTAGCCAATGTAACCCCACTTTTTAAAAAAGGAGGGAGAGAGAAAGCAGGGAATTATAGACCGGTCAGCCTGACCTCAGTAGTGGGTAAAATGATGGAATCAATTATTAAGGATGTCATAGCAGCGCATTTGGAAAATGGTGACATGATAGGTCCAAGTCAGCATGGATTTGTGAAAGGGAGATCATGCTTGACAAATCTTCTGGAATTTTTTGAGGATGTTTCCAATAAAGTGGACAAAGGAGTACCAGTTGATGTGGTATATTTGGACTTTCAGAAGGCTTTCGACAAGGTCCCACACAGGAGATTAATGTGCAAAGTTAAAGCACATGGGATTGGGGGTAGTGTGCTGACGTGGATTGAGAACTGGTTGTCAGACAGGAAGCAAAGAGTAGGAGTAAATGGGTACTTTTCGGAATGGCAGGCAGTAACTAGTGGGGTAGCGCAGGGTTCTGTGCTGGGGCCACAGCTGTTTACATTGTACATTAATGATTTAGACGAGGGGATTAAATGTAGTATCTCCAAATTTGCGGATGACACTAAGTTGGGTGGCAGTGTGAGCTGCGAGGAGGATGCTATGAGGCTGCAGAGTGACTTGGATAGGTTAGGTGAGTGGGCAAATGCGTGGCAGATGAAGTATAATGTGGATAAATGTGAGGTTATCCACTTTGGTGGTAAAAACAGAGAGACAGACTATTATCTGAATGGTGACAGATTAGGAAAAGGGAAGGTGCAACGAGACCTGGGTGTCATGGTACATCAGTCATTGAAGGTTGGCATGCAGGTACAGCAGGCGGTTAAGAAAGCAAATGGCATGTTGGCCTTCAGAGCAAAGGGGATTTGAGTACATGGGCAGGGAGGTGTTGCTACAGTTGTACAGGGCCTTGGTGAGGCCACACCTGGAGTATTGTGTACAGTTTTGGTCTCCTAACTTGAGGAAGGACATTCTTGCTATTGAGGGAGTGCAGCGAAGATTCACCAGACTGATTCCCGGGATGGTGGGACTGACCTATCAAGAAAGACTGGATCAATACTGGGTTTGTATTCACTGGAGTTCAGAAGAGTGAGAGGGGACCTCATAGAAACGTTTAAAATTCTGACGGGTTTGGACAGGTTGGATGCAGAAAGAATGTTCCCAATGTTGGGGAAGTCCAGAACCAGAGGTCACAGTCTAAGGATAAGGGGTAAGCCATTTAGGACCGAGATAAGGAGGAACTTCTTCACCCAGAGAGTGGTGAACCTGTGGAATTCTCTACCACAGAAAGTAGTTGAGGCCAATTCACTAAATATATTCAAAAGGGAGTTAGATGAAGTCCTTACTACTCGGGGGATCAAGGGGTATGGCGTGAAAGCAGGAAAGGGGTACTGAAGTTTCATGTTCAGCCATGAACTCATTGAATGGCGGTGCAGGCTAGAAGGGCTGAATGGCCTGCTCCTGCACCTATTTTCTATGTTTCTATGTTTCTAATGGCAAAGGTACTCCAAAATTTACTGGAAAAGTGATTTGAATCCACCACAGCAAGGATAGTGGTGAATCAGGCAGCTCAGAAATGGTACTACTGCTCAGAAGCATTCTTTTATTTAGTGATAATGCTACCGCTGCGTTGAAAAAATTATTCAATTTCAAGATTATCACAGTTAAATGGAATTTTGATATCCAATGTGTGATTGCAATGTCTCTCCATATAAACTGTGACAAACTTTTTTCAACAGTATTCAGAAGTGCTTTGTGACTTGTAGTAGCAAGTTGTACATTAATGATTTAGATGAGGGGCTTAAATGTAGTATCTCCAAATTTGCGGATGACACTAAGTTGGGTGGCAGTGTGAAACATAGAAACATAGAAAATAGGTGCAGGAGCAGGCCATTCAGCCCTTCTAGCCTGCACCGCCATTCAATGAGTTCATGGCTGAACATGAAACTTCAGTACCCCCTTCCTGCTTTCTCGCCATAACCCTTGATCCCCCGAGTAGTAAGGACTTCATCTAACTCCCTTTTGAATATATTTAGTGAATTGGCCTCAACTACTTTCTGTGGTAGAGAATTCCACAGGTTCACCACTCTCTGGGTGAAGAAGTTTCTCCTCATCTCGGTCCTAAATGGCTTACCCCTTATCCTCAGACTGTGACCCCTGGTTCTGGACTTCCCCAACATTGGGAACATTCTTTCTGCATCTAACCTGTCTAAACCCGTCAGAATTTAAAACGTTTCTATGAGGTCCCCTCTCATTCTTCTGAACTCCAGTGAATACAAGCCCAGTTGATCCAATCTTTCTTGATAGGTCAGTCCCGCCATCCCGGGAATCAGTCTGGTGAACCTTCGCTGTACTCCCTCAATAGCAAGAATGTCCTTCCTCAAGTTAGGAGACCAAAACTGTACACAATACTCCAGGTGTGGCCTCACCAAGGCCCTGTACAACTGTAGCAACACCTCCCTGCCCCTGTATTCAAATCCCCTCGCTATGAAGGCCAACATGCCATTTGCTTTCTTAACCGCCTGCTGTACCTGCATGCTAACCTTCAATGACTGATGTACCATGACACCCAGGTCTCGTTGCACCTTCCCTTTTCCTAATCTGTCACCATTCAGATAATAGTCTGTCTCTCTGTTTTTACCACCAAAGTGGATAACCTCACATTTATCCACATTATACTTCATCTGCCATGCATTTGCCCACTCACCTAACCTATCCAAGTCACTCTGCAGCCTAATAGCATCCTCCTCGCAGCTCACACTGCCACCCAACTTAGTATCATCCGCAAATTTGGAGATACTGCATTTAATCCCCTCGTCTAAATCATTAATGTACAATGTAAACAGCTGGGGCCCCAGCACAGAACCTTGCGGCACTCCACTAGTCACTGCCTGCCATTCTGAAAAGTACCCGTTTACTCCTACTCTTTGCTTCCTGTCTGACAACCAGTTCTTAATCCACGTCAGCACACTACCCCCAATCCCATGTGCTTTAACTTTGCACATTAATCTCTTGTGTGGGACCTTGTCGAAAGCCTTCTGAAAGTCCAAATATACCACATCAACTGGTTCTCCTTTGTCCACTTTACTGGAAACATCCTCAAAAAATTCCAGAAGATTTGTCAAGCATGATTTCCCTTTCACAAATCCATGCTGACTTGGACCTATCATGTCACCATTTTCCAGATGCACTGCTATGACATCCTTAATAATTGATTCCATCATTTTACCCACTACTGAGGTCAGGCTGCGAAGAGGATGCTGTGAGGCTGCAGAGCGACTTGGATAGGTTAGGTGAGTGGGCAAATGAATGGCAGATGAAGTATAATGTGGATAAATGTGAGGTTATCCACTTTGGTGGTAAAAACAGAGAGACAGACTATTATCTGAATGGTGACAGATTAGGAAAAGAGGAGGTGCAACGAGACCTGAGTGTCATGGTACATCAGTCATTGAAGGTTGGCATGCAGGTGCAGCAGGCGGTTAAGAAAGCAAATGGCATGTTGGCCTTCATAGCAAGGGGATTTGAGTACAGGGGCAGGGAGGTGTTGCTACAGTTGTACAGGGCATTGGTGAGGCCACACCTGGAGTATTGTGTACAGTTTTGGTCTCCTAACCTGAGGAAGGACATTCTTGCTATTGAGGGAGTGCAGCGAAGGTTCACCAGACTGATTCCCGGGATGGCGGGACTGACCTATCAAGAAAGACTGGATCAACTGGGCTTGTATTCACTGGAGTTCAGAAGAATGAGAGGGGACCTCATAGAAACATTTAAAATTCTGACGGGGTTAGACAGGTTAGATGCAGGAAGAATGTTCCCAATGTTGGGGAAGTCCAGAACCAGAGGTCACAGTCTAAGGATAAGGGGTAAGCCATTTAGGACCGAGATGCGGAGGAACTTCTTCACCCAGAGAGTGGTGAACCTGTGGAATTCTCTACCACAGAAAGTTGTTGAGGCCAATTCACTAAATATATTCAAAAAGGAGTTAGATGAGGTCCTTACTACTAGGGGGATCAAGGGGTATGGCGAGAAAGCAGTAATGGGGTACTGAAGTTGAATGTTCAGCCATGAACTCATTGAATGGCGGTGCAGGCTAGAAGGGCTGAATGGCCTACTCCTGCACCTATTTTCTATGTTTCTATGTTTCTATGTTGTGCATCATTAGTCCACACACGTTAAAATGAGTTTACTCACTGCTGTCACCCCACAAGTAATTGTATGAACCCATTGCCCTTGCTGCTCCTTTTTATTCATTAATAACAGGCAGTTGTATGAAGCGGGACAAAAAGGATAATGCTCTTACCTATGCCCGGAACTAACCTTTGCAATCATTTGAGGCCAGCGTTCCTGCAAGTAGTGAGAAAATTAGCGCAAATCCAGGAGATTCACCATCGCCACTGTTTTAAATTAGAGCTCGCATAATCAATTTTTCAGAGTTTCGGTAGAGTGTCGCAAAGGTCCCAGAAAATTATGGTATTAGTGAGCAATAGCACTATTCCCACACCATAATTTCCTGGGATTCCTGTGGCTGTAATAATGGCGTTGGTCGTCATTTCGCCATTACTATGGCGGTATGGCTCAGGAAACTCCCGGCCATTATTTCTGGAGAAGTCTGCATTGCATTGGTACATGGCCCTTCCTGTAGTTCGTGGTGAGAGCTATGCTCCTGGGGTTGGGAGGAGAGGGAGCTTTCCACTAATTAGGCCCAGAAGGCATTGGGTAGAGCCTGCAAAGATTGTGAAGCCAATCATAGCCTTTGTGGCTTCCCAAGATTTTCAATTAAAACAAAGCCACAGTAGAAAGAGATAATTAGGATACTCCATCTGCTTTTCATTTTTGATCTATGAAAATTCATATTAATTCTAGCTATACAATAAAGAAATATAGTTCTATAGTTTTCTCAAACATTGAATGGTACATTTTATCCACTCATTCAGGTAGATTATAGAGAAAGAATAGATTACAGAGTAATTGTGCAAACAATGTAAATAGAAATATATTTTCCCATTACATTTAAAAAAAACATAAGAAGTTAGGAATGAGAAAAGATCAATCCAGCTCAACCAGCAAACTCTTCAGACACAGGATGCACTCGGACCATTTTCAACTCCTTCTAGCCATGGCATGAAGCCAATATAACTCTATTTCCTCTCCAAAATGCAATCTTCTATTCCTTTTTTAAATGCTTCAGGTGAATCCACTAGGTACAGTCTATTCCATAAATGAACGACTCTTTAGTGTGAAACTGTTACTCCTTAAATTACATTTATGATTTCCTTAGCTTATAATCGGGTTCTGTGAAAATAAATCATTGAAGTATATTTCCAACCACAGAAAGGTTTCCATGTGGCAGTTGTTGTAATTGGCAGAGGGTTTTATATTTTGTTTAACTTATAAAAAATATATTTTTAAAGAAATGTTCTACTTTTTTTCAGTTCCCCCCACTGTAGTTTGTTCTCATGAATTCTGGCCATGAATTCTGGCCAAGAGGACAGGCAAGCAATCTACTCCTAAGCCTTTGGCAACGCGACTTTCCAACTGGATATGGGGATCAGCAGGATGGTTCCCTCTCTGACATTTTCCTCCTTCCTTGTGGCACACCACTCAATGCCATCTCCTGACAGCACAGCTGAGATCAGGGAATTAGCATGTGGGGAACCACAGATACAAACCCACATTATACTATTCCATGGCACATATTAGTCTATGCACTCTACCATGAGGTCCAAAATAATTATAGGATAAATTTTATGATTTAGTGCTGGAACTGTGACAAGTGAAACTTTGCATTTAAAATTTTGCATTGCTTACTTTGTAATATGTTCTGAGCGGTTGGGGGCTGTTGAATTTCTTATTTATGTGCACTTAGCTTGAATGAGGGAAATCCAAGTACAACTATACCACCATTCAAGTAAGGAGGGAAAGACTGGATCGAAAGTCCTGAAGTCAGACATAGTATAAAGCAGGGCCTCTTGGGTAACAATAATTACTTGAAAATGTTTGAAGAAGAAGTGTCAGTTTGATATTTAGTCAAATTTTGAAGCTTCAGTAAATAATAAAAATAATTTAAAAAACACTCTCCAGCCTAGTGGATCAGTCTGTTTATTTAATAATTGTAATATGGCAACTCAATGAAATAATTTTGATGGCTGAATAATTTTTTTTAGCCATACTCAGTTCAGCCCCATGTCTAATTAAGATAGAGAGGGAGAAAAAGAGATGGAAAACACAAAGGAATGGAAGATAAGGAATGCAGAAACACATCACGGAGTATCATCAGAACTGGCCAGATTCATAATGGAATGTGGAAATGTTTCTTTCCCTTCATGACACCAACATAGATGGGAGCACTTATCAGGAATTTGGGTGCAGAGTTCATCGCACCCAATTTGCAGCCAGCACTGCATGGACTGATACTTCCAACCTCTCAACTCTGTTTCCCTGCTTGTAGGATAGTGCAGCATATATTCAAAGGCAGCAGACATGGACAGGAGGAGGGCCTCATAATCAGAAGGCCCACAAGATCCTTCTAAGAGGCTACACTAGAAGTCATTGACACAGTGGGCTTGTACATCTTTATCATATTATTTTGTCTCGCCTCATTCATTTACACACTGCCCCACAAGCATAATCTCAAGCACAACACCAAGTCACGCAGTATATTCCCATGTAAGCAACTTGAAACAGTTTGTTATGTATTTAACCCTTGGCAACCTGTATCACACCATCACCAGAGGGCCTACCTGTTGGAGTCCCAAGGGATCCCAGCATCCCTTGGGAGCACTGTTTATAAGCAGGCCTCCCACGCTGTATCTGCACACTGGAGTCAAATTAAAGGAGCTAAGGTCACACTTACTCATTGCATACAATACTCAGTTTCATCCTTTATTATTAGCATAATAATTGGCGATGAGGTAACGAACAACCGCGCGAAAATGCAAAGAGAACTTTTGGTATCATGGAGAAGTTCTCAGAAGGGGACGATTGGGAGGCTTTCATGGAGAGACTTGACCAATACTTCGTGGCCACTGAGCTGGAAGGGGACGAGAACACTGCCAAATGAAGGGCGATCCTCCTTACCATCTGTGGGGCAACAATCTATGGCCTCATGAAGAACCTTCTAGCTCCGGTAAAACCAACAACCAAATCCTATGAAGAATTGTGCACGCTGGTCCGGGAGCACCTAAATCCGAAGTAAAGCATTTTGATGGCGAGGTATCGGATCTACACGTTTCAACGGTCAGAGGGCCAGGAAGTGGCGAGCTATGTCGCCGAACAAAGGCGCCTTGCAGGACATTGCGAATTTTATGGATTTCTTGAACAAATGCTTAAAGACTTTTTTATGCTTGGCATTGGCCATGAGGTAATCCTTTGCAAACTATTGACTGTTGAAACACCGAATCTGAGCAAAGCCATAACGATAGCCCAGGTATTTATGTCCACCAGCAATAGCACCAAACAAATTTCACAGCATAAAGAGGTTTCGGCTAGTACTATGCACAAAGTAACGTCGTTTTCGAGCAGGAATATACATGGCAGAATGTACACGCCGGCTGCTGCATGACCTCAGATGGCCCAGAGTCTGCCATCAATCGTTAATGCGAGGCAGTTAACATCTTGTTGGCGTTGTGGAGGTGATCATCAGGCCCATCAATGCGGCTGCAGAACAATGGGACACCTCCAGCAAACGTGCAGGCGAGCTGCAAACCCTGCAAATGTTACAGAGGAAAATCGATCCATGGTGGATCAGGCTGAACTAGAGACTCGAACCGAGGAGGCAGAAGTGTACGGGGTACACAACTTCACCACGAAATGTCCACCAATTATGTTAAAAGTTGAACTGAACGGAATTCCAGTATCCATGGAACTGGACATGGATGCGAGTCACTCCATAATAAGCAAAAAGACCTTCGACAGGCTGTGGGGCAACAAGGCACACAGGCCCAAGCTAAGAACTTAGACTAAAGAGCTGATCCCTGTAATTGGCAGTGCAGAGGTCAAAGCCTCCTATGATGGAGCAGTGCACAAACTGCCACTATGGATCGTGCCAGGGGATGGCCCCAAACTGTTCAGCAGAAGCTGGCTGGGAAAAATCCACTGAAACTGGGATAACATCCGAGTGCTTTCGTCCATCGACGACGCCTCAGGTGCCCAGGTTCTGAGCAGATTTCCATCGTTGTTCAAGCCAGGCATTGGAAGTTTCTCGGAGGTGAAAGTGCAGATCCACTTGGTTCCCGTACATGACCCCATCCACCACAAGGCACGAGCGGTACTGTATATGATGCGAGAGAAAGTGGAAATTGAGCTGGACAGGCTGCAGCGAGAAGGCATCATCGCGCCGGTGGAATTCAATGAGTGGGCCAGTCCAATTGTCCCGGTACTCAAAGGCAACGGCACGGTCAGAATTTGTGGGAACTATAAAGTAACGATTAACCATTTGTCGCTACAGGACCAGTAACCGCTACCCAAGGCAGATGACCAATTTGCAACCCTGGCTGGAGGAAAGACATTCACCAAGTTGGACCTGACATCAGCCAACATGATGCAGGAGCTGGAGGAATCTTCGAAAGGTCCCACCCGCATCAACATGCACAAAGGTCTGTTCATGTATAACAGATGCCCGTTCGGGATTCGGTCGGCCGTGGCAATTTTCCAACGGAACATGGAGAGCCTGCAAAAGTCATTTCCACACACCGTGGTTTTCCAGGACGATATACTGGTCACAGGTCGGGACACCCTCGAACACTTGAAGAATCTGGAAGAGGTTCTAAGTTGGCTAGATCACGTGGGACTCGGGTTGAAATGCTCGAAGTGTGTTTTCCTGGTGCCAGAGGTCGAGTTCTTGGGAAGAAGAATCACAGCAGACGGCATCAGACTCACCGACACCAAAATGGAGGCCATCAAGAATGCGCCGAGATCACAGAACGTGACGGAACTGCGGTCATTCCTGGAACTCAACTATTTTGGTAATTTCCTACCCAGGTTAAGCACCTTGCTAGGACCCCTACATGTGCTACTGCGCAAAAGCTTCTATAGATATGTGAAGAGAAAAAGATTAGTGAAGACAAACGTAGATCTCTTGCAGTCAGATTCAGGTGAATTTGTAATGGGGAACAAAGAAATGGCAGACGAATTGAACAAATACTTTGGTTCTGTCTTCACGAAGGAAGACACAAATAACTCTCCAGAAATACTAGGGGACCGAGGGTCTAATAAGAAGGAGGAACTGAAGGAAATCCTTATTAGGTGGGAAATTGTGTTTGGGAAATTGATGGGATTGAAGGCCGATAAATCACCGGGGCCTGATGGTCTGCATCCCAGAGAACTTAAGGAAGTGGCCCTAGAAATAGTGGATGCATTGGTGATTATTTTCCAACAGTCTATCAACTCTTGATCAGTTCCTATGGACTGGAGGGTAGCTAATGTAACAGCACTTTTTAAAAAAAGGAGGGAGAGAAAACAAGTAATTATAGACCGGTTAGCCTGACATCAGTAGTGAGGAAAATGTTGGAATCAATTATTAAAGATGAAGTAGCATCGCATTTGGAAAGCAGTGACAGGATCGGTCCAAGTCAGCATGGATTTATGAAGGGGAAATCATGCTTGACAAATCTTCTGGAATTTTTTGAGGATGTAACGAGTAGAGTGGACAAGGGAGAACCAGTGGATGTGATGTATTTGGACTTTCAAACGGCTTTTGACAAGATCCCACACAAGAGATTGGTGTGCAAAATTAAAGCACATGGTATTGGGGGTAATGTACTGACGTGGATAGAGAACTGGTTGGCAGACAGGAAGCAGAGAGTCGGGATAAACGGGTCCTTTTCAGAATTGCAGGCAGTGACTAGTGGAGTGTCGCAGAGCTCAGTGTTGGGACCCCAGCTATTTACAATATACATCAATGATTTAGATGAAGGAATTGAATGTAATATCTCCAAGTTTGCAGATGACAGTAAGCTGGGTGGCAGTGTGAGCTTGAGAAGGGCGCTAAGAGGTTGCAAGGTAACTTGGACAGGTTAGGTGAGTGGGCAAATACATGGCAGATGCAGTATAATGTGGATAAATGTGAGGTTATCCACTTTGGGAGCAAAAACACGAAGGCAGAATATTATCTGAATGGCGGCAGATTAGGGCAAGAAGAGGTGCAATGAGACCTGGATGTCATGGTACATCAGTCATTGAAAGTTGGCATGCAGGTACATCAGGCGATGAAGAAGGCAAATGTTATGTTGGCCTTCATAGCTAGGGGATTTGAGTATAGGAGCAGGGAGTTCATACTGCAGTTGTATAGGGCCTTGGTGAGGCCTCACCTGGAATATTGTGTTCAGTTTTGGTCTCCTAATCTGAGGAAGGATGTTCTTGCTCTTGAGGGAGTGCAGCGAAGGTTCACCAGACTGATTCCTGGGATGGCAGGACTAACATATGAGGAGAGACTGGATCGTCTGGGCCTGTATTCACTGGAGTTTAGAAGGATGAGAGGGGATCTCATAGAAACATATACAATTCTGACGGGACTGGACAGGTTAGATGCAGGAAGAATGTTCCCGATGTTGGGGATGTCCAGAACCAGAGGACACAGTTTAAAGATAAGGGGTAAGCCATTTAGGACTGAGATGAGGAGAAACTTCTTCACTCAGAGAGTTGTTAACCTGTGGGATTCCCTACCGCAGAGAGTCGTTGATGCCAGTTCATTGGATATATTCAAGAGGGAGTTAGATATGGCCCTTGCGGCTAAAGGGATCAAGGGGTATGGAGAGAAAGCAGGAAAGGGATACTGAGGTGAATGATGAGCCATGATCTTATTGAATGGTGGTGCAGGCTCGAAGGGCCAAATGGCCTACTCCTGCACCTATTTTCTATGTTTCCATGTTTCTATGCTCAAGGGAGACGACTGGGTATGGGGAAATTCACAAGAGGCTACCTTTGAGAAAGCCAGAAATCTATTGTATTCAAACAAACTGCTTGTTTTACATAACCCATGTAAACGATTAGTGCTAGCTTGTGATACGTCATCATACGGAGTCGGGTGTGTGTTACAGCAGGGTAACGAAGCGGGGACTTTGCAACCGGTCACCAAGCATCCAGGAATCTGTCCAAGGCCGAAAGGGCCTACCGCATGATTGAAAAAGAAGCTCTGGCGTGTGTTTACGGGGTGAAAAAATGCACCAGTATTTATTTGGTCACAAGTTTGAGCTAGAAACTGACCATAAGCTGCTCATATCGCTATTCTCAGAGAGCAAAGGGATTAACACCAATGCCTCTGCCCGCATCCAAAGATGGATGCTCACGCTGTCTGCATACAACTATGTAATCCGCCACAGACCGGGCACAGAGTACTGCGCTGATGCTCTCAGTTGGCTACCATTGCCCACCACTGGGGTGGAAATGGCACAGTCTGCAGACTTACTCATGGTGATGGATGCATTCAAAAACGAAAAGTCACCTGTTACGGCCCGCCATATCAGGACCTGGACCAGCCAGGATCCTTTACTGTCCCTGGTAAAAAACTGTGTCCTCCATGGGAGCTGGTCCAGTGTCCCAGCGGAGATGCAAGACGAGATTAAGCCTTTCCACAGGTGCAAAGACGAAATGTCCTTTTGTGGGGTAATCGCATGGTCTTGCCCAAGAAAGGCAGAAACGTTCATACGCGACCGACACAGCACCCACCCAGGCACTGTAATGATGAAAGCCATAGCCAGATCCCATGTGTGGTGGCCCAGCATTGACTCAGATTTAGAGTCATGCATGCGCCAGTGCAACACTTGCTCTCAACTGAGCAATGCATCCACAGAGGCAGCGCTAAGCTTGTGGTCGTGGCCCTCCAAACCGTGGTCTAGAATCCACATTGGCTATGCGGGCCCATTTCTAGGCAAAATGTTCTTGGTTGTTGTGGATGCTTGTTCAAAATGGATTGAATGTGTAATAATGTCTGTAAGCACGTCCACCACCACCATCGAAAGCCTATGAGCCATGTTTGCCACACACAGCCTGCCTGATGTCCTAGTCAGCGACAATGGGCCGTGTTTTACCAGCGCTGAATTCAAGGAATTCATGATTTGCAATGGGATCAAGCACGTCACATCTGCCCCGTTCAAGCTCACATCCAACGGCCAGGCAGAACGGGCAGTTCAAACTATCACGCAAAGCTTGAAACGCGTGTCGGAAGGCTCCCTGAAGACCCGACTGTCCCAAGTTCTGCTCAGCTACCACACCAGACCCTACTCGCTCACCAGGGTTCCCCCAGCTGAGCTGCTCATGAAAAGGGCGCTCAAAACAAGGCTCTCTCTTGCCAACCTTGATCATGTCGAGGGCAGGCAGCATCAACAAAGTATGTACCATGATCACGCAAATTTGTCACGTGATATTGAGGTCAATGACCCTGTGTTTGTACTCAATTATGGACATGGTCCCAAATGGTTTGCTAGCATGGTCATAGCCAAAGAAGGGAGTAGGGTGTTTCAGGTCGAATTGGCCAATGGACTAACATGCAGAAAGCATTTGGACCAAACCAAATAGCGGTTCACTAACAGCTACGAGCAACCCAAAGAGGACACCACCAACTTCGACCCTCCAACACACATACACAAGTGGCAACCGACATCATGGTTGACCACAAAGCCGAACTCACCATCCCCAGCAGCCCGGCAAGGCCAGCTGCCCAGCAAAGAACCAACCAACTCACCCACACCTGCATTTGTACCGAGACAATCGACAAGGGAGCGAAAAGCCCCAGATCGTCTCACCCTGTAAATAAGTGTACTGTTAACTTTACAAGGGAGTGGTGTTATGTATTTAACCCTTGACAATCTGTATCACACCACCACCAGAGGGCCTACCTGTTGGAGTCCCAAGGGATCCCAGCATCCCTTGGGAGCACTGTATATAAGCAGGTCTCCCACGATGTACCTGCACTCTGGAGTCTAATTAAAGGAGCTAAGGGGTCACACTTACTCATTGCATACAGTACTCAGTTTCATCCTTTATTATGAGCATAATAAGTGTCATGCAGCCAACATTCTAACATATGATCTTCTCGCCATAGGAATCAAACAAGAAGCAGTTGCACAGATACACCAGCAGCCAGCATGACTCACTCCTCACAAGCCAAGCACCAGCACAGGTACATCCAGCCCATAGATGTAGCTAGTGAGTTTCAGGAGTGAGCATCAAGTGAAGCACTGAACCAGACTGAGGAGAAGTAAGTAGATGTGACACTGGAGGCATAGCAACCTATTGATTTGAGGTTCAGCTTGCATATTTCCTCAGCTGCAGAGTGCTGGAAGTCAGATTTCACTTAGTCTGAATGTAAAAGAATGATTCTATCTGAGCACCAACATTTTATGTAGTCATTGGAAGGTGTTCCAAGCATTCTGCGATTTTGACAGCAGGTCTAACAGAACCCACTAGTCACATCTGTGCCATTGTGCATTAAGGCTCAAAGCACTGAAATCCACCATGGAGTACAGGGCAATTCCAGGGTACTCTGTAGTGCAGTCCCCAGTGACAGGTCCTGAACCTAGTCAGAGTATTTCTTATGAATACTCAGATTGCTGCTATAGGGGCTTTGCGCTGTGATCTACAACAGGCTAGTCTGTCCAGTTTCAACATGTTGAGGGAATGGATGGAGAGAGTAGTTATGCAGGTTTCAGTAGTTTCAGTGCCATCTACATGTCTCCTAGCAGGCAGATCATTGTGCATACTGAGGGAGTGACCAACAGCAGGGGCATTCCAAGAGTAGCTACAGATGTGGCTGCTGCTGTAGTGTCCCCTGCACCTTACTACAGACTCACGCGAGGCATGGATATATCAGACAGAGTCACTCTGTGGCCTTCCCCTTTATTGCCAGGACCAAGAAGTGTTGACCCTGGGTGGGACCTCCCCTTTTATACCCGCAAGTTCACCCCCTGTTGTCAAGGTGTGCATTTCTAGGGTACAGGTATAGTGTACATGAGTTACAGTTACATGACTATGTCATTGTAAGATGGTTAAATACATGACATCACCTCCCCCCTTATGTCTTTTTGTTTCAGAGGTGAAGTCTGTCAGGTGGTCGACGCTCTCTCGTGGAGCGCCGCAGTTGTGGCTCTGGTGGCTGAGCCTCGGCACGCGTCTCCGTCACTTGAGGTGATTCCAGCCTGTCTGGGCTGGCCGCAGGGACTGTGCATGCTGAGGACTGTCTTTGTTGCTCATCCGCTGGCAGTGGTGTGGGTGCCATCTCATGCTCTTTTTCAGGTTCCTCCGTGTCTATGCTGAACCTTTTCTTTACTTGGTCCAAGTGTTTGCGGCATATCTGCCCATTGTTTAGTTGGATCACCATGACTTTGTTTCCTTCTTTGCCAATTACGGTGCCCTCAAGCCACTTGGGTCCCAAAGCATGGTTAAGAACAAATACCAGGTCATTTATTTCTATACACCTCCCCCTTGAGTTTCGATCATGGAGCTCGGTTTGGGACTGGTGCTTGCCCTCAACAATGTCTGCCAGGGCTGGGTGAATGAGGGACAGCCGCGTCTTGAACGTGCATTTCATGAGGAGTTCCGCTGGCGGGACAACCATGAGCGAATGCGGGCGGGACCTGTAGGCCAACAGGAGGCGCGATAGGCGGTACTGAAGGGAGGTCCTTGGATGCGTAGCATGCCCTGTTTTATGACTTGGACCGCCCGTTCCACCTGGCCATTGGAAGCCGGCTTGAACGGCGCTGTCCGGACGTGCTTGATACCATTGCCCGACATAAACTCCTGGAATTCATGGCCAGTGAAACACGGGCCATTGTTGCTGACCAGGATGTCTGGCAATCCGTGGGTCGCGAAAACCGTACACAGACTTACCACGGGTGCACGAGTTCAATATGATGCACTCGATCCACTTCGAGAATGCATCGACAACGATCAGGAACATTTTCCCCCATGAACGGGCCCGTATAGTCTATGTGAATACGTGACCATGGTCTGGTGGGCCAGGGCCACGGGCTGAGTGGGGCCTCCCTGGGGGCATTGCCCAGCTGGGCACACGTCATGCACCTGCGAACCCAGTGTTCTAGGTCTGAGTCAATCCCCGGCCACCATACATGTGACCGGGCAACAGCCTTAGAAACATAGAAACATAGAAACATTGAAAATAGGTGCAGGAGTAGGCCATCCAGCCCTTCGAGCCGGCACCACCTTTCAATAAGATCATGGCTCATCATTCCTTCAATACCCCGTTCCTGCTTTCTCGCTATACCCCTTGATCCCTTTAGCCGCAAGGGACATATCTAACTCCCTCTTGAATATATCCAATGAACTGGCATCAACAACTCTCTGCGGTAGGGAATTCCATAGGTTAACAACTCTCTGAGTGAAGAAGTTTCTCCTCATCTCAGTCCTAAATGGATTACCCCTTATCCTAAGACTATGACCCCTGGTCCTGGACTTCCCCAACGTCGGGAACATTCTTCCTGCATCTAACCTGTCCAGTCCCGTCAGAATTTTATATGTTTCTATGAGATCCCCTCTCATCCTTCGAAACTCCAGTCAATACAGGCCCAGTCGATCCAATCTCTCCTCATATGTCAGTCCTGCCATCCCAGGAATCAGTCTGGTGAACCTTCGCTGCACTCCCTCAATAGCAAGAAGGTCCTTCCTCAGATTAGAGACCAAAACTGAACACAATATTCCAGGTGGGGCCTCACCAAGGCCCTGTACAACTGCAGTAAGACTTCCCTGCTCCTATACTCAAACCCCCTTGCTATGAAGGCCAACATACCATTTGCCTTCTTCACCACCTGCTGTACCTGCATGCCAACCTTCAAAAACTGATGAATCATGACACCCAGGTCTCGCTGCACATCTCCTTTTTCTATTCTGCCGCCATTCAGATAATATTCTGCCTTCGTGTTTTTGCCCCCAAAGTGGATAACCTCACATTTATCTGCATTATACTGCATCTGCCATGCATTTTCCCACTCGCCTAACCTGTCCAAATCATCCTGCAGCCTCTTAGCATCCTCCTCACAGCTCACACCGCCACCCAGTTTAGTGTCATCTGCAAACTTGGAGATATTACACTCAATTCCATCATCCAAATCATTAATATATATTATAAAGAGCTAGGATCCCAGCATTGAGCCCTGCGGCACTCCACTAGTCACTGCCTGCCATTCTGAAAAGGACCCGTTAATTCCGACTCTCTGCTTCCTGTCTGCCAACCAGTTCTCTCTCCACGTCAGTACCTTACCCCCAATACCATGTGCTTTGATTTTGCACAACAATCTCTTGTGTGGGACCTTATCAAATGCTTTTTGAAAGTCCAAATACACCACATCTCCCCTGTCCACTCTACTAGTTACATCCTCAAAAAATTCCAGATTTGTCAAGCATGATTTCCCCTTCATAAATCCATGCTGACTTGGACCAATTCTATCACTGCTTTCCAAATGCGCTGCTATTTCATCCTTAATGATTGATTCCAACATTTTTCCCACTACTGATGTCAGGCTAACTGGTCTATAATTACCCGTTTTCTCTCTCCCTCCTTTTTTAAAAAGTGGTGTTACATTAGCAACCCTCCAGTTCATAGAAACTGATCCAGAGTCGATACACTGTTGGAAAATTATCACCAATGCATCCACTATTTCTAGGGCCACTTCCTTAAGTACTCTGGATGTAGACTATCAGGCTCTGGGGATTTATCGGCCTTCAATCCTTCAATTTCCCTAACACAATTTCCCGCCTAATAAGGATATCCTTCAGTTCCTCCTTCTCACTAGACCTTCGGATCCCTAGTACATCGGGAAGGTTATTTGTATCTTCCTTTGTGAAGATAGAACCAAAATACTTGTTCAATTGGTCTGCCATTTCTTTGTTCCCCATTACAAATTCACCCGAATCCGACTGCAAGGGACCAACGTTTGTCTTCACTAATCTTTTTCTCTTGACATATCTATAGAAGCTTTTGCAGTCATTTTTTATGTTTTCGGCAAGCTTCCTCTCATACTCTATTTTCCCCCTCTAAATTAAACCCTTTATCCTCCTCTGCTGTATTCTAAATTACTCCCAGTCCTCCAGCTTGCTACTTTTTCTGACTAATTTGTAAGTCTCTTCCTTGGATTTAACCCTATCCTTAATTTCCCTTGTTAGCCACGGTTGAGCCACCTTCCCCATTTTATTTTTACTCCAGACAGAGATGTACAATTGTTGAAGTTCGTCCATATGATCTTTAAAGGTTTGCCATTGCCTATCCACCGTCAACCCTTTAAGTATCATTTGCCAGTCTAATCTCGCCAATTCGCGCCTCATACCGTCAAAGTTACCTTTCCTTAAGTTCAGGACCCTAGTTTCTGAATTAACTTTGTCACTCTCCATCTTAATAAAGAATTCTACCATATTATGGTCACTCTTCCCCAATGGGCCTCGCACAACAAGATTGCTAATTAGTCCCTTCTCATTACACATCACCCAGTCTAGGATGGCCAGCTCTCTGGTTGGTTCCTCAACATATTGGTCTAGAAATCCATCCCTAATACACTCCAGGAAATCCTCCTCCACCGCAGTGCTACCAGTTTGGTTAGCCCAATCAATATGTAGATTAAAGCCGCCCATGATTACTGCTGTACCTTTATTGCACACATCCCTAATTTCTTGTTTGATGCTGTCCCCAACCTCACTACTACTATTTGGTGGCCTGTACACAACTGCCACTAGCGTTTTCTGCCCTTTGGTATTCTGTAGCTCCACCCATACCGATTCCACATCATCCAAGCTAATGTCCTTCCTTACAATTGCATTAATTTCCTCTTTAACCAGCAACGCCACCCAGCCTCCTTTTCCTTTCTGGCTATCCTTCCTAAATGCTGAATACCCTTTGATGTTGAGTTCCCAGCCTTGGTCATTCTGGAGCCATGTCGCCATGATGCCAGTCACATCATACCCGTTAACTGCTATCTGCGCAGTTAATTCGTCCACCTTATTCCAAATACTCCTCGCATTGAGGCACAGAGCCTTCAAGCTTGTCTTTTCAACACACTTTGACCCTTTAGAATTCTGCTGTAAAGTGGCTCTTTTTGTTTTTTGCCTTCATTAGCACGATGCCAGGGTGCTCGCTGTGGAGTTCCCTGATGAACGCTTCCCTTCCTTTCTGGGGCATGACTACCCAGCTGCCCCATAGCAGGCAGTCGGCTTGGATGGAGAGCTCATCCATCCGTCTCTGAAACGGTCTGACCTCCTCGGGGCACGCCCTGATCCCCAGTCAGGACACATTTATTTCTCAAGGATAGGAGGGGGTCCCTGTTGGTCCAGAGTTTGATCTGGCGGGCTGTGATGGGGGAGCCCGCAGTATCAAAAACCTCAACGGCCATGACCATCTCGGTACTCTGCTCCGACGCCCCTTCAGTGGTGGCCAGTGGGAGCCTGCTGAGCGCATCAGCGCAATTTTCGGTACCTGGCCGGTGCCGTATGGTGTAGTCATACGCAGCCAGCATGAGGGCCCAGCGCTGTATGCGAGCTGACGCATTGGTGTTGTCAGCCTTGCTGTCGGACAACAAGGATGTTAATGGCTTGTGGTCCGTCTCCAGCTTGAACTGTCTACTAAAAAGGTTCTGGTGCATCTTTTTCACACCGTAAACACAAGCGAGTGCTTCCTTTTCGACCATGCCGTATCCACGCTCTGCCTGGGAGAGCGACCTGGAGGCGTAAGCCACCGGTTGGAGTCGGCCGTCATCATAACCCTGCTGCAAAACACACCCAACCCCGTAGGATGACACATCGCATGTTAGGACCAGTTTTTTACAGGGGTCATACAAAGTCAACAGTTTATTGGAACACAGCAGATTCCTCACCTTATTGAAAGCCCGTTCTTGACAGTCCCCCCAAAGCCATTCATAATTTTTACGCAGGAGCATGTGTAACGGCTCCAGCAATGTGCTTAAGTTCGGCAGAAAGTTCCCAAAATAGTTCAAAAGTCCCAGGAATGATCGCAACTCCGACGTGTTGTCGGGCCTGGGCGCCCGGCAGATTGCCTCCATTTTTGATTCAGTGGGCCGGATCCCGTCTGCGGCAACCCTCCTGCCCAAAAACTCGACCTCTGGGGCCAAAAACACACACTTGGCCTTTTTCAGCCGCAAGCCTACCCGATCCAATCGGCGTAGCACCTCCTTCAGGTTGTGGAGGTGCTCTTCGGTGTCTCGACCCGTTATGAGAATGTCGTCTTGGAATACGATCGTTCCAGGAATGGATTTGAGCAAGCTTTCCATGTTTCTCTGAAAGATGGCTGTTGCCGAACGAATGCCGAACGGACACCTGTTGTAGACAAATAATCCCTTGTGTGCCGTGATGGTGGTCAGAAGCTTGGATTCTTCAGCCAGTTCCTGAGTCATGTAGGCCGAAGTGAGGTCCAACTTCGTGAACAGCTTGCCACAGGCCAGCGTGGCAAAAAGGTCCTCCGCTCTCGGAAGCGGGTATTGGTCTTGCAGCGATACCTTATTGTAGTCGCCACAAATCCTAACCGAGCCATCTGCTTTGAGGACGGGAACGATGGGACTTGCCCAGTCGCTGAATTAAATGGCCGAAATTATGCCCTCTTTGAGCAGCCTGTCCAGTTCACATTCAATTTTTTTACGCATCACATACGGCACCGCTCTGGCTTTTTGGTGCACTGGTCTAGCGTCTGGAGTGGTGCGTATCACTACTTTAGTGCCCTTGAATGTTCCGACACCAGGTTGAAACAGTGACCTGAATTTTTGCAGGACCTGTGAGCATGAACTTCGCTCCACGGATGAAATGGCGTGCATATCCCCCCATTTCCAATTCATCTCAGCTAGCCAACTCCTCCCCAAAAGCGCGGGGCCATTTCCCGGAGCGATCCAGAGTGGCAGCCGGTTCTGTAATCCATTATGTGTTACCACCAAGTTTGCACTGCCCAGCACTGGGATAATCTTTTTGATGCACGTCCATAGCTACGTCTCAATGCATTCCAGTTTGGGCCTGCTAGCTCTGTGTGGGCATAGTCTCTCAAATTGTTGGGCGCTCATGAGTGACTGGCTAGCTCCCGTATCCAGCTCCATGTGCACCGGGATGCCATTCAATAAGACTTTCATCATCATGGGTGGCATTTTAGTGGATGAGCTGTGGATGTCAGCCACATGAATCTGCTGAACTTCAGCATCTAAGGCTTTACCCCAGGCCTCATCCTGCATTGTAGACCCCTCGTCTGGTTCCTCTGTCTCACAGATTAGCCTCGCTACTGCCTTTTTGCACATCCTGGCCAAGTGTCCACTGACACTACAAATCCTACAGGTATATTGCTGGAACCTGCAGCTTCTCACAGTGTGTCAACTCCCGCACCTCCAGCATGAGCTGAGATTGAGATTGCTGTTAACAAAAGGACTATTATCAGGCATTCCTTTCTGATTGCCCATTTGGCTGTTTCTGAGCACTCTGATGGTGGGTGTTAATGATCCCATCGCAGGACGCATTGTTCCTCGAGATGGCATGAATTGCCGATCCCCTTTCCATTGTCCTTGTTGCAGGCCCACCCTAGAGCCTGTTGCTGCCTGGGCGGTTTCGAAATGCCCTTGTCTGCCTGCGGGGTCCCAAGCCGCGTTCACCATGTTAACTCCCTGGTCCGTCGTCACGTTTGGACCAGGGCTGCGCATGTAAATTAGCTTGGTCTCCTCTTCCCCTGCCATAAAGGTCTGAGCTATCAACGTCGCCCCTTCTAAAGTCAAGTCCTCAGTCTTTATGAGCTTCCTGAAAATGCTGGCATGATTAATGCCCTTGATGAAAAAGTCCCTTAACATCTCCACCTGCAGGCATCGGAGAACTTACAGAGACTGGCCAAGTGCCACAGCTCCGCCACGAAGTCCGAGACGTTTTGTCCCTCCCGACGTTGGTGAGAGTAGAACCGGTGCCGGGCCATGTGTACACTACTCGCCTGCTTGAGATGCTCACTGATCAGCTGGCTGAGCTCTTCGAAGGACTTGTCCGCCGGCTTTTGGGGTGCGAGCAGAGCTTTCATCAGCGCATACATCTGTGGTCCATAGCTGGTCAGTAGATGCGCCCTCCGCTTGTCAGCCGCTGTCTCTTCCAGCCTGTCCTTTGTGACGAAGCTCTGTTGGAGTCTTTCCATGAAGTCGTCCCAGTCCTCACCCACACAGTAACATTCCTCTGCGCCACCAGTGGCCATCCTCGTGGTTCGGTGATTCCCGTTTCTCATCGCCAAATGTAGTGTCCCTGCACCTGCAAACTCACACTAGGTATGGATATATCAGACACTCACTCTGTGACCTTCCCCTTTATTGCCAGGACCAAGGAGTGTTGACCCTGGGTGGGACCTCCCCTTTAATACCTGGAAAACCTAGGTGAGGATTGTCTCCCGCAAGTTCACCCCCTGTGGTCAAGGTGTGCATTTCTAGGGTACAGGTACAGTGTACATGAGTTACAGTTACATGACTATGTCATTGCAAGATGTTTAAATACATGACAGCTGCCTCTCAGCACAGCACCATTTCTGACCTATTCCATCAACCCTCCCAAAATGACAGAAAATATGGCAGGAAGTGGCAGCATCAGGCAGCCACAGCAGCAGCAGACATGGTATAGATAGTTGCATGGCCATCTAATGGAAGAACACAAGGAGGCACAGGCCACCAAGGGAAGAACTGTCTTAAATGATATTGAGCACACATATCCTGAGCAGCTGTAGGGAAATAAATTGAGTGTAATTTCGTAAGCGCCTTGGAATGTTTTACTACGTTAAAGGTTTTATTATTGCAAGTTGTTGCCAGGTAATATCTTTCTGCTGCTGCAGATTAGCATACCGACAAATGCCTTCTTTGTCTCATAATACTCCTGTGAAGCGCCTTGGGGCGTTTCATTATGTTAAAGGTGCTATATAAATACAAGTTGTTGTTCTCCAATTAAAGCATGAAATACAGTGATTAGGGGCATTTTTAATACAACCCCGTGCATTGTGGTAACAATAACTTGTCTTGGCACACCTTGAGGTGGAATGAATGTTGATATTGTTGAAGCCACTTTATAGAGCCACCTTTCTTTAAGGCTGTGTGCATTTGGTTT
The DNA here is from genome assembly GCF_044704955.1 of Pristiophorus japonicus. Taxonomy (NCBI): domain Eukaryota; kingdom Metazoa; phylum Chordata; class Chondrichthyes; family Pristiophoridae; genus Pristiophorus; species Pristiophorus japonicus. The sequence goes on along the minus strand of NC_091988.1, from coordinate 34,210,032 downwards.
ATCTTTGATATTGGAAATAATCATTGAGATGCTTGCTTACTAACACAAACCATGATCTGATCCAAACCTGAAGATTTAGATAGGAAAAACACATCAAAAATAATTTACCTACAAAAGCAGGGATCCCTTGTAGTTAGACATTGCCATGCAGTTTCCCTTTAATGCCCAGAGGTAACACTGGGTGGTACTTCCACCCAACCATCGAGAGGCTTACTAAAGGCTATCATTGGCAAGCAGCCTTCATACAAATTGAGGCTCTCACTCAATAAGCTGGAGTAAATAACACAGCAGAGTGCCTGAATGTAAAATATTAACTGAAGACTTTCCAGCAGGGACTGGGTGAAAGTGATCAGTGCCTAATTTCCAGTTCCCGCACACGTGAATCATGCTGGCAGTACTGAGATGGCTAGTTGGAAAATCTAGCCTATAGTTACAAGAATTTCTATCTCCTGTGAGTTTTCAGCTTCATAAATTGATTTATGTTTCTAGTATGTGAGGTTTTTTATTTTCTCAGATTCTGTTCAGGGGTATTCTCCAAATGTCATACTTCAGTTAATTCTCAATATGCATGGTTTGCAGTTGGAATAAATACATTCCAGTTCCTGTCACATTATAAGATAAATGTAGTGTTGTACAGGAAACCACTCGTCAGATACACTTTTTCCACAGTTCAATCAATTTCTGAAAGAGTTTCTTCAAACATTTTTTTCTTGTATGGAATTTCCTAGTTTAATAAAACAGAAATTTGTGCACTTCACGTTTTAGACCATTAGAAATCTAATATTCCCATCTACCTCCTTAAGCATATGGATAGGTTTTATAATGTTAAGGAACATTCATGCTAGGATTTTTCCCAATGTGTTATTTGTAGAAATTTAGATGGAATACAGAGAGGGTTGCACTACAATCTATCACTTTTATTGCATCTAATATATTCACGACAGGTAAAATGCTGTTTCACACCTCTTCCAGAAGCAACAACTATGCAGTTGTTAAAAGCAAATGTAACAATTACCTATTTGCCATTTGTGTGAAAGTTACTAATATACAGGGTTCTTCTCAATGTCCGGAGTGTGAGAATGTTCAAAATACTATATGAGCCAAAAGGGAAGCCATGGTACATTGATCTCATCACGTGCACCATGACCATATAAACTGCTGATCAAATGTCAGGCTTATGAAGTGCACCGTTGTACACCGTGCCAAGGTGATGCCAGCACCCACTGTGTGGTTGGAATCTGATTGAATCTCTGCTGTGTAGTGATTTAACCACTGAAGAGACCATTAACATGGATTTCTCCTCTTCCGATGTATTACCTGCTTCTAAACTTTTAATATTTACTGAGTCATTTATTGATTTAAACAGGTGAATAGTATACAAATTAACATTTCCACAGCCAAGAAATTTAGCTTCCAGTATATCTGCTTCTGCATAGATGTTTTTTTCTATAATGAGCATTGCTGCGATACTTCCTCCTAAAATTCATGTTATTGAAATTGCATAATTCTTTGAAATGGAAAGATATATCTTGCACACCAAAACAAAAGGTGCACTTTTATTTAGACAGTCTGCAACAACAATTAAATAAATAGCTTTTCCACTTACAATGAAAACCATGAATTGAATTGCAACTACATTACTCATGAATGTTTTCTCACACGAGTGCACAATGACATATTCTAATTAAACTACAAATGTGAATTCATATGCAACATCAACAATATTAATGAGGTCAAAGGAAAACCCAATCATAACTGAAGTGATCTAATTGCAGTGATGTATTTCCAGAACAGACCTCCTATACAAATATTTTGCTCATCGACTGTAACTGTCCAATTCTCTGCTCTGCATTACCTAAAATTACAGGAACATCTTATAATTTTTTTCATGACACAAGGTAAGAAGTTAAAAGAAACTATAAATACTTGTGAGCAGCAATCCAATAGAATTGTTGATCTGTACTGGGCTCTTTTTCTGGACATTCAATAAATATTAAAATCAGCAGCCAAAAGTTAATCATTCTACGAGCTTTTTAAAAATAATTGTGCAACAATCCATTAAATTTTTGTAAATGGAATTGAAGTAGAACATAGGGTTGTGAATGATATCTTGGTACCATCGAAAATCAATCAGATCGATGCATGCATCATTCGGAAAACAAAATTTAAATGGAGAATAAGTTGAATTAGAATTCTAGATTTGGAGAAGTTAAAAAAGGAAGTGGTAAAAGGAATGTGAAAATTATTCCATTTTAACTTTTTTTAAACTATTTTTTAATATTCATTTGAAGTAAACAATATAGTTTAGAAATATGAGTGTGGGTGATTAGTGACCGAATGCTTAACAGGCTCATTCTTCTGTCTGAAATTTTATCAGCGGTATTTAAAGCAAATGGGTTAATGTCTGCATTCAAATGGAGAAATGCAATATGAACCCATAAAGCATCTGTGCACTAATATCACCAACAGTCATTTCTTGCCTTATATCCCAGTGCTACCTGTCATGTATTCAACCAGCATTGTAACCCATGTATAATCTGACCTAAGTTGTACATTGTGAGAACAATGACCACGAGGTGGTGAACTTATGGGAGACACTCCTAACCTGGACCTTCAGATATAAAAAGGGAAGCTCCACCCACTTCCATCACTTGAGTGCTAAGGAATAAAGGACAGGTCACAGACTGACCTCTCAAGCATGGGCCTCATGTGCATTTATACTGTATAGTAAGGACGTATCAATGGTGACGAGAAACTGGGATTTAAACCACGCGAGCATGGCCACGAGCAGAACAGATGAGAGGTACTGTGTTAAGGAATAATTGGGACAGAGATTCAACATTGTTGAAGCAGCACACAGTTCCCCAGGCAGACAAGGGCAGTCGGGCATGCCCCAACATGTAGTCGAACCCAGAGGGGGAGTTCGACAGACAATGGCAAGCTGAACGGCGATTCATGCCATTGCAAGGGACAATGCGGCCAGTAATGGGGCCATCAACACCTGTTAATGGCGCACTCAAAGACAATAACAGGGGCAGTCAGGGACGATCGACTGGCAAGGGACCTTTTGTTTCAAACAGCAGCTCATGTTGGAGGCATGGAGGCACACACTCAGCCGGAGTTTGCAGAGGTGAGCAAAATACCTACAGAAATTGCAGAAATGAATGCTGGGGGAAATCGCTGGAAGCTGAAGTTCAGCGAGTTCATGTGGAGCACGTATACAGTTCATACACCAGGACGCCACCGATAATGATGAAAGTGCTCCTCAATGGCATCCCAGTATCAATGGAGCTAGACACGGGGGCCAGCCAGTCTCTGATGGGTATCAAACAGTTCGAAAAGTTGTGGGCGTCCAAGGCCAGGAGGCCAAAATTATCGCCGATTGACGCACAGCTATGGACATACACAAAGCGGATCATTCCGGTGCTAGGCAGCACCACAGTAGTCGTGACCCACAAAGATTCGGAGAACAGGTTGCCACTCTGGGTTGTCCCGGGGGATGGTCCCGCACTACTGGGGAGGAGTTGGCTTGCTGTCATGAACTGGAAATGGGGCGATGTCAATGCGGCGATGTCAATGCAATTTCCTCTGTGGAGCGAGTATCATGCTCACAGATCCTGGACAAATTTGACTCATTTATTCAACCCGGCATTGGCACTTTCATGGGGGCCAAGGTAGTGATTCACATAAACCCGGACGCCAGGCCAGTACACCACAAGGCCAGAGCGGTGCCATACGTGATGCGGGAAAAGATAGAAGGCGAATTGGACCGCCTGCTGAGGGAAGGCATCATCTCGCCAGTCGAATTAAGTGACTGGGCGAGCCCGATTGTGCCGGTGCTCAAGGCGGATGGGCCGGTCAGGATATGTGGCGATTACAAGGCCACCATCAATCGGGTGTCACTCCAAGACCAGTACCTGCTACCGAGAGCGGAGGACCTCTTTGCGACGCTATCCGGTGGCAAACTTTTTTCAAAATTGGACCTGACCTCAGCTTACATGACCCAGGAGCTGGTGAGTGAGTCGAAGAAGCTGACCACCATCACGACACACAAGGGGTTGTTTGAGTACAACAGATGTCCATTCGGGATTCGCTCGGCCGCCGCGATCTTCCAACGAAATATGGAAATCCTCCTCAAGTCGATTCCAGGGACCGTGGTTTTTCAGGACGACATCCTCATCACGGGTTACGATACTGAAGAACACCACCACAACCTGGAGGAGGTGCTACGCAGACTGGACCGGGTAGGGCTGCGACTGAAAAAGGCGAAGTGCGTCTTTCTAGCTCCAGAGGTAGAATTCCTGCGAATGAGGGTAGCAGCAGACGGGATCAGCCCTACTATGTCCAAGATGGAAGCGATCCAGAGAGCACCCAGACCCCGTAACGACGGAGCTGCGTTCATTCCTGGGGCTCCTGAACTATTTTGGTAACTTTCTTCCCAAATTGAGCATACTGCTAGAGCCGCTACACGTGCTCCTACGCAAAGGTCGTGAATGGGTCTGGGGGGACAGCCAAGAAAGGGATTTTAATATAGCACGCAATTTGTTATGTTCCAACAATCTGTTAACGCTATATGACCCATGTAAGAAACTTGTTTTAACGTGCGATGCGTCGTCCTATGGTGTCGGGTGTGTGTTGCAGCATGTCAATGCCAAGGGTCAGTTACAGCCGGTAGCTTATGCCTCCAGAAGTCTGTCCCAGGCATAAAGAGGCTACGGGATGATAGAAAAGGAGGCGCTCGCATGTGTATATGCAGTAAAGAAAATGCACCAGTACCTGTTTGGCAGGAAATTTGAGCTGGAGACAGATCACAAACCCCTCACGTCCCTTTTGGCCAACAACAAGGCCATAAATGCAAACGCATCGGTCCGCATACAGAGGTGGGCACTCACGTTAGCTGCCTATGACTACACTATTCGGCACATACCGGGCACCGAAAACTGCGCCGATGCACTCTGCAGGCTCCCACTAGCCACCACTGTGGGGGCTACCGAGCATGCTGCTGAGATGATCATGGCTGTTCAAGCTTTCGGAAGCGAAGACTCACCCGTGACAGCCCGTCAGATTAAAGTCTGGGCAAATAGAGACCCGCTATTGTCTCGAGTCAAGAAATGTGTCCTGAATGGGGACTGGGCAGCCACGTACAGGGCATGCCCTGAGGAATTTAAACCATTCCACAGGCGCAGGGACGAACTCTCGATTCAGGCTGATTGCCTACTGTGGGGAAACCGCGTAGTCGTGCCCCAGATGGGCAGAGAGGTGTTCATCAGAGAATTCCACAAGGAGCACCCGGGCATTGTCACGATGAAGGCAATTGCCAGGTCACACGTTTGGTGGCCAGGGATAGACGCAGATCTGGAACTTTGTGTTCGCAGGTGCAACATGTGTGTCCAGCTGGGCCATGCGCCCAGGGAAGCCCCCCTTAGCCCCTGGCCATGGCCCGCCAAGCCTTGGTCACACATCCATGTGGACTACGCAGGTCCTTTCATGGGGAAAATGTTTTTGGTTGTAGTAGACGCCTACTCCAAATGGATCGAGTCTGACATTTTAAATTCAAGCACATCCTCTGCCACGGTAGAAATTCTACGGGCAATGTTCGCCGCCCACGGTCTACCAGACATTTTGGTCAGCGACAATGGCCCGTGCTTCACAAGCATTGAATTCCAGGACTTCATGGCAGGCAATGGAATTAACCATGTTAGAACGGCACCGTTCAAGCCGGCCTCAAACAGCCAGGCAGAACGAGCAGTGCAGATAATCAAACAGGGGATGCTCAGAATCCAAGGGGGGTCCCTACAATGCCGCTTATCACGCCTCCTGTTGGCCTACAGATCCCAACCACACTTGCTCACAGGGGTTCCACCTGCAGAGCTGCTAATGAAAAGGACGTTCAAAACCCGGTTATCCCTTATACACCCCACCATGAAAGAAATTGTCGAGAGCAGGCGCCAGTCACAATATGACTACCATGACAGGAATGCGAGGGCGCGATGTATTGATATAAATGATCCTGTTTTTGTCCTCAACTACGCTGCAGGGCCCAAATGGCTCGCAGGCACTGTGGTTGTCAAAGAGGGAAATAGGATTCTGGTAGTTAAACTTACCAATGGACAAATCTGCCGCAAACATGTGGATCAAACAAAAAGGAGATTCAGCAACCCCATAGAAGAAGCAGAGGAAGAACACGAGATAGAGTTCACTCCTCCACAGGTGACCGAACACAGGAACCAAAGGGAGGAGAGCCCAGTCACTGTGAGCAGTCCGGACAGGCCTGAGGCACCGCAAACAGCAAACACTCAAGCCAGCGCCCAACAACCGGAGCCCCAACTTAGGTGCTCTACAAGAGAGCGTAAACCACCAGAGAGACTCAACCTGTGATCCCAATAAGACTTTGGGGGGGGGGGTGATGTCATGTATTCAACCAGCATTGTAACCCATGTGTAATCTGACCTAAGTTGTACACTGTGGGAACAATGACCACTAGGTGGTGAACTTGTGGGACACACTCCTAACCTGGACCTTCAGATATAAAAGGGGAAGCTCCACCCACTTCCATCACTTGAGTGCTATGGAATAAAGGACAGGTCACAGACTGACCTTCTCTCATGCATTGGGCCTCGTGTGCATTTATACTGTTTGGTAAGGACGTATCACTACCCATTATGAATGTTGATTTAACTCTTGGATTGAAATTGTACTGAACTTTACTTTTAAAGGACAATTATATATCAGAGTTTATGGAAGATACACAGCAGGACTTTTCAATCTTGTATTATTCTACCAGAGGGAATAACTATAAAATTTCAAAATGAGTTATATTGTTAGTCTCCGAAGTATTAAAATAATAAAGCAGCAAACATCTTCTCACTGCGTTTATTTCAGAATGTACAGTAATCTACATCGTTACAGCTTTGCATTGTGAAGCCCTGTAGTTGACTACAGTTGGTTCTAAAGAGGTAAGGTCTTTCCAGTTGGAATTAGCAACGCTGTTTTATTAGGGCAGGTTTAAACACATTGAGAACGATTCTAACAGCCGTAATTGATGTTAATGGAGCAGTAATGGCCTCACACTGGGGTCAGTAGACTTACCGCCCCTTTAACATTCCAGCCACTGCCATTTTTTAACATGCCTTCTCATGGTCGGTTAGAGCACAGGCAGTTGGCCTTTTTGCTATGCAAATCAGGGTCCTAGGATGTAGATAGGATCCTGGTTGCAATTTTAAGGGAGACATGGGCTGATCATGCGCCTCACACAGTCCGCCGATGTGTCGTGGCTTTGAGCGGCCTAACCAGCATTTCTTAAAGGGACGGCTGCTATCTGCTCCAAAAACGGCCCTAAAACTTTTTCCAAGTTACATTTTTTGTGGAGCCAGGAGAGGCATGGGTGCTGCTCCATCCCCCGCCCCCTCCCCCCCCCCACCCCCCCGCCAGCCCAGCTCCACAGAGATCCTCAGAGGCACTGGATAGCCCAGGGTTTCCCCTTCCATTTCCCCTCCCCTTTCCCAAAGGACCTAACTCTTGGCTGGCAGCGTGTGAGCAGCCTGTTATTATGCCGGGCTAGAGCCTACGAGCTGTAGCGGGACACTCGTTCAGGGTGTGTAGCTGACCGGCAGCATGGAAATGAGGCCCAGGTCTCAAAATGGCTCCAGCCTCCCACTCGAAAGTTGCATTTCTCCTCATTTATGGCTGCTTACCAAAACAAAAGTTGGGGGAGCTGATTTTAACTTTCGACGGTGGCCAGAACGGACGATAGAGGATCAGCTGTCATTACACACCCTGCCTGATTTTCCATTGCACTGACATGGAGTTTGGTGTAGGACAGGCGCCTGATCTGCTACCACCCATTTCCCCGCCCAGCCACTAAAATTTAAAGTCATCCTGAGCAGATCTTCATTTTTAAAAACTGTAGGGGTGGGGGGGCATTTTTAACTCTCTCTGCCCAGCGGAAATGGGGTGGAGGGGTGTGGGGCGGGTGGAGTTAAATTGGAGAAGTTGGCTTACTGCTCCGAGCCCGTTCTTCCACTGTATTGGCCGAGGCTTCCCACTGGGTGGCTGAGTCACCCACCTCAATCAGGCAGGAGCTTCATCAATCCACGCAAGTCGGGGGACTATGATATACATAAGAGCCGAATGCCCTTTTAACTTTGATGAGTGCAGCAGGTGCCATGGAGGCTCTGCCCAGTAAAACCAGGCGGGCAAGAGGAAGGGACCCAAAAAGCTAAGCGTTAAAATTAATTTTATGGGAGCAGGAGTAGGAGGAGCTTTCTGCCATCGCACTCCTGCACCAGGACTCCTGTACGGGGCATGTGCCTCGCCAGATGTATGTTAATGTGACCCAGCCCTCAAAATGGAGCAAGCCTCCTACCACAGATATCAAATTGACTGGCCTATGTGTTCTCCCCAGCCAGCCATCTAGAAGTTAAAATCTCCCCTCGATTCTCCCCAGAGCAAAGGCAAATAGACCAGCAACCCCTGGAGCACTTTTTCTTTGAATGGTGCATCATTTTGATGTATTTAATTTGTTTTAAATCATGTAATCTATATTTGATTATCAGCATTCACCCAATGTAGCGGATATATTGCATGAACCCAGGAATATTGGGCTCAAGTTTCGGCCTGAGTTGCTCCTATTTTTTTGGAGCAACTAGTTCAGAATGGAGTATCTTAGAAATTGCAATTCTTGGCATTTAGTTTGCTCCAATTCGAGTGAGTTAGAATAGTTTCGTTTTAGAACAGTTTTTTTTTCAAAAGGGGGCATTACCAGCCACTTACGCCTGTTTTGCAAGTTTAGGCAGCGAAAACTTACTCCAAACTAACTTAGAATGGAGTAAGTGTAGATTTTTGTACGTTCAGAAAAACCTTGCCTACACTTAGAAAATCAGGCGTAGGTTACAAATCAGGCGTAGGGAAGGGAGGGGGTTTAAAGGGAAGTTTACAAACATTAAACACTTCAGTTTTACAAATAAAGAGCCATCATCAATAATAAATGATAAATAAATCAATAAACCAATCCAAAAAAAAATAATAATTTTAAAAAATTATAATAAATCAATCAAGAATTAAAAAATTAAAAGTTTCTACTCACCTACTGCAGCGCCGGGAGCCCTCCAACAGCTCCTGCTGGGACAGGCCCCCCCACCCCAGGAGATGCCGGGCGGGCCACCGTGGAAGAGGTAAGGGCAGTCAGGCCACTTGGCCCGCACGCGCGCAGCTGCCAGCACTGATTTTGGCGCAGGGCTGTAGCTCCGCCCCCAGCAGCTCCTGCTTCACCGCGCCGACCTGGAAAGGGCCTGAAAAATATCGGCGAATTCGGAGGTTGGTAATAGGCGCACTTTATTTTCTAGGAAATAGGCGTGCCTCTCGGAGGTGCGCCATTCTGCGAAAAAGCCAAAACTTGGGCCCATTAGCTGGGTAACAAAGTGATTTTAATGCCCTACAACTTGAAAGTTCATATGATATCTACGGACAAGTCATGCGAATCTTCAGTTGCTTAGCTTGAGAGGAAAACAATTACCAACATTCTAAACAACCAAGTGCAGACATGTCATGTTAGTGCAGGCACATAAAGGTTGCAATACTATTCGGAGGCAGTTCCCAAATTCTGATGGAACTCTTGTATAATAGTGGCTGAATGTAAGTAACCTTAGACATAGCAGTCTTTATTGGAACTTTTGTAGTATACAGAGAAACATTTCCAGCATGAAATGAAGTTTCTTCTACACTTCTATCAGGACTGACTTTTCATCATCATAGGCGGTCCCTCGAATGAGGATTACTTGCTTCCACATGAGTTCACAGATGTTTCAATGAAGGATCCGATGTTCCAGTCCTGAACTCCAATTGAGTCGGTGGAAGATACCTGTGCGTGGATTTTTTTAACGTGTGGTGACTGTTGCACACCAACCACCACACGGGCTTGACAGAGCTCGGCCTTTATCCAGTGGCAAGGGTTAACCAGGATGACTGGAGGCCTGCTCTGCTGCACGGACCTAGTGTGCACACATATCGCAGTGTGGGCTGGCCTTTGCTGCCCCTGAGCCCTCGCCACTTCTGGCGGAGGAGCGGCGAGAGATCGTGACAGAGGTACTGACTCTTAAAGCTAGTTGTGGCTCAACAGGGACTCGTTGAACCAAATGGGCTGTTTCTGTGCTGTATATCTATGTCATTCTATGTAATATCAAACACAAATAAGGAAAGAATAGCATACATACCTACCAGGTGCAACAATATGGGGATAAAATACAAAAAAAACAATATATATATTGTTATTCTAAGGTGTTGTTGCCCTCCCTTTCAAAACTGCAGTTATCATCTCCTCCTCAAAAAACCTACCCTTAAAAACCCCTGTCTTTTCAACCTCCATTTCCTCCAAAGTCCTGTTGTCACCTCCCAAATCCATGTCCATCTTTCCCTTAAATCCCTGTTTGAATCTCTCCAATTAGATGTCTGCCCTGCCACAGCACGGAGAGGGTCCTAACCAAAGTCACAAATGGCTGGCATTATTCCTCATCATCCTACTTGTCCTCTGTGCAGCTTTTGGTAATCAGCCACACCATCCTCCTCCAATGCCTCTCCTCCGTATTCTAGCTTGATGGAGCTGCCCTTGCTTGGTTCCACTCTGGCCTATCCAATTGTAGCCACAGTACATCCAGCAATGCTGTTTCTTCCTGCCTCCCACAATGTTACCTCTGGAGTTCCCTAAGGATTTATCCTTGGGCCTCTCTTATTCCTCAGCTACATGCTGCCCCTTGGTGACATCATCGACAGAGATGGGGTCAGCTTCCACATGTATACTGAGGGCACCCAGCTTTACCCCTCCACCACATCTCTCAACCCCTCCACTGCCTCTGTGTTGTCAACCTACTTGTCTGATATCCAATCTTAGTTGAGCCACAATTTCCTCCAGTTAAACATTGGAAAGACCAAAGCTATTCTCTTTGGCTCCCATCAGAAACTACATACCCTTGCCACCAATTCCAACCCTCGCCCCATCACCATCTCAGGCTGCAATAGACTATTTGCTGCCTCATGGTCATAAATAAAAACATAGAAAATAGGTGCAGGAGTAGGCCATCCGGCCCTTTGAGCCTGCACCACCAATCAATAAGATCATGGCTGATCATTCACCTAAGCACTCCTTTCCTGCTTTCTCTCCATACTCCTTGATCCCTTTAGCCGTCAGGGCCATATCTTGCTCCCTCTTGAATATATCTAACAAGTTGGCTACAACAACTTTCTGCGGTAGAGAAGTCCACAGGTTAACAACTCTCTGAGTAAAGAAGTTTCTTCTAATCTCAGTCCTAAATAGCTTACCCCTTATCCTTAGACTGTGACCCCTGGTTCTGGACTTCCCCAGTACCGGGAACATTCTTCCTGCATCCAACCTGTCCAATCCCGTCAGAATTTTATATGTTTTTATGAGATCCCCTCTCATTCTTCTAAACTCCAGTGAATACAGGCCCAATCTCTCCTCATATGTCAGTCCAGCCATCCCGGGAATCAGTCTGGTGAACCTTCGCTGCACGCCCTCAATAGCAAGAACGTCCTTCCTCAGATTAGGAGACCAAAACTGAACACAATATTCCAGGTAAGGCTTCACCAAGGCCATGTACAACTGCAGTAAGATCTCCCTGCTCCTATGCTCAAATCCCCTAGCTCTGAAGGCCAACATACCATTTGCCTTCTTTACTGCCTGCTGTACCTGCATGCCAACTTTCAATGACTGATGTACCATGACACCCAGGTCTCGTTTCACCTCCTCTTTTCGTAATCTGTCGCAATTCAGATAATATTCTGCCTTCCGGTTTTTGCCACCAAAGTGGATAACCTCACATTTATCCACATTATACTGCATCTGCCATGCATTTGCCCACTCACCTAACCATTCCAAGATACCCTGCAGCCTCTTAGCATCCTCCTCACAGCTCACACCGACACCCAGTTTAGTGTCATCTGCAAACGTGGAGATATTACTCTCAATTTCTTCATCTAAATCATTGATGTATATTGTAAATAGCTGGGGTCCCAGCACTGAAACCTATGGCACCCCACTAGTCACTGCCTGCCAATCTGAAAAGGACTTGTTTAGCCCAACTCTCTACTTCCTGTCTGCGAACCAGTTCTCTATCCACATCAATACATTACCCCCAATACAATGTGCTTTAATTTTGCACACTAATCTCTTGTGTGGGACCTTGTCAAAAGCCTTTTGAAAGTCCAAATACACCACATTCACTGGTTCTCCCTTGTCTACTCTACTAGTTACATCCTCAAAAAATTCTAGAAGATTTGTCAAGCATGATTTCCCTTTCATAAATCCATGCTGACTTGGACCGATCCTGTCACTGCTTTTCAAATGCGCTGCTATTTCATCTTAATAATTGATTCCAACATTTTCCCCACTACCAATGTCAGGCTAACCGATCTATAATTCCTCATTTTCTCTCTCCTTCCTTTTTTAAAAAGTGGTGTTACATTAGCTACCCTCCAGTCCATAGGAACTGATCCAGAGTCGATGGACTGTTGGAAAATGATCATCAATGTATCCACTATCTCTAGGGCCACTTCTTTAAGTACTCTGGGATGCAGACTATCAGGGCCTGGGGACTTATTGGCCTTCAATTCCCATCAATTTCCCTAGCACAATTTCCTGACTAATAAGGATTTCCTTCAGTTCCTCTTTCTCACCAGACCCTCGGTCCCTTAGTATTTCCGAAAGGTTATTTGTGTCTTCCTTCGTGAAGAGAGAACCAAAGTATTTGTTCAATTGGCCTGCCATTTCTTTGTTCCCCATTATAAATTCACCTGATTCTGACTGCAAGGGACTTATGTTTGTCTTCACTAATCTTTTTCTCTTCACATATCTATAGAAGCTTTTGCAGTCAGTTTTTATGTTCCCAGCAAGCTTCCTCTCATACTCTATTTTCCCCCTCCTAATTAAACCATTTGTCCTCCTCTGCTGAATTCTAAATTTCTCCTAGTCCTCAGGTTTGCTGCTTTTTCTGGCCAATTTATATGCCTCTTCCTTGGATTTAACACTATCCCTAATTTCCCTTGTTAGCCACGGTTGAGCCACCTTCCCCGTTTTATTTTTACTCCAGACAGGAATGTACAATTGTTGAAGTTCATGCATGTGATCTTTAAATGTCAGCCATTACCTATCCACCGTCAACACTTTAAGTAGCATTCGCCAGTCTATTCAAGCCAATTCACGTCTCATACCATCGAAGTTACCTTTCCTTAATTTCAGGACCCTAGTCTCTGAATTAACTGTGTCACTCTCCATCTTAATAAAGAATTCTACCATATTATAGTGACTCTTCCCCAAGGGCCTCGCACAACAAGATTGCTAATTAATCCTTTCTCATTACACATCACCCAGTCTAGGATGGCCAGCCCTCTAGTTGGTTCCTCGAAATATTGGTCTAGAAAACCATTCCTAATACACTCCAGGAAATCCTCCTCCACCATATTGCTACCAGTTTGGTTAGCCCAATCTATATGTAGATTAAGGTCGCCCATGATAACTCCTGTACCTTTATGGCACACATCCCTAATTTCTTGGTTGATGCTGTCCCCAACCTAACTACTACTGTTTGGTGGTCTGTACACAACTCCCACTAGCGTTTTCTGCCCTTTGCTATTCCGCATACAGATTCCACATCATCGAAGCTAATGTCCTTCCTTACTATTGCGTTAATTTCCTCTTTAACCAGCAATGCTACCCCACCTCCTTTTCCTTTTCTGTCTTTCCTTCCTGAATGTTGAATATCCCTGGATGTTGAGTTCCCAGCCTTGGTCACCCTGGAGCCATGTCTCCATAATCCTAATTATATCATATTAATTAATAGCTGCCTGCGCAGTTAACTCGTCCATCTTATTATGAATACTCTTCGCATTGAGGCACAGAGCCTTCAGGTTTGCCTTTTTAACACACTTTGTCCCTTTAGAATTTTGCTGTAATGTGGCCCTTTTTGTTTTTTGCCTTGGGTTTCTCTGCCCTCCACTTTTCCTTTACTTCTTTCTATCTTTTGCTTCTGCCCCCATTTTACTTCCCTCTGTCTCCCTGCATAGGTTCCTATCCCCCTGCCATATTAGTTTAACCCCTCCCCAACAGCACTAGCAAACACACCCGCTAGGACATTGGTTCCGGTCCTGCCAGGTGCAGACCGTACTCGACCTTGAGATTCATAACATTAGCTGCCTCTGCCCCACCCCAGCCCATCTGCTGTTGAAACTCTCATCCAGATACAAATATTCCAATGCTCACCTAGCCAGCCTCCTATGCTCCATAAACTTCAAAACTCTGCTACACCAAGTACTGCTCATTCATCACCCCGTATTTACTGACCATTTCCCCAATGCCTCAAATTTTAAATTCTCATCTTCATGTTTAAATCTTTTCATGGCCCTTCCCATCTCTGTAGCATCCACCAGTCCCTCTCCTCAAACTCTCTGGGGGCAAAATTGCTCTTCTTTAGAGCCCCATTAGTGCCTCCGGGGGCACTAATGAGGCGCAATGAGGTTATCTCCCATGGGAAGGGGTCGATAGCACTTCCGGGGAAATTGCCCCGGAGGTTTGGGTGGCTTTGTGCTGTTTGCGCCAAGCCCCAGGCAGGCACATGCGTGCCGAGCTTTTTGTGCCCCTTGGGGATATTGCCCCACGGGGTTGGGGGATGGCACTGGCCAGTGTCACCGGAAGCTGGCGGACATTTGCCATCAGGCGTCTCTTAAAGGGGATGTCGTTTGCACCATTGGCCGGCAGATTTTTCTGTCGGCCGATTCTTCTATTGGCCCGACAATGGCGGCCTTCGCCTCGACCAGGCAGCCATCCTGCAGCCAGCCCGGCACTCGGTTAAGGGTGCCGGGCTGTTGGCCTGGTTGAGGGTGTCCCTGGTGGCCCAGTGGTGTCTGCCAAAGGGACTGCAGGGCGCGCAGTGGCCATCTCCTTTAAATGAAGGGGAGGAGCATTCTGCTGTATCAGTGCCTCACGGAGCATCAGCTGGACTCAGCAGCGCTCTACCACCCGGGAAACGCCCCTCTATGGATGCAGAGTACCTCCGATAGCACTCCGCTTCCATTGAGGGGTGGAAGGGCCGAATTTCGCGCCAAGGGCAGAATTTTCGGGCTGGGCGATAATTGTCCCGGACTTAGAAGATTACCGCCCCCAAACGGGGCACGGGGCAATTTGACCCCCTCTGACTCTGGTTTCTTGGGCAGGGCCCATCCTCTCATCACCCTACAATATGGCAAATGGGCTTTCAGCTGTCTAAGTCCCGCACTACAGAATTCCCTTCCCAAAGCTCTCCACCTTTTCACCCCCCTCTCCTCCTTGAAATGCTCTATCAATTCGATATATTTAACCAAACTTTCTATCATCCATCGTAATATATACTTTTTAGGCTCAGCATGCAATTTTTGATTACAACTTTGTGAAGCACTATGGGACGTTCTGTAGTATACCATCTTAATGACTACAACAGACACAAAAGTAACATATTTATTAATAGGAATCAATGGGGCCAACAATGCAACCCTTGCGGCATGCCACCAGAAATGCCAGGGTCGCTGGACACCAGCAGGGCAGTGAAGGGTGTTATGTATGTAATTATGTAATACTTGCCACCAGAGGGCGCGACTGTTGACGTCCTAATGGTCACCTGCACACACGTGCAGGGCCAGTATAAAAGGTTGGCCATGTTGTTTAGGATCTCTGGAGTTGTAATAAAGAAGACTAAGGTCACACTAAGTTTAGCTCACAGTACTCAGCCTCATGGAGTTCTTCTATACACAACAAAGGGTTTCTGACTACCCATTTTGCATAGCACTTTCCCAGCATAGGGTAAAGGAAACAGGAGTAAAATGGGGGCAAAGGGAAATGGTTCTTGAATTTAAGAAAAAAATTATGGCGGCATCAGCTACAGTGCCTATTCCAAATGGGCACTGTGTGTCTCGAGCACTGCTCAGGTACGCCATCTGTATTATAGGATGGCCAGCTAATTTAAATAAAACTCAGCGTTCTAATGAGCATAGTAACCTACTTGCTCACAGCAGTCAAATGTTGAGATATATTCTACAAAGAAATGTTGATATATGTTCTGCAGTTAAACAGACTTTGGAAGATACTTCTCAGTTATGGAGCCTTCCACCTTAATTTTTTCATGCTCCCAAGATGGAATCGCTTTTAGTTTCAGAGTACATTCCGCTCCGGGGTTCTTCCTTTAGCTTCTCTTCTCACTTAATAGTCTTAATTCAATCTTTCTGGGATTTTTAAAAACAACGTTAAACCCTTACTTAATACTGTGCCAGTTCCTTTTGCTTCCAGGGGTTGTGTTCAACCCACAGTCATCTAATTCCAATTCTCTTTTCTCATGAAAGAATTTGATAGATTAATCTCACTTCTAAAAATGGATGCTGTCAGTTTTGGTTTCCATATTTACGAAAGGATACACTTGCTTTGGAGGCAGTTCAGAGAAGGTTCACTTGGTTGATTCTGGAGATGAGGGTGTTGACTTATGAGGAAAGGTTGAGTAGGTTGGGCCTCTATTCATTGGAATTCAGAAGAATGAGAGGTGATCTTATCAAAAAGTATTAGATTATGAGGGAGCTTGACAAGGTGGATGCAGAGAGGATGTTTCCACTGATGGGGGAGACTAGAACTAGAGGGCATGATCTTAGAATAAGGGGCCACCCATTTAAGATGGAGATGAGGAGAAATTTCTTCTCTCAGAGGGTTGCAAATCTGTGGAATTTGCTACCTCAGAGAGCTGTGGAAGCTGGGACATTGAATAAATTTAAGACAGAAATAGATAAGCGATAAGGGAATAAGGGATTATGGGGAGCGGGCAGGGAAGTGGAGCTGAGTCCATGATCAGATCAGCCATGATCTTATTGAATGGTGGAGCAGGCTCGAGGGGCTGTATGGTCTACTCCTGCTCCTAGTTCTCCTATGTTATTATATGCTACAGCTCCTGCTCTGTAAATATGCATTTTCTCACCTTTCTATATTCTAGATTGCTTTTCCCAATCAGCACTTCCTCTGTTACTCTGCAGTGACATGGAAGTGCCAAAGATTCATTTCTGCCTCATTCAGGAACGTAACTGCATTCATGGCTCTAGTCAGTTGGTTGGATGACTTAATTTATTACCAGTAATAAATTACCAAACAGTGGGTCCAAATAGTGGATATTCTTAAGAGTTTGGCAGTAACTCAATGCAGTTAGTACCCAGTTACTGCCAAATGTTCCTTTACGCCAGCAAGTATGAACATCGGGCCTCAGATTCTTCACATGTGAAATCATAAATCTTACTTCTATTTATTATCGGAGCACCACTGCTTTTGATCAATCGAGAAAGTAATAGTGTATGATCATTTAATTTCTTTGTCCTCACTTAAGAAAATCTCTCGTAAATCTAAAGCTTAGATTTTCGTAAGTTATATTTGCAATTAAATGTTTTTAAAAAGTCAGGAAGAAGCACAGCAAAGGATATTTATCCATCTTGTGCATGAATGAAATTGTGGCCTCTCTCCAGGAATAAGAAGTAATTTTATTAGCAATCATATAATCTAATAACTCAACCAGTGATGGGGAGGCTAATTCAGGAAGTCATTTTTTATAAAAAAATAAATCTGCAGGAAACCCATCATGACCAGGGGCTTTTCCTGGATGCATAAGTACAACTCAATTCACTTCATCTTGCACATCCTGGGTCATGCCAGATATCTCCATCTTGGAAAATTTGTGGAGGAGCATTATCTTAGCAGTTTAAAATGATAAATGGAAGGATAAAGTTCATAAGTCACCAGGCCTGAAAAGCCTTCACCCCAGAATACTACATAGAATTACATAGAATTTACAGCACATAGAAACATAGAAAATAGGTGCAGGAATAGGCCATTCGACACTTCAAGCCTGCATCACCATTCAATAAGATCATGGCTGATCATTCCCTCAGTACCGCTTTCCTGCTTTCTCTCCATACCCCTTGATCCCCTTAGCCATAAGGGCCCTATCTAACTCCCTCTTGAATATATCCAATGAACTGGCATCAACAACTCTCTGCGGCAGGGAATTCCACAGGTTAACAACTCTCTGAGTGAAGAAGTTTCTCCTCATCTCAGCCCTAAATGGCCTACCCCTTACCTAAGACTGTGTCCCCTGGTTCTGGACTTCCCCATCATCAAGAACAATCTACCTGCATCTAACCTGTCCCGTCCTGTCAGAATCTTGTATGTTTCTATGAGCTCCCCTCTCATCCTTCTAAACTCCAATGTATAAAGGCCCAGTCGATCCAGTCTCTCCTCATATGTCAGTCCAGCCATCCCGACAATCAGTATGGTGAACCTTCGCTGCACTCCCTCAATAGCAAGAATGTCCTTCCTCAGATTAGGAGACCAAAACTGAACACAATATTCCAGGTGAGGCCTCACCAAGGCACTGTACAACTGCAGTAAGACCTCCCTGCTCCTATACTCAAATCCACTAGCTATGAAGGCCAACATACCATTTGCCTTCTTTACCGCCTGCTGTACTTGTGTGCCAACTTTCAATGACTGATGAACCATGACACCCAGGTCTCATTGCACTTCCCCTTTTCCTAATCTGCCGCCATTCAGATAATATTCTGTCTTCACGTTTATGCCCCCAAAGTGAATAACCTCACATTTATCCACATTATACTGCATCTGCCATGCATTTCCCCACTCACCTAACCTGTCCCAAGTCCCCCTGCAGCCTCTTAGCATCCTCCTCACAGCTCACACCGCCACCCAGTTTAGTGTCATCTGCAAACTTGGAGATATTACACTCAATTCCTTCATCCAAATCATTGATGTATATTGTAAAGAGCTGGGGTCCCAGCACTGAGCCCTGCGGCACTCCACTAGTCACTGCCTGCCATTCTGAAAAGGATCTGTTTATCCCGGCTCTTTGCTTCCTGTCTGCCAACAGTTCTCTCTCCACGTCAGTACATTACCCCCAATACAATGAACTTTGATTTTGCACACCAATCTCTTGTGTGGGACCTTGTCAAAAGCCTTTTTAAAGTCCAAATACACCACATCCACTGGTTCTCCCTTGTCCACTCTACTAGTTACATCCTCAAAAAATTCTAGAAGATTTGTCAAGCATGATTTCCCCTTCATAAATCCATGCTGACTTGGACCAATCCTGTCACTGCTTTCCAAATGCGCTGCTATTTCATCCTTAATAATTGATTCCAACATTTTCCCCACCACTGATGTCAGGCTAACTGGTCTAGAATTACTCGCTTTCTCTCTCCTTCCCTTTTTAAAAAGTGGTGTTACATTAGCTACACTCCAGTCCATAGGAACTGATCCAGAGTCGATAGATGGTTGGAAAATGATACCAATGCATCCACTATTTCTAGGGCCACTTCCTTAAGTACTCTGGGATGCAGACTATCAGGCCCGGAGATTTATTGGCCTTCAATTCCCATCAATTTCCCTAACACAATTTCCCGCCTAATAAGGATATCCTTCAGTTCCTCCTTCTCACTCGACCCTCGGTCCCCTAGTACTTCCAGAAGGTTATTTGTGTCTTTCTTCGTGAAGACAGAACCAAAGTATTTGTTCAATTGGTCTGCCATTTCTTTGTTCCCCATTATAAATTCACCTGAATCCAACTGCAAGGGACCTACCTTTGTCTTCACTAATCTTTTTCTCTTCACATATCTATAGAAGCTTTTGCAGTCAGTTTTTATGTTCCCAGTAAGCTTCTTCTCGTACTCTATTTTCCCCCTCTTAATTAAACCCTTTTTCCTCTTCTGCTGACTTCTAAATTTCTCCCAGTCCTCAGGTTTGCTGCTTTTTCTGGCCAATTTATATGCCTCTTCCTTGGATGTAACACTCTCCTTAATTTCCCTTGTTAACCACGGTTGAGCCACCTTCCCCATTATATTTTTACTCCAGACAGGGATGTACAATTGGTGAAGTTCATCCATGTGATCTTTAAATGTTTGCCACTGCCTATCCACCGTCAACACTTTAAGTATCATTTGCCAGTCTATTCTACCCAATTCATGCCTCAAACCCTCGAAGTTACCTTTCCTTAAGTTCAGGACCCTAGTTTCTGAATTAACTGTGTCACTCTCCATCCTAATAAAGAATTCTACCATGTTATGGTCACTCTTCCCCAAGGGGTCTCGCACAGCACGATTGCTAATTAGTCCTTTCTCATTACACATCACCCAATCTAGGATGGCCAGCTCCCTGGTTGGTTCCAGAAGCAGGCCGTCCAGCCCAACTGGTCTATGCCCTTGTTTATACTCCACACAAGCCTCCTCCCACCCTACTTCGCCTAACCCTATCTGCATAACCTTCTACTCCTTTCTACCTCATGTACGTATCTAACTTCCTCTTAACGGCATCAATGCTATTCACCTCAACTGTCCCATGTGGTAGGAAGTTCCACATTCTAATCACTCGCAGAGTAAAGAAGTTTCTCCTGAATTCATTATTGGATTTATTCCAAGGTATTTTTGTGAGGAAGTAGCAGAGGTGCTAACTGTAGTGTATTTGCTTCATGGGTCCTTTGCTTAAGAATTTATAGCAACACATTGCTAATAAGAACTGGTTGGTTTATTAACAAAGGTTTAACAATCACACTACATATTACCGGTTCATCCACTAGGCTCACAACTGCATACCTCATCGTGGATGACCTAGACCCAACTGACTGGGGTTTTATTGAGTCTTGTGAACATTACGTGACCAGCTAAGCCACTCACAATGCACAGCTCTCCAAACCTGTGAGCATACTCACAGGTGCATACATTACACGAACCATAATTTTCCAAAATCTTTTGGAATATTTCATGCTATTGTACCAACACACTTTGGCATCAGGCGATAAGATACGAGTTTGTGTATCAATTCCCCAAACTGGGTTCCTATTCTCACTCAGGTGATCAGAGCAAAAGGTCTCAGAAGAAAACAGAGACATTGTTAGACAAATCTTAAAAGTATGTTATAAAAATTATTATTTTTAAAATGTCTTTCATGTAATGCTTTAGGAGACATGTAAAAGTCCCATGTCTGAAAGGTGGTGCTGAGTCATTGGTGGCACAATGGAAAGAACACTGTGCTTTTATTCTCTGCAACCTGCATTCAGCCTGCACTCATGACATGGAAGGAGCCTCTTTCTGATCGATGTAACAGTAAAATAAGTTTGGGTCAGTCTCAATCCAGTTCCCAGTCTGTACAAAGCCACAACACAAATCTACCTCTAATTTGGCAGTCAAAGAAAGACCACAAGGTTGGCTAGTGTGGAAAAAGGAAAAATGCCGTACTGGTGCAGAGGCATGTGACAGACCTGAGGGCCTGGCTTACTTTTGATTATAAGAATCTCCATGTTATATATTCTTTATAGGAATCTGGAGCTATACTAATATCATAACAGCTTTAAAATATATTTTATAATGGCTTTCGGGGAGAGATTTATTTTGTCTCGGTGTTTCTTGGAGTCAGGACAAATGAGTTGACGGTCTCTTCAGACACATGAAATGATATGAATTGGCTACTGCATCTGTAATGGTTGTTTCACCTGCCAGAAAAAAATCACTTGCTCCAAATAAGCACTGAAATAATGCCAAAAAAGGGGTGGAATTTCTCCGCCTACATGTTCATCTTATAATGCTCTAGTTGAACCCACTGCTGTTGAGTAGGTTGCTCTTTTCGTTGTTGCTGTTCCTCTTTCTCATCCTCCGTCCCCACTCATCATCGGCAGTCCCTCGGAATCGAGGAAGACTTGCTTCCACTCTAAAAATGAGTCCTTAGGTGGCTGAACAGTCCAATATGAGAACCACAGTCCCTGTCACAGGTGGGACAGATAGACATTGAGGGAAAGGGTGGGTAAGACAGTGATTGCCACACGCTCTTTCTGTTGCCTGCGCTTGATTTCTGCGTGCTCTCGGCGACGAGAGTTGAGGAGCTCAGCGCCCTCCCGAATGCACTTCCTCCACTTAGGGCGGTCTTTGACCAGGGTCTCCCAGCTGTCAGTGGGGATGTTGCACTTTATCAGGGAGGCTTTGAGGGTGTCCTTGTAACATTTCCTCTGCCCACCTTTGGCTCATTTGCCGTGAAGGAGTTCCAAGTAGAGCGCTTGCTTTGGGAGTCTCGTGTCTGGTATGCGGACACTGTGGCCTGCCCAACGGAGCTGGTCGAGTGTGGTCAGTGCTTCATTTACGCAGGCTGGGTATGTTGGCCTGGTCGAAGACGCTAACACCATCCCCAGTGACATCCCAAGGAACGCGCCCATATTTCATCAATAATGAGCTGAAGCCCCTACACAGTGTTGGTGCTGAAACACCTAAAAATCACTTGTCCACGAGTTTTCCAAACAGCTATAGCAGCCATGATAGCCACGAAAAGCCCGTAAAGTCCACGAGCAGGCTACAAAGACAAACCGGACACTTGCCGGAATGTAGCTCAGGATCCCTTTAAATATAGCTGATTCAACCTGCTTGCCAGCTGTTGACGCCAAGAATCATTGGATGGGGTTAAGAATCCATGAATCCAGCATTCCCAAATCTCAATTTGGGAAAAGGGTCCTTCAATGGGCAATAGATCCACATGTCAATATTTTAATGAGGCTTCGATTGCTTACAGGCTAAAAGTTGCCTGATCCAATATGGCAGCTGTCACATTTCCAGGGGAGATTGGACGTGGAAGATCACAACCCGAAATTCATCCCCTCAACCTAAAAGACTCGCTAAATGGCGATTAATTCTTCCGCCCAGAAATCTCAGTTACGTTGATTCGGGCCGTGCTTCGCTAAAATTTTGCTGCGTAAATGTATGCCCATTCAGAAATGCCATAAATGCCGGACTCTCATATTCTCTGTTCTTTCTGCATGGGAGTGGGGCTGTGCTAATAATCTACGTGTGTTTCTGTAATGGTGAGGTAAGGGTAAAGGAAATTTGCGGATCGTGTGGTTCTGGCATTAAACCGCTGTAAGTCACTTATGTGCGAATTTCCTCAGGAAAACATAGATCTTACACCATTGTTCCAAAAATGATGAGGACATTCTGGTTCTTGTTTTAGCCAGGATAATGGCGGCTACATGTGCCTTATTATATAATGATACTGTTCATTTGTTTTTGTCTTAATGGTGTCAAGCGACAGGGATGATAAGGATATCATTAACTTCAGCATATTCCTGGTGTTGGAAAATTCCAACTTGGTAATTAAGATAATTTATGACGTCTTAATGAGGACAGCACATGAAAAGTGCAATAGTCCTCTGTGCTAAAAGCATGGTTTGGCCACAGAATAGCTCTGCATTTTAATGAGAAACAGGCCCATGGCCTGTTCATCCGAGCCTTTGCCCAATCGGTGCCATAAGTACTGGGACACCAAACTGCATTATTGGGCCTGTAATGTAATGGCTTTTGAAATAAATTGATAGAGTTCTTTCCTTTGAGGTTGTTAAGGATGTCAAAAATCTGGAAGCTATTCTTCCCTCACCAACTGTCTAGATCATCTGTCTTTGCCGAGATATGTTTTTATCCTCCCAAGCTGTGAGCTGGTTGAAACTCTACTGTACACAATTTTCTAGTTTTCCTTCAAATTTGCAGATAGACGATTCCATTTCCTCAATTGTAAACAGGATTTAATTTCTGCTTTAAATGAACAGATCTCCGTTCAGATTGCTTCCAAATCTTTCGAACTTGCCAAATCATGGGAATTCTTAAGTCAGTACACTTCAGCTAATATGGTGATGAACACTGCTGCATTTGGAATTCACTGCCAATAAAACAGCATTAGTTTGATTGATAACCACAAGTGTTTTTTTTTACCTTGAGTGCCTAAAGCATTTTCAGAAATAATTCAGGAAGCAAATTAGGACCTAGAGAGAGATTAATAATAGGTAAATGTGAAAAATTGGATAGGTTATGATAAACTCACTAACGGGCGACTGTCATCATGTCCACGGAAGTCCTCTTATTTCATTTTATTAGAAGAAAACATTGTGAGGGATATTCTAATTCTTGATTGGATTTCATTCAATATGTTTTCGGTTATAATGCCAGCTTGGATTACAGCAGAAACAATGCTGATATCAAAAACATGGAAGTTCTTTGTTTGCAATATTTGTTAAAAATGTGAATGGAAAGATCACAGAATTTGCTGCGCTTAAAATTCTTTAAATAAGAGTGGGAAATATACATACCTTATAACTTGTTGCTGAAACCCAGATTATGTGACCTGTATAAAAAAGAGAAATACTAAAACTTTAGAAATGAACATTCTGCCACAGCGTTGGAGACTGTCTATATCTTGTGGAAATATGCTATAATTAATGGATTCATAAAATGACTGTATACATTGCAAGCTGTCTTGAGGACAAACTTAAAAATGACAGAAAAATGACAGTGATATTTACCTCATTCAAGAGCCATTCAGATTTAATTTTCTTTGAAAACAATTCATGTATAATTCCTGTCAGTTTGTTGAAATGTCATTTATACGTGCAATCAATTAAATGTGGCAGATTAGCATCAGGCACTCATTATAGCATGTCATTCAAGTTCATATACAATGTATTCCGTATGCTGGCCTACAGGAGCTTTTGAAATTTGGAAACTGGTGACATCTACAGATTCTTCAACACACATTTTCTCCTTGAGTTGAAGTGATCTCATGATGAATAAACAAAATTGTCTGCTTTGTTTTCTGGTTTAATATCACCACAAGTTGTAGTTATTTAAGGAAAACTAAAAAAGCAAATGGATTGCTATGATACTGTAACTAGCTCAAGTTCAAAATCCGGATATATACATATATATATAAAGCTAAGCAACAACATTCACAACTGTGCCCACATCCTGCTGAAGAATTTGTTTCAGTGCTCATAAGAAGGTGATGAATAGATCTAAAATTGTGCTTTCATTCTGCACCGTGAAACCGTAAAGCACGCCCAACATAGGAACATCACACATGCGGTTACAAGAACAGGTACAGGCACACTACTGGTAAGTTGAAACACTTTACAAAACAATGCTTTCATTGCAAAAAGGCGAAATACTGCAGATGCTGGAAATTTGAACTATAAACAGAAAATGCTGGAAATACTCAGCAGGTCAGGCAGCATCTGTGGAGAGAGAAAATGCCTTCATTATAACTCAGCACACCCCATTTACAGTAGTGCGACATTTCCATTCACTACAACACTCCATGATCTCCCATGCGATTAAGGAGATGGGTTAGGAAATAAAAATGGATTTTGATGCAAGGAGTTCTGTTGCAAGCGGTTCAGTAAATTGAAGGATACATCATACCGAGCACATTAATAATTCAGGGAAGAGTGATGCATTTAAATTGATATTTTTTAAAACAAAGCAAAAAAGTAAATTAAAATGGTGGAGTTAGGGCAAATAATGCAAAACATATCCTACCATACCCACTGGTCAGCCTTTGCTTGGAAATTCCACTGGGGTTCTACCAATCTCCTGCCGTAACTTTGGTGGGAGTCCGGCAGAACTCCTCGGGAAATGACGAAAATGACTATTTTCAGCTGTTTACCGCACCGATTTGGGGGATCTGCCAATCTATTGGCAAATTTATAGCAGCAGATCGGGAGAACCCCAATGCAATTTCACAACCCCCATATTACTGCCCAAGGGTCACCCAGGTGCAAAGGTGATCTTGAAAAAGAAGCAAGCAGTCAGAGAAATCCTGCCCAGCTTCTGTTAGTCAAAGTGTAAACGGAAAGAATTTGGTTCTTATTATTGATCATTCACTGAAAGTTTCCAGGTAATGTGAATATTAACAGAGCTTATTTGATTATAAGTTGAAACAACTTGCTCTAACCCTGTATATTTAACTGGTGATGTATCGTTTGGAATTCTAAATGCAATTTTGGACACCCTACCATTAAAAAGATATGTTTCAGAGAAGGGCAAAAGGATAGCGCCTTTAAGTTTTATTTCGTCTTATAATACTCCTGTGAAGCGCCTTGGGATGCTTTACCAAGATCGGCGCTATATAAATACAAGTTGTTGTTGTAAGCTACGAAGAACGACTCAAGGAGCTGAGCTTCTTTTCATTTAAGGAAAGGACACAGAGTTAATTTTATCTGCTAAATGGCCAACATGTGAAGCATTCCGGCTGCAAAAGGCCCGAGCCATTTTGAGACTTAGGACTCATTTAAATGGAACTGGTGAGCTACAGGCATCTAGTGGGCGTCATAATGAAGCTCGCCAGATTCACACCGCTTAATATCGAGCTGCCCAGAGGCCGCATAGCCTGCTGCAAGGTAAGTCAAGGGGATGGGTGGGTGTGTGGGGAATCACCATCGTGGAAGGGGTGGGGTGTGGCTGGGGCAGCAGAGGCCTACAATTAATTTTGTGGGGCCGGGAGGAATTCTTAAAAATAATTTTAAAATTGCCTTTTTAGGGACTACTGTTTGAAACATGCAGGTGCTAGGCCCCTGTAAAAGTGGCAGCATGCAGAGCATCGGCAACAATGGGCCATTAAGTCTACCGACCCTGTTTTGAGACCATTCCCTCCCACTTAACACCGATTGTGGCAAGTTAAAATCAAGTGGACATGATTCTACTTGAGGTCACTCAACATAAATGCATGGTGAGACCATCAATTTTTGAGGCTCTGACTGGAAGCAATGAGGTCGTTTTGATTTTGAAAGGATCAGTTCACTGTGATGTTACACTACCAATGCAATTCCTGATTAATATTCTGTTGTATATGCAGACTATGGATGTACTCTCTGTGTAGTCACTGTGTGGTTGCATAAGGTGGAGACTTGTTTACACTGTGTATATACATGCTGGCACCACTAGAGGGTGCAACTGGTGGAGACCGGGGGTTTCCTGCCCTGGTGGCAGGGCCCAGTAGAAAAGGCTGCACACCATGCTTGTGCCTCACTCTGGAGTTTGGAATAAAGGACCAAGGTCACTACAGTTTGAGTCCAACACATTGCCTCGTGGAGTCATTCATAAGTATATTACAGACGTAACAACTCGCGACGAGAATAAGGACTTTCACGCGATATTATGGCTACCTTTGGCACACTAAAAGACTTCGCAGAGGGTGATTATTGGGATGCCTTCACGGAAAGGCTCGAGCAATATTTTGTGGCAAACGACTTGGCAGGGGAGATGGACACATTGGCGGAGAAACACAAGGCTATACTGCTGACCAGTTGTGGGCCCGAGGTTTACTGCCTCTTCAAGGAGTTGCTGGCACCCACGAAGGCCAAGGATAAGATATACGATGAGCTGACTGAACTAATTCGCGACCAATTAAACCAAAAGAGAGCATCCTCACGGCCAGGTACAGATTCTACACTCAACGCAGACCTGAGGGCCAGGAGATTGCTTAATATGCTGCCGACCTCAAGAGACTTGCAGCACCGTGTGATTTTGGCACGCACCTCAACGAAGCATTGTGAGACATCTTCGTTATGGAAATCGGCCACGAGGGCCTCCTTCACAAGCTATTATCTGCTGACACCACAGTCAACCTGCAGAAGGCCATCAGCATCAGTCAGGCGTTCATGACCTCACCTGCAGCACCAAGCAAATCATTCATCCTGTGGACTCAAACCCAGCAAGTACTGTACACAAAAAGAATGGTGCCTTTCACAGGCAAGACTGTAGAACGTGGCTCTGCCCAGGGCAGAGAGCACAGACCTCAGGGTTCCAGAACTCAGAGTCTGCCAAGGGGCACTAATCGAATAGCACCATGCTGACATTGTGGAGGAAACCATAGGGCTCACCAGTGTCAGTTTGCTGTGTATGTATGCAAAGCCTGTAACACGAAGGGCCATCTCCAGCGTATGTGTAAAAGAAATACGACTCACCGTCTAGCAGAGGAGTCGGTAGATGACTTTGAATCCAGCGGGGAGTATGATGATTTAGCCAGAGGGCAGTTCAGCCCCAAGAAGAAGTGTATGGAGTGTATACCTGCACCACCGATTGTCCTCCAGTGAAGATGGAAGTCGAGATAAACGCATTCTAGTCTTCATGGAAGTGGACACGGGAGCGAGCCGGTCAGTGATGAGCCAGGATGCCTTCAAGAGGCTATGGAACGAAAAACAACTCGAGCTGGTTCCAGTACAGAAAAAGTTGCACACCTACACCAAGGAGCTGATCCCTGTCCTTGGTAGTGTGGATGTAAGTGTAATCCATAATGGCGTAGTGCACAAGTTACCTCTATGGATTGTTGCAGGTTATGGTCCAACGCCACTCGGAAGAAGGTGGATGGGGAAGATTCAGTGGAAATGGGAAGACCTCTTCACTCCAGCAATCGATGTCCCCCGTGCTCAGAGGCAGAGCAAAACCTCACCTTCGCTTGGGCCAGGCACCAGAGAACAGACCAGCGCAGCACCTGAGGCACAGACCGTCCATCACGACTGCGTAGCAACGATCTGACCGGAATGACCTAAAAGTACCTTCCCGACTCCAGTGGCAGGACTCCTGGGGAGGAAGATCGAATTCACAGGCACTCTTCCAGCTTTTGTGGCAGAATCGCGGGAGAGAAGGGTCAAGGCAGTCGACCTCGAGGACAGAGGCAAGATGCCGTCCCTGCTGCAGCGAGGGGCAGCGTGTCTGAAAAAAAAGATGGCCACGGCAATATCACGAGGTGCAACGCTGAGGGACCAACACGTGGTGTCTAACAAAGCATTTGACTGGGGTAAAGCCAGCAGGGTTCTCTTAAAGGAGACCTGCAACCAACTGAACTTAAAGAGACATTGTATGCATGGCAATCAATGTAATGAACCAATTAAGATTGTGAACAAAATGTTGTTGCGAGATGTCGAGAATAGAGTGTCCCCAAAATAGCAAGCGAGCAACCTCAGGAGGGTGAAGACACTGATCCTGATACCCTGCCCCAGGTCTATCCCACGCTGCAGGCACCCGATGGCACTATTCGCCACAGACCTGGAAATGAAAACAGCGCCAATACGCGCAGTCGGCCGCCGTTGCCCATCACCCAGGTGGAGACGGCGCAGCCCCCAGACCCAGTCGCTACCTCGGCCATGTCTGGGAGCGAAAGGTCAGAACCAACGAGTTCCCCAAACGGGGCCTGGAACAGCCAGGTTCCCAACACCATTAGAGAGCAGGCAGAAGTTTCTGCAGTCCTCAAAGGAGGACAGGGAGGCCACACACATCTGTGGCTCTGCCCAGCACTAGGCAACAGCAAAGGCCCTGAGTCCTGGCTAGGTGAGCGAACCAAGCCCATCCCGCTAACAGGGGGCGCAGCGCCACCATCAGACAACTAGGACCCCATCCGGTTGCTCTGGAATTGGCATCCTTGCATACCTGTACTGCTACCTCAGTACTGACCATGACTGAACCATGAATGCAATCTACCCAATCCTGGCGCACGAGAGTAAAACGTAACGAATGTAGGTCACTGAATCAATGTGTAACAATACAAACTGTAAAAAAAAAGTTTTTTTCTTCCTTTCTTTGTATTTGCACTGTGTCCGATCCAGAATGTTAATGTAACGGGCCAGCTGCATGATCTCACAGTAGCGGGGGGGGGGGGGGGGGGAGGGGGTTGGCGGAATGGATGCATGTAGCCATGGACACACACATGGATCACATCCAGAACCCACTGGAACCTCCACTGCATCATCGAACCATCTAACCTGGTAACCACCACCCAATGTTGTGGCAAAAGGACTTGGGGGCTAACAGGGAGAGAGCCAAGCCAAAACACAGCCACGGTGTAAGGGCTATTGGCACTTAAGTCTGGGGAGAGCTAAGCCAGAGCACATAGTGCAAAGGTAATTGGCACAAAGGACTTGAGAGGGAGTGATGTTGTATAAGCAGACTATGGATGTACTCTCTGTGTAGTCACTGTGTGGTTGCATAAGATGGAAACTTGTTTACACTGCGTATATACATGCTGGCACCACTAGAGGGTGCAACTGGTGGAGACCAGGACTTTCCTGCCTTGGTGGCAGGGCCCAGTAGAAAAGGCTGCACACCATGCTTGTGCCTCACTCTGGAGTTTGGAATAAAGGACCAAGGTCACTACAGATTGAGTCCAACACATTGACTCGTGGAGTCATTCATAAGTACATTACAGACATAACATATTCAATCAGGTGTAAATTCAGCAATGAATTGGTATTATAACATAAGAACATAAGAAATAGGAGCAGGGGTAGGCCATACGGCCCCTCGAGCCTGCTCCACCATTCAGTAAGATCAAGGACTCAGCTCCATTTCCCTGCCCGCTCCCCATAAACCTTATCCCCTTATCGTTTAAGAAACTGTCTATTTCTGTCTTAAATTATACAATGTCCCAGCTTCCACAGCTCTCTGAGGCAGTGAATTCAACAGATTTACAACCCTCTGAGAGAAGAAATTTCTCCTCATCTAAGTTTTAAATGGGCGTCCTCTTAGTCTAAGATCATGCTCTCCAGTTCTAGTCTCCCGTATCAGCGGAAACATCATCTCTGTATCCAACTTGTCAAGGCCCCTCATAATCTTATACATTTCGATAAGATCATCTCTCATTCTTTTGAATTCCAATGAGTAGAGGCCCAACCTACTCAAACTTTCCTCATAAGTCAACCCCCTCATTCCCGGAATCAACCAAGTGAACCTTCTCTGAACTGCCTCCAAAGCAAGTGTATCCTTTCGTAAATATGGAAAACAAAACTGCACGCAGTTTTCCAGGTGTGGCCTCACCAATACCCTGTACAACTGTAGCAAGACTTCACTGCTTTTATACTCCATCCCCTTTGCAAATAAAGGCCAAGATTCCATTGGCCTTCCTGATCACTTGCTGTACCTGTATACTATCCTTTTGTGTTTCATGCACAAGTACCCCAAGTCCCATTGTACTGCAGCACTTTGCAATCTTTCTCTGTTTAAATAATAACTTGTTCTTTGATTTTCTGTGCCAAAGTGCATGACCTCAAACTTTCTAACATTATACTCCACCTGCCAAATTTTTGCCCACTCACTTAGCCTGTCTATGTCCTTTTGCAGATTTTTGTGTCCTCCTCACACATTGGTTTTCCTCCCATCTTTATATCGTCAGCAAACTTGGCTACGTTACACTCAGTCCCTTCTTCCAAGTCATTAATATATAGATTGTAAATAATTGGAATCCCAGCACTGATCCCTGCGGCACATCACTTGTTATTGATTGCCAACCAGAGAATAGAAACATAGAAACATAGAAAATAGGTGCAGGAGTAGGCCATTCAGCACTTCTAGCCTGCACCGCCATTCAATGAGTTCATGGCTGAACATGCAACTTCAGTATCCCATTCTTGCTTTCTCGCCATACCCCTTGATCCCCCTAGTAGTAAGGACTACATCCAACTCCTTTTTGAATATATTTAGTGAATTGGCCTCAACAACTTTCTGTGGTAGAGAATTCCACAGGTTCACCACTCTCTGGGTGAAGAAGTTTCTCCTCATCTCGGTACTAAATGGCTTACCCCTTATCCTTAGACTGTGACCCCTGGTTCTGGACTTCCCCAACATTGGGAACATTCTTCCTGCATCTAACCTGTCTAAACCCATCAGAATTTTAAACGTTTCTATGAGGTCCCCTCTCATTCTTCTGAACTCCAGTGAATACAAGCCCAGTTGATCCAGTCTTTCTTGATAGGTCAGTCCCGCCATCCCGGGAATCAGTCTGGTGAACCTTCGCTGCACTCCCTCAATAGTAAGAATGTCCTTCCTCAAGTTAGGAGACCAAAACTGTACACAATACTCCAGGTGTGGCCTCACCAAGGCCCTGTACAACTGTAGCAACACCTCCCTGCCCCTGTACTCAAATCCCCTCGCTATGAAGGCCAACATGCCATTTGCTTTCTTAACCGCCTGCTGTACCTGCTTGCCAACCTTCAATGACTGATGTACCATGACACCCAGGTCTCGTTGCACCTCCCCTTTTCCTAATCTGTCACCATTCAGATAATAGTCTGTCTCTCTGTTTTTACCACCAAAGTGGATAACCTCACATTTATCCACACTATACTTCATCTGCCATGCATTTGCCCACTCACCTAACCTATCCAAGTCGCTCTGCAGCCTCATAGCATCCTCCTCGCAGCTCGCACTGCCACCCAACTTAGTGTCATCCGCAAATTTGGAGATACTTCATTTAATCCCCTCGTCTAAATCATTAATGTACAGTGTAAACAGCTGGGGCCCCAGCACAGAACCTTGCGGTACCCCACTAGTCACCGCCTGCCATTCTGAAAAGTACCCATTTACTCCTACTCTTTGCTTCCTGTCTGACAACCAGTTCTAATCCATGTCAGCACACTACTCCCAATCCCATGTGCTTTAACTTTGCACATTAAACTCTTGTGTGGGACCTTGTCGAAAGCCTTCTGAAAGTCCAAATATACCACATCAACTGGTTCTCCCTTGTCCACTCTACTGGAAACATCCTCAAAAAATTCCAGAAGATTTGTCAAGCATGATTTCCCTTTCACAAATCCATGCTGACTTGGACCTATCATGTCACCTCTTTCCAAATGCGCTGCTATGACATCCTTAATAATTGATTCCTTCATTTTACCCACTACTGAGGTCAGGCTGACCGGTCTATAATTCCCTGTTTTCTCTCTCCCTCCTTTTTTTAAAAAGTGGGGTTACATTGGCTACCCTCCACTCCATAGGAACTGATCCAGAGTCAATGGAATGTTGGAAAATGACTGTCAATGCATCCGCTATTTCCAAGGCCACCTCCTTAAGTACTCTGGGATGCAGTCCATCAGGCCCTGGGGATTTATCGGCCTTCAATCTCATCACTTTCCCCAACACAATTTCCCGACTAATAAGGATTTCCCTCAGTTCCTCCTCCTTATTAGACCCTCTGACCCCTTTTATATCCGGAAGGTTGTTAGTGTCCTCCTTAGTGAATACCGAACCAAAGTACTTGTTCAATTGGTCCGCCATTTCTTTGTTCCCCGTTATGACTTCCCCTGATTCTGACTGCAGGGGACCTACGTTTGTCTTTACTAACCTTTTTCTCTTTACATATCTATAGAAACTTTTGCAATCCGTCTTAATGTTCCCTGCAAGCTTCTTCTCGTACTCCATTTTCCCTGCCCTAATCAAACCTTTTGTCCTCCTCTGCTGAGTTCTAAATTTCTCCCAGTCTCCGGGTTCGCTGCTATTTCACTTCCTTGGCTTTAATACTATCCCTGATTTCCCTTGATAGCCACGGTTGAGCCACCTTCCCTTTTTTATCTTTACGCCAGACAGGAATGTACAATTGTTGTAGTTCATCCATGCGGTCTCTAAATGTCTGCCATTGCCCATCCAGTCAACCCCTTAAGTATCATGAACCATTTTTCCCGATTCTCTGTTTTCTGTTAGTGAGCCAATCCTCTAGCCACACTAATATATTACCCCAACCCCGTGAACTTTTATCTTGTGCAGTAACATTAACATTAATGTGGGTTCACCATCAAATGCACTTGGGGTGAAGTTGTCAAGTCATTCTACCCAGCAAGTCAGTGCACCCCAAGTCCATCCCATTGAGGTTTTACCCTCAGTTCTCTATTTATTTGTCCTCTTGTCTCCTTGGCTTCCCCCCTCCTCCCAGAGATCTGGACGCGAATAATCTGTCTATCAGCACGTATGGGTGCTACTTCCATCTATTGCAGGATATCAACACCAGCTACTGTGGTTAGGGCCATGCAAACAACATATTTTGGGCTTCTTTCATTTATTATTAAAAAGAGGTCAAGCAGATGAAATGATTAGACCAGAGTGAAAGCAGAAAGAAGAAGGGCGTGGATGTGGGCATGAATCCTACAACCACTTGGACTTTACTGCTTCCAAATTGTTCCTGGCATAAAACCTGCAAGAACAGTTTGTTTACTTTATGCAAGAAATGATTTGGAATGTAGAAATTAGTAAATCTAGATTGGCAAATAGAAGCTGGATTTAGGCAAATGGTAAGTTTGTCTGACCTTCAAATGCAAGAAGCAATGAGGCATCAAAGAGCTAGCAGCTTATGCCAGTTCAGTTTTGCTAATTTTAACATACGGGTAAACTAATTCTGAAATTCACAAATAATTAATTGGATGATCATTAACAGAAATCAGAGGAAAGGTTTACATTCAATCTGGCCTTGATTTACCTTCAAGTTTTACTGGTGAAGTGTTCGTGGTTTTCTTTATTCCATGTTTGAGGGCAGCCTGACTCCCCCTGTTGGCTGGATATGTATTTTAGGTGCATTTAAGGGTTTATTTAAGAGTTCAAAACTGAAAATAAACCTTTTTTGATTAAAAAAAATATTATCAACAAAGTAACACAAATCAAAGCAACATATTTTAAAAAGAAGAAAAATTTAAAAACTGGGACACTGGAAGGAACTTACCAGACATGGGCAGTATCCATTTCTTTTCATTGCTCCTGTCCATCATTACAGGACTTGCAGCCTAATGTATAAATGCCAGTGCTGCTTTGTGCCATGCTTAAAACCTGCCACTATAAAAGAGTATAAGAATTGCTTAATAAATGTGCCCAACTTTGTACTTGGGCTAATAGATAATGATAACTTGTCATCCAGCAAAATTGACAAACTGTTAAATTTAGGAACATTTTTCACTGAACATTCTGACCAAATTTTAAATAAATATCTTTGAAGCATTGTGAAGGGTCAGTGAAATGAAAGTGAATTGGACTTTTGTGTTACAGGTTTTTGTTTTTTCCTGTACTTATTTTATGCTGCAGCAATTGTTTTTCAAAATGTGTGATTGATGCTCCTGGGAACACAGCTGGAATTTACTTGGACATTTGACATCAGCTTGGCTGAGTAATAAAGAATGAGCAATCAGAAAGATATGATGTGGTTTCTTTGATATTTTTATGTAGTCTCTCAAAACCAATAGCAGTGCTATTTTTGTGAACAAGTAATTATGTGGTACTTTCACCCATTTTTTTGTTTCTTCACAAACCGCATTATGTCCGGTTTAAAATGTTGCATAAGGCATCAAGGAAACCACCAATGTGTTTTGCTCATTATGAGTCAAGTCAAATTAACTGTTACTTCATTCCTGGTGACTAAATTAAAATGGCACTATATAGCCAATTGTTACTGTTATTGACAAATTCTCAGTTGAGGCAAAATATAACTAATATCAAATCAGATTACAATAAACCATCTTAATAAAACTTACAATCGATGAAGACTGACAATTTGCATTTAAGTAAAAGAACTGTTCGATTTTAATAATTAATTTAGAATGTATAAAAGTAAAAAGTTGCTTTCAATAAATCTAATTGCTAGGATATTTCTTATTCTGTTAGGAGTTAACCAGGTTGCAATTCTCCACTGACGAACATTCATTCAAATTTATTTTGAATTTACCCAAATTTCTGGACATAATCAATAGCTATTGGAATATCAACAAGTTCCATTCATCCACCTCCCTCCTCATTCTCCCCAATAGGTAATTTATCAATAGATAAGAGAACAAATCCTAAAATCAATATTACTTTAAACATGTCAATCAATTAAATATTCAGTGAGGTCAGCATGCCATACATTAATAATGACTCTGGAAACATAAGTATTCTTCCCACATCATATTTTATTTACATTTCCCGCCTTGTTTTTGATCATTCCATGTGTTGGACCATGTCCCGACTGAAGAGTGGGTAAGTAAATTAAAAATTGTCATTTTTGTGTGTACATCCTTCTATGGTCTTTCCCATCTCTATGATCCTCTCTAAGTGTAAACCCAAACTCTCTGTTCCTCTGATTCTAGCCTCTTGTATATCCCCCCACTCTTCACCCTATTAGCAACCATGCCTTCAGCTGTCAAAATCCACGCTCTAGAATTCTCTCCCCAAACTTCTCCACTTCCATTTCCTCCTTGAAAACCCTTCTTAAAACCTACTTCTTTAGCCAAGTCTTTTGGTCATCGCTGCTAATCTCTCATTCTTTGGCTCAGCATCCATTTTTCTTGTGCATCTGTGAGGTGCTTGGGGACATTTTTCTACATTAAAGATGATATATCAATGCAAGTTGTTGTTTTTGGTCTTTGGCTCTGCCAGTGGTGTTGTTCAGCTAGCCAATAAGAAGTGTCCTAGAAAGCAGCACAGTAATCCTTCCTTATACTGGAATGCACAACTGCACAACTATAGGTTCACTTCTCGGTATTTGACTGAGATAAGGCTATCCTTTTATTGTTTTTAAAAAGACTAGCATCAGACAACCTATATCTTGCATTTTGTATACATAGTTACCAGACTCCATTTTTGTATCACTAACTGAACAGTAGCATTTAATAATACAGATCACTTCTGGTGACAATTGCTCACAATAGGTCAAAGGTTACACTGCTATGAAGTGGGGGTGGGGTGCTGAGTGTGGAAGTAGGGGAATGCTACACATCTCAATTGACAACCTTCAACTGACAGTGTTTTCTCATTCACTCTCAGGATATGGGTGACGGTAACAAGGCTAGCATTCATTGCCCATACTTAAGAAGGTGGTCGTGAGCTCACATCTTGATCCGCTGCCATCCATGCGGTGAAGATACTGCGACAGTGCTGTTAAACATAGAAACATAGAAAATAGGTGCAGGAGTAGGCCATTCAGCCCTTCGAGCCTGTACCGCCATTCAATACGATCATGCCTGATCAAGCAACTTCAGTACCCCATTCCTGCTTTCTCTCCATATCCCTTGATCCCTTTAGCCGTAAGGGCCACATCTAACTCCCTTTTGAATATATCTAACGAACTGGCCTCAACAACTTTCTGTGGTAGAGAATTCCACAGGTTCAAAATTTTCTGAGTGAAGAAGTTTCTCCTCATCTAGGTCCTAAATGGCTTACCACTTATCCTTAGACTATGACCCCTGGTTCTGGACTTCCCCAATATCGGGAACATTCTTCCTGCATCTAAGCTGTTGAATCCCGTCAGAATTTTATGTTTCTATGAGATCCTCTCTCATTCTTCTAAATTCCAGTGAATATAAGCCGAGTCGATCCAGTCTTTCTTCATATGTCAGTCCTGCCATCCCGGGAATCAGTGCACTCCCTCAGTAGCAAGAATGTCCTTCCTCAGATTAGGAGACCAAAACTGCACACAATACTCAAGGTGTGGTCTCACCAAGGCCCTGTTCAACTGCAGTAAGACCTCCCTGCTCCTATACTCAAATCCCTTCGCTATGAAGGCCAGCATGCCATTAGCTTTCTTTACTGCCTGCTGTACCTGCATGGCTACCTTCAATGACTGATGTACCATGACATCCAGGTCTCGTTGCACCTCCCCTTTTAATAATCTGTCACCATTCAGATAATAATTTGCCTTCCTGTTTTTGCCACCAAAGTGGATAACCTCATACTTATCCACATTATACTGCATCTGCCATGCATTTGCCCATTCACCTAACCCGTCTCAGTCCCCCTGCAGCCTCCTTGCATCCTCCTCGTAGCTTGCACTGCCACCCAGCTTACTGCAAACTTGGAGATATTACATTCAATTCCTTCACCTAAATCATTAATATATATTGTAAATAGCTGGGGTCCCAGCACTGAACCCTGTGACACCCCACTCGTCACTGCCTGCCATTCTGAAAAGGACCTGTTTATTCCCACTCTTTGCTTCCTGTCTGCCAACCAGTTCTCTATCCACTTCAATACATTACCCCTAATACCATGTGCCTTAATTTTGCACACTAATCTCTTGTGTGGGACCTTGTGAAAGTCCAAATACACCACATCCACTGGTTCTCCCTTGTCCACTCTACTAGTTACATCCTCAAAAAATTCTAGAAGATTTGTCAAGCATGATTTCCCTTTCATAAATCCATGCTGACTTGGACCGATCCTGACACTGCTTTCCAAATGCGCTGCTATTACATCTTTAATAATTGATTCCAGCATTGTCCCCACCACCGATATCATGCTAACTGGTCTATAATTCCCTGTTTTCTCTCTCCATCCTTTTTTAAAAAGTGGGGTTACATTAACTACCCTCCAATCCATAGGAACTGAACCAGAGTCCATGGAATGTTGGAAAATGACCACCAATGCATCTACTATTTCTAAGTACTCTGGGATGCAGACTATCAGGTTCTGGGGATTTATCAGCCTTCAGTACCTTCAATTTCCCTAACACCATTTCCTGACTAATAAAGATTTCCCTCAGTTCCTCCTTCTCGCTAGACCCTCGTATTTTCAGGAGGTTATTCGTGTCTTCCTTAGTGAAGACAGAATCAAAGTATTTGTTCAATTGGTCTGCCATTTCCTTGTTCCCCATTATGAATTCACCTGATTCTGACTGCAAGGGACCTACATTAGTCTTCACTAATCTTTTTCTCTGCAAAAACTTCTATAGATATGTGAAGTCAGTTTTTATGTTCCCTGCAAGCTTACTCTCATACTCTATTTTCCCCTTCCTAATTAAACCCTTAGTCCTCCTCTGCTGAATTCAAAATTTCTCCCAGTCCTCAGGTTTGCTACTTTTTCTGGCCAAATTATATGCCTCTTCCTTGGATTTAACACTTTCCCTAATTTCGCTTGTTAGCCACAGTTGAGTCACCTTCCCTTTTTTATTCTTATGCCACACAGGAATGTACGATTGTTGCAATTCATCCATGTGATATTTAAATGTCTGCCATTGCCTATCCACCGTCAACCCTTTAAGTATCATTCTCCAGTCTATCCTCGCCAATTCACATCACATACTATCAAAGTTTCCTTTCTTTAATTCAGGACCCTAGTCTCTGAATTAACTGTGTCACTCTCCACCTTAATGAAGAATTCTACCATATTATGGTCACTCTTCCCCAAAGGGTCCCGCATGACCAGATTGTTAATTAATCCTCTCTCGTTACACAAGACCCAGTCTAAGATGTCCTGCTCTCTAGTCGGTTCCTCGACACATTGGTCGAGAAAACCATCCCTTATACACTCCAGGAAATCCTCCTCCACAGCATTGCTACTAGTTTGGTTAGCCCAATCAATATGTAAATTAAAGTCACCCATGATAAGTGCTGTACCCTTATTGCACCCTTAAGTAAAGATTTCCAGGATTTTGGCCCAGCAATGATGAAGGAACGAAAATATATGTTCAAGTCAGGATGGTGTGTGACTTGGAGGGAAACTTGCAGGTGATGATGTTCGCATGCATATGTTGCCATCGTCCGACTAGGTGGTGGAAGTTGTGGGCTTTGGAGGAGCTGTCGAAGAAGCTTTCATGAGTTATTACAGAGAATCCTGTAGATAGTACACACTGCAGAGCTGAGCTATGCCAGGCTTTATGACGTCAAGCCCACAGACCGCGCGGCCTCCCAGTCTTTCCTGTCATCTATCTCGGAAGTCTTAGACGACAGTAGCAGGAGAGTCTGGACCACCTGCTAACTCTGGACGATGGACAAAGGCCATCCGGCCCTTCGAGATGAGTAAAACTCCCGGAAGCGACAGCTTACCAGTCGAGTTGTATTCGGCTCTGTGGAACTGGATGGGTCCAGACCTGCTGGAAGTGTACAAGGGTATGCTTCTGGCCAGCAGCATGTAAGAATCGATGAGGAAAGGCATCATCACCCTCATCTGCAAGCAGAAGGAGGAGAGGGAGGAAATCGAAAACTGGCAGCCCATTTCACTGCTCAATGTAGACTACAAGATCCTGTCAAAGGTCATCGTCAACAGGGTCAAGTCTGCTCTTGAGCTGGTGATTCACCCGGACCAGACTTGCGCTGTCCCCGGCAGGAATAGCCTCGCGCTACTCAGGGATACGATCACCTACGTGTGGGACAGGAGGGTGGACACCTTCTTAACCAGCTTAGACCAGGAGAAGGCCTTTGACAGGATATCGCACATGTACCTGATGGACGTGCTCTCTAAAATGGGGTTTGGGGAGGGTATCCGCAATTGAATCCAACTGCTTTACACAGACATCAGTAGCACAGTTCTAATCAACAGGTGGGAAACTGAAAGCTTTCCGATCAGATCTGGAGTCAGGCAAGGTTGTCCTCTCTCCTCTGTCTTGTTTGTGTGCTGCATCGAGCCCTTTGCCAAGTCCATCAGGAAGGATGCGGGCATTAGAGGGGTGACGATCCCCGGCAGCGGAGGCGCTCAGGTCAAGACCTCCCTGTACATGGACGACGTTGCCATCTTTTGCTTGGATCTGCAGTCGGTCTGCAGGTTGCTCACAATCTGCGACCAGTTTTAACTGGCCTCGGGAGCGAAGGTCAATCGCAGCAAAAGCGAGGCCATGCTCTTTGGCAACTGGGCCGACCGATCCTTTATTCCCTTCACCGTTAAGCCAGATTACCTGAACGTGTTGGGAATATAGTTCAGAGCAGACGGGACATGCGCCAAAAACTGGGAAGAGCGTATCGCCAAAGTGAAACAAAAACTGGGATGGTGGAAGCTGCGCTCCCTCTCCATTGCAAGAAAGAACCTGGTCATCAGGAGTGAGGTGCTCTCGGTGTTGTACATGGCACAGGTCTGGCCCATCTCATGCTCCTGTGCTGCGGCAGTCAACCGGGCCATCTTCCACTTTGTCTGGAGGTCCAAAATGGACCGTGTCCACAGAGACACGATGTACAAATCTCTGGACAGTGGAAGGAAAGGATGTTCCGAATGTGGCCCTCACCCTGATGGCCACCTTTGTGTGTGGCTGCATCAAGCTGTGCATAGACCCTTCGTACGCAAACACCAAGTGTCACTACGTGCTGAGGTTCTACCTGTCCCCGGTGTTGCGAAGGATGGGTCTGGCCACGCTGCCACGAAACGCCCCCACCAGTTGGACCATGCCTGTCCACTTGTCCTTCGTGGAAAAGTTTTTCAGAAAAAAACCCTTTGACCACAAGGCCATAAAGCAGTGGTCGGCACATAAGGTCCTGGACGCCCTACGAAAGGAGAGGGTGGACCCTGTCGGGTGGTTCCCCGAGCAGACTGTCAAACTCATTTGGCAGAATGTTTCATCGCCATGGCTTTCACACAAGCACCAAGACGTAGCTTGGTTGGCGGTGAGGAGGGCCCTACCCGTCAGATCCTTCATGCACAGCCGGGGTTTCAGAGACACGACACTCTGCCCCCGAGTTGGCTGTGGTGCGGACATCTCCTTCGGGATTGCTCCTTTGCAAGGCAGGTCTGGAAGGAGATGAAGTGAATGCTGTCGAGGTTCATCCCAAGCAGCTCCGTAACACAGGACTCTGTGCTCTACGGGCTGTTCCCAGGGACACACACCGAGACAGACATCATCTGCTGCTGGAGGGCCATCAACTTGGTGAAAGACGCACGTTGGTCTTGCCGAAACTTGCTGGTCTTCCAGAGCAAGGAGATGTCCACGTCTGCGTGTTGCAGACTGGCACAATCCAAGATCCAGGAGTACGTGCTGAGGGACACACTAAAAATTGGTGCAGTCGCTGCAAAGGCACGGTGGGGAAGAGCCACAGTTTAAAGCCCTTCCGCCACGGTAAACCCAGGGGATGGAATCAGTATAAAACTCCCCTCGGGCTGTTCTTGTAGACTTTTTGTATACATTGAGCACTATGATCTGAAAACACCTATGTAGTGCCATGTATAATGCAAGTTCTGTTTAGTAATGCATGTTGCAAAGAAATGTAACTGTACCGTATAGTGCCACATGTAACGTAATTTGACGGCTGTATTACAATGTATCCTGGATTGTACTGAACTGTACCTTGAAATGTAAAGCAAGCAAATGTATTGAACGGAACTGCCGTCAGCATCCAAATGTACTGAACTGCTTTCCAATGTATTGTGCAAATTTTTATATGAATAAAGTATACTTTGAAATAAAAAAAAATTATTGCAGAGCTGAGGTACTAAGCTATTTTCCGATGTATTGTGAAAATTTTATATGAATAAAGTATATTTTTGGGGAAAAAAACACTGCAGAGCTGTAGAGGCTGAGGGCTATCGCTGGGCTCATTTCACATCACTGGGCTATCGCTGAGCCGAAAATCGCGATCCAAAAAATGGGTGAAGTTCTAGCCTTCATGATCGCTAGAATATTGTCCATTCTTTGGATCGTGATTTTCGGCTCAGCGATAGCCCAGTGATGTGAAATGAGCCCAGCGATAGCCCAGCGATGTGAAAGGCAAAAGCTTCCCTAGCAACGGCCTTCTGCGCATGCATGGTTTTTTTCTTTTGGCGGACAGCTTTTGCCGCAATTCGGGAGGTTAGGGGTCATCCATACATGCGCAGAAGGCAAAGGGAGGGGGAGAGAGAGACAGAGAGGAAGGAGAGGAAGGCAGAGGAAAGAGAAAGAGCAGGTTCACATTAAATAATACATAAAAAAAGCAGTTTTACTGAAAATAATAGAGAAAAAACAGTTGTACTGAAAACAATAGAGAAAAAGCATTTTAACTGTAACTGTCACCAATGTAAGTTCAGGCAAAGCATTCATTTATGAGCTGCTGACACAACAGTTTTGCAGCCGCTAACTC
This sequence comes from Pristiophorus japonicus, assembly GCF_044704955.1. Classification (NCBI taxonomy): domain Eukaryota; kingdom Metazoa; phylum Chordata; class Chondrichthyes; family Pristiophoridae; genus Pristiophorus; species Pristiophorus japonicus. Next base: position 34,167,622 of record NC_091988.1, on the reverse strand, counting down.
CCACGGGGTTTTTCCAGTCTTGCCGGGGCGGGGACATGGGGCCATGGATTCATTGCCAGGCTGATTGCCTTCCCCAAGGTCCTCACCAGCCTCCTCCTCCTCCTCATCTGTCTCTTGCACCTCCACTCCTTCCTGAGGTGGACCGGCAACTCCATCTGGTAATTGTTGTCTTCTCCTTATGGCTAGGTTATGCAACATGCAGCACACCACAATAAACTCAGTGACCTGGTCAAGGTGGTATTGTAGGCTGCCTCCAGATTGGTCCAGGCATCTGAAGCGCGGCTTGAGCACTCCAATTGTCTTTTCGATGATATTGCGTGTAACTATGTGACTTTCGTTGCTTCCATCTGGGGATTACGCAGGGGAGTCATGAGCCAATGGGCAAGGCCATATCCTTTATTCCCCAGCATCCAACCATGATCTTCTGGCTGACTATTAAACAGGTCTGAGATAGCGCTCTCACTCAGGATGTGCGCATCATGGATGCTGCCTGGAAATGTAACATTAACTGCCATGGTAATTTGGTTGTGGTCGACAAAGAGCTGTACATTCTGGGAGTGGAATCCCTTTCGGTTACGAAACACCTCTGTGTTCTGTAAAGGTGCTTTCCGGGCAATGTCCATGCAGCCTATTGCTCCCTGCAACTTGGGGAAGTTTGCTATTCTCTAGAAACCCAAAGCCCTCCTGGTCTGTGCCTCCCTGGTCATAGGGAAGCTTATAAAGTCCATCCTGTGAGTGTAAAGGGCTTCAGTCACTGTTGAATGGAGCAGTGTGTGGCGTGCTGAGAGATATGGCAGATGTCACCAGCTGAAGCCTGAAAGGAGCCCAATGTGTGGAAAGATTGTGACGTAGTAACCTTGACCTCAACTGGCAGTGCAGTCCTGATAGTGCTGGTAGGCTGCAGACCTCTTTAATTGGTCCCTTCACTAAACCCTTCACTTAACTCAACCTCAGACGCCAGCAATTCAGCAGTTACAAATAATGGTAGAGAAGCTACAGGCCCCATCACTTATCACTATTACTATCACTGTTAATATAAATGCCATTTCTACTACTAAAATGCCCTTTCCAATAAAATAAATATAAATAAATATAAATATAATTAAATATATATATAATTATAAGTATGAATATGAGTGGATCTAACAGTAAAAGACCCTTAAATAACTCAAATTATAAGCACCTGTTTAAGCAGCCTCCTCTCTTCTTCCGACATTCAAAATAGCGTCCGTAGAACCGAGTTCTGTGAGGAAGGCCAGGGAAAAGCAACTATTCTCCAGCGATGTTCTCGGTGAGCGATCAGCCCGGCGATGTGTCGGCGATGTGTCAAAAGTTACGCTGGGCGATGTGCGGCGATCACCTCAGCGATCACCTCAGTGATGTGAGCCGAAAGTTGGGCAGGTAATTTTCCAGCGATGTTCCGCCTAACTTTGCACTTTTGAAGCAAAATGAGCGATAGCTTGCCGTTTTGGGCAATATATGGGCACTAACCCAGCGATGTGAGTTGGAAAGCCTAGCCCTGAGTCTTTGAATATATTTAAGGGGCAGATAGACAGATTTTTGAATGATAAGGGAGTCAAGGGTTGAGGCCAGGATCAGATCAGCCATGATCTTATTGAATGGCGGAGCAGGTTCGAGGGGCCAAATGGCAACTCCTGCTCTTATTTCTTATGTTGTTATGTTCTTATGTAATCATGAAAGGCACTATATAAATGTAAGTCTTTCTTTCTTTCTTTTTGCTAGGGATGACTCCAGCCACAGATGTTTTTACCCTTGATCGCCATTGACTTCACTTTTACTAGGGCTATTGGGTGCCACACTCAGTTGAATGCTGCCTTGATATCAAGGGCAGTCCCTCTTATCTCACCTCTGAAATTCAGCTTTTCTGTCCATGCTTGAACCAAGGCTCTAATAAGGTCTGGATCTGAGTGGTCCTGGTGGAACCCAAACTGAGCTTCAGTGAGCAGGCTATTGGTGAGTGAGTACCACAATAGCATTGTTGATGCCTCCATCCATCACTTGGTTAATGACTATAGGATGATAGGATGTTAATTGGCTGGGTTGGGTTGTCCTGCTTTTTGTGGACAGGTCATACCTGAATAATTTTCCACTTTGTCAGGTAGATGCCAGTGTTATAGCTATACTAGAACAGCTTAGCTAGTTCTGGAGTATGGGATCTTGTCGGGACCTGTAGCCTTTGATGTACCCAGTTCACTCAGCCATTTATTGATATCATGTAGAATGGATCGAATTGGTTGAAGACTGGCATCTGTGGTGGTTAGGACCTCAGGAGGAGGATCATTCACTTGGCACTTCTGGCTGAAGATGGTTGCGAACGCTTCAGCCTTGTCTTTTGCTCTGCCATCATTGAGGATGGGGATGTTCATGGAGCCTCCTCCTCCTCCTCTTAGTTGCTTAACTATCCGCCATTATTCAGACTGAGGAACTTTGCCTTGATTGGCTTTAGGATCACTCAGTTCCATCTACAGCATGCTGCTTCCACTGTTTAGTATATATGTAGTCCTGTGTGGTAGCTTCACCAGGTTGGCAACTCATTTTCACATGTGCCTGGTGCTGCTCCTGGCATGCTCTTCTACACTTCTCATTGAGCCTGGCTTGGTCCCCTGGCTTGATGGTGATGGAGGAATGAGGGATAAATGTAGAATTTACCAATATCTCGCAAAGATTCCAGGTACCTTTCCCCTACAGAGGAGAAAAATCCCTTTCTGGGCTTTTAAAATGAGTTTAAAGGGGCAGATGAAGCCTGCGGGGGATAAAAGGGGATGCATTCATGGAGACCCCCCCCCCCCGCCAGTGTTTGGACTCATAGGAAAGGGAATTCAAAATGGACCTAAATTACAGAAGCTTGAGATCCCCTGAACATCTATGGGAAGGAGCATATCAATTTTAAGATTCTACAACATTTTGGCTGCGAAAAAGAGTTACCAAATACAGGAGGTGGGGCCAAATTCATGTATTAAAGACCCCAGACTGTCTGGGGGAACTATTCACCCTCTAAGAGATAATCGAATTACCCAATCAAGCACAATGGAAATCATGGTCAAGAAACTGGACAATCCTAAAACAATGCAAAACCAGTGATAGCACATTCTCACACCCTAATCAAGTTACTGCTGACAAAGGAGACATTTGAAAATCAATGGACAGTACAGTTTAAACAGAGCCCAAGAGATTTGATGGGAGATAACGGAGCCTTTTTTTGGGATATATCTATCCCCCAGTTTTTACCAGCAAGGAGCAGCACGCAGACTAGCAGAACACAGAAACTAGCAGAAGACAGGAGAGAAGCAGAGCACAGACTGGAACACAGACACAGACACAAGCAGCTGGAGCTGGGGAGTGAAGAAATGGAGCAGTGAAGGAAACTACTAGAACTCATCAAGAACTGACTGAGCACGAGGCCCACGAAACGGAAGGTTGTCAGCAACCAAATTGACAAACCCGGGCTACGACAACCAGCAAAACGACCAACCGAAACCAAATCAGCAAAAACTGAAGAATCGACCTTTATTTCCAGTCTACAATCTACTTCTGAATGACCAACGGGTGAGAAATTACCAAAAGGGACTAACTAAAACTATTCCTAACCAAAGAAAGTGGGTACTTACCCCAAACATCCGAAACACAAATTACTGCATCAACGGACGCACCCCAACCGAAGACTACGCAGTCCGAAGTCCTCTCCTCCATCCGGGGTACGGCTCGCCTAGAAGGCCAAGTGCAGCAAACCCCGAAACCGCGATTCACCGGCAACTGTCTAAAGGGATTGGTGAGCATGGCCCCTGAACCCACAGAGCTATAACTTAGTTAGTTAGGGGAATTGGGAGGGGGGAGGCTGGGATAACTTGTGTAAATGTATCTGCATTCTCCTCTTTACCCCATTTAGAGTTTAAGCTGTATTCTTTCCCCACAGACTGTAATTGGACAATTTATTCAACGTGCTGTACTCTTCAGTATGTATTGGTCTGTGTGTGTTATTAAAGGTGTGCCTTTTTACTTTTTAAACACAATAAAGCCATACCTGCTTCCTACCTTGAAACCGATTGTCTGTCCAAGTCTGTCACAGTCCCTTCATAATTCCAGTGTCTAGAACCAAGGGTGTGGGAGCGATTCGGAACCGCTCATATAAGATCAGAAGGGAAAGCTGACCCCCTGCAAACCACCCCTTACAATATGCCGGGCAATGAAGTCACAGATTGTGGTGGAATATAATTCTGATGCTGATGATGGCCCACAGCTCCTCATGGAAACCCAGCTTTGAGCTGCTAGACCTGTTCTTAATCTATCCCACTTAGCACGGTGACACGATGGAGGGTGTGAAGACGGGACTTGGTCAGAGTCCAATGACCTCATAGGATCTCAACCAGCATTGAGTGGCCTAACCAGAAGACTTTAAAGGGACCGCTTGAAGCCATTTAAAAAAACCTCCCCACTTTTTTTTTACTGGGGCAAAAAGGAGGAGCAGGAATGCCCTTCCTGACTCCACAAAAATACTCTGACCCACTGCCAAACCCCCTCATGCAAATGAGGCCCAATTCTCAAAATGGCTCAGGCCTGACAGCAGTTATAAGGGACGGGGGATGGGCTCACTCCATCCGCTGACCGGCCAATGAGCTCCAAACGTTAAAATGATTGAGGTATAGAACGTTCACTACCCATTACTTCAGATGCTGTGGAAGTTACATTTTCATTTTTAATTTCTATAGTTCAGTAACTACACATGTAATCATATCTGATTGACATCAATGTTGCTTACTTTGTTAATAGATCATAATTCTTCAAAGTCAGTAAAAAAGGGATTGAGTTCCTGCTGATTATATTACTGTAATTGATAAATCATATTTTTTTTTTTAGCCTTTCCCTTGTTACTGAATAGTGTAGGTTTACTTTCAGCCTTGTACATTGCAGGGTGAACAAGATGGTTCTCATCATACATTTAATTATATTACCTGTACATAAATGAACCGTAGTTAATTCTATAAATTAGTGGACACATGGATCCAAATCTTGCTTTACATTTCTGCATTGAAAACATATTAATAAACAGTGGTCAAGTTTCTCTATAAAATGATACTTCGTTTTCTTCAAATATGCCTGCAGTGCTCAGGTGAATAAAGACAATGTGACATACACTGCCAGAAGCTGACATTAAGCCTCGATTTTCCAATCAACATTATTTTAACACTGGTATTAACCTATTTATTTTGAACAGGTGTTAAAATAATTCCAATTGGAAAATCGAGGCTTTAGGCATATGTTGAGTCTTGGGAATATTTAGGAGTAAATGAGGCCTAAATTCTTCAATGTCCAAACTAGGTGCATTTCCGACAGCTCACAGTGATGGCATGCCAAAAGAGAGAGGACTGAAGTAAATTAATCCTCAGACCTCATCAGAATAAATTTGGCGAGTTGCTGACTTTTAAAGGTAAAACTCACTGGGGTCTAGTTTTAACATCATTGCACCCATTTTATGGCCCTAAAACAGGCACAACAATAACCAGTTTGGCCGGGCAGAGGCCCACACCTGATCTGTACGGGAGTTGGAGCCATTGCTAAATTGGTTGGGGCCTTTTTTTATGCAGCCTGAAATGAATGCAGGTCTCATTTCAATATTGAATTGAGGCTCTTGCACTCCTTTCAGACTTAGGCTCCTAAATTTGTTTGCCCAAGTCGGAGCTTGTGATCCTCAAACTCCAACTGCCATTTCCGGGCCTAGAGCTGCCCAATTAACGTTCCTTAAAGGGGCCGCAGAAGGGCACTCAGTAAAGGCCTAAAAACATGGAAACTTATTAGTATTTTGTGGCATCAGAAGGAGGAGACGTGCTTCACCTGGCTACACAAAACAACAGCGGGCTATCGGCCCTTCCTCCTGGAATTATTTCTGGTCCCCTTTGCGGGCCAAAATTTAGGTGGTTCAAGTTTAAGTTGGGGTGCCTTATTGGCGAATGCAGCTCACCTGATGTATTCTGATGAGTCGCCATCCCAGCTAGCTGCCGGAATCATGTCTGGTTTGGGGCACTAAGCAATTTAGGCCCCGCACCTTTATCTGTGCTGAGCTTTACTATAGGTGTTACACTTATAAAATGCTGCCTAAATAGATTAAAATGTGCATCCCAGGTGCATTGAGTTTTTGTTTTTACTTAATTTCAACTAATTTATCACAAAAATGTACAGTAGTTTACATCAATGATTTCTGTACCTGGAAAAAAACAAGGGGAATGTGGGATTGCTTAAAAGTAATTGTTGTTATAACTTGGAGTATGAGATTATGTAGTTAAAACCAGAAGCCTTCTTGCTTGGATTGGCAATCATTTATTGTCAGTGGAAAGAACACCACATCCTGAGAATGTAATCTAAGCTCCATTGCATGTGCAATATTTCAATTTCACCACAAACCAGTAAGCTTGGGTTTATAAGAAGTCTTTTTTACTGTTGCCAGTTTACGTCTTAAAACATTTTTTCTGACTGTTATGAGTATTCTAAAGTTTGTTTCTTTTAATGTCAATTACCTACCAAACTATGAAAGATTTCCATTTCTTACCATTTGCTTATTGCGAATATAACTGTCAATATTTATTATTATAAAAAAGATAGCTGATTTTTAATAATCTTTCCAAACTGTGCCAAGAGCCATGAGGCAATAGATGATAAATTAGGACACTATTTGAACATTAGGCTGTACAGCTAAAAGAACTAGCAAGTTAACAATGATGGATGTATCCCTGGGGCCCATTCATTTGTAAAAGAGTAGCCGTACTATTAATAAATTGATGTTTTAGTCAATGTACACCTGGACAATCTTCATGCCACAGGAATATTTCCAAACTTGACTTGAAAGTAATAGCATAAGGATGAAAAATATTATTGATACTATTTGCCTCTACTTTTCTGGAATTCACTCTCCCAAAAGGCTACGGATGCTGGGACAATTGGAGCTTTCAAGACTGAGATCTTTTGTTTTTATTTCACAGTCTCAGATTAAGGGGTTGGCCATTTAGGACTGAGCTGAGAAGAAATGTCTTCACTCAGAGGGTGGTGAATCTTTGGACGTCTCTACCCCAGAGGGCTGTGGATGCTCAGTTGTTGAGTATATTCAACTCAAAGATCGCTAGATTTTTTAATATTAAGGGAATCAAGGGATATGGGGATAGTGCAGGAAAGTGGAGTTGAGCTAGAAGATCAGCCATGATCTCATTGAATGCGGATGTCGGAAGCTGCGTGGAGCAGAGGTCAGAAGCAGGGAGGAGCAGAGATCGGGACCAGTGAGATCTGGATGTCGGGACCAGCGAGGTCTGGTGGTCGGAAACGGAGGGGAGAACGGACGAGGCACGGAGAAGCGGCGAGATCGGAGCCCAGAGGTGAAGCAGTGTGAACAAGACCAAGGAAAGGCGCAATACGGGCCAATAGCGAGGCTGTGAGGTCGTGAGGCTCACATTGCGTACTATGAATTGCATGTAGAGAGAGGTCCTGTGGGAAGGAGGAAGGAAGGAGACAGTAGGTGTATGTTCAAGTTTGTGTGTATGTATTGGCACATACAGCAGAGCCTGGTTCTCCAGTCGTCTTGGATCCCCTTGCCACTGGACCAAGACCTTGCTCCGTCAAGCCCATGTGGTGGCTGGTGTGCAACGGCCACCCCAAGTTAAAAGAATTCACGCACAGACTGTTTAAAATGAGTTCATCAGTCACCTGAGTACTCATTTTTAGTCATCCTTGACCCCGAGGGACTGCCTATGATATTGAATAGCGGAACAGGCTCGAGGGGCCGAATGGCCTACTCCTGCTCCTAATTCTTATGGTCTTACGATAGATTTTTATTCAGTAATTGTATCAAAAGATTATGGAGTGATGGCGTATAAATGGAGTTGACGTACAGATCAGCCATGATCTAATTGAATAGTAGGCTTGAGGCCTACTCCTGGTCCTATGTTACACCGTTATACAAATGCTTAGATGGTTAAATTTCCCTTTACGAGGAACATGTTTTGATACAATACAAATGTTCCCCATATGGACTGTGATTTATGCCAGGAGACATCTTTCATTTTACAACCATTTCTTTGATGAAAACAAACAGACTAGGAGTTTAACAGAGTTCATAGATCTCTTGTGAGCTGAAGCTTTAAAGTCTTGATCCTTCTTGCATCCTCCATTCATTGCCCTTCATGGTTCAGCTTCGAAGTGATTGGAATTGTCTATTCTACCATCTGTTAATCTGCATATGTTAATATTTCAAATAACGTGTTACAGCCACAAGCAACTCTTTGACGTAACTGAATTCTGCACAAAGGCATTGAAATAAACAAAGGGAGCCTATTTAAGCCAGATGTTTACTACTGAATACACAAATGAGGTTGTTGCATGCAACAAGTTAAATACATTAGTCATTAGAGCAAAGGATCATCACAATGGAAAAGCTATTTTAAATTGTGTTTACTCTATCTGATTTACATAAAATAAAGAAAATGCACCCCAACTGTTCACAACTCACTGGTAACATTTAATAATTGATCAATTCATTATGAAAACAAAACCAAGTTTAGTCTGGTCTCCTGAGTGTGCTCATTATAATTCGTCATATTTCAGAAACATAAAGGCAAATTATTGGCTCGAATTTTGCGGTCAGCAGTGAAGTTCGCTGTTCATCATGCTGACAGTTGCCCACAGAGTGTTTGCAGGTTTTTGAGTGGCAACTTGTGGTATTAGAGATCTTGTTCTTCATGGCACCCTCCAAAGGGGATCTGTGAGCAGTACAAGCAACAACATGGCTCTTCAACCAATCGGTTTGAAGAATCCTCACTGAGACACACGGGAGAGTTTTAAACCCAAAAAACAGGTGGGTTGGGTTCGGTGGGAGGTTAAAATGTTAAAATGTGAATGTCGACCCCAACTCGCTTCCAACCTGCCCACCTCTGGGTTTAATGGAGGCAGCACTTTAAATATTATAATGAGGCTAGAAGCCTCTGATTTAATCTGATGTGCAGGTTTAACTGTGGCCGGCCGGGAATCCTGGGTCTTGGGATTCCTGGCAGCTGGGGCGAGTTGAGGACAGCCTCAGGGAGCAATTTGTGGGCCAGGAGAAGTAGGAGTGATTCTTTCCTGCTCCCCAAGCTCCCCACCATCATTTTCTCCATACAAACCCCCCAGGTCGGAGATCGGACTCCAGAGAAACAGGCCATTCAGCCCAACAGGTACATACCAGTGTTTATACTCCACATGAGCCTCTTCCCATTCCTCTTCATCTAACTGCATCAACATATCCATCTATTCCTTTCTCCCTCATGTGTTTATCTAGCTTCCCTTGAATGTACATATGCTATTTGCCTCAACTATCCCCTGTGTACCGAGTTCCACATTCTAACCACTCTGAATAAAGAAGTATCACTGAATTCCCTTTTGGATTTATTAGTAACTATCTTATAGTTTATGCCCCTAGTTCTGCTCTCACTCGCAAGTGGAGATATCTTCTATACAGCTACCTATCAAATCTTGAAGACCTCTATCAGGCAACCTCTCAGTCTTCTCTCTATTCTTTGAGAGAAAAGAGCCCCAGCCTGTACAATTATTTCCTGATAGGTATAACCTCTGAGTTTTAGTATCATTCTCATAAATATTTTTTGCACCTTCTCTCCGACCTCTATATCCTTTTTGTAATATGAATTTAGTGATCTGTGTATCTGAACCCCAAGATCCCTCTGTTTGGGTATCCCATTTGGCCAATTAATTTGCAAGGAGTACGTGGCCTCCTTATTCTTTCCACCAAAATGTATTACCTCACACTTATCTATATTTGCCAATGACACACCCATTCTGCAAGTTGATTAATGTCTTCCTGTATTTTGTCATATTAACGACATCCACCAATTTGGTGTTGTAATGTATTTGCTTCATGGGTTCTTGCTTAAGAATTCATAGCAACACATTGCTATTAAGAACTAGTTGGCTTATTAACAAAGGTTTAACAATAACACTATACATTACCAGTTCATCCACTAGGCTCACAACTGCACACCTCATCGTGGATGACCTAGACCCAACTGACTGGGGTTTTATTGAGTCTTGTGAATATCACATGACTGGCTAAGCCATTCACAATCCAACAGCTCTACAATTATTTTTTAGTTGATCTGTAAATTAAGTGCCCCCTGATTAAAGAGGGGCACTAAAACCGATACATTAAACAAATTAAACTTTAGACAGTAAACTTAAATCAAATTAAAATTTGGTTGCCGGGGGTGATGATGCACTCTAGTCCCTCCGGCGCCCACCTCTCGCGGAAGGCCGCGAGCGTACCAGTAGACACCGCATGCTCCATCTCTAAGGACACCCTGGCTCGGATGTAACCGCGGAAGAGAGGCAGGCAGTCGGACTGGGCAGACAAAAGGCAGGTAACTATATGCCGGTTAGTTTAACATCTGTAGTGGGGAAAATGCTTGAAACTATCATTAAGGAAGAAATAGCGGGACATCTAGATAGGAATAGTGCAATCAAGCAGACGCAGCATGGATTCATGAAGGGGAAATCATGTTTAACTAATTTACTAGAATTCTTTGAGGATATAACGAGCATGGTGGATAGAGGTGTACCGATGGATGTGGTGTATTTAGATTTCCAAAAGGCATTCGATAAGGTGCCACACAAAAGGTTACTGCAGAAGATAGAGGTACGCAGAGTCAGAGGAAATGTATTAGCATGGATAGAGAATTGGCTGGCGAACAGAAATCAGAGAGTCGGGATAAATGGGTCCTTTTCGGGTTGGAAATCAGTGGTTAGTGATGTGCCACAGGGATCGGTGCTGGGACCACAACTGTTTAAAATATACATAGATGGCCTGGAAGAGGGGACAGAGTGTAGTGTAACAAAATTTGCAGATGACACAAAGATTAGTGGGAAAGCGGGTTGTGTAGAGGACACAGAGAGGCTGCAAAGAGATTTGGATAGGTTAAGCGAATGGGCTAAGGTTTGGCAGATGGAATACAATGTCGGAAAGTGTGAGGTCATCCACCTTGGGGGAAAAAAACAGTAAAAGGGAATATTATTTGAATGGGGAGAAATTACAACATGCTGCGGTGCAGAGGGAACTGGGGGTCCTTGTGCATGAATCCCAAAAAGTTAGTTTGCAGGTGCAGCAGGTAATCAGGAAGGCGAATGGAATGTTGGCCTTCATTGCGAGAGGGATGGAGTACAAAAGCAGGGAGGTCCTGCTGCAACTGTATAGGGTATTGGTAAGGCCGCACCTGGAGTACTGCGTGCAGTTTTGGTCACCTTACTTAAGGATATACTGGCTTTGGAGGGGGTACAGAGACGATTCACTAGGCTGATTCCGGAGATGAGGGGGTTACCTTATGGTGATAGATTGAGTAGACTGGGTCTTTACTCGTTGGAGTTCAGAAGGATGAGGGGTGATCTAATAGAAACATTTAAAATCATGAAAGGGATCGACAAGATAGAGGCAGAGAGGTTGTTTCCACTGGTAGGGGAGGCTAGAACTAGGGGGCACAGCCTCAAAATATGGGGGATCCAATTTAAAACCGAGTTGAGAAGGAATTTCTTCTCCCAGAGGGTTGTGAATCTGTGGAATTCTCTGCCCAAGGAAGCAGTTGAGGCTAGCTCATTGAATGTATTCAAGTCACAGATAGATAGATTTTTAAGCAATAAGGGAATTAAGGGTTACGGGGAGAGGGCGGGTAAGTGGAGCTGAGTCCACGGCCAGATCAGCCATCATCTTATTGAATGGCGGACCAGGCTCGAGGGGTTAGATGGCCTACTCCTGTTCCTAATGCTTATGTTCTTATGTTCTTATGACCCTCTCGACCACCCGCTGCCTGGACCGGTTGATGGCCAACTTGACCATGCCCAGGAGCAGTCCTATGAGGAGGCCTTCCAACCTGCCTGCTCCCCTCCGCATAGGGTGCCCAAAGATCAGGAGTGTGGGACTGAAGTGCAACCAGAATTTGAGGAACAGCCCCTTCAAATAATGGAAGTGGGGCTGCAACCTCACATATTGAACATAAACATGGAACACGGACTCCTCCAGACCGCAGAAATTATAGGCGGCCTGGGAGTCCGTGAACCGACTTAAAAACCGATTGGACGGGACTGCTCCGTGCAACACCCTCCAGGCCAAGTCCCCAATAAATAAAGGGAGGACTCCCACATAGAGAGCACTCCATTGGGGGCCCCCGCCTCCTCCGGATGGCAAGATGGTACGCCATGGCGTGTCTGGACGGCAGATGAGGATGGCAAAGTGGAGAGTGTGCAAGAGCAGCCTGTAGAGGAATTCCCTCCGCGCAGAACTAAAAGGCACGGAGGGGATTTTCCGGAGGAGGCTGAAGTTGTGAGGCGCCGGCTCCCGAGGGAGGTTTCGGAACTTGGCGCCGATGAGGAATTCTGTCCGGACAGGGGTCAGTTCGGACGGGATCGCCCCATGTGCTTGAGCATCCTCGACACACCTAACAGAGTCAGGGCCCAGTGCTGTTTTTAGCGACTCGATGGCATTGGCCGCGCACCGGACATCATCTCAAGATAGATGCCATGCCAGCTCCTCTGGCGCCATCCAGCCCACTCCTCTGCCCTCGAGCAGGTTCCTGGCCCTGGTCATCTTGCCAAACAGCCCTCTCATCCGCCTGCCACCTAAAATCACGCCAACAGCTCTACAAACCTGTGAGCATACTCAGGTGCATACATTACAGGTGTCATTGGCAAATTTTGAAATTGTACATCCAATTCCCGAGTCCAAATTGTTTATGTAAATGGTGAACAGCAATGGTCCCAGCACCAAAACTTGTGGAACACCACTTCCCACCATTAGCCAATCCGCGTAACTACCTTTAACCCCCTATCTTCTGGAATTGACTATCTTCCAGAATACTGCCATTCCGCTTTAAAGCATGTCAGTAGGTTGTCCCTTGCATTTAAGTGGGGTCAATTGGCCATGGCTAAACCTCCCCACTCCATTTGTCCCAACCTTTTCCCCAAACCCAACCCAAATTATTACTCCCACTGTATAAATGATGGTTTGAGCTGCAGATGACTTACCCGAAGAAAGATATCACAATGAGGAGGCCATTTTCTTTGCTGTAGCTAAAGGTTGGTTCTACTTTGCCTGCATATTTATTGCAGTTGTTTGGTGCTCTGGAAGTTTTTTCAAGGCATTTACAGCCCTATTAAGTCAGTTCTGCAAAAAGTACAGTTGTGGACATGGATTTCTCAATCTCTCTTTACTAGGTTCTGAGGACAAGACGGAGGATGAGGAGATGGAACAGGCCATATTGGAAGCTCTTATGGTGAGGTACCACAGAAAATGTATGTTCCTTACACCCAGATACCCACTAACCAGGGTTTACAGATTATGGAGGTCTTACTGCACATTATTACCTTACAGATGTACGCTCCCCAGACCTGCAACCCACGTCCACCAGAAGAATTTGTTTTTACCCCTCAAAGTCACCATCCAGGAGGAGGCTATTCAGATTGTTCCACCATTCAATTAGATCATGGCTGATAAGTATCTTAACTCCATCTACCCATATTGGTTCCGTAACCCTTAAAAACCTTGCCTGTAAAAATCTCCGTTTTGACATTTTCAATTGACCTAGCCACAACAGCTGTTTGGGGAGAGAGCTCCAGATTGCAACTAACATAGAAACATAGAAACATAGAAAATAGGTGCAGGAGTAGGCCATTCGGCCCTTCGAGCCTGCACCACCATTCAATATGATCATGGCTGATCATGCAACTTCAATACCCCATTCCTGCTTTCTCTCCATACCCCTTGATCCCTTTAGCCGTAAGGGCCATATCTAACTCCCTTTTGAATATATCTAACGAACTGGCCTCAACAACTTTCTGTCGTAGGGAATTCCACAGGTTCACAATTCTCTGAGTGAAGAAGATTCTTCTCATCTCGGTCCTTTGTATGAAGGAGTGCTTTCTGACCGCCCCTAAATGGCCTAGCTCTAATTTTAAGGCTATGCATTTAGGGTTCTGAACTCCACCACCAGAGGAAATAGTTTCTCTCTATCTATCCTTTAAACTGCTTTCACCATCTTAAACACCTCAATTAGCTCACCCCTTAATCTTTTATATTGTCTTGAATTTTTTTCCAACTGGATCCTTCCGTGCTAAATCAGATGACTTTGATACATTTGGTCAGGCAGCAGCTCACCATTGCATAATGAATCTCGTCGTCAATGTCTGCGCTTGTTGATAAGAGGCTCCCAATGTATGGGAAATGGCCCACGTTGTCCAGGGCCGCACCATGGATCTTGATGACTGGGGAGGCAGCAGGCCACATTGTCCGCAAGCCAGACACAAGACTCCCAAAGCAAGCGCTCTACTCAGAACTCCTTCACAGCCAACAAGCCAAAGGTGGGCAGAGGAAACATTACAAGGACACCCTCAAAGCCTCCCTGATAAAGTGCAACATCCCCACTGACACCTGGGAGTCCCTGGCCAAAGACCGCTCTAAGTGGAGGAAGTGCATGCGGGAGGGCGCTGAGCACCTCGAATCTCATCGCCGAGAGCATGCAGAAATCAAGCGCAGGCAGTGGAAAGAGCGTGCGGCAAACCAGTCCCTCAACAACTAGCTGTCCCACCCGTGACTGGGACTGTGGCTCTCGTATTGGACGGTTCAGCCATCTAAGGACTCATTTTAAGAGTGGAAGCAAATCTTCCTCGATTCCGAGGGACTGCCTATGAGTGAGATAATGGTGACCGATGCTTGATTCAGGTGGAATAGCTATCCAATTCCACAGACTGGTCAGGTACCAACATGTGCCTGGAACAATTGACAGAATACGTATTCAAAGTCTCAAGTCACAAACAGCTGGTGTGTATTTATCCTATACATGAATGTCCGATACCTAGGATGCTGTCAGGATACTTTGATCATGTGGTAGTTTACAATACAAGTTTTGCTGACTCAAAGCCATGTATCAGAATAGTTATTTGGTAATTAGGATAATTCTAAGCAGTTATGGCTTTTGACATAGAATCATAGAATATTACAGCACAGAAGGAGGCCATTCAGACCACCGAGTCTGCACTAGCTCTTTCGAAGAGCAATCCAGTTAGGCCCACTCCCTGCTCTTTCTCCATATCTCTGCAATTTTTTTTCCTTTAAATATCTATCCAATTCTCTTTTGAAGGCTACTATCACCCTATTAGGCAGTGTATTCCAAATCCTCACCATTTGTTGCGTAAATGGTTTTTCCTCATGTCACCTCTGGTTCTTTTGCCAATCACCTTAAATCTGTGCCCACTGGCTATCAACTCTTCAGCCATTGGAAACAGTTCTCTTTATTTACCCTAAACGCTTCATGATTTTGAACACCTCTATCAAATCTCCTCTTGGCCTTCTCTGCTCGAAGGAGAACAACCCCAGCTTCTCCAGTCTCAACTCTGGAACCATTCTAGTCAATCTCTACTGTACCTTCTCCAAAGCCTTCATGTCCTTCCTAAAGTGTGCTGCCCAACATTGGACACAATAAACCAGCTGGGGCCGAACTATGCTTTTTATAGGTTCTGATGAATGGTCATCGACCCGAAACATGCTCTGCTCTCTCTCCACAGGTGCTGCCTGACCCACTCAGATTTTCTGTTTTTACTACAGATTCCAACATTATTTGTATTTTGCTTATGTTTTATATAGGTTTAGCATTACTACATGGCATTTGTACTCTATGCCTCGATTTATAAACCCTAGGATCCCACAAGCTTTATTAACCTGTCCAGGCACCTTCAAAGATTTGTGCACAAACACCCTCAGGTCTCTCTCTTCTTGCACCCCCTTTAAAATTGTACCATTTAGTGAGTATGAGCTCTCCTCATTCTTCCTACCAGAATGCATCACTTCACACGTTTCTGCACTGAATTCCATCTGCCATGTGTCCTCCCATTCTACCAGCCTGAAGGAGATAAAGAGTAATAGCCCTCTTGAAGTCTGTTCTATCTTCCTCACTGCTTACTACACCGCCAAGTTTCGTGCACATTTTGAAATTGTGCCCTGTACCCCCAAGAGCAAGTCACTAATGTATCTCAAAAATAGCAGTGGTCCCAGTAATGAACTTTGAACTCCACTGCTTACCTCTCTCCAGTCTGAAAAATAGCCATTCACCACAACTCCCTGTTTTCTGTCCCGTTGCCAATTTTTTATCCATTTTATCCCATGGGCTTCAATTTGCTAACAAGCCCAATATGTGGTACTTTATCAAATGTCTTTTGAAAGTCCATATACACATCAACTACACTGCCCTCATCCACCCCTCTGTTACCTCGTCAAAAAACACAATCAAGTTAATCAAACAAGATTTGCCATCAACAAATCCATGCTGACTCTCCTTTATTAGTCCATGCTTGTCCAAGTGGCTGTTAATTTTCTCCCAGATTATTGTTTCTGGAAGCTTCCTCACCACCGACGTTAAAATGACTGGTCTGTAATTGCCAGGTTTAACCTTCTCTCCATCAATAAGGTTTCTGCAGACAGAGGCGGACCACAGATATAATGAGGCCCATGTCAGTACAAGCAGTGTCACAGAGCAGAATATAGGCATCTGAGATCTCTCTGTATAGGTGCTGTGGTAATTCAATGGAGCCCTGCAATACAGCCCAGTGAAAGTCGACCGAATCATTGTAGCTTGCCAAGTATTACAAAACATCACAATGAAGAAAGGCTTGTTGCTTCCGGAAGCTGTAGGAAATAATTATGAAGATGAGAGAGAAAGGGCCTCAACATGGGGAGGGTACACAGGAAGGAGATGTCATGATCAGAATTGCCAGCAGCCAGAGAAAGGACCGCACAACTTACACAGCCCACTGCTTTCAATGAATAAAGGTTGACACACCTAATAAATTTAGTTCATACTTACCTGATCTCTGCCCCCAATATCCTCAGATAAAAAGTGCTGATCAAAAGGTTCTATCATTTGTAGAAAAGATTATCAGTGTAAAAAAACAACAGAATAAAATGTCCTTTAATCGGCACCTTGACACATTTTATAAGATTTGATATCTGATCCAGATATTCATTTCTCTTCCTGACCCACTGCAAACAGATGGGGATGTGAAAGACTGGGGTAGATTTTCAACACATGCCCAAAACAGGAACAAAGTGGGCTATGTCTGCCCAAACCTGGCGACACGAGGTACACGGTATTTTGAGGTGTGAGCCTCACTGCCCTAGTAAGGGTGTGCTGTGAGCATTCCTCGCGCTTGTTATTGGCAACTTGCCCACTGTGTCCGGAGAAATCCGAGGGGGCTCTCACAATTTAAAGGAAGGAAGACTACATCTTCTAAGCATAGCTGCCTTTGCTGACTGGAACGACTGAGCTGCCTGTCTGCTGCCTGAAAATATCTGATGTGAGATCCCCCTGCTTCTCTGACAATGCCATGAAGATCCTGATGGTGCAGATGACCAGGAGAAAGGAAGTGTTTTCCTCACAGCAAGGCACAGAGTCTTCCATAGTCACATATTGTCATTAATGATAGCACTGCAACTCTGCAGAAATAACGGCCAGAATCTTTACCTTGGCGTTGGGTTGCATGAGTCCGTGCGGGCTCCTAGAGGGTCAGTGTAATGTATTTGCTTCATGGGTTCTTTTGCTTAAGAATTCATAGCAACACATTGCTATTAAGAACTAGTTGGTTTATTAACAAAGGTTTAACAATCACACTACACATTACCAGTTCATCAAATCGGCTCACAACTGCATACCTCATCGTGGATGACCTAGACCCAACAGACTGGGGTTTTATTGAGTCTTGTGAACATCACGTGACTGGCTAAGCCATTCACAATGCAACAGCTCGACAACTATTTTGTGTAGGAACATTAATACAAGTGAACCCTGATTAAAGGGGGGTCACACTCCAAAAACTTTCAATTAAGTGCCCCCTTGTTTTTTTTTGCTTTTTCTTTTTTTTGAGGGAACCAAAAACAGAAATTAACAATTCAACATAAAGCAAACCTTTGTCAAATCGAATCAAATTAAATCAAATAAAAATTCTGTTCCCAGTTGAAATGATGCACACCAGTCCCTCCGGTGCCCACCTCTCGCGGAAGGCCACTTGCATACCAGTGGACACCGCGTGCTCCATCTCCAGGGATACCCTGGTTCGGATGTAACCACAGAAGAGAGGCAGGCAGTCAGGCTGAATGACCCCTTCGACCGCCCGCTGCCTGGACCAGCTGATGGTCCCCTTGGCCGTGCCCAGGAGCAGTCCTTCCGACCTGCCCGCTGCCCTCCACACAGGGTGCCCAAAGATCAGGAGTGTGGGACAGAAGTGCAACCAGAATTTGAGGAGCAGCCCCTTTAAATATTGGAACAGGGGCTGCAACCTCGTACATTCAATAAAAACGTGGAACACGGACTCTTCCAGACCGCAGAAATTGCGGGCGGCCTGGGAGTCCGTGAACCAACTTAAAAATTTGTTGCACGGGACTGCTCCGTGCACCACCCTCCAGGCCAAGTCCCCGATAAATAGTGGGAGGACTCCCGCATAGAGTGCACTCCATCGAGGACCCCCGTCTCCTCTGGACGGCAAGATGGTACGCCATGGCGTGTCCGGACGGCAGACGAGGATGGCAAAGTTGAGAGTGTGCAGGAGCAGCCCGTACAGGAAACCCCTCCGCGCAGAACTGAAAGGCACGGAGGGGATTTCCCGGAGGAGGCTCAAGTTGTGAGGACAACAGCTCGACAACTCTTTTGGAGTAAAACATAATAAACATTAAATCAAGTGCCCCCTAATCTGGGGAACACTCCAGCCACTTTTCAACAGCCCTTTTTTTTAATGTTTTTTTTAATTTTGTTTTTTTAAATTTTTTTGGGGGCAATAAAATCATATAATTTTACAAGTGCCCCCTATAAAAGGGGAGGGGGACACTAAAACCCGGCAATTAAAACAAATTAAACTTTAAAACATATAAAATCAAATTAAAATTTGGTTGCCGGGGGTGACAATGCACTCCAGTCCCTCCGGCGCCCACCTCTCGCGGAAGGCCGCGAGCGTACCGGTGGACACCGCGTGCTCCATCTCCAGGGACACCCTGGTCCGGTGGTAGGCGCGGAAGAGAGGCAGGCAGTCGGACTGAACGACCCCCTCGACTGCCCGCTGCCTGGACCGGCTGATGGCCCCCTTGGCCGTTCCCAGGAGCAGTCCTATGAGGAGGCCCTCGGACCTACCCACTCCCCTCCGCACAGGGTGCCCAAAGATCAGGAGTGTGGGACTGAAGTGCAGCCAGAATTTCAGGAGCAGCCCCTTTAAATAGTGGAACAGGGGCTGAAACCTCGCACATCCCATAAAAACATGGAACACGGACTCCTCCAGACGGCAGAAATTGCAGGTGGCCTGGGAGTCCGTGAACCGACTTAAAAATTTATTGCACGGGACTCCATGCACCACCCTCCAGGCCAAGTCCCCGATAAATAGTGGGAGGACTCCCGCGTAGAGTGCACTCCATCGGGGACCCCCGCCTCCTCCGGATGGCAAGGTGGTACGCCATGGCGTGTCCGGACAGCAGACGAGGATGGCAAGGTTGAGAGCGTGCAGGAGCAGCCCGTACAGGAAACCCCTCCGCGCAGAATTGAAAGGCACGGAGGGGATTTCCCCGAGGCGGCTCAAGTTGTGAGGCGCCGGCTCCCGAGGGAGGTTCCGGGATTTGGCGCCGATGAGGAATTCCGTCCGGACGGGGGTCAGTTCGGATGGGATCTCCGCCCATGCTTGAGCCTCCTCGATACACCTAACGGAGTCAGGGCCCAGAGCTGTTTTTAGCGACTCGATGGCATCGGCCGCGCGGCGGGCGGCGGACGTGGCCGAATTTAGATGCCGCGCCAGCGTGTCTGGCGCCATCCAGCCCACTCCTCCGCCATCGAGCAGGTCCCTGACCCTGGTCACCTCACCAGCCACAGCCCTCTTGTCCGACCGCCACCCAAAACCTCGGTCGTGGAGGTACGGATTCCCGAGCAGCGGCTCCTGCAGGACAGCCTCCACTCCAGCCGATGGAGAGCTGCGCTTGGTGGAGACTTTGTTCCAGACCCTGGTGAGTTCCTTGTAAAAGACAGGCAGCTCCTGGACGGCGGTCCTGACGCCCCCCAAGCTCACAAACAGGAGCTGAGTGTCGTAGTTGAGGCCGTGCTGCTGGCGGAAGAAATACGTCGCCAGCGCACGCCACCTAGGAGGGGGCTCGACGTAAAGGTATCTCTGCAGGGTCTGAAGACAGAAAGTCGCTAGCTGGGCGCTGACGCACACCAACGACTGACTGCCCTCCCTAAGCGGGAGACTCAAGACCGCGGCAGAGACCCAGTGCTTCCTGTTGTTCCAGAAGAAGTCCACCAGCTTCTTCTGTATCCTGGCGATAAACGCAGGGGGAGGGGTCAAAGTGACCAGCCGGTACCACAGCATAGCGGCCACCAGCTGGTTTATGACTAGCGCTCGACCCCTGTAGGACAGCACTCGGAGCAGTCCTGTCCAGCGCCCTAGGCGAGTGGCGACCTTGGCCTCCAGCTCTTGCCAGTTCGCCGGCCAGGCTTCCTCGTCGGGGCTAAGGTAGACTCCCAGATATAGGAGATGAAAAAATATTACTTCTGGAAGAATAATATTGAAACGCACCAGTTTGACTTAAAGTGTAATGCGCTACCGTTGTGCCACAAGGTCTACAGCACAACAGCTCTACAAATCTGTGAGCCTACTCACAGGTGCATACATTACAGTCAGGAACCTGAAGATATCATGAGCATGTTCTGCACCGCGTATTTAACTCAATAGCTCCAATTATAACAGTCTTGTGCGATTCCCGGCCCAATTAAATGGAGCGGGTCTGATAACAGCACTGATGACTCATTTTCAGCGCAAATATTTAAAACAGCCTTGCATTCATCTCATTTGAAGGTTGATGTAAGAGTGCAGAAGGTTTTTTCCAGAGATCTCAATAACGCAATAAAACTGACCAAACTGTGGGTCATGGAAACAAGACAGGGGGCAGTGCCAAGATTCACCAACACCTCCCTGGAAGTTCTGGTGCAGGCAGTAACAGCACATAGGTTGGTCCTCTTCCCTGGCGATCGACGAAAATTGTTATATATGTAAACTTGTATTTATTCTGTACAGCCACCAGAGGGCTCATTCCCTGGAGTCCCAAGGGATCCCATAGTCCCTTGGGAGCACAGGTATTTAAGGAGGCTTCTCAGGTTAGAGAAGCACTCTGGATACCTGCAATAAAAGACTAAGGTCACACTTTACTTTGAGCTCACAGTGTTCAGTCTGACTCTTTCTGCATACACTACAAAAATGACTACCCAAAGAGACAAAAATGGCATGTCTCGAGAATGCAGAGGAGGTCAGTAGCAGTGATGTCGTAAGGTGGATGTGAATCCGATGCCAGAAAAGACTTGATGATCTCATGAGGTCAGGAAAGGTGAGTGCAATGCCACTCTCGCCTACATCCTTATGTGCCTGTCACCATATCCCCATCACACAGTCTTCCCAAGTGTACACTGCAATAACTCCTCACACCAGCCTACCTTGCCAGTCCAATGAGCTATGGGGCTTTGGGTGAGATGAAATGGCTTGGTTATTGTAGTGCTGCTTTGTGATGTTGTTGGGAGACGGGAAACTTAGTACAGCGTGTGGCAGCCAAATCGGTGCACTGGAGCAAGTTGTAAATCTGGCCAGAGACCATCCTGGGCCTTCTGGGTAGCAATGGCCTTCTCCTACTCATCTTCCATCTATTCCTCCTCCTCCTCTGAAGAGGCTGTGCACTCTGTGCCCTGCTCCTCCTGCAACTCCAACAATTGCTGCTGCACTATGTTGTGCAGCATGCAAAAAACAACGATGATCCTGGCTGGTGCATTCTGAAGGGCTCCTCCAGATCTGTCAAGGCATCTGAAGTGCATCTTCAGCATGCCAGTTGTCAAAATAACACTCCATGGCCTCAGAACTTGGCCTCCTCAAGAGTGTCCTCAGCCACTTCTCCAAGTAGCCGGACGGTAAGTCTGTTTGGAGGAGCGAAGAGCTGAGAGAGGGTGGACTGGCGCAGCACGAAAGTCATGGCTGGGGCCAAGGAATCTGGCGCACACATGCATAATGATCTTTTTATGGTTGCAGATGAGCTGTACATTGAGGGAGTGGAAACACTTATGGTTCACAAACACTCCTGCGTGATGTGGAGGTGCCTTGATGGTTGTTCTGTATGCATGCTTGTATTGTTATATGATGTCTGTAACACTGAATGTACCTTACCCTGTACACACCTTACTGTACACCAGAGGGTGCTGCTGCTGGAGACCTAACGGTTACCTGCACACTGTAGGCAACCCAGTATAAAAGGGAGCTCACAGCTTGGTGTCCTCACTCGAGGAGCTGCAAATAAAGGACTACAGTTTACACAGTTTAAGTACCATACCCTGCCTCGTGGAGTCATTACCAAAGGTGCCTGCATACACCACAACTGGCGACGAGGTCACGAACCACACGCTCAGCATGTTGAATCTTAGCAATTTACCGATGGGGAAGATTGGGATGCTTTTGTAGAAAGATTGGAATATTTCTTCATAGCCAACGACCTGGATGGGGACACACCGGCTACACGACTAAAAAAGCACAAGGCCATCCTGCTTAGCAGTTGTGGGCCCACTATGCATTGTTAGCCCCAGAGAAGACAACCACCAAGAGCTATGAGGAACTTGTAACACAACTACAGGAGCAACTAAAACCAAAAGAAGGCACCCTCACAGCCAGGCACCGGTTCTACACTTACCGGCGAGCCGAAGGTCATGAAATTACTAAGTATGCTGCACATTTAAGGAGACTGGCTACACCATGTGATTTTGGAAACCACCTTAATGAAGCACTAAGGGACATATTTGTCATTGGAATCGGCCACGAGGACCTCCTACACAAATTGCTCTCTGTGGACAGCACAGTCACCCTGCAGAAAGCAATTCAAGTGAGCCAGGCCTACATGGTTTCGGCCGGTGACTCCAAGCCAATACTGACCCAGGACTCTAAACCAGTGAACACAGTGCACCGCATGGCTACTTCTAAAGGAAGAAATGCTGCCCCGAGTCCCGCAACCCTGAGTTTGCCACATGGGGCAAACCGGATGGCCCCGTGCTGGCACTGTGGAGGAAACCACAGGGCCCACCAGTGCCGCTACAAAGACTATAAGTGCAAAGGCTGCGAAGAAAAAGAGCACCTTCAGGGAATGTGCAGAAAAAGCTATACTCACCGTGTCACTGAAGAGTTGGCTGATCACCGGGGCTCTGACACAGATGAAGATGAAGCTGCTCAACTCCTGGAAGAGTATGGGGTTTATATCTGCTCCACCGAAAGTTCTCCGTGGACGATGGGGTCCCAGTTTCCATGGAGATGGACACAGGGGCCAGCCAGTCTGTGATGAGCCAAATGACCTTTGAAAAAATTTGGATGAATCCCGCCACTCGACCAAAACTGTCTCCTGTCCAGGCGCAGCTGCTCACCTACACCAAAGGTAAAATCCAAATCGTTGGCAGCACGGACATCCAGGTCTCCCAGGGCGGTGTGTTGAACAAACTCCCCCTGTGGATTGTTGCCGGAGATGGTCCCACGCTGCTGGGAAGTAATTGGATGAACCCGGTCCAAATCAGCCGAAGTGGCAACGGCCTCCGGGCTCCAGCAATCGACATCGAACATAGATCCATCGCTGCATCTAGAGATCCCAGTGTCCAGCTCGACTGCGCAGCAAAATCTCCAGGACCACACCACGGCGAAATCTCCAGGACCAAAAACTCAAACTCCATCTTCCAGGCCGGGGCAGGACTCCAAGAGGCGAACATCATCGAAAGAAGTAGATTCCCTACATCCATGGCCGAAGCTGAGGAAGAAAAGATCACCACAGCCTATCTGAAGGAGAGCCAGAAGATCGTGGCTGCACCACAAGGAGAAGAACCTAAAACCAAAATGGGTGCGACCAGACCACGAGGGGCAGCATTGGAGAAGCGACACGTGACACCGAGCGGCCAATCGGATTTGAAGGCTCTCTTAAAGAAGACGGGTAACCAAAAAAATTTAAAGGGACAGTTTCAACTTAAAGATGACAGGGACTTTAAAGCTAAAAATGCAGTAAAAGGTTCCAAGTATGATAACGTAACCATGAATTGGGATACTGGTGTAACTAATGTGAAAAATGAAATGAATGCTTGTGTAAGTAAGGATAAGAACAAGCTTGTTATGTGTGATGATTATGATAGAGAGTTTGAAATACCTAATGTAACCATGTCTGGTGAGACCATGATACCAAAAAATGATGCAAATGCTGTTATTAACAATGTAAAGGCAGTCAATAATGTAGACTCTACTATGTATGACCAGAGCCGTGGTGTCATGTATACAGGTAGAATACTGTTAAAGGACACTGGGTTCGACATGGACCATGCAAATGCTAGAGGAATCCCCCCGTGGGAGATCCCCAGGTCCAGCTGGCTACCCGACCATGTAGCCTGGACCTTTGGAACTAGTGTGATGGACACACACACACCCAGTAGGAGCAGACCCACTACAGGGACAGTGGTCAATGGGTAACACAGCCACCACCATTGGCAACCTGCCCCAGACCAGCCCTACACTCCCTGGCCACCAGGGCCAACACCAGGAGCGAGAGGCCAATACCCTCCAGCTTTCCTGGCAAACCCTGGGATGACCAGACTCTCATCCCAATTGGAGGACAAGGAGCCCACACAGTCTTGTGGCCCTAACCACCACCACACAACTACCCACATCACAGAGTATGCACCCTACCCACTGCTGCAATAGCTACCCCACTGAGGGCTCCTACAACAGTGGTCTGTGTGTGAAGGGGGGAAATGTATGAGGCCAGCCTCAAGTACAGGGACCATGCCTGGCACCCACACAATCCTCACCATAACCTCCAATAGTCCACTACTGATCACCTCCCCAGGTCATTACAATAAGGTATGAAAAATGCTTAGGGAGGAGTGTTGTTATGTATGCATGCTTGTATTGTTATATGATGTCTGTAACACTGAATGTACCTTACCCTGTACACACCTTACTGTAGACCAGAGGGTGCTGCTGCTGGAGACCTAAGGGTTACCTGCAGGCAACCCAGTATAAAAGGGAGTTCACAGCTTGGTGTCCTCACTCGAGGAGCTGCAAATAAAGGACTACAGTCTACACAGTTTAAGTACCATACTCTGCCTCGTGGAGTCATTACCAAAGGTGCCTGCATGCACCACATTGGTCACATGAGTGCAGTCGATGATGCCCTGCACCCGTGGGAAGCCAGCTAGAACCGCAAAGCCGAGCGCCCGCTCAGTCATACTGGCTTCATCAGTGGCAAACTTTAGATAATTGGCTGACTTGTCAAACATGGCATCAGTCACCTGGGTGATGCATTGTGGGCAGCTGACTGCAAGATCTTGCAAATGTCTGCTGCAGATCCCTGGAAGGAACCGGAGGCAAAGAAGTGGAGGACGGTGGTAGTTTTGAGTGTAAGGCAATTCCACCAGCTCCTCCGGCAACAGGTCTTCTTGCAGCAAGCTACAAATGTCTGCCACAACCTGGCGCGATAGCCTGAGCTTCCTGAAGCACTGCTGCTCAGTCATGTCCAGGAAACTCATCCTGTGTCTGTACACCCTGTGTTGGGAGTATTGCCTCCGGCACATTGCACCCCTGTGCTGACCCCTTCTCGCTTTTGGAGAATGAGGTCATTGTGGAGAAGGCTGCTGTCGTGTTGTTGGTGCTGTGGCTCGTCTTGCTGGTCCAAGGTGAAATAACATTAGCGGCAGCTATGCTGATCTAATAAATGGTAGGTAAAGTGGAGATCAGAGGGCCAATCCCTCAATGTTGTGATAGTGACCAGCAATATGCTGAGAGTGGCTTCTGAGGTTGTAAACTCCTGACAGCTAAATCTCTGCACAAAATGGAGTCAGGAAGAGCCTTTCCATTAGGCAAGGAAGCAGGTGTAATGTGGGAGCATTTATATGTTTTTCCCAGCTGTCAATTAATGGACTCGCACAAGGACCACTGAGCTTCTGCCTCCCTTTCACAGGTGAGGTGCCTGAGGTTCGTGAATGCCATGCTCAAGAAGCTAAAGCCAAATCCTGATGTTAAAAAGCCTCTTATGGGTCTCTCAACAAGCCTGTAAGTACTTCAATGAGGTCGCCCGCCTCTCCCAAGCGGGTTCGTGATACGGTGGGAAACGCGCCCAAATTGACTGCGGAATTCGGCAGGATGATGTCGGTTTCCCGACGCACTGGCAATTTCCTCGATATTTACCGCTGGCTCGCCCCCAAAGCCGCACGCTCGGCACTGGGAAAATTCCGGCCAACATTACACATACGCGCACACGGAAATATTTTACTGAGCACAATATTTAGAGTGCACTGCGTATGGTTAATAACAACAAAAGCTACAACTGGACTTACCTATGAGGAAACGTTTCTTTTCATAAAGTTAAAGAACTTGACCATAAATTCTACAAGCATAAGTATTTCAGATAAATAAACAGATAGATTCTGAGTATTTCAGACATCAGTTATACTTAAAGGAAAATATTTTTTCTGGGAAGGCAAGCAATCCACTCCTTTGATCTTTAATTCAACAGAAATGGACCTCAATATACAGATTTGAACAAAATACTAATAGAACACTACGAGGATAACTCCATTCAGATGTTTGCCATTTCCATTTCGTGTGTTACTACAGCTGTGTAGAAAAGTATGAATTAAGTACACACAAAGCATATGTACTTAAAGACATTACAAAATAGCATTAAATCTGCATGCAATATATTGCCAATATGCGGGTTGTTACTAAACCTTACTTTTTCCCTCGTCAGCTCATTACAGCCAAAATTTATTTTGTTTCTTTCACACAATAGAATTCCACTGGAACTTAAAAAAATGAAGGCGCATGCAGAAATCCCGAAGTTACGGTCTGTCAGTGACAGCTCTGAAACATGCTGCACTTCCCTCCCTGCACAGAGCCACCAGTCAGTGAAACCTCGTAAATCATTGGCCAGAATCTTTATCTTGGAGTTGGGTTGGGTGCGTAGGGACCACGTAACAGGTCAGCATCCCAAAGATTTGAACAGCGCTTCCTGTACTGCGCTTGAACTCAATAGCACCAATTAATGCACTTCCCGGCCCAATTAAATTGAGCGGGTCTGATGACATCACCAATGACTTATTTTCAGCACAGATATTTAAAGCAACCTTGCACTCATCTAATTTGAAGGTTGCTGTAGGAGTGTTAAAGGTGATTTCCAGAGCTCAAGTTTGCTGAATAACACTGACAATTCTGTGGGTCATGGAGAAACAAAGGCAGAGGGCAGCTCCAAGATTCCCAGATGCCTCCCTGGACGTGCTGGTCCAAGTTGTAAGAGCATATAGGGAGATCGGTGGGTGGGGTGGCTTGACCCATCCACCTCCACGGAGGTGTGTGGGGGGCCTGACCCATCCACCTCCATGGCACGAACCTGGTATTGCAGTACTTCCAGGAACGGTGCAGTGGCTCTAGGCCTTTTGGCTAAGAGCATTGGCGCAGAGTGATCCTTGATGTGTGCAAGGTGACCTCTGGCGTTTGTGATTTGACAAAGAATTGGAACGATTGGCTACGAATTTCAAAAAAAAAAAAATAGGGAGGTCCTCTTCCCTGTGGATGGCAGTAAAAGACCAGCAAAAGATACAGAGAAGGCATAGCCAGACATCGCAGAGGAGGTCAGCAGCAGGGATTGGTAAGGAAAACGTGGATCCAGTGCTGCAAGAGATTCAATGATCTCATGAGGTCAGGAAAGGTGAGTGTAATGCCGCACTTACCTACATCCTGATGTGCCTGTCACCCCAACCCCATAACTCTGCCTTCCCAAGCCTACCCCTGCACATCACTCCTCACTGGTGCACCATCACTCTCTATCTGTACAACTACTCACATCCCCATCTGACCAACCACCACTGACACTCATTCTCATCCTAATGCAATCATAGCAAATAACACCACAGGAGGAGGCCATTTGGCAATGTCACGCCAGTCCTTCATAGTCACCCTCTACAGATTCATTCCATCGCTCTCACTCAAAGTTCTCTTCTTTCCCTCCTTATAGCAGAAGAGAGCACAGAGCAGCAGGGAGAGGCAGCAAACCAGAGGTGGCCTGCCAGTCTTCACAAATTTGACTCCAGCAGAAGAGAAGGCCCTGGAGATCTCTGGAGTTGCAGAGCTACTGGTGATGGGAGATGGAGAGAGGGGAACCTCCCAGAAACCCGGTGACAGAATTAAATCTCGTACAGCCACATGGCATAAAACAGTCATGCAATATGGGGACACAAAGACAGAGGGCAGATGCTTCCCTGGAAGTGCTGGTCCAGGGAGCAAGAGCACATAGGGAGGTCCTCTTCCCTGTGGATGGCAGTAAAAGACCAGCAAAAGAGACAGAGAAAGCATGGCTAGACATCAACATGGATTTGTCAAGGGAAGGTCATGTCTGACTAACTTGATTGAATTTTTCGAGGAGGTAACCAGGAGGGTCAATGAGGGCAGTGCATAGGTTGTAGTATAAAGGGATTTTAGCAAATCTTTTGATAAGGTCCCACATGGCAGCTGGTCATGAAAGTAAAAGCATATGGGATCCAGGGCAAAGTGGCAAGTTGGATCCAAAATTGGCTTAGAGTCAGGAAGCAAAGGGTAATGGTTGATGGGTGTATTTATGAAATGAAAGCTGTATCCAGTGGGGTTCCGCAGGGCTCAGTGCTCGGTCCCTTGATTTTTGTGGTACATATCAATGACTTGGACTTGAATGTTGGGGATATGATTAACACGTTTGCAGATGACACTAAAATAGGCTGTGTGGTTGATAACGAAGGTTGATAATCTGGTTGATAAGCTGCGGACTGCAGGAAGATATCAATGCACTGGTCAGGTGGACAGAACAGTGGCAAATGGAATTTAATCCAGATAAGTGTGAGGTAATTCATTTGGGGAGGTCTTACAAGGCAAGGGAATACATATTAAATGATACAACACTGAAAAGTGTGGAGGAACAAAGGGACCTTGGAGTACAGGTCCACAGAGGGTAGCAGGCCAGGTAGATAAGGTGGTTAAGAAGGTATATGGAATACTTGCCTTTATAAGTCAAGGCATGGAATACAAGAGCAAGGATGTTATGCTTGAACTGTATAAAACACTGGTTAGGCCACAGCTGGAGTACTGTGTGCAGTTCAGGTCAACATATTGCAGGAAAGATATGATTTCTCTGGAAAGGGTGCAGAGGAGATTTACAAAAATGTTGCCCACACTGGTGAATTTTGGCTATGAGGAAAGATTGGAGATGCTGGGTCTGTTTTCTTTGGAACAGAAGAGGCTGAGAGGAGGCCTGATTGAGGTATATAAAATTATGAGGGGACTGGATAGAGTGGATAGGAAGGGTCAACAACCAGGACACATAGATTTAAAGTAATTGGGGGGAGGTTTAGAGGAGCTATGAGGGGAAAGTTCTTCACCCAGAGGGTGGTGGGGGTCTAGAACTCACTGCCTGAAAGGGTGGTAGAGGCAGGAACCCTCACCACATTTAAAAAATACTTGGATGTGCACTTATAGTGCCGTAACCTACAGGGCTATGGACCAAGAGCTATCCAGCCTAATCCCACTTTCCAGCTCTTGGTCGGCCGGTGCGGACACAATGGGCTGGGCTGAAATGGCCTCCTTCCATGCTGTAAACTTCTATGATTCTATGATGTCAGCAGCGAGTGAAATGTCATCATGTGCATAAGGATAACGTTACTCGTTCTCATCATAACATTTCTAATTCTGCTCTTTACTCTACCACAGATCCATCAAGTGCCGCACCCCCCACCCGACTGCCCAACTAGAAGAGGAAGACGACTCCTCAGAGGACGCTTCAGTCTCTGAGGGCGCACCATCACCAGAGAGAAGAGCACCCAGCACCGGTGCAGATATGTACACCTCGGTGGGTCCTGTGCGAGACAGAGTAGTGTTGTAACCTCGTGTTTCTCGTATAATAAATGAACAAGAGCAGATGGTGGAAACGGGGACAGCAGTGGAGACAGCTCGCCGGAGCGTGCAGGACGCTCACAGCACTGCTGAGCTGCATGCAGATGCTGAACCTTGGGCTATCGAGAAAGAGGGTAATCTTGGAGCGGCAGCAACAATTGCATGAGGCATTGGAAACTGTGATGTCTGCAAATGTGCAGAAAATGGAGGAGTCCATCTCCATCTTGCAGATGGTTCCATGGAAAGGATGGCCACCTGCATGAAGCAACAAATGCGGCAGTCCAATGAAAACAGGCTTGCTGTGAACAACAGATTTCAGATGCTCATTGGCCTCATCTCAAGGAGGGATATTAACAAAGATTTGGGCGTTCATGGGCCCACTGTTGTGCAGCAAGATGCTCTCCAGCTTCTTGCTAGCAGGGAAGTGCGGGTGATCCATGAGAGGTGTCATGTATTCTACATGGCCACTGTTGGTACTATCTCACGATGTGCCACCAGAGGGCACAGCAGTGGGAGACTCGTAGGTTACCTGTACAGGTATGCCTGGCCTAGTATAAAAGGTGGGCCACCAGGTGTGATCCTCACTCTGGAGTTAACTAATAAAGGACTACAGTCACTACAGTTCCAGTACAACATACTGCCTCGTGGAGTCATTGTTGGAGCATCTAAGGACACAATAACTGGCAACAAGATTACGAACTTCCACGTGGAAATGGCTACCCTAGGTACGTTGCAGCAGTTCACCGATGGTGATGATTGGGATGCCATTGTGGAGAGGCTAGAACATTTCTTCACAGCAAATGACCTGGCAGGAGACACCCGGCCGCACTGGCTGATAAGCGCCGCGCTATACTGCTAACCAGTTGTGGGCCCAACATGTAGGGGGTGGTGTGTGGGGTCATGTTCACCTCTGACATTCTGAGCGATTCGAATCGCTCACACTCCCTGGGTTTTCGACTCTGGACTTATTTGGGAGATGTGATAAAGTGCAAGACAGCTGGTTTGGTGCAAAAGAACTTTGGTTTTATTAAAGACAAGAAAATACAATGTCAAACTTATAATTACTTGAATAAACAACAGTACATCACACATTCAAAGGGGTTACAGTGAATAGTACACCTCCCACCTCCCAATACCTAACACTGACTAGATTAGACTCCAGGGCAAACAGGGACTATGCTTACCAATCCTTTACTGGTAGTTGGCGGTGGTTCTCGATTTCAGGGTTCACTGGATTCTGTAGGTTCTGTTTGCCGTACCCCGAATGTTAGAGAAGATTTCTTACTGCGCAATCTTCAGTTGGGTGGTGTCCGCTGATGTGGTAAGGCGCGTTTTGGACTTATGAGGTAAGTACCCACTTTCTTTCGTTAGAAATAGGTTCAAAGTATCTTTAGGTAATGTTTTCACCTTTTGGCAGTCAGGCCTAGGTTGTAGAGTAAAAACTTTCGATTCTTCAGTTTCTTCCTTGTGGAGTTTTGTTTCGAAGTTGGTCGATCGCAGTGCTTTTGGTGGTACCACGTTGGCTGTGGTCGGTTGCTGCTGCGATGGTGATGCTCTTCCTTCCTTTTCGATAGCAGGATGTCGAGGCTGGAGAAGTCAGTTAAAAACTGCTGCGGTGGTCTCTCTCCCTTCTTGAGGCTCTATGATGCTAGGCTGCTGTGTGCATACCTTCATCTAAGCATCCCTAGCAGTGTCTTCTGAGGCAGTAGCATAAGCATTGCATACCCTTTGTTAAAACAGGACCCAGTTATACCTTTGGAGCTGTTCTAATCTTCGTGCCAAATCAGCCCGGATTCTTTGTTTAATTTTGGCGGGCTTGATATTTCTTTGTCAAATTTGGCGGGCTCATTAAATGTTAACCTGTCTCGGATGTGTCGATCTTCTAAATCTGTTTCTTGATGGAAATATTACCTTTGGTATTTGCAGTGTCTGTGCTTGGGGTTTTCATGCAGGCTGGATGTGCCATTGTTATTATGTATGTGCTGGAATAATTTTCCAGATCAGGATGATGGTTAGCTATCTCTGGGTTAATTGTTGCTATGTTAATGTCTCCTGGGGAGAAGGGTTTTCGAGTATCCGCAATTCTCCAGACAATTTGCTTTAGTTTCAATCCCCCAGACAGCTTCAATACTCAAAACTGGCTTCTTTGAAGGATAGTTCCTTTAGTTCTTAGCCCTGCCCACACAAACTCAGTCTGCTTTGTAAAATCCCAAATTCGATTAAAGTTCGTAGTTTCTTCCATGTGCACTTTAGGATCTCAAACTTTCTGGTAGATAGTTCCAATTAAATTTACTTTCCAATGAGTCACTGGGGGGGCGGGGGAGGGGGGAGTTCTCCCACGAATTTTGCAAACCGTCAGACCCCCCCTGTGACACTCTACACACTTGAATGTCATGCTAGGTGAGCAAAATTCCTGATCACCCGAGAGTCAACCTTCCCTGTATCTATCTAGCTAAAACTTTAATGTGCATCCCACTTTGAATTGCAATGCAGTTTACAGGAAAATACAGTCATTACAATTCTGTTACAGCATAGAGGCGGTCCGACACCCCTTCATCACTCTGCTTTTACAGTAAAATAAAGGTACATAGTCAAATCCATTTTTAAGTAATATTCTTACAACACTCAATTCCTGCGTTTTTACAGCAGGTAAAATTAAAACAAATCAAACATGGTAATATGGTCTTACCCCTCGTCGTGCGATCCCCAAGTTTGGCCAGGGAGCGTACAGCACCCTTTGGTGCCTGACCTGACGGCCTCTGCATTTCACTCGACAAGTGAGGCACCATAAGTAAAGAATAATCGCGAGTTGACAGACAACCAAAATGTGGGAAGCTATTCTGATCCCGGCAGGAACTTCTATATTCCTGAAAATATCCCACCAAGGCGGAATTGTGATCTCTAGAATCTTTCTCCCTATCTCAATTGTTTTCTGTTCCAGAGTGTAGAAATGTTTTTGTTAGATAACTACAGCTGCTAGCAGAGCGGTAAGATGATCAGGTTGAGGGGGAATTTCATAGCCAAAGTATGCAACATAATCCTGCAGGTTTGTGATGTTTTCTCTCAGTGAAGTGAACAGTGGAGGGTTCAGGAATGGGGACATTCCATTCCTGGGCCACTTGAACTGATGCCTCAGGTTTAAAGCAAAAACTGCTGTCACTCACCGGACAGCAGAGTGTCCATGCTGGTAGTGGGGTGCACTGGTGACGACACAATATGTTCTCACCCCCTATGTATGCTGCCTAAGGAGGAACATGGTCTTGTGCCATTACATCCATGGTACAGTTGATAGGCTGTGCGCCAGCAGCTTTAAACCCGCACTGTGGTTTAGAATAGGCATTCAAGTGCTGGGGACACAGTATTATGTGTACACCCCGGCTCCGGCACCCGAAGAGGTCAGTACCCGTCATAGCGTGCTCCCACTTTATGACATAGGGTGGGACCTCCTTGAATGACCCCAATGTTTTCCACCCTGTATACCGGCACGGGTCGGACTGTCCCACCCATGACCGGCATCCTTCGTACTATCCCCATGGTGGTGTGATTAGATCTCCAACAATCTACTGGGACAGGGTAGGCTTCAGGAGCTAGGCGGAGCTGGCACGGGCTTAGTGAATTACTGTACAGGTGGAGGGCTGCGAGGTGCTTGTTACTGATCCAGGAGGGAACTAAACCTTGTTTTAAATCCTCCAGGTTGTTGCGACCCTCGCCCAACAACCATGCCCCATACAGCACACACACCTCGTTCTGTGCAGCCTGGTCTAAAGCATTCCTATCCTCCCGTATGAGTGCATTCACTGTCTGTGCATGTTTTTCCAGCTCAGCCACAATTTCTTTTAAATTGACCATCATAGCCTGGTCCTCGTGTAGCTCTGAGCCTACTACTGTGTTTTCTTCTTTTAGGATCTTTCTCAGTTGGTTCTTTAGACCATTTATCTGTGTTTGCGGATCTTTATCATCTAGGCTCTTTATCACAGAGGATCCTGTATTATATGCAGTAAAAATGTCGTTCAAGGTTCCCCTTCTCGGTCTCCCCGTGCCCATGGTGTCCCTAGCATGTAGAGTGTATAAATCTGCTTTGTCTACGTTCCCAAAGTCTAACTCGTAAAATTTCTTGAACATTTCTCTAAGTAGGGCCTGGTATAGCAGCTCTGTTTCCTTCGGGCACCATGCAGGCAAGTGCACCTCGGTAAGGTTTAAAATGACTGAAGCTACTGCATAGTGTACCCTCTGGTATAATACCTTTTTGGTCGGTACCAATATTAATCCGTTCCCTGCTCCCTTGGTGGTGATAGGACACCTTTCTATTATTGTTCGCACTGGCGGGGTCATGGGCAGGGGTTTCTTAATGTGTGCTCTAAGTTCGGTGGCGTTAATGGGGAGCGGGGAGTGTGGGACCACACACTCTTGTAGGCTGTAATCCCACCCCATCCCTTCCCTCTCATCTTGCCATTGCCTGGCGAAGGCGATCGATATGCCTGCGGGACAGATCTCCTCTGACCCCCACATGCAGATGTAAATTCCCTGTTCAGATTCCCACCAGTTGTTCCAACACACCTTCACTCCTCCCCGTGTCCCCGTGATGGTAGGGTACGTGTCATTACCGAGTCTTTCCCAGTCAGATTCCTGATCCCCCACATCCTTGCTCGGCTTCCTGAGCCACCACCATGTACCCAGGGGAATCTTCCCTTTACAAGTCAAACATACACGTTTTCCCTCCGTAACACTGACCGGCGCAGCAATGACCCATATCCTGGGGCATGGAACGGAGGCCTCTCCATAGGTAAACCCTTCCTGGCTGGAGTAGCGAGTGGAATTAGATCCCAGCCACCCTGGCCACCTCCTTTCATGGGCGTAAGCGGCAAGCTCTTCCACACCCGGTGTGCCGCCCCCTGCAGCCACAATCGGTGCTCTCTCTCCTGAGCACCCATAAATGAGGGATTCTTCCACATCTCCTCGGCCGCCGCTGCACATCCTTATCGGGGCGAGCAGGAACAGGACCTTTTTTATTTTGTTCTCCTTCCTGTAGGGGTACATAAAACAGATTGTCCAGCTCTGGGAAAAGCTCTCTGGCTTGACAAAGGTGATCGAGTTCCAATTTGGGCTAATTTCTTCTCGGAAACATAATACAGTCTTTGATCAGCTGGCTGTCTTATCCCGTTCCTGTCGGAACTGATGCCTGCTTTTAACTTTAGTCTCTCAGCTGTTTTACTCTTATCTTACCGGTGCTTCCTTTAATAGCTATACCGGTAGATTCTTCCTACTCCCGGGTGTTACCCGGTCTGTGCCTCTTTTAATAGCTGCACAGATGGATTCTTTCTCTTACCCCTGGATAGGCTTTTACACGATTTCCCCAAATACTACGAAGCATATGCCTGCTAGTTAGTCACCAGCTGTCGGCCAAAACTCTTACATTTTATATTCGTCTAAACATTCTTAACTTATTCTACTCGTTTCACTACTTCCATCTACAACGCTAGATTCTTATTAAACATACTTAAACTCATATCATCCTATTTATGTACATCTGCCATCCGTATCTAGGTGGCCTGGTTAATTCCTGTCCTTCCCCTTTCTTCTTTGGCCTCTGGGTTTCAGCGGGGCCGGTAGTAAGTCGGCCTGCACCGCAGGACCCAGAGTGTTCTGACTGGAGGTGGGTCTGAGTCCCACACTATTGGGGGAACAGCCCTTCTGGTGCTATAGCACACTACTCCTTTGGGAGTGGTAACCCGGTTCATTTCGTCCCTGGGGTTCTGCCTGGTCGAGGGCTGTGGGCTGGGGACTCCCAATTGGTGGCTGGTCCATCACTATCTCTTCTGGGGGTCCCTCATTGCCCGAGGCTACCGGCTGGGGGTCCCTGCTCGCAGGCTGGTCTCTGATCTTAGGTACCCCTTTTGAGCTGGTCCCTCTCCCGGGGCTGAATCACTTGAATTGGGGCACTGGTGACCACGGTGTCTTTGGCCGTGGTGTGCGGAGAGTCCGTCTCAAGGCTCTAACTACTGGGTGTGCGTCCGAGTCCCAAATGATTTGGGGGATAGCCCCTCCAGTAACACAGTCCACCGCACCGCTAGGTGCAGTCTGTGGGCCTGCCACATCCCCTGTGGGATTTCCACAGTCGGGGGTTGCTGGCTGAGGATCCCTGCCTTTAGCACAGTTCCCTGTTCCTGGCTATCCTTTGTGCTTAGCTGCTATCCCGGGGTTGAAAAGTTTGCGTTGGTTTATGTGGAACCACTTTGTATGGCGGGGCATTTTCACGGCATAGACCATGGGACTTGCCTTGTCGACAATGTGGTATGGTCCCATGTACAGTGCCTCAAAAACTCCTACTCGAGCGTAGTTCCTTACCATGACCTGGTCCCCTACCTCCCATTCATGGTGTTTATGGGGTTCTAGCAGCATTCAGTTGCTCTGATGCTGTTTTCCCATGTTGTTAGCAGCCTGCCAGTGAATCTGTTTAAGGTGTTTAAACAGGTTCCTGACAAGGCTGCCCCGGCTAGCTTCTCTAAGCTGACCTTCCGTGAGTACTGGGGCTAATACATGGGTAGGGGTTCGCATGGTTCTGCCGGTAATGAGCTCGTACGGGAAGTACCCCGTGCTCTTTGACTGGCTGGCCCGGATCCCCATGAGGACAAGTGATAGGACCTCTACCCACCTCTTGGGTGAGTCCCCTGTCTCTTTACGCAACCTTTCTTTTATAGTGCGGTTTAAACGCTCCACAGGCCCGGATGACTGCGGGTTGTGGGCGACATGCCATTTCCCTTTGATGCCGAGCACCTTGAGGGTCTCCTGTATCACCTGCCCGGTGAAGTGACTCCCGTGGTCGGACTCCACATACTGTGGTAGTCCCCATCGGGAGAATACTTCCCTGACCAGGATCCTAGCTGTTCCCAGAGCAGTAGCTGTTCGGGATGGGAAGGCATCCACCAATACTAGGCAGTACTTGTAGCCTCTCTGGGCAGTGGGTAGGGGCCTGATGTAATCGACCTGGATTGATTGCCAGGGTCCCTCTACCCTCCTGATATGTCCCATAGACACCTTCCTTTACTGGGGGTCGGGTTGTTGGCAGCGCACACCAGACAGCTGGCGCAAAACTCGCGGACGTCTTCCCTGAGTCCTGGCCACCACCCTGCCTGTTCCACCTGTTGTTAAGTGGTCTCAGGTCCGGGGTGTCCTGCTCCTGGACCCTCGTGGGCCAGCTGGAGGAATTCTCTCCCGTGTTGTTGCGGCACTACCCATTGCTCCCCCCTAAACAGCATGCCTTCTTAAATGGCAATCGCTGCGGTGCCGTATAGGCCGTCTACCCTCTCCCCTTTTGCTAGCGTGTTCAGGACAGTTTTGAGGACAGGGTCTTGGGTCTGAACCATTTTCAGGTCCGGGGGCAATGTTACCCCTGCCCTCCCTGTCATCTCAATCCTGCCCCTGACTGCTGCGATGGGGCCTGAGTTGTACGGATCCCAGAGCTTGCCTGTGCGGGCACCCTGCTTGGCCAACATGTCAGCCTGCTGGTTTCCCTTGCTATGGGGTTCAGTGGTGGAATGTACCTTCACTTTATGTATATAGACCTTCCCTTCCTCCCCCACGGCTGTCTTGATCTTTTCCAGTAAAGGCTTAATTGCCAGAGGTCTCCCGTCTGCAGATGTGTATCCGCGATGGGACCAGATAGCCAGGTACTCCATACACGAATTGCATGTGAACATACTGTCTGAGCAAATCGTGTATGGAGTAGGGAATTCTTCGGGGTGTGTGACCACATACACCACTGCTGACAGTTCAGCGTGCTGGGCACTCATAGTACTGGGGAGTTTAATCGCCAGGGTAATGCCTGCCTCTGGGTCATACACTCCGCAGCCTGTGAGTTGTTCACCCGCAGATGCTGTGCTTGAACTGTTCACATAGATCTCTCGGCCTGTGGGGTGTAACCTATGTTAATTTCCCATACCCCTTCTACGGAACACCGGTGGGCTGTCCCTAGATAGATCATGTTGGCTGCGAGTCTTGGCTCGCAGAGTCCCTTTACCCTTAGGTCCATCTGCTCACCGTCCCATCCTTGATTCTCCCATCCAGGAGCATTTGGGTCGGCATATGGTGGGTAAGGAGTGTGATTGGGGACCCACCTGTAAAGATCAGTGATCTTTTCACAGCCCAGTGAGTGGTTAGGAGGTGTCGCTCACAGTTGGAGTATCCCTTCTCCACGTCCGTGAGTATCCTGGACGAGTAGATCACTGGCCTCAGCCGGCCGTGCCGCTCCTGGAGCAGCACTGCGCTCAGATTGTCCCCACTGGCTGCTACCTCCAGGAAGAACTCTTTACCCCCATCAATAACCCCTAGAGCTGGCGTGGTCTGCAGGTCTTTCTTGAGTTGCACAAATGCTGCCTCGCAACCTTCGTCCCAATCCCACTCCACTCCCTTGTGTAGGAGTCTGAGCAGAGGGGCTGCTGTGGCTGTATAATCCTCAATGAAATCTTTGCAGTACCTGGTTAGCCCTAGAAAAGATCTTACTCCTGCTACTGTGTTGGGGGCTGGTAACTTCTGCACTGCTTCCTGTCATGTATTCAACCAGCATTGTAACCCATGTATAAACTGACCTAAGTTGTACACCGTGAGAACACTGACCACTAGGTGGGAGACACTCCTAACCTGGACCTTCAGGTATAAAAGGGGAAGCTCCACCCACCTTCATCACTTGAGTGCTAAGGAATAAAGGACAGGTCACAGACTGACCTCTCAAGCATGGGCCTCGTGTGCATTTATACTGTGTAGTAAGGACGTATCAATGGCGACAAGAAACTGGGATTTAAACCACGCGAGCATGACCACTAGCAGAACAGACGAGAGGTACTGTGTTAAGGAATGGTTGGGACAGAGATTCAACATTGTTAAAGGAGCACACAGTTCTCCAGGCAGACAAGGGCAGTCAGGCCCCAACATGTAGTCGAACCCAGGGGGGGAGTTCGACAGAGATGATGGCAAGCTGAACAGCGATTCACGCCATTGCAAGGGACAATGCGGCCAGTAATGGGGCCATCAACACCTGTTAATGGTGCACTCAAGGACAATAACAGGGGCAGTCAGGGACGATCGACTGGCAAGGGACCTTTTGTTTCAAACCGCAACTCATGCTGGAGGCGTGGAGGCATACATTCAGCCGGAGTTTGCAGAGATGAGCAAAATACCTGCAGAAATTGCAGAAATGGACACTGCTGGAAGCTGAAGTTCAGCGAGTTCATGTGGAGCACGTATACAGTTCATACACCAGGACGCCACCGATAATGATGAAAGTGCTCCTCAATGGCATCCCAGTATCAATGGAATTAGACACGGTTGCCAGCCAGTCCCTGATGGGTATCAAACAGTTCAAAAAGTTGTGGGCATCCAAGGCCAGGAGGCCAAAATTATCGCCGATTGACGCACAGCTACGGACTTACACAAAGCAGATCATTCCGGTGCTAGGCAGCGCCACGGTAGTCGTGACCCGCAAAGATTCGGAGAACAGGTTGCCACTCTGGATTGTCCCAGGGGATGGTCCCGCACTACTGGGGAGGAGTTGGCTTGCTGTCATGAACTGGAAATGGGGCGATGTCAATGCAATTTCCTCTGTGGAGCAAGTATCATGCTCACAGATCCTGGACAAATTTGACTCATTATTTCAATCCGGAATCGGCACTTTCATGGGGGCCAAGGTAGTGATTCACATAAACCCGGACGCCAGACCAGTACACCACAAGGCCAGAGCGGTGCCGTACGTGATGCGGGAAAAGATAGAAGGCGAATTGGACCGCCTGCTGAGGGAAGGCATCATCTCGCCAGTCGAATTCAGTGACTGGGTGAGACCGATTGTGCCAGTGCTCAAGGCGGATGGGTCGGTCAGGATATGTGGCGATTACAAGGCCACCATCAATCGGGTGTCACTCGAAGACCAGTACCCGCTACCGAGAGCGGAGGACCTCTTTGCGACGCTATCCGGTGGCAAACTTCTTTCAAAATTGGACCTGACCTCAGCTTACATGACCCAGGAGCTGGCGAGTGAGTCGAAGAAGCTGACCACCATCACGACACACAAGGGGTTGTTTGAGTACAACAGATGTCCGTTCGGGATTCGCTCGGCCGCCGCGATCTTCCAACAAAATATGGAAAGCCTCCTCAAGTCGATTCCAGGGACGGTGGTTTTTCAGGACGACATCCTCATTACGGGTTACGATACTGAAGAACACCTCCACAACCTGGAGGAGGTGCTACGCAGACTGGACCGGGTAGGGCTGCGACTGAAAAAGGCGAAGTGCGTCTTCCTAGCTCCAGAGGTAGAATTCCTGGGGATGAGCGTAGCAGCAGACGGGATCAGCCCTACTGCATCCAAGACGGAAGCGATCCAGAGAGCACCCAGACCCCGTAACACGACAGAGCTGCGTTCGTTCCTGGGGCTCCTGAACTATTTTGGTAACTTTCTTCCCAAATTGAGCACGCTGCTAGAGCCGCTACACGTGCTCCTACGCAAAGGTCGCGAATGGGTCTGGGGGGACAGCCAGGAAAGGGCTTTTAATGGAGCACGCAATTTGTTATGTTCCAACAATCTGTTAACGCTATATGACCCATGTAAGAAACTTGTGTTAACGTGCGATGCGTCGTCCTATGGTGTCGGGTGTGTGTTGCAGCATGTCAATGCCAAGGGTCAGTTACAGCCGGTAGCTTATGCCTCCAGGAGTCTGTCCCAGGCAGAAAGGGGCTACGGGATGGTAGAAAAGGAGGCGTCGCATGTGTATATGCGGTAAAGAAAATGCACCAGTACCTGTTTGGCAGGAAATTTGAGCTGGAGACAGATCACAAACCCCTAACGTCCCTTTTGGCCGACAACAAGGCCATAAATGCAAACGCATCGGCCCGCATACAGAGGTGGGTACTCACGTTAGCTGCCTATGACTACACAATTCGGCACAGACCGGGCACCGAAAACTGCACCGATGCACTCTGCAGGCTCCCACTAGCCACCACTGAGGGGGCTACCGAGCATGGTGCTGAGATGGTCATGGCTGTTGAAGCTTTTGGAAGTGAAGGCTCACCCGTGACAGCCCGTCAGATTAAAGTCTGGACAAATAGAGACCCGCTGTTGTCTCTAGTCAAGAAATGTGTCCTGAATGGGGACTGGGCAGCCACGTAAAGGGCATGCCCTGAGAAATTTAAACCATTTCACAGGCGCAAGGATGAACTCTCGATTCAGGCCGATTGCCTACTGTGGGGAAACCGCGTAGTCATGCCCCAGGTGGGCAGAGAGGTGTTCATCAGAGAACTCCACAATGGGCACCTGGGCATTGTCACGATGAAGGCAATTGCCAGGTCACACGTTTGGTGACCAGGGATAGACGCAGATCTGGAACTTTGTGTTCGCAGGTGCAACACGTGTGCCCAGCTCGGCCATGCACCCAGGAAAGCCCCCCTTAGCCCCTGGCCATGGCCCGCCAAGCCTTGGTCACACATCCATGTGGACTACGCAGGTCCTTTCATGGGGAAAATGTTTTTGGTTGTAGTAGACGCCTACTCCAAATGGATCGAGTGTGACATTTTAAATTCAAGCACATCCTCTGCCACGGTAGAAAGTCTATGGGCAATGTTCGCCGCCCACGGTCTACCGGACATCTTGGTCAGCAATAATGGCCCGTGCTTCACAAGCACTGAATTCCAGGACTTCATGGCAGGCAATGGAATTAACCATGTTAGAACGGCACCGTTCAAGCCGGCCTCAAACGGCCAGGCAGAACGAGCAGTGCAGATAATCAAACAGGGGATGCTCAGAATCCAAGGGGATTCCCTACAAACCCGCTTATCACGCCTCCTGTTGGCCTATAGATCCCGACCACACTCGCTCACAGGGGTTCCACCCGCAGAGCTACTAATGAAAAGGACGCTCAAAACCCGATTATCCCTTATACACCCTACCATGAAAGAAATTGTCGAGAGCAGGTGCCAGTCACAATATCACTACCATGACAAGAATGCGAGGGCGCAATGTATTGATGTAAATGATCCTGTTTTTGTCCTCAACTACGCTGCAGGGCCCAAATGGCTCACAGGCACTGTGGTTGCCAAAGAGGGAAATAGGATTCTGGTAGTTAAACTTACCAATGGACAAATCTGCCGCAAACATGTGGATCAAACAAAAAGGAGGTTCAGCAACCCCATAGAAGAAGCAGAGGAAGAACACGATATAGAGTTCACTCCACCACAGGTGACCGAACACCGGAACCAAAGGGAGGAGAGCCCAGTCACTGGGCAGTCCGGACAGGCCTGAAGCACTGCAAACAGCAGACACTCAGGCCAACGCCCAACAACCGGAGCCCCAACTCAGGCGCTCTACAAGGGAGCGTAAACCACCAGAGAGACTCAACCTGTGATCCCAATAAGACTTTGGGGGGGGGAGGTGATGTCATGTATTCAACCAGCATTGTAACCCATGTATAAACTGACCTAAGTTGTACACCGTGAGAACACTGACCACTAGGTGGGAGACACTCCTAACCTGGACCTTCAGGTATAAAAGGGGAAGCTCCACCCACCTTCATCACTTGAGTGCTAAGGAATAAAGGACAGGCCACAGACTGACCTTCTCTCAAGCATGGGCCTCATGTGCATTTATACTGTGTAGTAAGGACGTATCACTTCCCTTCTAGCTTTGTCAATAGCCTTTTCCCCAGTGCGCACAGCCAGTCCCAGGAATGTTACTTCCTTCAGACCGATTTGTGCTTTCTTGGGATTCACTTTAAACTCTTCTTCTTTCAACCAGCAGTAGGCCATGCTCCTCCCCCTCATCGGTGAATAGGAGAAGGTCGTCCACATACTGTACCAACTGCTGGGTTCTGCTGAAGCTCTTTAAACAGTTGGCTATACATTGGTGGAAAATGCTAGGGCTGGTGTGGAAGCCCTGAGGGAGACAGTTCCAAAGGTAAAAGCTAACTTGTACTGATCTTCTCTTCTTAAAGGTATGAACCAAAACCCATTGGAAATATCCAGCACCGTGAATGTGGTCGCGGAGGCTGGAATACTTCCAATGAGGTCGGCAACGGCAGCAACCGTGGGTGCACAGGCGGGGATGTTACGGCTGAGTACTCGATAGTCCACCGTGGCTCTCCAGGAGTTGTCCGGTTTCTTAACCGGCCACAATCGAGAGTTCACATGGGTAGCTATTGGTCTCAATAACCCCTGTTTAACCAAAGAACCCAAGGCTGTTTCCATGTCTGCCTCCGCCTCCCTGGGGAAGTTATACTGTTTCTGCGGTCGAGTCATGGGGTCCCCATCTACACTAATCTCGAACCCGTTTATCCTTCCATAGGCGTGGTTGTGAGTGGCAAAAACTGCAAGGTTTGCCCTCACATACTCTTGGTACTCCATCGGAGTGTTACTGACCAGTGATTCAAGGTCGTAACCCTCCTTTGGCTTCATGGTGCACACCGTCCCTTTTTCCCGTTTTTCTGGGATAACCGTCACCTCACTCTCCTGTCCCGTACATACTGACCCCCAAAGACAGTGGTTTCTTAAATCCACTAGGATCCCATGGCCTAGGATGAAGTCAGGCCCCAGAATCCCTCTCCCTTCCTGTTTCCACTTCATCAGGACACAAGTCCACTTAGTGTGGAGTGTTCCTAAATGAATAGAGAGCGGAACAGAGAATGAGCCAGCCTGCTCAGCGCCTGTGAAACCCACCAAGCTGTAGGGGACCCCGCTAGACAGAGGTGAGACGGCGGGGTTAGCTGCATAGACTAGGGTGCTTGATGCACTGGTATCTAGCAGATAAGTCCCTTTCACCTTTTCCATTTCCATCTGAACGGTCGGTCTCCCCCATGCATCATACTCGAGGGAACACAGGTGAACAGGCTGTGCTTGTCCGAGTCAAGGTTTTGGCTGGGGTGGGGCAGATGGTATTTCGGTACTGGTGGTGGCGGCTACCCTCCCAGGGCCATCTAGCATTGCTCGGAGCGCAGTCATGAAGGTATCAAACGTGTGGGGAGGGACTGGCTTCTCGTTCTCGGTCGTTTGGGCAGGGGCTGGAGAATTCTTCCCGACGCTACTTTTCCATGGATTTCTACAATCCTTTCTCCAGTGCCCACTCTTTCCGCACCCAAAGCAGGTACAATTCGTATCGGGGGGGGTTGCCCCCCTCGAGGCACCATTCCCTCTTATCCTGACTAGGTCTGATTTCGTGGACCCTTCCCTTGGGTGGGTGCTCTTCCGTCACCCTGCCGTTTCGGTAGGCTAGCGTCAGTTGCTTGACCACTCCCTGTTCGGTGGCCTGGGGATCTCTTGGGTCAAACCAGGCCTCAGCCTTTGT
The DNA here is from genome assembly GCF_044704955.1 of Pristiophorus japonicus. Lineage (NCBI taxonomy): Eukaryota > Metazoa > Chordata > Chondrichthyes > Pristiophoridae > Pristiophorus > Pristiophorus japonicus. The sequence continues at coordinate 34,123,290 of NC_091988.1, read as the reverse complement.
TCTCATTCATGGCAAACTGTTTGCCACCAGGCTTCGGAGCCAGTGGGCTCTCTCATCCCGGCTTAGGTGACTCCGGTTGAGGTCCCCTCCACAGGCACTCTGGTACACAGGCCACAGTCTGTCTGCGAAAGCCTGTGGGGTTTCCCCTGTGAGCTGCACTGTTTTCTCTGCTCTGGAGAAGGGACTCCCAACAGCCCATGGCTTCTAGAATGTCTTCCTGGATGGCGGCACATGTCTTCTGCCCCCTTTTGCTCTCGGCACAGAGGGACTGGTACACCATGCCGTCCAGTGAGAGGAGGAGCATCTTTGCTATCTCGGCATCATCACCCCCGTTAATATCCCCTGTCTGTTCTACTTCCATAAAGTGAACCGAGGGGTCTCTCTTTGGGGTGAGCTTTCCCAGCTGATTTATCATAGCCCTAAGCTGTTGGGTAGTGTGGGGAACCACAAACTGACTTTCCAGGGTCCCCTTAACCCCCAGCACCAGTGGGCGGGCCAAACCTCTCTTGCCAGACCGAGCACATTGGCCCTAGCGCTGGCTCTTCCTGCTCTAGCTCACCTACCCCTCCTCCCTGCTGCCAAACCGAGCTGAAACTCGGCGCCGCAGGCGGTGGTGGTCCACTATCCCTGTCTGCCCCGCAACTCGTTTACCCCTCCTGCTGCCGAACCGGTGTAGTCACCGGCGCCACAGGTGGTGGTTGAACAGTTTCCTCCTTCTCTTCCGGTTTACCTGGGCCATACCCGGGTTTATTAGACATAGCATGCCTTTTACCTTGGGCAGAGCAAGGGTTAAACTCTTGATTTGTTGCTGGCAGGGACCGTGGTCGCCTGACTCAAACCCGTTAGTGCTGGCTACTTTATATGCTGCCTGTACATCTCTTAATTTCTCCTCCAGCTCTTTTAATTGAATGGTGAGGCGAGTGTTTTCCTCCTGCAGTATCTTTTCATTATTCCTAACCTCGGTAACCTGACACTGAAAATAGTCCTGACTCCATTAGCTGCGCCTTTCCATGCTTCAGCTTGCAGAGTTCTACCCATAACCTCTCTCCTGCCATAGCCTTTTCATGTGATGTCTCTGCACATTCCCATAGTTCTGCCTGTAGTGACTCGATGGTTTTATCTACGAGTTGGACCTGTCGCTGTAGACAGACCAACTAAATTGCCTTTTCTACTGATTCTTTATGGTCCTTGCTTGCTGACCACTGGGCCGCAGCATCTCCCGTACGCTCAGCGCGCAGTAGACCAAGTACCCATTCCTTAGTGACGTTCACTTTCTTATACACAGAGGAGGAAATCCTCTCTTCCATCTTGGTTCTTTCTTCCAAAACAGCACTCTCTGCATCACATCTATTATACCAGAGTCCTGCCACGGTCGCCATTTTGTAGGGGGTGGTGTGTGGGGTCAGGTTCACCTCTGACCTTCTGAGAGGTTTGAATCGCTCCCAATCCCTGGGTTCTAGACTCTGGATTTATTTGGGGGATGTGATAAAGTGCAAGAGATAACTGGTTTGGTGCAAAAGAACTTTGGTTTTATTAAAGGCAAGAAAATACAATGTCAAACTTATAATTACTTGAATAAAGAACAGTACATCACACTTTCAAAGGGGTTACAGTGAATAATCCATGTCCCACCTCCCAATACCTAACACTGACTAGATTAGACTCCAGGGCAAACAGGGACTATGCTTACCAATCCTTTACTGGTAGTTAGCGGAGGTTTGCGATTTCGGGGTTCGCTGGATTCTGTAGGTTCTGCTTGCCATACCCCAAACATCGGCTTCTTACTGCACAATCTTCAGTTGGGTGATGTCCGCTGATGCGGTCGGGCTCGTTTTGGACTTAAGGGGTAAGTACCCACTTTCTTTCATTAGAAATAGGTTCAAAGTCTCTTTAGGTAATGTTTTCACCTTTTGGCAGTCAGGCCTAGGTTGTAGAGTGGAAACTTTCGATTCTTCGGTTTCTTCCTTGTGGAGTTTTGTTTCGAAGTTGGTTGATCGCGGTGCTTTTGGTACCACGTTGGCTGTGGTCGGTTGCTGCCACAATAGTGATGCTCTTCCTTCCTTTTCGATAGCAGGACGTCGAGGCTGGAGAAGTCAGTTAAAAAAACTGGTCTCTCTCCCCTCTTGATGCTCTATGATGCTAGGCTGCTGTGTGCATACCTTCGGCTAAGCATCCCTAGCAGTGTCTTCTGAGGCAGTAGCATAAGCATTGATACCCTTTGTTAAAAACAGGGCCCAGTTATACTTTTGGAGCTGTTCTAATCTTCGCGCCAAATCAACCCGGCTTCTTTGTTTAATTTTGGCGGGCTTGATATTTCTTTGTCATATTTTGGCGGGCTCATTAAATGTTAACCTGTCTCAGATGTGTCGATCTTCTAAATCTGTTTCTTGATGGAAATATTAGTTTTGGTATTTGAATTGTCTGTCTGTGCTTGGGGTTTTCATGCAGGCTGGATGTACCATTGTTATTATGTATGGGCTGGAATAATTTTCCAGATCAGGATGATGGTTAGCTATCTCTGGGTTAATTGTTGCTATGTTGATGTCTACTGGGGAGAAGGGTTTTCGAGTATCCACAATTATCCAGACAATTTGCTTTAGTTTCAATACCCCAGACAGCTTCAATACTCAAAACTGGCTTCTTTGAAGGATAGTTCCTTTAGTTCTTAGCCCTGCCCACACAAACTCAATCTGCTTTGTAAAATCCCAAATTCGATTAAAGTTCGTAATTTCTTCCATATGCACTTTAGGATCTTAAACTTTCTGGTAGATAGTTGCAAATTAAATTTCCTTTCCAATGAGTCGGCAGCAGTCGGGAGCAGCGTCGGAGGTGCGTGGAGAGGCCTATAAAAGGCACAGCAGGGAGTCCGGGGCCCAGCGTCGGCGGCAGTCGGGAGCAGCGTCGGAGGTGCGTGGAGAGGCCTATAAAAGGCACAGCAGGGAGTCCGGGGCCCAGCGTCAGCGGCAGTCGGGAGCAGCGTCGGAGGTGCATGGAGAGGCCTATAAAAGGCACAGCAGGGAGTCCGGGGCCCAGCGTCAGCGGCAGTCGGGAGCAGCGTCGGAGGTCCGTGGAGAGGCCTATAAAAGGCACAGCAGGGAGTCCGGGGCCCAGCGTCGGCGGCAGTCGGGAGCAGCGTCGGAGGTGCGTGGAGAGGCCTATAAAAGGCACAGCAGGGAGTCCGGGGCCCAGCGTCAGCGGCAGTCGGGTGCAGCGTCGAGGAGGTGTGTGGTGAGGCCTATAAAAGGCGTACTTGTGCAGCTACAGGGAGAAGGCAAAAAAGAAGTAGAAAGAAATCAAAAGGTGACGTCACAGCCAAGAGGGTAAGTGATTGGCTGGTGATTGGTGAGTAGTTTTTCTTTTTTCTCTTCTGTATCAGTGAGTAACTTTTAACATTGTTGTTGCCAATTTAAGTGTATATAAGGGTTAAGTCATGGCAGGAGAGCTCGGTCGGGTGTTATGCTCCTCCTGTACCATGTGGGAACTCAGGGACACTTCCGGTGTCCCTGACGATTACGTGTGCGGGAAGTGTATCCGCCTCCAGCTCCTGACAGACCGCGTTGCGGAGTTGGAGCTGAGGGTGGATTCACTCTGGAGCATCCATGATGCTGAGAATGACGTGAGTATCACGTGTAGCGAGTTGGTCGTACCGCAGGGAAAGGGTCCACAGCCAGATAGGGAATGGAAGACCAACAGGAAGAGCAGTGCAAGGAAGGTAGTGCAGGAGTCCCCTGTGGTCAACCCCCTGCAAAACAGATACACTGCTTTGGGTACTGTTGAGGGGGATGACTCATCAGGGGAGGGCAGCAGCAGCCAAGTTCATGGCACCATGGCTGGCTCTGCTGCACAGGAGGGCAGGAAAAAGAGTGGGAGAGCAATAGTGATTGGGGATTCAATGGTGAGGGGAATAGATAGGCATTTCTGCGGCCGCAACCGAGACTCCAGGATGGTATGTTGCCTCCCTGGTGCAAGGGTCAAGGATGTCTCGGAGCGGGTGCAGGACATTCTAAAAAGGGAGGGAGAACAGCCAGTTGTCATGGTGCACATTGGTACCAACGACATAGGTAAAAAAAAGGATGAGGTCCTACGAAATGAATTTAAGGAGCTAGGAGCTAAATTAAAAAGTAGGACCTCAAAAGTAGTAATCTCGGGATTGCTACCAGTGCCACGTGATAGTCAGAGTAGGAATCGCAGGATAGTGCAGATGAATACGTGGCTTGAGCAGTGGTGCAACAGGGAGGGATTCAAATTCCTGGGGCATTGGAACCGGTTCTGGGGGAGGTGGGACCAGTACAAACCGGACGGTCTGCACCTGGGCAGGACCGGAACCAATGTCCTAGGGGGAGTGTTTGCTAGTGCTGTTGGGGAGGATTTAAACTGATATGGCAGGGGGATGGGAACCAATGCAGGGAGACAGAGGGAAACAAAAAGGAGGCAAAAGCAAAAGACAGAAAGGAGATGAGGAAAAGTGGAGGGCAGAGAAACCCAAGGCAAAGAACAAAAAGGGCCACTGTACAGCAAAATTCTAAAAGGACAAAGGGTGTTAAAAGAACAAGCCTGAAGGCTTTGTGTCTTAATGCAAGGAGTATCCGCAATAAAGTGGATGAATTAACTGTGCAAATAGATGTTAACAAATATGATGTGATTGGGATTACGGAGACGTGGCTCCAGGATGATCAGGGCTGGGAACTCAACATCCAGGGGTATTCAACATTCAGGAAAGATAGAATAAAAGGAAAAGGAGGTGGGGTAGCATTGCTGGTTAAGGAGCAAATTAAGGCAATAGTTCGGAAGGACATTAGCTTGGATGATGTGGAATCTATATGGGTAGAGCTGCAGAATACCAAAGGACAAAAAACGTTAGTGGGAGTTGTGTACAGACCTCCAAACAGTAGTAGTGATGTTGGGGAGGGCATCAAACATGAAATTAGGGGTGCGTGCAATAAAGGTGCAGCAGTTATAATGGGTGACTTTAATATGCACATTGATTGGGTTAACCAAACTGGAAGCAATACGGTAGAGGAGGATTTCCTGGAGTGCATAAGGGATGGTTTTTTAGACCAATATGTCGAGGAACCAACTAGGGGGGAGGCCATCTTAGACTGGGTGTTGTGTAATAAGAGAGGATTAATTAGCAATCTCGTTGTGCGAGGCCCCTTGGGGAAGAGTGACCATGATATGGTGGAATTCTGCATTAGGATGGAGAATGAAACAGTTAATTCAGAGACCATGGTCCAGAACTTAAAGAAGGGTAACTTTGAAGGTATGAGGCGTGAATTGGCTAGGATAGATTGGTGAATGATACTGAAGGGGTTGACTGTGGATGGGCAATGGCAGACATTTAGAGACCGCATGGATGAACTACAACAATTGTACATTCCTGTCTGTCGTAAAAATAAAAAAGGGAAGGTGGCTCAACCGTGGCTATCAAGGGAAATCAGGGATAGCATTAAAGCCAAGGAAGTGGCATACAAATTGGCCAGAAATAGCAGAGAACCCGGGGACTGGGAGAAATTTAGAACTCAGCAGATGAGGACAAAGGGTTTGATTAGGGCAGGGAAAATGGAGTACGAGAAGAAGCTTGCAGGGAACATTAAGACGGATTGCAAAAGTTTCTATAGATATGTAAAGAGAAAAAGGTTAGTAAAGACAAACGTAGGTCCCCTGCAGTCAGAATCAGGGGAAGTCATAACGGGGAACAAAGAAATGGCGGACCAATTGAACAAGTACTTTGGTTCGGTATTCACTGAGGAGGACACAAACAACCTTCCGGATATAAAAGGGGTCGGAGGGTCTAGTAAGGAGGAGGAACTGAGGGAAATCCTTATTAGTCGGGAAATTGTGTTGGGGAAATTGATGGGATTGAAGGCCGATAAATCCCCAGGGCCTGATGGACTGCATCCCAGAGTACTTAAGGAGGTGGCCTTGGAAATAGTGGATGCATTGACAGTCATTTTCCAACATTCCATTGACTCTGGATCAGTTCCTATGGAGTGGAGGGTAGCCAATGTAACCCCACTTTTTAAAAAAGAAGGGAGAGAGAAAACAGGGAATTACAGACCGGTCAGCCTGACATCGGTAGTGGGTAAAATGATGGAATCAATTATTAAGGATGTCATAGCAGTGCATTTGGAAAGAGGTAATATGATAGGTCCAAGTCAGCATGGATTTGTGAAAGGGAAATCATGCTTGACAAATCTTCTGGAATTTTTTGAGGATGTTTCCAGTAGAGTGGACAAGGGAGAACCAGTTGATGTGGTATATTTGGACTTTCAGAAGGCTTTCGACAAGGTCCCACACAAGAGATTAATGTGCAAAGTTAAAGCACATGGGATTGGGGGTAGTGTGCTGACATGGATTAGAACTGGTTGTCAGACAGGAAGCAAAGAGTAGGAGTAAATGGGGACTTTTCAGAATGGCAGGCAGTGACTAGTGGGGTACCGCAAGGTTCTGTGCTGGGGCCCCAGCTGTTTACACTGTACATTAATGATTTAGACGAGGGGATTAAATGCGGTATCTCCAAATTTGCGGATGACACTAAGTTGGGTGGCAGTGTGAGCTGCAAGGAGGATTCTATGAGGCTGCAGAGCGACTTGGATAGGTTAGGTGAGTGGGCAAATGCATGGCAGATGAAGTATAATGTGGATAAATGTGAGGTTATCCACTTTGGTGGTAAAAACAGAGAGACAGACTATTATCTGAATGGTGACAGATTAGGAAAAGGGCAGGTGCAAAGAGACCTGGGTGTCATGGTACATCAGTCATTGAAGGTTGGCATGCAGGTACAGCAGGCGGTTAAGAAAGCAAATGGCATGTTGGCCTTCATACCGAGGGGATTTGAGTACAAGGGCAAGGAGGTGTTGCTACAATTGTACAAGCCTTGGTGAGGCCACACCTGGAGTATTGTGTACAGTTTTGGTCTCCTAACCTGAGGAAGGACATTCTTGCTATTGAGGGAGTGCAGCGAAGGTTCACCAGACTAATTCCCGGGATGGCGGGACTGACCTATCAAGAAAGACTGGATCAACTGGGCTTGTATTCACTGGAGTTCAGAAGAATGAGAGGGACCTCATAGAAACGTTTAAAATTCTGACGGGTTTAGACAGGTTAGATGCAGGAAGAATGTTCCCAATGTTGGGGAAGTCCAGAACCAGGGGACACAGTCTAAGGATAAGGGGGAAGCCATTTAGGACCGAGATGAGGAGGAATTTCTTCACCCAGAGAGTGGTGAACCTGTGGAATTCTCTACCACAGAAAGTTGTTGAGGCCAATTCACTAAATATATTCAAAAAGGAGTTAGATGAAGTCCTTACTACTAGAGGAATCAAGCGGTATGGTGAGAAAGCAGGAATGGGGTACTGAAGTTGCATGTTCAGCCATGAACTCATTGAATGGCGGTGCAGGCTAGAAGGGCCGAATGGCCTACTCCTGCACCTATTTTCTATGTTTCTATGTTTCTAAACACTGGGGAGGTTCTCCCACGAATTTTGCAACCCTTTAAACATCTATGGCCTCGTCAGGGACTTGCTGGCACCAGCGAAGACAACGACCATGTCATACAAGGAGCTCGTAACCCTGATCCAGGAGCAACTCAAGCCCAAGGAGAGCATCTTCACAGCCAGACACCGGTTTTATACCCACCGATGGCCCGAAAGCCAGGAAGTCGCGAAGTATGCCGCAGACCTCAGGAGGCTGACGGCATCATGCGAGTTCGGCACCCACCTCAACAAAGCACTGCGGGACATTTTTGTCATTGGAATTGGCCATGAGGGCCTTTTTCACAAGCTACTGTCGGCGGATACCACAGTCACACTGCAGAAGGCCATCTCTGTGAGCCAGTCATTTATGACCTCGACCTGAGGCTCTAGGCAGATGTCTCACCCTCAGGACTCAAAGCCGGCAGGTATTGTGCACAGAATGGTGCCGTTCAGGGGCTGGACTGTAGAGCGCGAATCCTCTCAGGGAAGAGAGAACTGGCCCTTAACTCAGAGTCCGCCGAGGGGGGCTGATTGAGTACCACCCTGCTGGCGTTGCGGAGGGAATCACAGGGCTCACCAGTGCCATTTTAAAGACTACCTTTGCAAAAGCTGCAGCACAAAGGGCCACCTCCAGCGAATGTGTCAGAGAAATAGGACTCACTGTGTCGATGAGAAGTCTGCAGATGGCCATGAATCCAGTGTGGATTATGAATTGTTAGACAGAGAGGCAGCCCAGTCCCACGGGGAATTACACAGCATGTTTACTTGCACCACCGAGTACTCCCCGCTAAAGATGGAAGTCGAGATCGAGAAGTCCAGTCTTCATGGAAGTGGACATGGGGGCGAGCCAGTCAGTGATGAATCAAGGAGCCTTTGAGAGGCTATGGGACAATCCGGCTGAACGACCTGAACGGCAAAGCTGCGCAGCTACACCAATGAAATCATCCCAGTCATTGGCAGTGTGAATGTAAAGGTACTCCATGATGGCGCGGTGCACAAGTTACCTCTGTGGATTGTTGCAGGTGATGGACCAATGCTGCCTGGCAGAAGGTGGATGGAGAAGATCCATTGGACGTGGGAAGACTTCACCCCTCCCCCCAGCGATCGAAGCCCTCTGCGCTCAGAGGCAAAGCAAGCCCTCCCCTGAGAGTGGATCCGGCAATGGAGAGCAGACCAGCACAGCACCCCAGACACAGACCGCTCAGCATGACTGCGTGGAGATGATCCAGCTGAGACGACCCGAATGTACCTACCAGGCTCCAGTGGCAGGACTCCGGAGGAAGAAAATCAGATCCAGAGGCGACTTCCCAACTGCGGAGGCAGAACTTGGGGAGAAGAGGATCACTGCAGTCGACATTGTGGACGAAGGAAAGATGTCGCCCAAACCACGAGATGATGCGCTGGACAAAGATGGCTGCGGCCAGACCACAAGGTGCAGCGCTGATGGAGTAACACGTGGCACCAAACGGAGAAGCGGATTGGGGTAAATCAAGCAAGGCTCTCTTAAAGAAGGCCTGGAACCCACTACAATTAAAGGGACAGTTCCACACATTTAAGCAATATAACAGTAATTGTAAGTTAGAGACAAAATGTGTAACGGATTATGTAAAGTGTGTAACAGATCATGTAAAATGTGTAACTGATAATCGGAATTGTATACATGCAACCAGTAAGGAAAAGTCACACGATTATGTACAATGTGTGATTGATGATCTGAACTGTGCAAATGCAACCAGTACGGAAAAGTCGCGCGATCATGATCGGACCCCCAGAGTGTCCATCATAAGCAAGGAAAAACTGTTCAATGCAGAATCTTCATCACACGCAGCCAATGCAGCGGGCAGACACCCATCGGGTGAACACAGGTCCAGCGAGCTACCCAATGCTGTAGCCTGCATCCCTGGGACCAGAGTCATGCACCATGAAGTGTGGCCACAAGCAGCCATCACACATGAGTTGAGGAGCAAGCGACCTCAGTAGGGCAACGACAACGGTATTGATACCATGCCCTGGGTCGGCTCCATCTCTCAGACAACCGATGGTACCAACTGCCACGAGCCTGAAGGAGCAGACTGCACCAAGGCCATACCCCTAGATGTAGGGTCACCCGCCACTGTTCCCCCAGAGGAAACAGGTACCAGCCAAACGACGCCCAGGCCAGCGAGTCAGCAGTTCCCTGTGCACTGCTAGATGACAGCTCCTCAGGGAGCAGCTGTGACCCAGGGCGTAAAGAAAGGACAGGGAGGTCACAGACATCTGTGAACGGGCCCGACGCTCGAGACCATGGCAACAGCCCCGAGAGCATGCTACGTGAGCCAACTGGGTTCCAGCACCAGGCACTGAGCCGCCCCAGACTGCAGGGACATAATCCAGCAGCTCCGGAACTAGCTTGTCCTCACGCACCGGTCACCGCATCAACAAGGCATCTCACGTACTTGTCACACCACAGAACCACAACAACAACAAAAAATGCAAAACCCATTTACCTGAACTTGAATGTACACGAATGTCAGGAGCCCCCGCCACATCCGTGTGGGAGGGAAGGGGGCGGGGGGTCGGGGGAGAATGGAGTGGTTAGGAACACACACACACAAACAGTAACCACCAGCACGCTACTGCACCAACTACCCACCCAAGGATGAGGTGGCCCGCCAGAGGCCAACCAGACAAAACCCACATAGAGCTAAGCCCAGAGCATAGTCAATGCAGAGGCGATTTGCACTGAGGGTTCGGGGGAAGTGATATTATGTATTCTACATGGCCACTGTTGGTACTATCTCAAGGTGTGCCACCAGAGGGCACAGCAGTGGGAGACTCGTAGGTTACCTGTACAGGTGTGCCTGGCCTAGTATAAAAGGCGGGCCACCAGGTGTGATTCTCACTCTGGAGTTCCAGTACAACACACTGCCTCGTGGGGTCATTACTAGAGCATCTAAGGACACAATAAGAGGGATGATGGTGAGAGGGGACATTGAAGTGCGGGCTCTTAAAGTGCTCCTTCTTCCCCATTGCCTCCCCCTCAGTCAAAGCCCCACATGCTGCCTCAGTTCCTAAGGGCTGAGTCTGCCCCTTCACAATTGCAGAAGGAATAGTCTTTGGCGGGGCCTCACAGGCTCCACAACCCAGAGGCCATCCGTCAAAAGTGCCAAAGCAGTCGGAGCAGAGAAATGAGCAGCCTGCCTCTACTTCTGCTGAAGCCACAGGGGTTGCAATGCATGGAAGCACACAAAAGCAAAACAAGACACAATCCTAGATGCGCAAGGATGCATGAAAACATTTTAATCTTAAGTGTGAGTTATATTTATGACGCATATAAATGTATTTCTTTGCACAACTTTCCTGTCTTGTCCATTTTTTCCTGCTACCTGGGAAGTGGTTTTATCACTTGGAGTGAATGGTGAGACATTACTTAACCTCAAGCATTGGGGGTTTATGTGGCAGGAATGGTTTGGTCATTGTAGAGCTGCTTTGGGTTTTATTGAGGTGGCGGGAGGTGGAGTTGGTGCAGCATCTGGGAGCCATATGGGTGCACTGGTGCGAGTTAAGTAAATCTGGGCATTATGAGGCCATCCTGGGCCTCCCGAGCAACAACGTGCATCACTGCTGGTGCAATCTCCACCTCAGGACCCTCCTCCTCCTCATGTTTCAACTGTTCCTGCTCCTCCACCTCATGTTCCACCTGGTCCTCCTCCAAAGAGACTGTGCGCTCTGCGCCTTGCTCCTCCTGCAACTCCTGCTGTGCGATATTGTGCAGCACACAGCAAACGACGATGATTCTGGTGTGTACTGAAGGGCTCCTCCAGGTCTGTCAAGGTATCTGAAGCGCATCTTCACCATGCTGATTGCTTGCTCTATGGCACATCTGGTGGACATGTGACTCTCATTATAACATTCCTTTGTCTTATTACTTGGCCTCCTCAAGGATGTCATCAATCACGTCTTCATTAGATAGCCCTTGTCTCCAAGCAGCCAGCCAGTAAGTCTGTTTGGAGGGGCGAAGTGCTGAGGGAGGGTGGACTGGCGCAGCACGAAAGAGTCATGACAGCTGCCAGCCAATCTGGTGCACACATGCATGATCATCTTTTTATGGTTGCTGATTTGGTGCCAAGACAAGGTGCCATATAAAAGGTTACTGCACAAGATAAAAGTTCACAGGGTTGGGGGTAATATGTTAGCATGTATAGAGGATTGGCTAACTAACAGAAAACAGAGAGTCGGGATAAATAGTTCTGTTATGTATGCAATCCTATGTAACAAGCATTCTACCGCCACCAAAGGGCGTATCTGTTGGAGTCCCAAGGGATCCCAGCATGCCTTGGGAACTGTGTATAGAAGCAGGTCTCCCATGCTGTACCAACACTCTGAAGTCAGAATAAAGAGACTAAAGTCACACTTACTTACGTCTACAGTACTTAATCACATGACTTTATTATGGACGTAACAACTGGCGACGAGATAACAAACCATCGCGCAAAAATGCAGAGAACGATTGGTATCCTGGAGAAATTCTCAGAAGGGGATGATTGGGAGGCCTTTGTGGAGTGACTCGACCAATATTTTGTGGCCAATGAGCTGGAAGAGAATGAGAACGCTGCCAAACGAAGGGCGATCCTCCTCACCGCCTGCGGGGCAACAACCTATGGCCTCATGAAGAAACTTCTTGCTCCGGTGAAACCAAAAACCAAATTGTATGAAGAATTGTGTACGCTGGTCTGGGATCACTTAAATCCGAAGGAGAGCATTCTGATGGCAAGGTATCGATTTTACACGTGTCAACGGTCAGAAGGCCAGGAAGTATGTGAGCCACGTCACCGAACTAAGGCGCCTTGCAGAACATTGCGAATTTGATGGATTCCTGGAGCAAATGCTAAGAGACTTTTTTGTGCTTGGCATTGGCCATGAGGTTATCCTTTGCAAACTATTGACTGTTGAAACACCAAACCTGAGCAAAGCCAAATCGATAGCCCAGGCATTTATGTCCACCAGCGATAACACCGAACAAATTTCGCAGCATAAAGATGTTTCGGCAAGTACTGTGAACAAAGTAACATCGTTTTCAGGCAGGAATGCATATGGCAGAAAGTACACGCCTGCAGCTACACAACCTCAGATGACTCAGAGTCCGCCATCAAGCGTTAATGCGAGGCAATTAACACATTGTTGGCGCTGCAGAGGTGATCATCGAGCTCATCAATGCCGCTTCAAACACCTATGCGTGCAAAGGTTGTGGAACAATGGGACACCTCCAGCGAATGTGCAGACGAGCTGCAAACCCTGCAAACCACCACGTTGCAGAGGAAGACCGATCCATGGTGGATCAAACTGAACTAGAGTCTCGAACCGAGGAGGCAGAAGTGTACAGGGTACACACCTTCACCACGAAATGTCCACCGGTCATGTTAAAAGTTGAACTGAACGGAATTCCAGTATCCATCGAATTGGACACGGGTGCGAGTCAGTCCATCATGAGAAAAAAGGCCTTCGACAGGCTGTAGTGCAACATTGTACACAGGCCCAAGCTCAGCCCCATTCACACCAAGCTGAGAACTTACACTAAAGAGCTGATCCCTGTAATTGGCAGCGCAGCAGGACAAGTCTCCTATGATGGAGCAGTGCACGAGCTACCACTATGAATAGTACCAGGGGATGGCCCCACACTGTTCGGCAGAAGCTGGCTGGGAAAAATGCGCTGGTACTGGGACGACATCCGAGCGCTTTTGTCCATCGATGATGCCTCATGTGCCCAGGTTCTGAACAAGTTCCCGTCGTTGTTTGAGCCAGGCATCGGAAGTTTCTTGGGGGCGAAGGTGCAGATCCACTTGATTCCCAGTACACGACCCATCCACCACAAGGTACGGGCAGTGCCATATATGATGCGAGAGAAAGTGGAGATCGAGCTGGACAGGCTGCAATGAGAGGACATCATCGCGCCGGTGGAGTTCAACGAGTAGGCCAGTCCGATTGTTCCGGTTCTCAAAGACGATGGCACGGTCAGAATTTGCGAGGACTATAAAGTAACGATTAACCGTTTTTTGCTGCAGGACCAATACCCGCTACCCAAGGCAGACAACCTATTTGCGACACTGGCAGGAGGAAAGTCATTCACCAAGTTAGACCTGACCTTGGCCTACATGACGCAGGAGCTGCCGAAATATCGAAAGGCCTCACCTGCATCAACATGCACAAATGTCTGTTCATCTACAATACATGCCTGTTTGGGATTTGATCAGCCACGGCTATTTTTCAAAGGAACATGGAGAGTCTACTAAAGTCAGTTCCGCGCACCGTGGTTTTCCAGGACAATATACTGGTCACAGGTCGGGACACCATTGAACACTTGCAGAACCTGGAAGAGGTTCTAAGTCGGCTAGATCGTGTGAGACTCAGGTTGAAACGCTCCAAGTGTGTTTTTTAGGGAGAAGAATCGCGGCAGATGGCATCAGACCCACCAACGCCAAGACAGAGGCCATCAAGAACACGCCGAGACCACAGAACGTGACGGAGCTGCGATCCTGGGACTCCTCGATTATTTTGGTAATTTCCTACCCGGGTTAAGCACCTTGCTAGAACCTCCACATGTGTTGCTATGCAAGGGAGATGATTGGGTATGGGGGAAATCACAAGAGACAGCTTTTGTGAAAGCCCGAAATCTGTTATGTTCCAACAAACTGCTTGTCCTGTATGATCCTTGTAAACGTTTAGTGCTAGCTTGTGATGCGTCTTCGTACAGGGTCGGGTGTGTGTTACAACAAGCAAACAAATCGGGAACATTGCAACCGGTCGCCTATGCATCTAGGAGCTTGTCCAAAACTGAAAGGGCCTACAGCATGATTGAAAAAGAAGCTCTGGCATGCGTTTACGGGGTAAAATAAATGCACCAGTATCTGTTTGGGCTTAAGTTTGAGTTAGAAACTGAGCATAAGCTGCTCATGTCGCTATTCTCAGAGAGCGCTCACGCTGTCTGCGTATGACTATGTAACTCGCCACAGGCCAGGCACAGAGAACTATGCTGATGCCCTCAGACGGCTACCACTGCCCACCACTGGGGTGGAAATGGCACAGCCTGCAGACTTGCTCTTGGTGATGGAGGCATTGAAAAAAGAAAAGTCACCCGTTACGGCCCGCCAGATCAGGACCTGGACCAGCCAGGATCCTTTACTGTCCCTTGTACAAAAAAAAACGTGTCCTCCATGGGAGCTGGTCCAGTGTCCCAGTGGAGATGCATGAAGAGATCCAGCAGTTCCAGCGGCGTAAAGACGAAATGTCCATACAGCCGGATTGTCTTTTGGGGTAATCGCATGATTTTGCCCAAGAAAGGCAGGGATATGTTCATACACAATCTACAACGTACCCACCCAGGCATAGTAATGATGAAAGCTATAGCCAGATCCCATGTGTGGTGGCCCGGCATCGACTCAGATTTGAAGTCTTGCGTGCGCCAATGCAAAACTTGCTCTCAACTGAGCAGTACACCCAGGGAGGAACTACTAATTTTGTGGTCATGGCCCTCCAAACTGTGGTCTAGGATCCACGTTGACTTCGCTGACCCGTTTCTAGGCAAAATGTTCTTGGTTGTTGTGGATGCTTATTCTAAGTGGATTGAGTGTGTAATAATGTCTGTAAGCACGTCCACTGCCACCATTGAAAATCTACGAGCCATGTTTGCCACGCACGGCCTGTCTGATGTCCTTGTCAGCGACAATGGGCCATGCTTCACCAGCGCTGAATTCAAGGAAGTCATGACCCGCAATGGGATCAAGCATGTCACCTCTGCCCCGTTCAATCCCGTGTCCAAAGACCAGGCAGAACGGGCAGTCCAAACCATCAAGCAAAGTTTGTCGGAAGGCTCCCTGCAGACCTGCCTGTCCTGAGTCCTACTCAGCAACCGCACCAGACCCCACTCGCTCACCGGGGTTCCCCCAGCCAAGCTGCTCAAGAAAAAGGTGCTCAAAACAAGGTTTTCTCTCGTCCACCTTGATCTCCATGATCATGTCGAGGGCAGGCGGCATCAACAAAGCATGTTGCATGATCGCGCAAATTTGTCACGCGATATTGAAGTCAATGACCCTGTATTTGTACTCAACTATGGACGTGGTCCCAAATGGCTTGCTGGCACAGTCACAGCCAAAGAAGGGAGTAGGGTATTTCAGGTCAACTCTCAAATGGACTAACTTGCAGAAAGCATTTGGATCAAACCAAACTGTGATTCACAGACAGCCACGAGCAACCAGAAGAGGACACCACCAACTTCGACCCTCCGATACACACACTAGCGGCAACCGACATCACGGGTGACCACGAAGCTGAACTCATCATCCCCAGCAGGCCAGCAAGGCCAGCTGCACAGCAGCCCAGCAAAGAACCAAACAACTCACCTGCACCTGCATTTGTACTGATCGACAAGGGAGCAAAAAGCCCCAGATTGTCTAACCCTGTAAATAAGTGTACTATTGACTTTGGGAGGGAGTGATGTTATATATGCAACATTATGTAACCAGCATTCTACCGCCACCAGAGGGCATATCTGTTGGAGTCCCAAGGGATCCCAGCATCCCTTGGGAGCACTGTATATAAGCAGTACCAACACTCTGGAGTTACAATAAAGAGACTAAGGTCACACTTACGTCTACAGTACTCAATCATATTACTTTATTATGGGCATAACAGGTTCATTCTCGGTTTGGCAATCGGTAACTAGTGGGGTGCCGCAGGGATCAGTGCTGGGACCCCAACTATTTATAATCTATATTAACGACTTGGATAAAGGGCCCGAGTGTAACGTAGCTAAGTTTGCTGACGATACAAAGATGGGAAGAAAAGCAATGTGAGGAGGACATAAAACATCTGCAAAAGGACATAGGCGAAGTGAGTGGGCAAAAATTTGGCAGATGGAGTAGGAAAGTGTGAGGTTATGAACTTTGGCAAAAAAAAATCAAAGAGTAAGTTATTATTTAAATGGAGAAAAATTGCAAATGCTGCAGTACAGCGCGACCTCGGGGTCCTGATGCATGAAACACGAAAGGTTAGTATGCAGGTACAGCAAGTGATCAGGAAGGCCAATTGCTCAGCAATTGTGGGCCCAATGTCCACGGCCTCGTCAGGGACCTGCTAGCCCCAGCGAAGACGACAACCAAGACCTATGCGGAGCTCATAACTTTAATACAAGAACAACTCAAACCTAAAGAGAGCATCCTCACAGCCAGACACCGGTTCTACACCCACCGGCGGCCCGAAGGCCAAGAAATTGCTAAATATGCTGCAGATCTGAGAAGACTGGCTGCACCATGTGATTTTGGCAACCACCTCACCGAAGCACTAAGGGACATCTTCGTTATTGGAATCGGCCACAAGGGCCTCCTGCATAAACTGCTCTCTGCGGACACTACGGTCACCCTGCAGAAGGCAATCAAAGTGAGCCAGGCCTTCATGATTTCGGTCTGTGACTACAAAAGGATGATGACTCACACCCGGGACTCTAACCCGACGAGTACAGTGAACCGAATGGCGCCTTTCAGAGGCAAGACTGCTGCCCCGAGTCCCGCAACCCTGAGTCCGCCACATGGGGCCAACCAGCTAGCCCCGTGCTGGCGCTGTGGAGGAAACCACAGGGCCCACCAGTGCCGATACAAAGACTATACCTGCAAAGGCTGCAACACTAAAGGTCACCTTCAGCGAATGTGTAGAAGAAACTTTACTCACCGAGTCGCCGAAGAGTTGGCCGATCACCCGGGCTCCAGCGCTGATGAACTCGAAGCTGCTCAGCCCCTGGAAGAGGAGTACGGAATATATACCTGCTCCACCGAGAGTTCCCCGCGGAAAATGGAAGTAGAAATCAACGGAGTTCCAGTCTCGATGGAGATCGACACAGAGGCGAGCCAGTCGTTGATGAATCAGACGGCCTTTGAGAAACTCTAGGACAACCCCGCCAAACGACCCAAAATATCCCCAGTCCAGGCAAAGCTGCTCACCTACACAAAAGGCACCATCCCAGTCGTTGGCAGCGTGGAGGTCCAGGTGTCCCATGGCGGAGCGATGCAACAGCTTCCGTTGTGGATCGCTGCCGGTGATGGTCTAACGCTGCTGGGAAGAAGATGGATGAAGCAAGTACAAATCTGTCGGAGTGACGAAGGCCTCCCGGCCCCGGCGATCGACATCCTACGCAGCCCCAAACTTGGCTCCATCGCAGCACCTGAAAATCCTACCGTCCGACTCGACTGTGCGGCAACGACATAGGCTGCACAATTCAACGGCGAGATGATCCAACCTGAACGACCAGACCTCACCTTCCACGCTCCAGTGGCAGAACTCCGAGGGAAGAAGATCGGCGCAGAAGGTAGATTCCCAGCATCCGTGGCAGAACCTGGGAAGAAAAGGATCACCACAGCCTACCTCGTTGAGAGAAAGAAGATGGCGCCCATACCACGATGCGAAGCACCTGAAATCAAGATGGCCGCGACCAGACCATGAGGGGCAACGTTGAGGGAGCAACACGTGTTACCGGGTGGTGAACCGGACCGGGGTAAAGATTGCAAGGCCCTCTTAAAGGAGACTGGCAACCCAAAACAATTAAAGGGACAGTTCCACTCTTGGCACAGTGATGCTGGTGATATTAAGGATAAAAGTGTAATTAATAAACGCAGGTATATAAATGTACTGTTGAATGGTGATGCCGGCAATGCTAATGGGAGAAATGTAATGAATGCTTCAAAAAGTGCTGTAAGTGACAAGTTGTTCTGTTGAACAGTGAGGCCAGTGATGCTAACGTGACAAATGTAACCAACAAAGGCAGGAATCCAAATGTAACCTTGTACAGAGATACTGATAGCACACAAGAAAGTGTTGTAAGTGACAAATGCGAAAGTGTAAAGAGATATAACAATGTCGAGTCGGCTAGTTGCGGTCGGAGCCAATGTATCATGTATGCTAATGATAGAATGATAAATGATACCGGGTTCTACATGTATACTGACGATGCCAAAGGAAACCCCCCGTGGGAAACACCCAGGTCCAGCGGGCTACCTGATCACATAGCCTACGCTTCCAGAACCAATGTGATGCCCCAGGAAGGGTTCACACAAACCCAGTGGGAGCATACCCATTGTAAGGACAGCAGTCAATGGGCAGCACAGCCACCACCAGATCGGCCCTACCCACCCTGGCCACCAGGGCCAGCACCGGGAGCAAGCGGCCAGTATCCTCCAGCTTTCCCGGCGGGACCTGGGATGACCAGACTTCCACCACCAATGGAGAACAAGGAGGCCACACCACCCTGTGGCCCTGCCCACCGCTAAATGCCACCACCTACCTATTCAATAATGTATGTACCTTACCCATAACAACATGTACTTGCTCCACCACTGCTGAATCCTCCAACAGTGACATATCCACATGGTCTATGTATGGAGAGGGGGGGGAGGAAATGGATGTGTGCAGCCATAAACACATGGATCACACCCAGCACCCACACAACCCTCACCACAACCTCGCACCATCCACTACTGATCATCTCCCCATGTCATGGCAATAAGGACTTGGGAAAGGCTTAGGGGGGAGTATTGTTATGTATGCATGTGGTACTGTAACACTAGACCACTGAATGTACCTTCACCCGATATACACTATACCTGTACCACCAGAGGGTGCTACTGCTGGAGAACTAAGAGTCACCTGTACCCTGCAGGTAACCAAGTATAAAAGGGAGCTCACCTCTTGGTGTCCTCACTCTAGGAGCTGTAATAAAGGACTAAGGTCACTACTGTTCAAGTACTACACCCTTACCTTGTGGAGTCATTATTAGAGTGCTTGCATATACTATAGTTTTGGTTTCCATATTTAAGAAAGGATATATTTGCTTTAGAGGCAGTTCAGAGTAGGTTACTAGCTTGATTCCGGCGTTGAGAGGGTTGACTTATGAGGAAAGGTTGAGGAGGTTGGGCCTCTACTCATTGAAATTCAGAAGAATGAGAGGTGATCTTATCGAAACGTATAAGATTATACAAGGCTTGACAAGGTGGATGCAGAGAGGATGTTTCCACTGATAGATGAGATTAGAACTAGGAGGCATAATCTTAGAATAAGGGGCCATCCATTTAAAATGGATGAGGGGGAATTTCTTCTCTCTGAGGGTTGTTAATCTGTGGAATTCGCTGCCTCAGAGAGCTGTGGAAGCTGGGATATTGAATACATTTAAGACAGAGATAGACAGTTTCTTAAACGATAAGGGAATAAGGGGTTATGGGGAGTGGGCAAGGAAGTGGACCTGAGTCCATGATCGGATCAGCCATGATCTTATTGAATGGCGGAGCAGGCTCGAGGGTCCGTATGGTTTACTCCTGCTCCTATTTCTTATGTTTCTTATGAGCTGCACGTTGAGGGAGTTGAAGCCCATGCAGCTCACACACACTCCTGGGTGATGTGGAAGTGCCTTGCTTGCCACATGTTTGCAGTCGATGATGCCCTGCACCTGTGGGAAGTTGGGCAGAGCCGCCAAGCCGATGTCCGCTCAATAACATTAGCGTCATCACCGGCAAAGTTCATATAAGTGGCTGACTTGTCAAACATTGCCTCAGTTACCTGTGTGATGCATGTGTAGGCGGCTGACTGCGGGATCCCACAAATGTCTGCTGCAGATCCGCGGAAGGAGCCTGAGGCAAAGAAGTTGAGGGCGGTAGTGACTTTGACAGCCACTGGTAAGGTGTGTCCACCAGGTTCTCTGGGCAGCAGGTCTTGTTCCAGCAAGCTACAAATGTCTGCAATAACCGAGCACAATAGCTGAGCTTCCTGTAGCACTGCTGTGCAGTCATGTCTAGGAAGCTAATCCTCTGCCTGTATACCCTGTGTTGGGGGTATCATCTCCGGTGAGGTGCACCTCTGTGTTGAACCCCTCTCGCCTGTGGAGCATCAAGTCATTGAGGAGAAGGTTTGCTGCTGCTGGTGTTGTGGTTGGTGTTGTGTTTTAACCTACGCCGCCTCCAGGCCAGGTCCAAGATCACCCCAACCTCTGTTGTTGAGCTGTAGTATGCGGACGATGCCTGCGTCTGCGCACATTCTGAGGCTGAACTCCAGGATATAGTCGATGTATTCACTGAGACATATGAAAGCATGGGCCTTATGCTTAACATCCATAAGACAAAGGTCCTCCACCAGCCTGTCCTCGCTGCACAGCACTGCTCTCCAATCATCAAGATTCACGGCGCAGCCCTTGACAACGTGGACCATTTCCCATATCTCGGGAGCCTCTTATCAACAAAGGCAAACATTGATGTGGAGATTCAACATCACCTCCAGTGTGCCATTGCAGCCTTTGACCATCTGAGAAAAAGAGTGTTTGAAGACCTGGTCCTCAAATCTACCACCAAGCTCATGGTCTACAGAGCTGTAGTAATACCCGCCCTACTGTATGGATCTGAGACATGGACGATGTATAGAAGGCACCTCAAGTCGCTGGAGATAGATCACCAGCGATGTCTCCGCAAGATCCTGCAAATCCCCTGGCAGGACAGGTGCACCAATATCAGTGTCGTCGTCCAGGCTAACATCCCCAGTATTGAAGCACTGACCACACTCAATCAGCTTCGCTGGGCAGGCCACATAGTTCGCATGCGAGATACAAGACTCCTTAAGCAAATGCTTTATGCGGAGCTCCTTCCTGGTAAACGAGCCAAAGGTGGGCAGCGGAAGCGTTACAAGGACACCCTCAAAGCCTCCCTGGTAAATTGCGACATCACCACTGACACCTGGGAGACCCTGGCCGAAGACTGCCTGAGGTGGACAAAGAGCGTGAAGAGGTCAAGCGCAGACAGCGGAAGGAGCGTGCGCAAACCAGCCCCACCCACCCTTTCCCTCGACGAATGTCTGTCCCACCTGTAACAGGGTCTGTGGCTTTCGTATTGGACTGTTCAGCCACCAAAGAACTAATTTTGGGAGTGGAAGCAAGTCTTCCTCGATTCCGAGGGACTGCCTATGATGATGATGAGGTTGGTGTTGTTGGTGCTAGGGCTCATCATTGTCCAATTCTCAGGTCCAAGGTGAGACACCATTAGCACCACCCAAGCTGATCTAATAGATGGCAGGTAAAGTGGAGATCAAAGTCCCAATCCTTCAGTGAGTGGGCAAAAGTTTGGCAGATGGAGTGTAATGTGGGAAAATGTGAGGTTATCCACTCTGGAAGAAAAAATAGAAAAGCAAATTATAATTTAAATGGAGAAAAATTGCAAAGTGCTGTAGTACAGAGGGACCTGGGGGTCCTTGTGCATGAAACACAAAAAGTTAGTATGCAGGTACAACAATTGATCAGGAAGGCAAATGGAATGTTGGCCTTTATTGCAAGGGGGATAGAGTGTAAAGCAGAGAAGTCCTGCTACAACTGTATAGGGTATTGATGAGGCCACACCTGGAGTACAGTGTACAGTTTTGGTCTCCATATTTAAGGAAGGATATACTTGCATTGGAGGCTGTTCAGAGATGGTTCACTAGGTTGATTCCGGAAATGAGGGGGCTGAATTATGAGTAGGTTGGGCCTATATTCATTGGAGTTCAGAAGAATGAGAGGTGATCTTATCGAAATATATAGATAATGAAGGGGCTGGACAAGGTGGATGCAGAGAGGATATTTCCACATAAGGAAACTAAAACTAGGGGACATAGTCTCAGAATAAAGGGCCTCCCATTTAAAACTGAGGAGTAATTTCTTCTCTCAGAGGGTTGTAAATCTATGGAATTCACTGCCCCAGAGAGCTGTGGAGGTTGGGCATTGAATATATTTAAGGCAGAGATCGACAGATTTTTGAGCGATAAGGGAATAAAGGGTTATGGGGAATGGGCAGGGAAGTGGAACTGAGTCCATGATCAGATCAGCCATGATCTTATTAAATGGCGGAGCAGGCTCGAGGGGCCAGGTGGCCTACTCCTGCTCCTATTTCTTATGTTCTTAATGTTGTGATAGAGACTAGCAATGTGCTGAGAGTGGCATCCGAGGTTGCAGAAATGACCTGCAAACTCCTGACACCTAAATCTCTGCTCAAAACAGAGTCAGGAAGAGCCTTTCCCTTAGGCAAGGAAGCGGGTGTAAGGTGTGAGTATTTTTGTGCTTTTTCCAGCTGTCAATTAATGAACTTGCACAACGGCCACTGAGTTTCCGCCTCCCCTTCCCAGGCAAGGTTGCCGAGGTTCGTGAATCCAGTGCAAAAGAAGTTAAAGCCAAAACCTGATTTTAAAAAGGCAGTTACAGGTCTCTCAACAAGCAGTTAATGACCTCAATGAGGTCGCCCTCCTCTCCCGAACGCTTCTGTGGCGCACCTCGAAATGCACCTGAGTTAAATGCGGAAGTCAGCAGGATGACATTGGGTTCCCGACACACTGTCAATTTCCGCGAATTTAACTGCTGACCCACCCCCAAACCGCGCGCTTGGCACCGGGAAAATTCCGGCCATTGAAACTGACAAAACGTTGGCTCTTCCGCAGTAAGTATGCTGTTAAATTCCCCACTAAAATTTAGACCCAAAGGGATTAGGTGTAACTGGGGTTTTAACAGCGTATTGATTGATATGTTACGGGCCTGGAAAACTAATTTTAATTTTGTGCAGTGTGAAACGTGTCCATTTTCGTTTTTTTCAAGTTTTTGCATCTTTATTTCAGGTTTGCCTTTTCCCCATCTTTTTTTGTTCTTTCAAACTATTTTAAAAAGTTAGAATATTAAGAGTTTACTCACTTCGTTGTTCGCTATCTATGAGAATTCTGCCTTTTGATTGGCTGCTTAGACAGCAGTCTGAAGAATGGGATCCCCACTACAGATTGTTGAATTGAATTGAAGGTCAGAAAACCCTAGCTTCTCGATACAGGGATTGCAAGATCCTTGTGCGGAGCGTACTTCGGGGCCAGCAGCAAACGCCTTCGCTTCGCTTCGCTTCTGACCGCAAATTCCAGGCCAATATCAAAGTAAATGAAAAGAAACAAAAATGTTGCATTTGTAGGCATCGTTCATGACCTCAGGACATCTTAAAGCGCTTTACAGCTAATGAACTGCTTTTAAAGTATAGTCTCTGTTGTTACATAGAAAAATGGCAGCCAATTTGTGCACAGCAAGGTCCCAAAAACCGCAATGAACTCAATGACAAGTTATTGTGTTTGTGATGTTGGGTGGAGGGATGAGGGTTGGCCAGGACACCAGGAGAACTCACTACTCTCAGCAAAGGTTTCATGGGATCTTTTATGGACATCTGTAAACACAGATGAAGCCTCAGTTCAATATCACATCTGAAGGCCGCCAAATCCAACAATACAGCACTCCCTCAGGACCAGACTGAATATGTGCTCATGTCCTGCAGTTGTGCCGCAACCCACAATCTTCTGACTTATAGGCAATGGTACCACCGCTGACCCATAGCACCTTTAACTTAAGTGAATATCCAAAGGCGCTTCAGAAAAGAGAAGTAGATGTCAAGCATTAATAAAAGAATTAGGGGAGATGATCAAAATCATGGTCAATAAGGTAAGTTTTGAGTATGCTTTGGGAAATGGAGATGAGATAACAAGGTGGAGTGGTTTAAGTGAGAGAGTTCCAGAGAGAATGTTGAGATGCCTGAAAACTCTGCTATCTGTGGTGGAAAGTTTGACGTCAGGGACATAGATCCTCAAGAAGCCAATGTTGGAAGATCGTATGGGCTGCAATGCAGGCTGGTGGGGACAGGGGCAAGAAGGGGCAAGGCAACACATGGATTTGGAAACAAGGATTGAGTATTTTGAACTCAATGCATTGCAGGACAGGGATCCAAAAGGGGTGATGGGCCAACAAGACTTACTGTGCATGATACAGGCCATTATGCATGAGCAGAGTTTTTAATGAGTTGGAGTTTGAGTTTATATCATGCAAAGTTTGAGCGACCAGCAATAACAGCATTAGAGAAGTGAAGCCTGTGGGTCAGTGGGGGATGATGGTGGCATGACACATGGGGGTGAGGTAAGGGCAAAAGAGGGAAATTTTGTAGACATGAAGGTTGATGGATAGGATATGGAGCTGAAATGAAGAACTGAATGGAATAGATCAATTAGTTTATGCTTTGTCAGGTTCAGCCTCAGCTGAGCTGCCAGTGAGAAAGGTGGAGTCAAGGGGATCAAAATCTTTGACAACATCTTCAACCTTTCCAGTCTTAAGCTGAAGACATTTCTGGCGCATCCATGACATGATTTTGGATGAGCAATGTGATAGTACAGTGATAAAGGAGTCTAGGTTCATGGCAGGGAGGTAAAGCTGGGTGTCCTCATGTGGAACCTGAAACTATTTGTATGGATAATGCCACAAAAGGGTAACATATAAACAAGAAATTTGAGACGATCCAGGATGGAATCTGGTAGTGTGCCCAAGGTGACTGTGCAGGGAGAGAAGGAGATGTCATTGCTAGAGGTGCTGGCTACATTGGGAAATGTAGGAGTGATATCAAGAGAGGGTAGTCCCATGGAAGTAGACTATGGAAGAGAGATGGATGGAGTAATCTACCAAACAGATGCTAAGCAACGGTTAAAGAGAAGAGCCTGGATAGTACAGACACGGTCATAAGAACATAGGAACAAGAGTAGGCCATTTAGCTCCTTGAGCCTGTTCCACTATTCAATCAGATCATGGTTGATCGGTGATGAAACCCCATATCCTTTGTCCCATATCCCTTACTACCTTTGGTTAACAAAAATCTCAGATTTAAAATTAATAGGAACATAGAGGATGCCATTAGTGACTTTGACCAGGAAAGTCTCTGTGCTGTTGAAAGGTGGAGCTGGACTGAATGGGATCAGAAAAGAAGAAATGGGGGCAGTCGGCACAGAGCTGTGTAACAATTATATGTTTAAGAAAAAGACAAAAAGTATTTTCGATCATATTTACACCTTTTCAGTGAATACAAGCCCCTGATGAAAGGGTTAAATGTTTTGCAGGTTGGAATTCCAGAATTAAGTTAGAACCATTTGAAATGTGACTGGTTTGACAGTTCTCAAACTGCTCTTGGTAAAGAGAGCCTATAATACAGTGAAGAAAGTCGGCAACTATGAAATGACAGGTCACAGTATTACACATGATGCAAGTCATATGGCCAAAAGTATTAAAATAATAGATCAAATACAGCCATTATCATAGTATGGATGGGAACATATTTTTTAGTTGCTTCACTGTACTGTTCTAAAATGTTACCATATGCCAAATCATTACATCAGATTATAAATACTATTCTCAATTCTTATCACCATTCTCAGATACAGAGAATGCCAGTGGTACATTTAAAAGGGCCATGTTGTCTTGCACAATAAAACTCAATTGGCTTAAATTCAAAGAATGTAATATGGATGCCAAAAAAAAGACTTACATTTATATAGGGCCTTTCACAACCACCGGATGTCTCAAAGTGCTTTACAGAAAATGAAGAACTTTTGGAGTGAAGTCACTGTTGTAATGTGGGAAATGCAGCAGCCAATTTGCACACAGCAACTCCCACAAACAGCAATGTGATAATGACCAGATAAACTGTTTTTGTTATGTTGATTGAGGGATAAATATTGGCCAGGACACCAGAGATAACTCCCCTGCACTTCTTAGTGCCATGGGATCTTTTACATCCACCTGTGAGAGAGCAGACAAGGCCTCAATTTAACATCATCCCCGACAGTGCAAAGCTTCCTCAGCACTGCACTGGAGTGTCAGCCTAGATTTTCTATGCTCAGGTCCCTGGAGTGGGATTTGAACCCACAATCTTCTGACTCCAAGGCAAGTGTGCTACCCACTGAGCCACAGCTAACATTATTTTATATAACATCATTTGATCACATCCTTGAAAATAATGATAGATTCATCTTGGCCACCTTGACTTGGCCCCATTAAATTTTCCGCCTGTACAAGACTTTTGCGAGATAATATGAACACTTTTAAAATTGTATTGATAATGCCAGCTGTAATGTATTTGCTTCATGGGTGCTTTGCTTAAGAATTCATAGCAACACGTTGCTACAGTTGTACAGGGCCTTGGTGAGGCCACACCTGGAGTATTGTGTACAGTTTTGGTCTCCTAACTTGAGGAAGGGCATTCTTGCTATTGAGGGAGTGCAGCGAAGATTCACCAGACTGATTCCCGGGATGGCGGGACTGACCTATCAAGAAAGACTGGATCAACTGGGCTTGTATTCACTGGAGTTCAGAAGAATGAGAGGGGACCTCATGGAAACGTTTAAAATTCTGACGGGTTTAGACAGGTTAGATGCAGGAAGAATGTTCCCAATGTTGGGGAAGTCCAGAACCAGGGGTCACAGTCTGAGGATAAGGGGTAAGCCATTTAGGACCGAGATGAGGAGAAACTTCTTCACCCAGAGAGTGGTGAACCTGTGGAATTCTCTACCACAGAAAGTAGTTGAGGCCAATTCACTAAATATATTCAAAAGGGAGTTAGATGAAGTCCTTACTACTCGGGGGATCAAGGGTTATGGCGAGAAAGCAGGAAGGGGGTACTGAAGTTTCATGTTCAGCCATGAACTCATTGAATGGCGGTGCAGGCTAGAAGGGCTGAATGGCCTGCTCCTGCACCTATTTTCTATGTTTCTATGTTTCTATGTTTCTATTAAGAACTAGGTGATTTATTAACAAAGGTTTAACAATCACACTACACATTACCAGTTCACCCATTAGGATCACAACTGCAAACCTCATCGGGGATGACCTACGTCCAACTGACTGTGGTTTTATTGAATCTTGTGAACATCACGTGACTGGCTAAGTCACTCACAATGCAACAGCTCTATAAACCTGTGAGCCTACCCACAGGTCCATACATTACACCAACTTTCATCTCATTTTAGATATTTTGGAATTTCACTGAAAATGAAAATTGTACAAACCAAACATCAATAAGGTAATATCAGTTTAGATGAGAAGATATCCATCAACACCATATCACCTTTTTTCAACAACAGCTTTAATTTATATAGTGCCTTTAATAAAATGTCCCACGGTGCTTCGCAGAAGCGTATCAAACAAAATGTGAAACCAAGCCACATGAGGAGATATTAGGTCAGATGACCAAAAGCTTAGTCAAAGAGGTTGATTTTAAGGAGCATCCTAAAAGAGGAGTGAGAGGTAGTGAGGCGGAGAGGGTTAGGGAAAGAATTCCACAGCTTAGGGCCAAGGCAGCTAATTGCACGGCTGCCAATGGTGGAGCGATTAAAATCGGGAATGCACAAGAGGCCAGAATCGGAGGAACCCAGAGATCTCATAGAAACATAGAAAATAGGTGCAGGAGTAGGCCATTCGGCCCTTCGAGCCTGCACCGCCATTCAATGAGTTCATGGCTGAACATGCAACTTCAGTACCCCATTCCTGCTTTCTCACCAAACCCCTTGATCCCCCTAGTAGTAAGGACTACATCTAACTTCTTTTTGAATATATTTAGTGAATTGGCCTCAACAACTTCCTGTAGTAGAGAATTCCACAGGTTCACCACTCTCTGGGTGAAGAAGTTTCTCCTCATCTCGGTCCTACATGGTTTACCCCATATCCTTAGACTGTGACCCCTAGTTCTGGACTTCCCCAACATTGGGAACATTCTTCCTGCATCTAACCTGTCTAAACCCATCAAAATGTTAAATGTTTCTATGAGATCCCCTCTCATTCTTCTGAACTCCAGTGAATACAAACCCAGTTGATCCAGTCTTTATTAATATGTCAGTCCCGCCATCCCGGGAATCAGTCTGGTGAACCTTCGCTGCACTCCCTCAATAGCAAGAATGTCCTTCCTCAAGTTAGGAGACCAAAACTGTACACAATACTCCAGGTGTGGCCTCACCAAGGCCCTGTACAACTGTAGCAACACCTCCCTGCCCCTGTACTCAAATCCCCCTGCTATGAAGGCCAACATGCCATTTGCTTTCTTAACCGCCTGCTGTACCTGCATGCCAACCTTCAATGACTGTTGTACCATGACACCCAGGTCTTGTTGCACCTCCCCTTTTCCTAATCTGTCACCATTCAGATAATAGTCTGTCTCTCTGTTTTTACCACCAAAATGGATAACCTCACATTTATCCACATTATACTTCATCTGCTATGCATTTGCCCACTCACCTAACCTATCCAAGTCACTCTGCAGCCTCATAGCATCCTCCTCGCAGCTCACACTGCCACCCAACTTAGTGTCATCTGCAAATTTGGAGATACTACATTTAATCCCCTCGTCTAAATCATTAATGTACAATGTAAACAGCTGGGGCCCCAGCACAGAACCTTGCAATACCCCACTAGTCACTGCCTGTCATTCTGAAAAGTACCCATTTACTCCTACTCTTTGCTTTCTGTCTGCCAACCAGTTCTCAATCCACGTCAGCACACTACCCCCAATCCCATGTGCTTTAACTTTGCACATTAATCTCTTGTGTGGGACCTTGTCGAAGGCCTTCTGAAAGTCCAAATACACCACATCAACTGGTTCTCCCTTGTTCACTCTACTGGAAACATCCTCAAAAAATTCCAGAAGATTTGTCAAGCATGATTTCCCTTTCACAAATCCATGCTGACTGGATCTATCATGTCACCTCTTTCCAAATGCGCTGCTATGACATCCTTAATAATTGCTTCCATCATTTTACCACTACCGATGTCAGGCTGACCGGTCTATAATTCCATGTTTTCTTTGTTGTTCTCAAAGGCTTTTAGGGCTGGAGGAGGTTACAGAGGTAGGGAGAGGTGAGAACATGGAAGAATTTGAAGACAAGGATGAAAATTTTAAAATTGAGACATTGCCGAACTGGGAGCCATTGTAGATCAGCAAGCACAGGGGTGATGGGAGAATGGTTCTTATTGTGAGTTAGGATATGTGCGGCAGAGTTTTGGATGAGCTCAAGTTTATGTAGGATGAAAGATGGGAGGCCAGCCAAGAGAGCATTGGAATAGCCAAGTCTGGAGGTAAAAATTGCATCGATGAAGGTTTCAGCAACTGATGAGCTGAGGCAGGGGCAGAGTCAGGTGATGTCACCAGATATAGGAGCGGCCAAGGATAGATCCTTGGGGGATACCAGAAGTACCGATGTGGGAGTGAGAAGAGATTCATTGCAGGTGATTCTCTGGCTATGATTAGATAGATAAGAATGGAACCAAAAGGATGAGGCGGGTTGATTTACCATGGTCACAGTCACATAGAATGTGACTTTAATAAGGGCCATTTCAGTACAGGTTGAGCATCCCGAATCTGGCAACCTCGGAACTGAGGCCGAGCCAGTTTTCATGTTTTTCCGGCCTTCAGAATATGTTTCTGATGTCAGAAAGAGCGGGGGGTGTGCTTGCTGAGGAGCTGTTCAGGTCGCCAGCCCTGTCGATGAGGTCGTTGGGTGGGACCCTTCCGTCAAGAAGTTGTTCGGCGGGGCCCGCCGCCAAGGATTTGTTCGGGTGGGCCCCGTCGAAGAGGAGATGGTCGGGTGGCCCCGCCATGGAGGAGGTGTTCGGGTGGGTTGGCGACAAGGCCCCAAAGTAAGGGCAGCAATGGTGAGGCGAGGCCCGAGGTCAGGCAGCGGCGAGGCGAGAGGCGGTGAGGCGAGGCCCGAGGTTGGGCAGTGGCGAGGCGAGAGGCGTTGAGGCGAGGCCCGAGGTTGGGCAGCAGCGAGGCGAGAGACGGTGAGGCGAGGCCCGAGGTTGGGCAGCGGAGAAGCGAGGGGCGGTGAGGCGAGGCCCGAGGTTGGGCAGTGGAGAAGCGAGAGGCGGTGAGGCGAGGCCCGAGGTTGGGCAGTGGAGAAGCGAGAGGCGGTGAGGCGAGGCCCGAGATTGGGCAGTGGCGAGGCGAGAGGCGGTGAGGCGAGGCCCGAGGTTGGGCAGTGGCGAGGCGAGGGATGGTGAGGCGAGGCCCGAGGTTGGGCAGTGGCGAGGCGAGAGGCGGTGAGGCGAGGCCTGAGGTCGGGCAGCAGTGTGGTGAGGGATGGTGAGGTGAGGCCCGAGGTCAGGCAGCGGCGAGGCGAGGGATGGTGAGGCGAGGCCCGAGGTTGGGCAGCGGCGAGGCGAGAGGTGGTGAGGCGAGGCCTGAGGTCGGGCAGCAGTGTGGCGAGGGATGGTGAGGCGAGGCCCGAGGTTGAGCAGCGGAGAAGCGAGGGGCGGTGAGGCGAGGCCCGAGGTTGAGCAGCGGAGAAGCGAGGGGCGGTGAGGCGAGGCCCGAGGTTGGGCAGTGGCGAGGCGAGGGGCGGTGAGGCGAGGCCCGAGGTTGAGCAGCGGAGAAGCGAGGGGCGGTGAGGCGAGGCCCGAGGTTGGGCAGAGGCGAGGCGAGGGGCGGTGAGGCGAGGCCCGAGGTTGGGCAGTGGCGAGGCGAGAGGCGGTGAGGCGAGGCCCGAGGTTGGGCAGCGGAGAAGCGAGGGGCGGTGAGGCGAGGCCCGAAGTTGGGCAGTGGCGAGGCGCGAGGCGGTGAGGCGAGGCCCGAGGTTGGGCAGTGGCGAGGCGAGAGGCGGTGAGGCGAGGCCCGAGGTTGGGCAGCGGAGAAGCGAGGGGCGGTGAGGCGAGGCCCGAGGTTGGGCAGTGGCGAGGCGAGAGGCAGTGAGGCGAGGCCCGAGGTTGGGCAGCGGAGAAGCGAGGGGCGGTGAGGCGAGGCCCGAGGTTGGGCAGCGGAGAAGCGAGGGGCGGTGAGGCGAGGCCCGAGGTTGGGCAGTGGCGAGGCGCGAGGCGGTGAGGCGAGGCCCGAGGTTGGGCAGTGGCGAGGCGAGAGGCGGTGAGGCGAGGCCCGAGGTTGGGCAGCGGAGAAGCGAGAGGCGGTGAGGCGAGGCCCGAGGTTGGGCAGCGGAGAAGCGAGGGGCGGTGAGGCGAGGCCCGAGGTTGGGCAGTGGCGAGGCGAGGGGCGGTGAGGCGAGGCCCGAGGTTGAGCAGCGGAGAAGCGAGGGGCGGTGAGGCGAGGCCTGAGGTTGGGCAGTGGCGAGGCGAGAGGCGGTGAGTCGAGGCCCGAGGTTGGGCAGTGGCGAGGCGAGAGGCGGTGAGGCGAGGCCCGAGGTTGGGCAGTGGCGAGGCGAGAGGCGGTGAGGCGAGGCCCGAGGTTGGGCAGTGGCGAGGCGAGAGGCAGAGAGGCGAGGCCCGAGGTCAGGCAGTGGAGAAGCGAGGGGCGGTGAGGCGAGGCCCGAGGTTGGGCAGTGGCGAGGCGAGAGGCGGTGAGGCGAGGCCCGAGGTTGGGCAGTGGCGAGGCGAGAGGCGGTGAGGCGAGGCCCGAGGTTGGGCAGTGGCGAGGCGAGAGGCGGTGAGGCGAGGCCCGAGGTCAGGCAGCGGAGAAGCGAGGGGCGGTGAGGCGAGGCCCGAGGTTGGGCAGTGGCGAGGCGAGAGGCGGTGAGGCGAGGCCCGAGGTTGGGCAGTGGCGAGGCGAGAGGCGGTGAGGTGAGGCCCGAGGTTGGGCAGTGGCGAGGCGAGAGGCGGTGAGGCGAGGCCCGAGGTCAGGCAGCGGAGAAGCGAGGGGCGGTGAGGCGAGGCCCGAGGTTGGGCAGTGGCGAGGCGAGGGATGGTGAGGCGAGGCCCGAGGTTGGGCAGTGGCGAGGCGAGGGATGGTGAGGTGAGGCCCGAGGTCGGGCAGCGGCGGGACCTTGAGGTCGGCGGGTCCAATTTCCGAAACATTTTACGGTTCCGGACAACCCTGCCCGGACAATCAGTCCAGAGTCCGTATTCTAGAACATTCCGGATTCCGGAACTCCAGATTTTGGACGCTGCACCTGCACTATCAATGAATGTAGCGCCAAAAAGATTATATAGACATTTTCAAAAATGCCTATTTGTTATTTAAACCATTAAAATAAATATTTTCTAATGACAGTAAACATTTTTCAGGTTTACAAGACTTGTCTTTTCCACATTACAACAGTGACGACACTCCAAAAGTACTTCATTGGCTGGAAAGCGCTTTGAGACGCCCGGTAGTCGTGAAAGGCGCTATATAAATTCAAGTCTTTCTTTTCTAAAAGTTATTCTTGGAACCTTTGACCAGAAAATGTCAGTGAATAGATTGCTGGCCTCTTTTTGTTTCTGAAATTTTTACTTCATGACATTCTTGATGGTATTCAAATACTATTAAAACCATTAAAATATCAAAATGATCTAAAAAAAAAATCTTACTGTTACCAAACTTATATTTTAAAATGTTACATTTAGTTATATCAGGGTATTTAGAAGAAGCTATGAAAAGAAACCATACAAATGATAAATAGGAACGCAGGCCATAGGCAAAATAAGTTACAACACACGATTCACCCGGTACTAATTAAACCTCTTATATCTTCCAGTATTTCAGGCACACTATTTTCATTAACTTGTAGCCTCTTGAAACACAAAGAGTTTAAGGCACGAACCCTAGGCAGATGTCCCTCTTCTGCCAAGGTGAACCATTGCGATCTAAGGGGCTTGCTTATTGTCTGTAAAACAAACATGTTTCCTATTATGGTTTTTTTTTTCTAAAATGGTATTTTGAACAACACATAGCGGTGAATATTGTAAAACCAAAATGGGACAAAGTACAGACATAGGCCACATCTCTGTTTATAGTAAAGTCTGAAAGAAATGGAAATCTCTAGCGTGGTATTTTTGAAGTGGTGCAGAATTGTTACTTAAACCCATTCAGAGGTAAAATTGTAACTTGTTTTTTCAATTACTAGTACACTTTACTTAAAAAAGAATGCATCAATTTAATTTAACATTTTCATGAACAAGTTAAAAAGCTAGTAGCAGAGGTTATTTGACCTCTGTGCATGACTACAGGCTGATGATGTGCTGACAGATGAGCAGCAAGACTGGTGGGAAGACAAAGTACTCAGTTCAGTCATGCCATATTAATAAGGACAATAAAATTATAATCAACTCATGGTCAATCAGCAAGGAGTTTTGAAACAGTCAATTATAAAATGATGAGCTTCTAGAAAAAATGTGTTATGTAAACGTATTCAACTTACCTTTTCAGAATTAGAACTATTTAACTAACACTGTTTCGATATAATGAACTAGAACATCATCACAGATTATTTCTGTCCATCTTATTTTCTGACTTCAATAGTCATCCTATATATACAGACTCATTATGCATAAAGAATCATCCAGCTTGTCTTACCTTAAGGCACATACCATAGTGTATAACGAATGATTCAGTCACAAATAGGTTATGGTCAGCACTAGAAGTGGGACATAAATCATATCCCAAGGGTATTCATATGTATTTGGTTCACATAATGCATTAGAAGTTAATCTGGTAAAAGAACTGAGTAAAGAGTTTTTTTTTAAAGATGGTTTTAATGGTGCAATTCTTTTATGGATTGGTTCCAGTGCAGCTGGAGCCCGTATGAGTGCTAATTATTCTATTGTTGTGTGATGTGGTTTCAGGATGTTTACGCTTTGAACATTCACTTCAAACAAAATTTCAAAGTTCCAGTAATTATAATGTGATGCATTGATATGTCCATGCAAAATGTAAAAAAGAATGAAAATATCCCATATGTATAAATGAAGTTTTTTGTCATAAGTGTACAGATTTGTAGAAGTCAAGGAGTTGAATGTTGTCCAGTTATTCTCCTTTCTTTTTTACTTTTTACTATTGTTCAGATCGTTTCTATTCTTTTTCATTTTAATATTTCATTTTCTTTAGTTTTCTGCAGTCTATGATGTTTCACCTTTTTAAGCCTTTTCCATTTTAGACACTGACAATCCACTTATCTGTCGGTCATCCACATTATAGGATGCTGAGGCCAGATGTCTGCTGCACACTCCTGATTCTCCAGGGCCCACAATAATGAGGGGGGAAAGGCTGAGGAATTCGATCATGCCCAAAAATGGGTACAAAGGGGGTGTGCTGCATGCGGCTGTTCACTTGGGCACAGGAACCACATGAAATTGGTGCTGTGTAGGGGGTGGTGTGTGGGGTCAGGTTCACCTCTGACCTTCTGAGCAGTTCGAATCGCTCCCACTCCCTGGGTTCCAGACTTTGGATTTATTTGGGGGATGTGGCAAAGTGCAAGAGACAACTGGTTTGGTGCAAAGAACTTTGATTTTATTAAGGACAAGAAAATACAATGTCAAACTTGTAATCATTCAAATAAAGAACACTATATCACACATTCAAAGGGATTACAGAAATAATACACCTCCCACCTCCCAATGCCTAACTCTGACTAGGTTAAACTCCAGGGCAAACAGGGACTATGCTCAACAATCCTTTATTGTCAGTTGGCGGTGGTTCGTGATTTCGGAGTTTGCTGGACTCTGTAGGTCCTGCTTGCCATACCCCGAACGTCGTAGAGGACTTGTCACTGCGTAGTCTTCAGTTGGGTGGTGTCCGCTGATGCGGTAGGGTGCATATTGGACTTATGTGGTGAGTACCCACTTTCTTTCATTAGCAATAGGTTTCAAAAGTCTCTTCAGTTAATGCTTCACCAGTTGGTAATCAGGATTAGATTCTAGAGTGGAAACTTTCGAATCTTCGGTTTCTTCTTTGAGGAGTTTTGTTTCGGAGTTGGCTGATTGCGGTGTTGTCGATGGTACCACGTTGCCTGTGATTGGTTGCTGCTGCGATAGCGATGTCCAGAGTTACTGGGGCTGCTTTCTCTGCCATGGTGATGTTCTTCCTTCTTATTTGATAGCAGGGCAGCATGGCCTCGGGAGTGTCCCTCTGATGCATTGCCTACATTCGTTAAAACAGGGCCCCAGTTATACCTTGGGAGCTATTCTAATCTTCGCGATAAATCAGCCCTGATTCTTTGTTTAATTTTTGTGGGGCTTGATATCTCTTTGTCATATTTTGGCGGGCTCATTAATGTTAACCTGTCTCGGATGTGTCGATCTTTTAAATTTGTTTCTTGACGGGGGAAAATTAGCTTTGGTACTTACAATGTCTGCCTAGGCCTGGGTTTTCCATGCGGGCTGGATGTGCCATTGTCATTATGTATATGCTGGATGGGTTCCCTGTTCAGGGTGATGGCTGGCTATCTCTGGGTTGATTGTTGCTATGTTAATGTCTCCCGGGGAGAAGGGATTTCGAGCTTACACAATTCCCCAGACAATTTGTTTTAACTTCAATACTGCAGACAGTTTCAATAATCAAAACTGTTTTTTTTTAAGGATAGTTATCCTTTAGTTCTTAGCCCTTCCCACACGGACACAATCTGCCTTGTAAAATCCCAAATTCGATTAAAACTCGTAGTTTCTTCCATGTGCACTTCAGGATCTCAAACTTTCTGGTTGATAGTTCCATTTAAATTTCCTTTCCAATGAGTCCAAACACTGGCGGGGGGGTGGGGGTGGGGGTTCTCAAGAATTTTGCAACCTTACAGCTGGCAGCTGAGTATGATGAGTCAGGTGTGCAGCCAATGCTTCCCACATTGCTTATTGACTTCACACCTGTTTTCGTTTTTGGGGGGGTGCAGAAAATCAGACATCTCTGGTACCACTTAAAAGACAGTCAGCACCTCTTAAAGAGGAAGCACACTCTGGCGGCTGACTGATCAAGCCCAAAGGCTATGGTTCCAGCAATGGATAGGAGGAGTGAGGTCCTGTTCCCTCAGGGAGCAGCAAGTCCTCCTGGCAACAACTCTGTCACCAGTGGGAAGGGGTGGCTGAGGAGGTTAATGCCAGGAGCTTAAATGGTTTCAATGCCACATGAAGTTTAATGACCTCACCAGAGTTGTCAAGATAAGAATCTTACCTCTCACCTCAATTACACTCTCCAAACATTTGCACCGCTTGCAATCCCACTGTTACAACCCTCCCCTGACCTGTTTCCATTCATTCTCCCTCAATCACGACATCATACTTAACTCCACCTCCTTCAGATCTTAGCACTTTTACAACCCTCACTTCCCTACATTTCACATCATGCACACAAAATGGGAGCTGTGTAACAATGGTATGTTCAAGAAAATGATAAGAAGGTATTTTTTACCGTAATTACATATTTTCAATGAATGCAAGGTCCTGATGAAAGGGTTAGATGTTTTGCGGGTTGTAATTCCAGAGTGAAGCTTGGATTAAATTATCATTCGAAATGTGACAGTTCTGAACCTGCTGTTTGTACAGAAAGCATTGAATACAGTATAGAAAGTCAACAGCTATGGAATGACAGGTCACAGTCTTACACATGATGCAAGTCATATGGCCACAAGTATTAAAATTATAGATTAAATACACCCATTATCATAGTACGGATGGGAACCCATTTTTGGCTGCTTAACTGTGCTGTTGTTCTAAAATGTTACCACATGCTAAATCATAATGTCATATTATAAAAATAGTATTCACAATTCTTATCACCATTCTCAGATACACAGAATTCCAAGGATACACCACTTGCACTTTAGAGGGTAGGCTAAAGGAGGGGTCTTCAGGTGATGCATCACCAGCCACATGAGTGCAGGAGCTAGGGTAGGGTGATAGGATGCCACAGATTCCAACACACTGGAGGGCGAGATCACATACTAGTGCTGCTGCAGAGGACACAGATGTTGACTTTGGGGGCCCAGACTAGCAAACAAGGCTGATGGGCATACACCAGGAAATACGAGATGATAGAGGCAAGAAACAGGCTGGCAGTATTTGAAAATTGCCCCTATGTTTCTCAAGGGAGGCCACAATAGAACTGTGCAGTCTCCTTTAGCTAAACCTAGAGCCTACTTCCAAGACAGGGGAATGCGATTGTCAAGGTGATGGCTGCTTAGAATACTTTTGACATCTGGTCCTTGTAAGCAACAATGTAACATAGTAACAGATTCAGACAGATGATCTTTGGTCCATCTAACCCACTGTATTCCCTTCATGCATTTCTAATCATCTTGAATCCCATTTGTTGATAAGAACTTCTTTAGTTCCTTGCTAAAACCCATTATGGTCTCTTGTACCTCACAAGGGGCCCAAATTTGATGAAGGCCTCCGCCTGCCCAAGTGCCGCCCAAAGGACCGCCGATGGCTGCCGAAGTCCCTGACAGTTCTTTGGGCGGGGTTTTCTTCACCCAGGTCCTGCGAAGGTCGGCGAGCGGCAAATCTGCGACATACACCGCCTATCTGGGCGGCAGCCGGCGGGAACCCTCATTCTCGCTGGCAAAGGCACTTGCCGCCCAAGTGCTGCCGAAGATGGAGTCGGGCCCATGGAGGGTCGAAGAACTAAAAATAAAAGCATGAAAAACAAAAAAAAACTGACAACCTTCAGGGGACTCCATCCAGGTAAGTACCTGTAAAGAAATAATTTAACTAAACTTCACTAACCTTTTTTACAGCATCTTCACAATTACCATTGAGGACTGAGCTGCCTTCACTCAGCGGTCCACTGCCGTCCTGCTGTTAACTCCTGCCCGCACGATTAAGGTATCTCGGCGGGCAGGAGTTTATTTACGCGCATCAGCCATCCACTGACGTCGGCGGGCGCTTCCCGGCGGCTCTCCCCTCCTGCCCGCTCCAGGCCACGACGAAAGTGGCACTGGGCAGTTCAACCAGACGAATGTCAGTGGCAGTGGGGGGTAAGGCCATCAATTTTGGCCCCAAGAAGTCCTAATGGGTTTCAGAAAAGAACTAGACGGGTTCTTGTCAACAATATGATTCAGAATTATCAGATTTTTGTTGAACTTAATAGTGTGTTGCACAGGTACATTCAGGTGCTCTATCCTAGGTGTGTGTGGTGTGTGTCTTCCTAACCTTGCGCTTCTTCTAAATGTTTCGCCCAATGGGTGGGGGAAGCAAATTGAACAGCTGATGTGGTCAGTGCATATTTCTAAGGAATAAGGCAACCCAGTACTTCTTTGTACTAGGTCAGTAGATAGCCATGAAACTGCAGATCCCAAGGGTGGATGCCGGAGCCTAAATGCTCTTGAACATAT
This sequence comes from Pristiophorus japonicus, assembly GCF_044704955.1. NCBI lineage: Eukaryota > Metazoa > Chordata > Chondrichthyes > Pristiophoridae > Pristiophorus > Pristiophorus japonicus. The sequence goes on along the minus strand of NC_091988.1, from coordinate 34,084,999 downwards.
CTATAGTTACTTGAGTGGGATCAACATAAGAACATAAGAACATAAGAAATAGGAGCAGGAGTAGACCATTCGACCCCTCGAGTCTGATCCGCCATTTAAAAAGATCATGGCTGATCTGATCTTGGGCTCAGCTCCACTTCCCTGCCCGCTCTCCATAACCCTTCACTCCCTTATCGTTCAAAAATCTGTCTATCTCCACCTTAAATATATTCAATGATCCAGCCTCCAAAGCTCTCTGGGGAAGAGAATTCCACAGATTTACGATCCTCTGAGAAAAGAAATTTCTCCTCATCTCAGTTCTAAATGGGCAACCCCTTATTCTTAAACTATGCCCCCTAGTTCTAGATTCCCCCATGAGTGGAAACATCCTCTCTGCATTTACCCTGTCGAGCCCCCTCAGTATCTTATTTGTTTCAATAAGATCACCTCTCATTCTTCTAAACTCCAGTGAGTATAGGCCCAACCTGTTCAACCTTTCTCCAAAAGTCAACCCCTTCATCTCAGGAATCAACCTAGTGAACCTTCTCTGAACTGCTTCCAGTGCAAGTATATCTCTCCTTAAATAAGAAGTCCAAAACTGTACGCAGTACTCTAGGTGTGGCTTCGCCAATACCCTGTAGCAGGACTTCTCTGCTTTTATACTCCATACCCCTTGCAATAAGGGCCTACATTCCATTTGCCTTCCTGATTATCAAGTCACTGGAGAAATACCACCAACGATGCCTCTGCTCCATTTAAATTATAATTTGCTTTTCTATTTTTTCTGCCAAAGTGCATAACATTACATTTTCTCACATTATATTCCATTTGCCAAATTTTTGCCCACTCATTTAGCCCGTCTGTATTCCTTTGCAGATTTTTTGTGTCCTCACAATTTGCTTTCCCACCCATCTTTGTATCATCAGCAAACTTGGCTACATTACACTCAGTCCCTTCATCCAAGTCATTAATATAGATTGTAAATAGTTGAGGACCCAGCACCGATCCCTGCGGCACCCCAATCGGAAAATGACCCATTTATCTCGACTCTCTGTTTTCTGTTTTCTTAGCCAATCCTCTATCCATGTTCAATGACCGACTTGGACCTTGATGACGTCACTCTTTGCTGCCGTCGCCCTCCTGCACCAGCTCGCGCAGCTCCCTGGCAGATACAGCAGGAGCGGCGAGAGACTGTGGAGGGATGTGATCGGAGCCCAGGAGAGGCGTGAGTTCGGGGCCAGGGATCCGTGCAGCAGAGCAGGTCTCCAGTCATTTTGGATAACCCTTGCCACTGGACCAAGACCTAGCTCTGTCAAGCCCGTGTGTGGCTGGTGTGCAACGGCCACCACACGTTAAAAAAAATCCATGCACAGGCATCTTCCACCCTTAAAGATGTAGTTCAGGACCTGGAATATTAGGTCCTTCATTGAAACACTTGTGAACTCATCCTTTTTTTGGTGTGGAAGCAAGTCACCCTCGTTTTGAGGGACTGCCTATGATGATGAAGATCCTACAAATCCCCTGGGAGGACAGACGCACCAACATTAGCGTCTGCGACCAGGCCAACTTCCCAGCATTGAAATACTGACCACACGTGATCAGCTCTGCTGGGCAGGCCACATAGATCACATGCCAGACTCAAGACTCCCAAAGCAAGTGCTCTACTCAGAACTCTTTCACGGCAAACGAGCCAAAAGTGGACAGAGGAAACGTTACAGGGACACACTCAAAGCCTCCCTGAAAAAGTGCAACATCCCCACTGACACCTGGGAGTCCCTGGCCAAAGACTGCCCTAAGTGAAGGAAGTGCATCCGGGAAGGCGCTGAGCACCTCGAGTCTCATCGGCGAGAGCACGCAGAAACCAAGAGCTGGCAGCGGAAAGAGCGTGCGGCAAACCTGTCCCACCCACCCCTTCCCTCAGCGACTATCTGTCCCACCTGTGACAGGGACTGTGGTTCTCATATTGAACAGTTCAGTCACCTAAGGACGCATTTTAAGAGTGGAAGCAAGTCTTCCTCGATTCCGAGGGACTGCCTATGATAATGATGATGATGGACTTGCTGTACTTGCATGCTAACTTTTTGCGTTGCATGCACAAGGACTCCCAGGTCCCTCGGTACTGCAGCATTTTGTAATCTCTCTCCATTTAAATAATAATTTGCTTTTTTATTTTTCCTGCCAAAGTGGATAACCTCACACGTTCCCACATTATACTCCATCTGTCAAATGTTTGCCCACTCACTTAACCTGTCTATAATCCCTGTACAGATTTTTTGTGTCCTCTTCATAACTTGCTTTCCCATCCATCTTTGTATCATCAGTAAACTTGGCTATATTACACTCGGTCCCTTCATCCAAGTCATTAATATAGATTATAAACAGTTGAGGCCCCAGCACCGATCCCTGCGGCACCCTCCTGGTTACTGTTTGCTAACCAGAAAATGACCCATTTATCCCCAATTACTGTTTTCTGTTAGTTAGCCAATCCTCTAATCATGCTAATATATTACCCCCAACCCTGTGAGCACTTATCTTGTGCAGTAACCTTTTTTGTGGAACCTTATCAAATGCCTTCTGGAAATCCACATACACCACATCCACTGGTACCCCCTTATCCACCCTGCTTGTTACATCCTCAAAGAACTCCAGCAAATTTATCAAACATGATTTCCCTTTCATAAAACCATACTGACTCTGCTTGACTAAATTATCCTTTTCCAAATGTCCTGCTACTGCTCCCTTAATAGAAACATAGAAACATAGAAAATAGGTGCAGGAGTAGGCCATCCGGCCCTTCAAGCCTGCACCACCATTCAATAAGATCATGGCTGATCATTCCTTCAGTAATAATGGACTCCAGCATTTTCCCAAAGATAGATGTTAGGCTAACTGGTCTATAGTTTCTGCTTTCTGTCTGCCTCCTTTTTAAAAATTTGTTTTTACTTTACAGGGTGGAAGGAGGCCATTTTGGCCTATCGTGTCCGCGCCGGCCGACAAATAGCCACACAACCCTCGGTCAGCATCCCTGCAGGTTACATATAAACCTATGAACAATGAACAATGGCAGAAGGGCTAAAGAGCACCCAGCACAACCAGTCCGCCCCACACAACTGCGCCACCTCCTACACTAAAACATTCTACATTCCACCCCAACCAGAGCCAAGTGATAGAAACATAGAAACATAGAAAATAGGGGCAGTATTGGAGGAGCGACACATGGCACCAAGCAGCGAACCGGATTGGAAGTTGTTTGTAAGTGGTTAATAAGCATGCTTTAATCAAATTGGGGTGGGGGGGGAATTAGAGAAATGGAAATTGAATGCTGGAAATCTGAAATATAAATAAGACCGGTAACTCAAAGAAATTAAAGGGTCAGTTTCACTCTAGGCACAGCGATGTCAAGGACTTTAAAGTTAGAAGTGCAGTAAGCGAATGCAGGTATGAAAATGTAACGTTGAATTGTGATGCCGGAGTAACTGATGAAAAAAAGGTAATGAATGCTTGTGAAAGTGATGTTAGCAACAAGTTTGTACTGTTAAATGATGATGATAGAAATTTTAATATGACTAATGTAAGCCTGTATGGAGACACCAATACACAAGAAAGTGTTGTAAGTGCTAAAAGTAATAATGTAAAGAGAGATAACAGTGTAAAATCGACTATTTGTGATCGGAGCTAATGTGTCATGTATGCAGAAAGTAGACTGTTAAGGACACCGAGTTCTACAGATACAATGTAAATGCCAGAGGTATCACCCTGTGGGAGACCCCCAAGTCCAGCAGGCTACCTGACCATGTAGCCTGGACTTTTGGGATAAATGTGATGCCCCAGGAAGGGCTCTCACACACCCAATGGGAGCAGACCCACTGCAGGGACAGTGGTCAATGGGCAGCACAGTCACCACCACTGGCAACATGTCCCAGATCGGCCCTATACCCCCTGGCCACTAGGGCCAGCACCGGGAGCAAGAGGCCAGTACCCTCCAGCTTTCCTGGCGGACCCTGGGATGACCAGACTTCCACCACCAATGGAGGACAAGGAGTCCACACAGTACTGTGGCTCTGCCCACCACCAAACACCACCACTTACTCATTCTACATTGTATGAACCCTACCCATTGCACTGGCTCCCCCACTGAGGGATCCTACAACAGTGACACCCACATGGTCTGTGTGTGAGGTGGGGGAGGGAATGTATGAGGCCAGCCTCAAGCACAGGGATCACACCTGGCACCCACACAACCCTCACCACAACTTCCCACAGCCCACTACTGATTACCTCCATAGATCATAGCAATAAGGACTTGGAAAATGCTTAGGAGGGAGTGTTGTTATGTATGAATGCCAATGATATAATGATGTACTGAAAACTAGACCTGACTGTACCTTCACCCTGTATATACCTTACCTGGACACCAGAGGGTGCTGCTGCTGGAGACCTAAGGGTCACCTGTACACTGCAGGTAACCCAGTATAAAAGAGAGCTCACCTCTTGGTGTCCTCACTCTAGGAACTGCAAAAAAGGACTACAGTCTGTACAGTTCAGGTGCCATACCTCTGCTTCGTGGAGTCCATTAACAGAGTGCCTACAATAGGGAAAAGCTAATTTTACTAAGCTGAGATGTGATTTAGCCAGTGTAGACTGGAAACAGCTACTTGAAGGTAAATCAGTGTCAGAGCAGTGGGAGGCATTCAAGGAGGAGATAGTGAGGGTTCAGAGCAAGTATGTTCACTTAAAGAAAAAGGGTGGAACTAACATCTAGAGCCCCTTGGATGTCAAGGGGCATACAGGATAAAGAAAAAAAGGGAAGCTTATGACAGATCATCATCTAGCAAGTCCCTTGGAGTCAAGTATGACTTGCTACCACACTAGAAATGAGTTCTCAGATGGCTGAAGAGTTCAATGCGGGACCTACACTCTCTGTCACAGGTGGGGCAAATAGTGGTTGAAGGAATGGGTGGGTGGGGGGCCTGGGTTGCCACGCGCTCCTTCTGCTGTCGATGCTTGGCTTCAGCTTGCTCTCGGCGAAGACACTCGAGGTGTTCAGCGTCTTCCCGGATGCTTTTCCTCCACTTTGGGCGGTCTTGGGCCAGGGATTCCCAGATGTCAGTGGGGATGTTACATTTTTTGAAAGAGGCTTAGAGGGTGTTCTTGAAGCGGTTCCTCTGCCCACCTGAGGCTCGCTTGCCGTGTCGGAGCTCCGAGTAGAGCTTTTGTTTTAGGAGTCTCGTGTCAGGCATGCAGACTGTTATGTATGCAACACCTTGTAACCAGCATTCTACCGCCACTAGAGGGTGCCTCTGTTGGAGTCCAAAGGGATTCTAGCATCTTTTGGGAGCACTGCATATAAGCAGGCCTCCCATGCTGTGCCAGCTCTCTGGAGTCAGAATAAAGAGACTAAGGTCACACTTACTCAAGTCTACAGTACTCAGTCACATTGCTTTGTTTGAGACATAACAACTGCCGATGAGTAATAGATAACGAACCATCACACGAAAATGCAGAGAACTGTTGGTATCCTGAAGAAATTCTCAGAAGGTGAGGATTGGGAAACCTTCGTGGAGCGACTCGACCAGTACTTTGTGGCCAACGAGCTGGAAGAGAATGAGAACGCTGCCAAACAAAGGGCGATCCTCGTCACCGTCTGCGGGGCAACAACCTATGGCCTCATGAAGAATCTTCTTGCTCCGGTGAAACCAACAACCAAATCGTATGAAGAACTGTGTACGCTGGTCCGGGAGCACCTAAATCTGAAGGAGTGCATTCTGATGGCAAGGTATTGATTTTATACATGTCAATGGTCTGAAGGCCAGGAAGTGGCGAGCTACGTCGCCGAACTAAGATGCCTTACATAGAAACATAGAAACACAAGAAAATAGGTGCAGGAGTAGGCCAATTGGCCCTTTGAGCCTGCACCACCATTCAATAAGATCATGGCTGATCATTCATCTCAGTACCCATTTCCTGCTTTCTCGCCATACCCCTTCATCCCTTTAGCCGTAAGGGCCATATCTTAACTCCCTCTTGAATATATCTAATGAAATGGCATCAACAACTCTCTGCGATAGAGAATTCCAGAGGTTAACAACTCTCTGAGTGAAGAAGTTTCTCCTCATCTCAGTCCTAAATGGCTTACCCCTTAACCTTAGACCGTGACCCCTGGTTCTGAACTTCCCCAACATCGGGAACATTCTTCCTGTATCTAACCTGTCCAGTCCCGTCAGAATTTTATACGTTTCTATGAGATCCCCTCTCGTTCTTCTAAACTCTAGTGAATACAGGCCCAGTCGATCCAGTCTCTCCTCATATGTCAGTCCTGCCATCCCGGGAATCAGTCAGGTGAACCCTCGCTGCATTCCCTCAATAGCAAGAACGTCCTTCCTCAGGTTAGAAGACCAAAACTGAACACAATATTCCAGGTGAGGCCTCACCAAGGCTCTGTACAACTGCAGTAAGACCTCCCTGCTCCTATACTCAAATCTCCTAGCTATGAAGGCCAACATACCATTTGCCTTCTTTTCCGTCTGCTGTACCTGTATGCCAACTTTCAATGACTGATGTACCATGACACCCAGGTCTCATTGCACCTCCCCTTTTCCTAATCTGCTGCCATTCGGATAATATTCTGCCTTCATGTTTTTGCCACCAAAGTGGATAACCTCACATTTATCCACATTATACTGCATCTGCCATGCATTTTCCCACTCACCTAACCTGTCCAAGTCACCCTGCAGCCTCTTAGCATCCTCCTCACAGCTCACACCGCCACCCAGCTTAGTGTCAACTGCAAACTTGGAGATATTACACTCAATTCCTTCATCTAAATCATTGATCTATATTGTAAATAGCTGGGGTCCCAGCACTGAGCCCTGCAGCACCCCACGAGTCACTGCCTGCCATTCTGAAAAGGACCCGTTTATCCCGACTCTCTGCTTCCTGTCTGCCAACCAGTTCTCTATCCACGTCAATACCTTATCCCCAATACCTTGGGGTAATTTTGCACACCAATCTCTTGTGTGGAATCTTGTCAAAAGCCTTTTGAAAGTCCAAATACACCACATCTACTGGTTCTCCCTTGTCCACTCTACTAGTTACATCCTCAAAAAATCATGGAAGATTTGTCAAGCATGATTTCTCTTTCAGAAATCCATGCTGACTTGGACCGATCCTCTCACTGCTTTCCAAATGCGCTGCTATTTCATCCTTAATAATTGATTCCAACATTTTTCCCACTACTGATGTGAGGCTAACCAGTCTATATTTCCCTGTTTTCTCTCTCCCTCCTTTCTTAAAAAGTGATGTTACATTAGTTACCCTCCAGTCCATAGGAACTGATCCAGAGTCGATAGACTGTTGGAAAATGATCACCAATGCATTTACTATTTCTAGGGCCACTTCCTTAATACTCTGGAATTTAGACTATCAGGCCCCAAGGATTTATCGGCCTTCAATCCCATCAATTTCCCTAACACAATTTCCCGCCTAATAAGGATATCCTTCAGTTCCTCCTTCTCGCTAGACCCTCGGTCCCCTAGTATTTCCGGAAGGTTATTTGTATCTTCCTTCGTGAAGACAGAACCAATGCATTTGTTCAATTGGTCTGCCTTGCAGGACATTGCAAATTTGGATGGATTCCTGGAACAAATGCTAAGAGACTTTGTTGTGCTTGGCATTGGCCATGAGGTTATCCTTCATAAACTATTGGCTGTTGAAACACCGAACCTGAGCAAAGCCATAACGATAGCCCAGGCATTTATGTCCACCAGCGATAACACCAAACAAATTTTGCAGCACAAAGATGCATCGGCAAGTACTGTAAACAAAGTAACGTCGTTTTCAGGCAGGAATGCAAATGGCAGAACGTACACGCCTGCAGCTGCACGACCTCAGATGACTCAGAGTCGCCATCAATTATGAATGCGAAGCAATTAACACCTTGTTGGTGCTGCAGAGGTGATCATCGAGCCCATCAATGCTGCTTCAAACACTATGCGTGCAAAGGCTGTGGAACAATGGGACACCTCCAGCAAATGTGCAGACGAGCTGCAAACCCTGCAAACCACCACATTGCAGAGGAAGACTGATCCATGGTGGATCAAACTGAATGAGAGACTCGAACCGAGGAGGCAGAAGTGTATGGAGTACACACCTTCACCACGAAATGTCCACCGATCATGTTAAAAATTGAACTGAACGGAATTCCCGTATCCATGGAGTTGGACACGAGTGCGAGTCAGTCTATCATGAGCAAAAAGGCCTTCGAGAGGCTTTGGGCAACAAGGCACAAAGGCCCAAGCTGAGCTCTATTCACACCAAGCTGAGAACTTACACTAAAGAGCTGATCCCTGTAATTGGCAGTGCAGCAGCAAAAGTCTCCTATGATGGAGCGGTGCACAAACTACCACTATGGATTGTACCAGGAGATGGCCCCACACTATTCGGCTGAAGCTGGCTGGGAAAAATCCGCTGGAACTGGGATGACATCCGAGCATTTTCGTCCGTCAACGACTCCTCAACTGGCCAGGTTTTGAGCAAGTTCCTGTCGTTGTTTGAGCCAAGCATTGGAAATTTCAATGGGGTGAAGGTGCAGATCCATTTGGTTCCCAGTACACGACCCATCCACCACAAGACACGTGCGGTGCCACACATGATGCGAGAGAAAGTGGAGATCGAGCTGGACAGGCTGCAATGAGAGGGCATCATCGCACCGGTTGAGTTCAACGAGTGGGCCAGTCCGATTGTTCCAGTTCTCAAGGGCGATGGCACGGTCAGAATTTGTGGGGACTATAAAGTAACGATTAACCGTTTTTCGCTGCAGGACTAGTACACGCTACCCAAGGCAGACGACCTATTTATGATGCTGGCAGGAGGGAAGACATTCACCAAGTTGGACCTGACCTCGGCCTACATGACACAGGAGCTGTCGGAATCTTCGAAAGGCCTCACCTGCATCAACACGCACAAAAGTCTGTTTATCTACAATAACTGCCCGTTTGGGATTCGAACAGCCGTGGCTATTTTTCAAAGGAACATGGAGGGTCTGTTCAAGTCGGTTCTGCGCACCGTGGTTTTCCAGAACGACATATTGATCAAAGGTCGGGACACCATCGAACACTTGCTGAACCTGGAAGAGGTTCTAAGTCGGCTAGATCGTGTGAGACTCAGATTGAAACGCTCGGTGTGTTTTCCTGGCACCAGAGGTCGAGTTCTTAGGGAGAAGAATCGCAGCAGACGGCATCAGACCCACTGATGCAAAGACGGAGGCCATCAGGAATGCACCGAGTCCACAGAACATAACAGAGCTCCGGTCGTTCCTGGGACTCTTCAATTATTTTGGTAATTTCCTACCCGGGTTAAGCACCTTGCTAGAACCTCTACATGTGTTGCTACGCAAGGGAGATGACTGGTTATGGGGGAAATCAAAGAGACTGCTTTTGACAAAGCCATAAATCTGTTATGTTCCACAAACTGCTTGTTCTGTATGACCTATGTAAACGTTTAGTGCTAGCTTGCGATGCGTCTTCATACAGGGTCGGGTCTGTGTTACAACAAGCAAACGAATCAGGAACATTGCAACCGGTCGCTTGCGTCCAGCAGTTTGTCCAAGGCCAAAAGGGCCTACAATATGATTGAAAAAGAAGCTCTAGCATGCATTTGCGGGGTGAAAAAAATGCACCAGTATCTGTTTGGGCTTAAGTTCGAGTTAGAAACTGACCATAAGCTGCTCATATCGCTATTCTCAGAGAGCAAAGGTATTAATACTGATGCCTCTGCTCGCATCCAAAGATGGGCGCTCACGCTGTCTGCATATAACTATGTAACTCGCCACAGGCCAGGCACAGAAAACTGTGCAAAGCTCTCAGTCGGCTACCATTGCCCATCACCAGGGTGGAAATGGCACAGCCTGCAGATTTGTTCTTGGTGATGGGTGCATTTGAAAATGAAAAGTCACCCGTTACAGCCGGCCAGATCAGGACCTGGACTAGCCAGGATCCTTTACTGCCCCTTGTAAAAAACTGTGTCCCCCATGGGAGCTGGTCCAGCATCCCAGCGGAGATGCATGAAGAGATCAAGCCGTTCCAGCAGCACAAAGACGAAATGTCCATACAGGCGCACTGTCTTTTGTGGGGTAATCGCATGGTTTTGCCTAAGAAAGGCAGGGAAACGTTCTTACACAACCTATACAGTACCCACCCAGGTATAGTAATGATGAAAGCTATAGCTAGATCCCATGTGTGGTGGCCCAGCATCGACTCAGATTTAGAGTCTTGCGTGCGCCAATGCAACACTTGCTCTCAACTGAGCAATGCACCCAGAGAGGCACCGCTAAGCTTGTGGTCATGGCTCTCCAAACCATGGTCTAGGATCCACGTTGACTTCACTGGCCCCTTTCTAGGCAAAATGTTTTTGGTTGTTTTAGATGCTTATTCAAAATGGATTGAGTGTGTAATAATGTCTGTAAGCACATCCACTGCCAACATCGAAAGCCTACGAGCCATGTTTGCCACGCACGGCCTGCCTGATGTCCTTGTCAGCGACAATGGGCCATGCTTCACCAGCGCTGAATTCAAGGAATTCATGACCCGCAATGGGATCAAGCCTGTCACACCTACCCCGTTCAAGCCCGCTTCTAAAGGCCAGGCAGAATGCGCAGTCCAAACCATCAAGCAAAGCTTGAAACGAATGTCGGAAGGTTCCCTGCAGACCCGCCTATCCCGAGTCCTGCTCAGCTGCCGCACAAGATCCCACTCGCTCACCGGGGTTCCCCCTGCCCAACTGCTCATGAAAAGGGCATTGAAAACAAGGCTCTCTCTAGTCCACCCTGATCCCCATGATCATGTCGAGGGCAGGCGGCATCAACAAAGCATGTACCATGATCGTGCAAATCTATCACGTGATATTGAAGTCAATGACCCTGTGTTTGTACTCAACTATGGACATGGTCGCAAATGGCTTGCTGGCACTGTCATAATCAAAGAAGGGAGTGGGGTGTTTGAGGTAAAACTTGCAAATGGACTAATTTGCGGAAAGCATTTGGACCAAACCAAACTGCGATTCACAGACAGCCACAGTAACCTGAAGAGGACACCACCAACTCCGACCCTCCGATACACACATAAGTGGCAACAGACATCACGGGTGACCACGAAGCTGAACTCATCATCCCCAGCATTCCAGCAAGGCCAGCTGCGCAGCAGCCCAACCAACTCACCTGCACCTGTGTTTGTACCGAGACGATCGACTAGGGAGCAGAAAGCCTCAGATCGTCTCACCCTGTAAATAAGTGTACTATTGACTTTGGGGGGAGTGATTGTATGTATGCAACACCTTGTAACCAGCATTCTACTGCCACCAGAGGGCGCATTTGTTGGAGTCCAAAGGGATCCCAGCATCCCTTGGAGGCACTGCATATAAGCAGGCCTCCCATGCTGTGCCAGCACTCTGGAGTCAGAATAAAGAGACTAAGGTCACACTTACTTAAGTCACATTACTCAGTCACATTGCTTTATTTGAGACATAACACAGACGATGTGGCCCATCAAGCAGAGCTGATCAAGCATAGTCAGTGCTTCGATGCTGTTGATATTGGCCTGAACGAGGACACTGATGTTGGTGCGCCTATTCTGCCAATGGATTTGGAGGATCTTGCGAGGCAGCGTTGGTGGTACTGCTCCAGTGTTGTGCCTGCTGTACATAGTCCATGCCTCTGAGTCAAAGAGGATGGCAGGTATCACCACTGTTCTGTCGACCATGAGCTTGGTGCCGGGTTTGAAGTCCTGGTCTTCAAACGCTCTTTCTCAGGTGACCGAAGGCTACACTGGCACACTGAAATCGTAATCGATGTCTGCCCTTGTTGACAGTAGGCTCCCAAGCTTTGGAAAATGGTCTACGTTGTCCAAAGCCTCTTCGTCGATTTTGATAACCGAGGGCAGTACTCTGTGGTGGGGGCAGGTTGGTAGAGGACTTTTGTCTTACGGATGTTTATTGTAAGGCCCATGCTCACGTATGCCTCGATGAAGGTGTTGACGATGGCTTGGAGTTCGGCCTCAGAGTGTGCGCAGACGCAGACGTCGTCTGCGTACTGTAGTTCAAAGACAGAGGATGAGGCGACCTTGGATCTGGCCTGGAGACGGTGGAGGTTGAACAGATTCCCATTTATCCTGTAATTTAGCTCCACTCCAGCGGGAGCTTGCTGAGGGTGAGGTGGAGCATTGCAGCAAGGAAGATCGAGAAAAGTGTTGGTGCGATGACACAGCCCTGCTTGACCCCGGTCCGAACATGAAATGGGTCTGTGGTGGATCTGTTGGTCAGGATCTCATCGTGGAACAGGCAGAGAATGGTGACAAACCTCTGAGGGCAGCCAAATCTGAGGAGAACACTCCATAATCCCTCACGGTTGACAGTGTCGAAGGCTTTTGTGAGGTCGAAGAAGGCCTTGTACAGAGGTTGGTGCTGTTCCCTGCATTTCTCTTGTATCTACCGTGCAATGAAGATAATGTCCATTGTGCCCCTTAGTGGGCGGAATCCGCATTGCGACTCTGGGAGGAGTTCTTCAGCCACAGGAAGAAGGCAATTCAGGAGGATTCTTGCGGTGGTCGACAGCAGGGAAATTCCTCTGTAGTGTTGGGGTAAAAAGAAGACTTCTCTTCCTCAAGGTGGACTCCCTGATACAAGGAATTGACACCCGCCCGTATTGTATAACGACCACGGAATCACTCAGACGAAACCTCGGTTAACCGGTTTTTATTCGACCATGCTCGGGAAGGTTCCGATGAACACTTCCCTGATTAGAGGTTTTACAATTACAATGATATAGTTTTTCGAGGTTTGCGACCCTCCTCCAAAACTACCGATTGGCCTACTGCTCAGACTGGTTCTGAGTGCTTCTCCCCCACCTGTCCATCTCCCCTGGTGTCAACTTTGCCTCAGTTCTTCATGACGTGTTGATTAACTTTGCTTTCCAGGGTGGTGCCTCCTTATCCCGCTCCCAAGAACTCTAGTCAAAACGATCAGTCATTATGTTCCCAAATATTTGTGTCCTTGTTCTGTACTGAATGAGTGTTCTAAGGTTAATCCAACGGATGATTCATTACCCATCAGGCTTCGCAATTCCCCTCTTACTAGCCCAATGTAAGCGAGCGTATGAGTGTGCTTTACATACATAAGCAGGTTATACATAATTGGTGAATATTACAATCCATACCATAAGACACAAGAACTCCTGATTCCTCAGAATCTCCTAATACTGATAAGCGCTCGTAATCTGGACCATTTACGTGTTAGATCTTCACTACCTTCAGTATCTCCATTCGTCTCCACTCTAGTGACCGTTTTTTATCCCCTTACAATAGTTACCGCAGTCGGACTTGTCACCTTTCTTGAAGATGGTCATGATTACAGCGTCTCCGAGATCTCCTGGCATGATCTCCTCCTTCCAGATAACAGAGATGAGGTCATGGATCCGTACCAGTTGTGCTTCTCTGTCATGTTTTAGTGCTTCGGCAGGAATTCCATCTGCTCCTGACGACTTGTTGTTCTTCAGTTATCGGATGGCCTTTTCAACCTTGTGCCAGGCTGGGGTTGTGCTGAGATGACAGATATCGAGGGCTCAATACTACAGAAATCCTAGAAAGTGCAGGGGTGAAATTAAAAAGGAAATTAGGAAAGCAAAGAGAAGGCATGAAAAAAGTATTGACAAGTAAAATCAAGGAAAACCTAAAGATGTTTTATAAATCATTAAGAGCAAGAGGATAACTAAAGAAAGAGTAGGGCCTATTAGGGATCATAAAGGTAACCTGTGTGTGGAGGCGGAAGATGGGGGTATGGTTCTTAATGAATACTTTGCGCCTGTTTTCACAAAAGAGAGGGACGATGCAAACATTGCAATCAGGGAAAAGGAGTGTGAAATATTAGATGAAATAAACATAGTGAGAGAGGAAGCATTAAGGGGTTTCACATCTTTGAAAGTGGATAAATCCCCAAGCCCGGATGAAATGTATCCCAGGCTGTTGAGAAGTAAGAGAGGAAATAGCAGAGGCTCTGACCATCATTTTCCAATCCTCTCTGGCTACAGGTATGGTGCCGAAGGATTGGAAGACTGCTAACGTTGCATCTTTGTTTAAAAAGGGAGAAAGGGGTAGACTGAGTATTACAGGCCAGTCAGCCTAACCTCAGTGGTGGGAAAATTATTGGAAAAAATTCTGAGGGACAGGATAAATCTTCATTTAGAAAGACATGGATTAGGCAAGGACAGTCAGCATGGATTTGTTAAAAGAAGGTTGTGTCTGTCTAACTTGATTGAATTTTTTGAAGAGGTAACAAGGAGGGTCGATGAGGGTAGTGTGTTTGATGTAGTCTATATGGATTTTAGCAAGGCTTTTGATGTCTCACATGGCAGATGGGTCACGAAGGTAAAAGTCTATGGAATCCTGTCATGTATGTAGACCATGTCTACTAACTGTATAGTCACATAAGGTGTGCCACTAGAGGGCACTGCGGTGGGAGACCTGAGGGTTACCTGCATAGGTGTGCAGGGCCCAGTATAAAAGGCTGCCAACCATGCTTGTGCCTCACTCTGGAGTTACAATAAATGGGACTAAGGTCATAACAGCTCAAGTACAATACCACATCTTGTGGTGTCATTCATTCATTCATAAATGGTGACGACATTACGAACTTTCACGCAAAAATGACTAACATTGGTGCATTAGAAAAGTTCTCAGAGGGTGAAGATCGGGAAGCCTTTACCAAGCGGCTCAACCAATATTTCGTAGCAAACAATCTGGTAGGCGATAATCCGGCCATGTTGGCAAATAAGCGCAGAGCTATCCTGTTGACCAGATGTGGGCCCGCTGTCTATGGCCTCGTCAGGGATTTGCTTGCACTAGAGAAAACAATGACCAAATCATACGAGGAGCTGAAAGTGCTAATTCTGGACCAACTCAAACCGAAGGAGAGCATCCTCACGACCAGGCATCGATTTTATACACACCGCCGCCCCGAGGGCCAGGAAATCGCAAAGTATGCTGCCGACCTCAGGAGGCTGGCAGGACCATGTGAATTTGGTGTATCCTTCGCCGATGCGTTGCAGGATGTCTTCATAATTGGCATCGGTCATGATGCCTTTCTTCACAGGCTACTGTCTGCCGAAACCACCGTCACTCTGCAGAAGGCCATCAGCATCAGCCAGGCGTTCATGATCTCAAGCTGCAGCTCCAAGCAGATGATGACTCACTTACAGGACTCAAACCTGGCAAGTACTGTAAATAGAATGGCACCTTTCACAGGCAGAACTGTTGAACATGAATCTGCCCAGGGCAGAGCATACAGACACCCGAGTCCTTTAACTCAGAGTCTGCTGAGGTGTGTAAACGTAAGTCGAGTAGCACCATGATGGCGTTGCGGAGGTAATCACAGGGCTCATCATTGTCGGTTCAGAGACAATGTGTGCAAAGGCTGCAGCACTAAGGGTCACCTCCAGCGAATGTGCAAAAGAGTCGTGACTCACCACGTGGAAGAGGAGTCAGCAGGTGGCTGTGAATCCAGCGCGAATTATGAGGAGATGGCTAGAGAGGCAGCTCAGTTCCAGGACGAAGTGTATGGAGTACATACCTGCACCACAGATTGTCCTCCAGTAATAATGGAAATCGAGATAAATGCCGTTCCATTCTTCATGGAAGTGGACACGGGGGTGAGTCAGTCAGTAATGAGCCAGGAAGCCTTTGAGAGGCTATGGAACGATCAAGCTGAATGACCCAAGCTGGTCCCGGTTCAGGCAAAGCTGCGCACCTACACCAAGGGACTGATATCAGTTGTTGGTAGTGCGGAGGTAAATGTACCCATGATGACATGGTGCACAATTTACCATTGTGGATTGTTTCAGGTGATGGACCAATGCTACTTGGAGGAAGATAGATGGGGAAGATTCATTGGAACTGGGAAGACTTCATCCCTCCAGCGATCTACGTTCCCCGTGCTCAGAGGCAGAGCAAGCCTCCACCTTCGGTTGGACCAGGCACCGGAGAGCAGATCCGCGCAGCCCCCGAGGCACAGAACACTCATCAGGATTGCGTGGCGATGATCCGGCCGAGACGACACGAACGCACCTTCCCAGTTTCAGCGGCAGGACTCTTGGGGAGGAAGATTGGATGCGAGGGCGCCTTCCTAGCTTCAGTGGCAGAATCCCTGAGAAAGAAGATCGCGGCAGTCGACATCATGGACAGGGAAAAGATGGCGTCCAAACCTCGAGGTGCAGCGCTAATGGAGCAACGACACGTGGTTCCACGCAAGGAAGACGATAAAAGTAGTCATCCATCATAGGTAGTCCCTCGGAATCGAGGAGGACTTGCTTCCACTCCCAAAGTGAGTTCTCTGGTGGATGAACAGTCCAATACGAGAGCCACAGAGCCTGTCACAGGTGGGACAGACATTCGTCGAGGGAGAGGGTGGGTGGGGCTGGTTTGCCGTGCACTCCTTCCACTGTCTGCGTTTGACCTATTCACGCTCTTTGCGTTGAGACTCGAAGAGCTCAACGCCCTCCCGGATGCACTTTCTCCACCTCGGGCAGTCTTCGGCCAGGGTCTCCCAGGTGTCAGTGGCGATGTCGCACTTTATCAGGGAGACTTTGAGGGTGTCCTTGTAACGCTTCCGCTGCCCACCTTTGGCTCGTTTACCATGACAGAGCTCCGCATAAAGCATTTGTTTAGGGAGTCTCGTATCTGACATGCGAACTATGTGGCCTGCCCAGCAAAGCTGATCGAGTGTGGGCAGTGCTTCAATACTGGGGATGTTAGCCTGGACGAGGACACTGATGTTGGTGCGCCTGTCCTCCCAGGGGATTGTCAGGATCTTGCGGAGATATCGTTGGTGATATATCTCCAGCGACTTGAGGTGCCTTCTATACATCGTCCATGCCTCAGATCCATACAGGAAGGCAGGTATTACTACAGCCCTGTAGACCATGAACTTGGTGGTAGATTTGAGGGCCTGGCCTTCAAACACTCTTTTCCTCAGATGGCCGAAGGCTGCACTGGCGCACTGGAGACGGTGTTGAATCTCCGCATCAATGTCTGCCTTTGCTGATAAGAGGCTCCCGAGATATGGGAAATGGTCCACGTTGTCGAGGTTGATGGTTGGAGGGCAGTGCTGTGCGGTGGGGACAGGCTGGTGGAGGACCTTTGTCTTACGGATGTTAAGCGTAAGGCCCATGCTTTCATATGCCTCAGTGAATACATTGACTATATCCTGGAGTTCAGCCTCTGTATGTGCGCAGACGCAGGCGTCGTCCTCGTACTGCAGCTCAACGACAGAGGTTGGAGTGATTTTGGACCTGGCCTGGAGGCGGCGTAGGTTAAACAGCTTCCCACTGGTTCTATAGTTTAGTTCCACTCTAGCGGGGAGCTTGTTGATTATGAGGTGGAGCATGGCGGTGAGGAAGATTGAGAAGAGGGTTGGAGCGATGATGCAGCCCTGTTTGACCCCGGTCCGTATGTGAATTGGGTCTGTAATGGATCCATTGGTAAGGATCACGGCCTGCATGTCATCGTAAAGCAGGCGAAGGATGTTGACAAACTTTTGGGGGCATCCGAAACGGAGAAGGACGCTCCATAGACACTCGCGGTTGACAGTGTCAAACACCTTTGTAAGATCAAAGAAGGCCATGTATAGTAGTACTAAAAATAGTAAGGCCATTTTAAAGGAGGCCAGCAACCCGCCATTTTTGAATGAACTGCTTGAAATTGGTAACCAATGTAAAAGTCCAGCTGTAACGAGCAAAATGTTGTTGAGCAATGTCGGGTGCAAATAACAATCAGCCAATGTAGCGGGCGAACACCTAACGGTCGTATACAGGTCCAGCGGGCTACCCAATGCTGTAGCATGCATCCCCGGGACCAGAATGATGTATCATAAAGTGTCCCCACAGCTGACAGAAGTAGACAAGCCACAGAGTAAACGATCCCCGGAGAGCAGAGGCACTGGTAGCGATACCCTGCCTCAGATCGGTTTAACATTGCAGGCACCCGATGGCATGAACCGCCATGGGCCAGAAACAGTAAACTGCACCGATGCTCACAGTTGGCTACCGTCGCCCACCACTCGGGTGGAAAAGGCGCAGCCCACAAACCCACTCGCCACCACGGCAATGCCCAAGAGCGAAGGGTCACCCTTAACGGCTCCTCCAAACGGGACCTGGACCAGCCAGGGCTCCCAAACTAGAGAATGCTCACAACGGTGCCCTCAAGGAAAGCGAGTCAGCAGTCCCCTGCGAACTGCTAGACAAGACGAGGCTTAGAGAAACGTTCACTCGCTCAGACCGCTTCCCAGGAGCAGCAGCGACACTGTGCAAACGAAAAGGACAGGGAGGTCACAGACACTTCAGTTGTCTTTGGACCTGCCCGACACTAGGAGTAACGGCAAGAGCCCTGAGCTCCGTCAACTCGAGCAAAATGAGCTCACCTCGCCCACTGACCCACTAGCATGGGGTGCTGCATGGGGTATCTCTTCCGGCCGTGCTGGAACTAGACTGTCCTTGTGTAACTGTACTGATATACCTGTACTGATCATGTAAGTGTACCACACAAAAAGAAACGCAATTGTAATCTGTTATATATGTGGACATGTATTTACTCTGTACAGCCACCAGAGAGCTCATTCACTGGAGTCCCAAGGGATCCCATAATCGCTTGGAGAACAGGTATTTAAGAAGGCTTCACAAGTTGGAGAGGCACTCTGGAGACCTGCAATAAAAGACTAAGGTCACACTTTACTTTGAGCACACAGTGTTCAGTCTGACTCTTTCTCCATACATAACAACTGACGAGATATAGATAGCGAACCCAAAGATGCAGAGAACAGTGGGCATCCTGGAGAAATTTTCGGAGGGAGAAGATTGGGAAACTTTTGTGGAGTGACTCGACCAATACTTCGTGGCCATCGAGCTAGATGGGGAAGAGAGCGCTGCCAAATGTAGAGCGATCCTCCTCACCGTCTGTGGGGCACCAACGTATGGCCTCATGAAGAATCTGCTCACTCCAGCGAAACCCACGGAGAAATCGTACGAAGATTTGTACATACTGGTCCGGGAGCATTTGAACCCGAAGGAAAGCGTTCTGATGGCGAGGTACCGGTTATACATCTAAAAAAGGTCTGAAGGCCAAGAAGTGGTGGGTTATGTCGCCGGAGCTGAGACGCCTTGCAGTACATTGCCAATTTGAAGGACATTTGGAGCACATGCTCAGAGACTTTTTCGTACTTAGCATTCACCACGAAACCATACTTCGCAACCTTTTGACTGTAGAGACCCCAACCTTGAGTAAGGCCATAGCGATAGCCCAGGCATTCATTACCACCAGTGACAATACTAAGCAAATCTCTCAGCACACAAGTGCTGCTACAAGTACTGTGAACAAAGTGATGTTGTTTTTGAATCGTAATGTAGAGGGCAGGTCAAACATACCTGCAGCTACACGTCCGCAGATGTCTCAGAGTCCACCATCAAGGGTGATGAATGCAAGGCCATTAACACCTTGTTGGCGCTGCGGGGTGATCATCGTTTCCATTCATACCGATTCAAAGGATACGTTTGCAAGGGCTGTGGAACAATGGGACACCTCCGAGTGTGCAGGCGCCTGCTAAGCCTGTTAAACCTGCAAACCACCACGTTGCAGAGGAGGACAGATCCACGGAGGATCACGACGAACCAGAGCCGCAGATAGAGGAAGCAGAGGTACATGGACTGCACACATTCACCACGAATTGTCCCCCGATAATGCTGAATGTTGAACGAAATGGACTCCCAGTGTCAATGGAACTGGACACGGGTGCGAGCCAGTCCACCATGGGCAAAAAGACTTTCGAACGGTTGTGGTGCAACAAGGCTTAAAGGCCAGTCTTAACTTCAGTTCGCACGAGACTAAGAACTTACACTAAAGAACTGATTCCTATAATCGGCAGTGCTACCGTAAAGGTCTCCTACGATGGAGCGGTACACAAGCTACCACTCTGGGTGGTACCGGGCAATGGTCCCACGCTACCCGGCAGGAGCTGGCTGGGAAAGATACTCTGGAACTGGGACGACGTCCGAGCGCTATCGCCCGCTGACGACACTTCGTGTGCCCAGGTCTTAAACAAATTTCCTTCGCTGTTCGAACCAGGCATTGGGAAATTTCAAGGAGCAAAAGTGCAGATCCACCTAATTCTGGGGGTGCGACCCATCCATCACAAGGCGAGAGCAGTACCGTACATGATGAGAGAAAGGGTAGAGATCGAGCTAGACCGGCTGCAACGAGAGGACATCATTTCACCGATCGAGTTCAGCGAGTGGGCCAATCCTGTTGTCCCAGTCCTCAAGGGAGACGGCACCATCAGAATCTGTGGCAATTAGAAAGTAACTATCAATCATTTCTCCCTGCAGGACCAATACCCAATACCAAAAGCCGACGACCTCTTTGCAACGCTGGTGGGAGGAAAGACATTCACGAAGCTGGATCTGACTTCAGCCTACATGATGCAGGAGCTGGAGGAATCATAGAAGGCCCTCACCTGCATCAACACACACAAAGGTCTTTTTGATAATAACAGATGCCCATTTGGAATCCGATCAGCGGTGGCGATATTCCAAAGAAACATGGAAAGTATACTGAAGTCGGTCCCGCACACCATGGTCTTCCACGACGACATTTTGGGCACAGGTCGGAACACAGTCGAGCACCTGCAGAACCTGGAGGAGGTTCTTAGTCGACTCAACCACATGGGGCTCAGGTTAAAATGCTCGAAGTGTGTTTTCCTGGTGCCTGAAGTGGAGTTCCTAGGAAGGAGGATTGCGACGGACGGCATCAGGCCCATCAATGCGAAGACGGAGGCAATCGAGAACGCACCTAGGCCACAGAATGTGACGGAGCTACGGTCGTTACTGGGACTCTTGAACAACTTTGGTAACTTCTTACTGGGTCTCCAGCACCCTGCTAGAACCACTTCATGTCTTACTATGAAAAGGGGGTGAATGGGTTTGGGGCAAAAGCCAAGAAAGCGCCTTTGTAAAAGCGAGAATATTGTTATGCTCAAACAAATTGCTTGTGTTGTATGATCCATGTAAGCGTTTGGTACTAGCATGTGATGCGTCGTCATATGGCATCGAGTGTGTATTGCAACAAGCTAATGATTTCGGGAAACTGCAACTGGTTGCTTATGCATCCAGGAGTCTGTCTAAGGCCAAGAGAGTCTACAGCATGACTGAAAAAGAAGCTTCAGCGTGTGTCTATGGGGTAAAGAAAATGCATCAATACATGTTTGGGCTAAAATTCGAATTGGAAACTGGCCATAAGCCACTTATATCTCTGTTTTCCGAGGGTATAGGAATAAATACCAACGCATCGGCCCACATCCAGAGATGGGCGTTCACGTTGTCCGCATACAACTATGCCATCCGCCACAGGCCAGGCACAGAAAACTGCACCGATGCTCTCAGTAGGCTGCCATTGCCCACCATGGGTGTGGAAATGACGCAACCCGCAGATCTAGCCATGGTTATGGAAACATTTGAGAGTGAGCAATTACGCGTCACTGCCCGGCAGATCAAAACCTGGACATGCCAGGATCCCTTATTATCTCTGATCAAAAGCTATGTGCTTCACGGGAGCTGGTCCAGTGCCCCAGTGGAAATGCAGGAACAGATAAAGACGTTCCAGCGGCGCAAAAGTGAAATGTCTATACAAGCAGACTGCCTTCTGTGGGGCAATCGAGTAGTGGTCCCCAAAAAGGGCAGAGAAACCTTCATCAATGACCTCCACAGTACCCACCCTGGCATCGTAATGATGAAAGCGATAGCCAGATCCCAAGTGTGGTGGCCCGTTATCGATGTGGATTTAGAGTCCTGCGTTCACAGATGTAATACATGCTCGCAGTTAAGCAATGTACCCAGGGAGGCGCCACTATGTTTATGGTCTTGGCCCTCCAAACCATGGTATAGGGTACATGCCAACTATGCAGGCCCATTCTTGGGTAAAATGCTCCTTGTGGTTGTAGACGCGTACTCCAAGTGGATTGAATGTGAGATAATGTCGGCTAGCACGTCCGCTGCCGCCACTGAAAGCCTGCGGGCCATGTTTGCCACACACGGATTACCCGATGTCCTGATGAGCGACAATGGGCCATGTTTTACCAGTGCTGAGTTCAAAGAATTCATGACCCGTAACGGGATCAAATATGTCACATCTGCCCCATTTAAACCAATGGCCAGGCAGAGAGAGCAGTGCAAACCATCAAGCAAGGCTTGAAGAGGGTAACTGAAGGTTCACTGCAGACTCACCTATCCCGAGACCTGCTTAGCTACTGCACGAGACCACACTCACTCACTGGGATCCCACCTGCTGAACTGCTCATGAAAAGAGCACTTAAGACAAGGCTCTCGTTAGTTCACCCTAATCTAGATGAACAGGTAGAGAGCAGGCGGCTTCAACAAAGTGCATACCATGATAGCGCAAATGTGTCACGCGAGATTGAAGTCAATGATCCTGTATTTATATTAAATTATGGACAAGGTCCCAAGTGGCTTCCCAGCACTTTCGTGGCCAAAGAGAGGAGATGGGTGTTTTGGGTCAAACTTTCAAATGGACTCATTCACCGGAAACATTTGGACCAAATCAAACTCAGATTCACGGACTACCCTGAGCAACCCACCTTGGACCCTATCTTTTTTGATCCCCCAACACACACACCAGTGGCAACCGACACCACGGTTGACCACGAAGCATCATTCACAGCAGCCCTGCAGGGCCCAACACACCAGGCAGCCCAGCAAGGCCAGCTGCACAGCAGCCCAGCGAGGGCCCAAAAAATGATTCAACAACACCAGCTTTCACCTCGAGACAATCAACCTTGGCTCAAGAAGGGCCCCAGATCGACTCACATTGTAAATAGTTACACTACTGACTTTAGGGGGGAATGTTGTTATATATGTGGACTTGTATTTACTCTGTACAGCCACCAGCGGGCTGATTCCCCAGAATCTCAAGGGATCCCATAATCCCTTGGGAGCACAGGTATTTAAGAAGGCTTCACGGGTTGGAGAGGCACTCTGGAGACCTGCAATAAAAGACGAAGGTCACACTTTACTTTGAGCTCACAGTGTTCAGTCTGACTCTTTCTCCATACACAACAGATAGGAAGGACCTGTTCCCATTAGCAGAGGGGTCAATAACCATGGGGCATAGATTTAAAGTAACTGGTAAGAGGTTTAGAGGGGATTTGAGGGGAAATGATTCCACCCAGAGGGTGGACAGGATCTGGAACTCACTGCCTGAAAGGGTGGTAGAGGCAGAAACCCTCATAGCATACTGAAATCATTATAATGAGCAGGCAGCATGCAGTTGGCATGCTGCCTGCATTGCAATCAATGGGCACAGGTTAATCGCGCATCGCGATCCCTGCGCCTGTTTTCGGGGGCTATCCAATTTAATCCCCAGAGAGTTGCTACAGAACAAGAGCCTGAATTTGATCATCTCTGTTTGTACTTATCTCTATAACTTTCAAGCTTTTCTATAACCAGATACCTATCGGTTATTTTGTAAAGCCGTTAATCATTATAGCATTTACTGCTGCGGGGGTGAAGGGGGTGGGGGGGAAGAGTCCATTACACATATTTACTACTCTGTGGGGGGAGAAAAAAATTCTGTTAATCGCTAGTCTCAGTAGAGTTCTGTTAATTTTACATTTATTTCCTCTAGACCTGTGACCAGAGTTTGTTAAGTACTTTGCTTCTGTCAACTTTACCCTTACCTTTCATTTTAAAGACCTAGATTGTGACTCCGTTCAATCCAATTTTTGCAAAGGAAGTCAGGACAATTATTAGGATAAGCTGATAGATCTTAGATCCCAAATTTAAATGGTGGGATACTAACATGCACTTATCACAACCGCTTTGAAATAACCTCTGCTAGAAATCAGGGAAAGGAATTTCAGACAAGCACTTTAAGTATTTATATACTAATACCTTGCAGTGTATTTACAAGGTCTTTGGGGTAGAAAATGGACCTCTTTGAGCCCATTGTATAGGTGTAAAACAGGCATATCGAGGGCCAATTTTGGGCACCAATGTTCTGCGACCCAATGATGTTTGAAAGAGGTATGACCTGATATTGGATTGAACCATTTTTCAGGTGTCCCTGGCAGCCCCCTAAAACAGGCACCTTATATACATAAATGAGGGGCCTAATGTCTGTTTTAGGCCCACTTGTGGAAATTGGATTGCAACGAGTGGAGCAGGCAGATTCTTCAGCAGCTGCCAACAAAGTGGGGGCAGGAGACTTTCGCCTTCATTTTCGGTGATATTCTCGGCAGTGTAGCTGTTTTTGTGGGAGAAACCGCCCAGCGAAAGTTTCCCCCCTACTTTTTAAATGGAACCGCGCATATCTCGAACCGACCGCCGGGAGCAAACTGCCGACGTGCTCCGCCGAGAGAATCACCACGGCATAAGTTTGGCCTCAACAGAAGCCCATCCAGATCGCCAAGGGAACCACCCTGTTTAAACAGGGCTGAAGGCGAGTACTCTGCAAAGAAAGGTAAGTTAAAGGTTCTTTGTTTTTCATTGTAAAACGCCAATTAGTTGTAAAATTATCTTGGGAAGATTTTTAACTTTTTATTTTTCTTTCGTGAAAATTTTTTTTTAAGATTTCCCCCCTCCCTAGGCCCAACCGCAGCCTCGGAGTAAATTTTTTTTTTAAATTTAAGAATCACCCGTTTCAACTAGTTTTGCCTTTAACTGGCAAGAAACCATCGAGAATATTGGTGCAAGATTCATTTTCTCGCCGGGCGGTATTTCTTATCTTTATTATGGACATTTTCACTGCCATTAATTGCAGAATGTTAGCGGTGTTTCTCGGCAGCAATCGGGCAGTGAGAGGCTTTCGGGAAAGTCAAGCCCAGGGTCATTGTTTTTGAACATAGAATTTTGTTTGAAACGTTGGTATGGAGCCAGATGGAGCAGGAATTCTCTCGCCGATTCCAAAGTACTTGCAGTCGGCCCCACCCTTGTTATGGCTCTGCCCCCACCAGGAGTTACCTTTGGGCTGCTGCCAGCAAGGCAAGCGGCCCGGCATTCATCTATTTAAAATGGGTGAGCTGCCTGCAGAGACACAACAGGCGCTGGCAGCTCATCAAAGCAATGCAAATGAGGCCACAGACCAAATTTTGGGCCGGGCTCAGGGTCGCAAATACAGGCACGTGCTGGTTATGCGCACGAAAATGGGCCATGGTTAGTTTTTACCCCCTAGTAGAAACATAGAAACATAGAAAATAGATGCAGGAGTAGGCCATTCAGCCCTTCGAGCCTGCACCACCATTCAATATGATCATGGCTGATCATTTTTGCAACTTCAGTACCCCATTCCTGCTTTGACTCCATACCCCTTGGTCCCTTTAGCCGTAAGGGCCACATCTAACTTCCTTTTGAATATATCGAACAAACTGGCCTCAACAACTTTCTGTGGTAGAGAATTCCACAGGTTCACAGTTCTCTGAGTGAAGAAGTTTCTCCTCATCTCGGTCCTAAATGGCTTATCCCTTATCCTTCGACTGTGACCCCTGGTTCTGGACTTCCCCAACATCGGGAACATTCTTCCTGCATCTAACCTGTCCACAATCCCCGTCAGAATTTTACATGTTTCTATGAGAGCCCCTCTCATTCTTCTAAATTCCAGTGAATATAAGCCGAGTCGATCCAGTCTTTCTTCATATGTCAGTCCTGCCTTGCCAGGAATCAGTCTGGTGAACCTTCGCTGCACTCCCTCAATGGCAAGAATGTTCTTCCTCAGATTAGGAAACCAAAACTGTACACAATATTCAAGGTGTGGTCTCATCAAGGCCCTGTACAACTGCATTAAGACCTCCCTGCTCTTATATTCAAATCCTCTCGCTATGAAGGCCAACATGCCATTTGCCTTCTTCACCGCCTTCTGTACCTGCATGCCAACTTTCAATGACTGATGTACCATGACACCCAGGTCACGTTGCACCTTCCCTTTTCCTAATCTGTCACCATTCAGATAATATTCTGCCTTCCTGTTTTTGCCACCAAAGTGGATAACCTCACATTTATCTACATTATACTGCATCTGCCATGTATTTGCCCACTCACCTAACCTGTCCAAGTCACCCTGCAGCCTCTTAGCATCCTCCTCACAGCTCACACTGCCACCCAGCTTAGTGTCATCCTCAAACTTCGTCTAAATCATTGATGTATATTGTAAATAGCTGGGGTCCCAGCACTGAACCTTGCGGTACCCTGCTAGTCACTGCCTGCCATTCTGTGAAGTACCCGTATATTCCTACTCTTTGCTTCCTGTTTGCCAACCAGTTCTCTATCCACGTCAGTACATTACCCCCAATATCATGTGCTTTAATTTTGCAAACTAATCTCTTGTGTGGGACCTTGTCAAAAGCTTTTTGAATGTCCAAATACACCACATCCATTGGTTCTCCCTTGTCCACTCTACTAGTTACATCCTCAAAAATTTTAGAAGATTTTTCAAGCATGATTTCCCTTTCATAAATCCATGCTGACTTGGACCAATCCTGTCACTGCTTTCCAAATGCGTTGCTATTACATCTTTAATAATTGATTCCAACATTTTCCCCACTACTGGTCAAGCTAACCAGTCTATAATTCCCTGTTTTCTCTCTCTCTCCTTTTTTAAAAAGTGGGATTACATTAGCTACCCTCCAATCTATAGGAACTGATCCAGAATCTATAGAATGTTGGAAAATGACCAGCAATGCGTCCACTATTTCTAGGGCCACTTCCTTAAGTATTCTGGGATGCAGACTATCAGGCCCTGAGGATTTATAGGCCTTCAATCCCATCAATTCCTCTAACACAATTTCCTGATTAATAAGGATTTCCTTCAGTTCCTCCTTCTGGCTAGACTCTCAGTCCCCTAGTATTTCCGGAAGGTTCTTTGTGACTTCTTTAGTAAAGCCAGAACCAAAGTATTTGTTCAATTGGTCTGCCATTTCTTGGGTCCTCATTATAAATTCACCTGATTCTGACTGCAAGGGACCTATATTTGTCTTCACTAATCTTTTTCTCTTCACATATCTATGCTTTTCAGTCAGTTTTTATGTTGCCCGCAAGCTTCCTCTCATACTCTATTTTCCTCCTCCTAATTAAACCCTTTGTCCTCCTCTGCTGAATTCTAAATTTCTCCCGGTCCTCAGGTTTGCTGCTTTTTCTGGCCCATTTATATGCCTTTTCCTTGGATTTAACACTATCCCTAATTTCCCTTGTTAGCCACCGTTGAGCCACTTTCCCCGTTTTATTGTTGAAGTTCATCCATGTGATTTTTAAATGTCTGCCATTGCCTATCCACCGTCAAACCTTTAAGTATCATTGGCCGGTCTATCCTAGCCAATTCACGTCTCATACCATCGAAGTTACCTTTCTTTAAGTTCAGGACCCAAGTCTCTGAATTAACTGTGTCATTCTCCATCTTAATGAAGAATTCTACCATATTATGGTCACTCTTCCCCAAAGGGCCTCGTACAACAAGATTGCTAATTAATCCTCTCTCGTTACACAACACCCGGTCTAGGATGGCCAGCACTCTAGTTGGTTCCTTGACGTATTGGTCTAAAAATCCATCCCTTATACACTTCAGGAAATCCTCCTCCACCGCATTGCAACCAGTTAGGTTAGGCCAATCTATATGCACATTAAAGTCACCAATGATAACTGCTGTACCTTTATTGCACGCATCCCTAATTTCCTGTTTGATGCCGTCCCCAACCTCACTACTACCGTTTGGTGCTCTGTACACAACTCCCACTAGCGTTTTTTGCCCTTTGGTGTTCCACAGCTCTATCCATACAGATACCACATCATCCAAGCTAATGTCCGTCCTTACTATTGCGTTAATCTCCTCTTTAATCAGCAACGCTACCCCACCTCCTTTTCCTTTCTGTCTGTCTTTCCTGAATATTGAATACCCTTGGATGTTGAGTTCCCAGCCTTGGTCACCCTGGAGCCATGTCTCCGTAATCCCAATTACATCATATCCATTAACAGCTGCCTGTGTAGTTAATTCATCCACCTTATTACGAATGCTCCTCACATTGAGACACAGAGCCTTCAGGCTTGTTTTTTTAACACTCTTTGTCCTTTTAGAATTATATTGTAATGTGGCCCTTTTTGATTTTTGCCTTTGATTTCTCTGCCCTCCATTTTCCTTATTTCCTTTCTACCTTTTGTTTCTGCCCTAATTCCCAACCCCCTGCCATATTAGTTCAAACCCTCCCCAACAGCACTAGCAAGCACTCCTCCTAGGACATTGGTTCCGGACCTGCCCAAGTGCAGACCATCTGGTTTGTATTGGTCCTAGCTCCCCCAGAACTGGTTCCAATGTCCCAGGAATTTGAATCCCTCCCTCTTGCACCATTCCTCAAGCCACGTATTCATCTTAACTATCATGCTATTTCTGCTCTGACTAGCACGTGGCACTGGTAGAAATCCTGAGATTACTACTGTTATATATGTATACTTGTCTTTACTCTGTACAGCCATCAGAAGGCTCATCCTCTGGAGTCCCAAAGGATCCCATAATCCCTTGGGAGCACAGATATTTAAGGAGGCTTCGCAGGTTGGAGAGGCACTCTGGAGACCTGCAATAAAAGACTACGGTCACACTTTACTTTGAGCTCACAGTGTTCAGTCTGACTCTTTCTCCATACACAACAACTGCCGACGAGACACAGATAGCAAACCCAAAGATGCAAAGAACAGTGGGTATCCTGGAGAAATTCTTGGAGGGAGATAATTGGGAAACTTTTGTGGACCGACTCGACCAATACTTCGTGGCCAATGAGCTAGATGGAGAAGAGAGCGCTGCCAAAGGAAGGGCGATCCTCCTCACCATCTGTGGGGCACCAACGTATGGCCTCGTGAAGAATCTGCTCACTCCAGCGAAACCCAGGGAGAAATCGTATGTCGATTTGTGCACACTGGTCCGAGAGCATTTGAACCGAAGGAATGCGTTCTGATGGCAAGGTACCGGGTTTACACCTACAATAGATCTGAAGACCAGGAAGTGGCGAGTTATGTCGCTGAGCTAAGATACCTTGCAGGACATTGCGAATATGAAGGATATTTGGAGCACATGCTCGGAGACATTTTCGTACTTGGCATTGGCCACGAAACCATACTTTGCAAACTTTTGACTGTCGAGACCCCAACCTTGAGTAAGGTCATAGCGATAGCCCAGGTGTTCATTGCCATCAGTGACAATACGAAGTAAATCTCTCAGCACACAAGTGCTGCGACAAGTACTGTGAACAAAGTGATGTTGTTTTCGAATCATAACATACAGGGCAGGTCACAAATACCTGCAGCTACACGCAGACGTCTCAGAGTCCACCATCAAGGGTGATGAATGCAAGGCCATTAACACCTTGTTGGCGCTGCGGGAGTGATCATCATTTCTATTCATGTCGATTCAAAGAATATGTTTGCAAGGGCTGTAGAACAATGGGACACCTCCAACGAGTGTGCAGGCGAGCTGCTAAGCCTGTTAAACCTGCAAACCACCACGTTGCAGAGGAGGACAGATCCACGGAGGATCATGACAAACCAGAGCCTCAGATCGAGGAGGCAGAGGTGCATGGGGTGCACACATTCACCACGAGTTGTCCCCCGAATGTTGAACTAAATGAACTCCCAGTGTCAATGGAGCTGGACACGGGTGCGAGCCAGTCCATCATGGGTAAAAAGACCTTCGATAGGTTATGGTGCAACAAGGCCTCTTGGCCGGTCTTAACTCCAGTTCACGCGAAACTAAGAACTTACACGAAAGAACTGATTCCTGTAATCGGCAGTGCACAAGCTACCACTCTGGCTGGTACTGGGCGATGGTCCCACGCTGCTCGGCAGGAGCTGGCTGGGAAAGATACGCTGGAACTGGGACGACGTCCGAGCACTGTTGCCCACTGATGACACTTCGTGTTCCCAGGTCTTAAACAAATTTCCTTTGCTGTTCGAACCAGGCATTGGGAAATTCCAAGGAGCAAAAGTTCAGATCCACCTAATTCCGGGGGCGCGACCCATCCATCACAAGGCGAGAGCAGTACCGTACATGATGAGAGAAAGGGAAGAGTTTGAGCTAGACAGGCTACAAAGAGAGGGCATCATTTCCCCGATCGAGTTCAATGAGTGGGCCAGTCCTATCATCCCAGTCCTCAAGGGAGACGGCACCGTCAGAATCTGTGGCGATTACAAAGTAACTAGCAATCGTTTCTCCCTGCAGGACCAATACCCACTGCCAAAGGCCAAGGACCTCTTTCAAACGCTGGTGGGAGGAAAGACGTTCACGAAGCTGGATCTGACTTCAGCCTACATGACGCAGGAGCTGGTCCTCACATGCATCAACATGCACAAAGATCTTTTTGTTTATAACAGATGCCCTTTTGGAATCCGATCGGGGGCAGCTATATTCCAGAGAAACATGGAAAGCTTACTGAAGTCGGTCCCGCACACCATGGTCTTCCAGGACGATATTTTGTTCACAGGTCGGAACACAGTCGAGCACCTGCAGAACCTGGAGGAGGTTCTTAGTCGACTCAATCACGTGGGGCTCAGGTTAAAACGCTCGAAGTGCGTTTTCCTGGTGCCTGAAGTAGAGTTCCTGGGAAGGAGGATTGCAGCGGACGGCATCAGGCCCACCAACGCGAAGACGGAGGCAATCGAGAACGCACCGAGGCCACAGAATATGACGGAGCTGCGGTCGTTTCTGGGACTCCTGAACTATTTTGGTAACTTCTTACCGGGTCTCAGCACACTGTTAGAACCACTGCATGTCTTACTACGAAAAGGGGACGAATGGGTTTGTAAAAGCTAGAAAATTTTAATGCTCAAACAAATTGCTTGTGTTGTATGATCCATGTAAGTGTTTGATACTAGCATGTGATGCGTCATCATATGGCGTCATGTGTGTATTGCAACAAGCTACTGATTTCGGGAAACTGCAACTAGTTGCTTATGCAGCCAGGAGTCTGTCAAAGGCTGAGAGAGCCTACAGCATGATTGAGAAAGAAGCGTTAGCGTTTGTCTATGTGGTAAAGAAAATGCATCAATACCTGTTTGGGCTGAAATTCGAATTGGAAACTGACTATAAGCCACTTATATCCCTGTTCTCCGAGAATAGAGGGATAAATACCAATGCATCAGCCCACATCCAGAGATGGACACTCACGTTGTCCGCATACAACTACGCCATCCGCCACAGGCCACAAACACAAAACTGCGCCGATGCTCTCAGTAGGCTGCCATTGCCCACCACGGGGGTGGAAATGGCGCAGCCCGCAGATCTAGCCATGGTTATGGAAGCATTTGAGAGTGAGCAATCACCCGTCACTGCCCAGCAGATCAAAATCTGGACAAGCCAGGACCACTTATTATCTCTGGTCAAAAGCTGTGTGCTTCACGGGAGCTGGTCCAGTGTCCCAGTGGAAATGCAGGAACAGATAAAGCCGTTCCAGCAGCACAAAGATGAAATGTCTATACAGGCAGACTGCCTTCTGTGAGGCAATCGAGTAGTGGTCCCCAAGAAGGGCAGAGACACCTTCATTAGTGACCTCCACAGTACCCACCCAGGCATTGTAATGATGAAAGCGATAGCCAGATCCCACGTGTAGTGGCCTGGTATCAATGTAATACATGCTCACAGTTAAGCAATGTATCCAGGGAGGCGCCACTAAGTTTATGGTCTTGGCCCTCCAAACCGTGGTCTAGGGTACAGGTCAACTGTGCAGGCTTGTTCTTGACTAAAATGTGGCTGCAGACGCGTACTCCAAGTGGATTGAATGTGAGATAATGTCGGCTAGCACGTCCGCTGCCACTACTGAAAGCCTGCGGACCATGTTTGCCACGCACGGCCTACCCGATGTCCTGGTGAGCGACAATGGGCCATGTTTTACCAGTGCTGCGTTCAAAGAATTCATGAATCATAACGGGATCAAACATGTCACATCTGCCCCGTTTAAACCAGTGTCCAATGGTTAGACAGAGAGAGCAGTGCAAATCATCAAGCAAGGCTTGAAGCGGGTAACTGAAGGGTCACTGCAGACTCACCTATCCCGAGTCCTGCTTAGCTACCGCACGAGATCCCACTCGCTCACTGGGATCCCACCTGCTGAACTGCTCATGAAAAGAGCAATTAAGACAAGGCTCTCGTTAGTTCACCCTAATCTACATGAACAGGTAGAGAGCAGGCAGCTTCAACAAAGTGCATACCATGATGGCGCAAATGTGTCACGCGAGATTAAAATCAATGATCCTGTATTTGTATTAAAATATGGACAAGCTCCCAAGGGGCTTCCCAGCACTGTCGTGGCCAAAGAGGGGAGCAGGATGTTTTGGGTCAAACTTTTAAATGGACTCATTCACTGGAAACACTTGGACCAAATCAAACTCAGATTCATGGACTATCCTGAGCAACCCACCTTGGACCCTACCTTTTTTGATCCCCCAACATACACACCCAGTGGCAACCAGCACCACAGTTATTCACGAAGCAGAACCCATCATCCACAGCAGGGCCCCCACACCAGGCAGCCTAGCAAGGCCAGTTGCACAGCAGCCCAGCGAGGGCCCAACAAATGATTCAACAACACCAGCTTTCATACTGAGACGATCTACTAGGGCAAGAAGAGCTCCAGATCGACTCACATTGTAAATAGTTACACTATTGACTTTGGGGGGAAGTGTTGTTCAATATGTATTCTTGTATTTACTCTGTACAGCCACCAGAGGGCTCATCCCCTGGAGTCCCAAGGGATCCCATAATCCCTTCGGAGCACAGGTATTTAAGGAGGCTTCACATTTTGGAGAGGCACTCTGGAGACCTGCAATAAAAGACCAAGGTCACACTTTACTTTGAGCTCACAGTGTTTAGCCTGACTCTTTCTTCATACACAACAACTACCTTTTTTAATTTAACTCCTAGCTCCCTAAATTCAGCTTGTAGGACCTCATCCCATTTTTTACCTATATCGTTGGTACCATATGCACCACGACAGCTGGCTGTTCACCCTCCCCCTCCAGAATGCCCTGCAGCTGCTCCGAGAATCCTTGACCCTTGCACCAGGGTGGCAACATACCATCCTGGAGTCTCGATTGCAGCTGCAGAAATGCCTATCTATTCCCCTTACAATAGAATCCCTTACCACTATAGCTCTCCCACACTTTTTCCTGCCCTCCTATGCAGCAGAGCCACCCATGGTGCCATGAACATGGCTGCTACTGCCTTCCCCTGATGAGTCATCTCCCCCAACAGTACCCAAAACGGCATATCTGTTTTGGAGGGAGATGACCGCAGGGAACCCTTGCACTACCTTCCTTCCACTGCTCTGCCCGGTGGTCACCCATTCCCTATCTGCCTGAGTAACCTTTACCTGCGGTGTGACCAACTCACTAAAGTCACGACATCCTCAGCATCACGGATGCTCCAGAGTGAATCCATGCGCAGCTCCAGTGCCGCAATGCGGTCTGTCAGGAGCTGTAGCTGGACACACTTCCTGCACACATAGTAGTCAGGGACATAGCACAGGAGGAGCATGACATGGATCTGGGCTCTCCTGCCATGACTTATCCCTTAAATTAACTTAATTTGGCAACAATGCCAAAGGTTACCTACTGATAAAAAAAGAAAAAGAAAACAAAAATGATTAAATACTCACCAATCCACCAGTCAATCACTTACCCGCTTGGCTGTGACATCACATTTCGATTTCTTATTACTTCTTTGTTTACTTTTGTCCCTGCACCGACTGCCGCTCCCGACTACAGCTCCTGGCCTTTTATATTCCTCGATCCTCGACCTCCCGCTCACGACTGCCGCTGCTCTTGGCCTTTTATAGGCTTTGATCCTCGACCTCCCGCTCCCGACTGCCACACCCGACTGCCGCTGCTCCTGCCCTTTTAAAGGCCTCAATCCTCAATCTCCCACTCCTCCGACTGCGTGTGGTAAGTCTAGCAATCATTCTCCTCAGAAATCTGTTTTTGGGCACTTTGAAGCTAGTATAATCAAAACTGAAAATTATATTTCTATTGTGGTCGCACCAACATATAATAAAGAATAAAACACTTCTAGCTTGTATTCAAAAGATTAGATAGGTCTTCTTTTTGGACTTGATTCATTTAGTTGGCAACAGCCTGTCTCTTCCTGAACACGGTCAGTGAATGGTAAATTATCAGACCCAAATCTTTTCTTTTCTACCTTTGTCACGAATAGAAATGTGGACACATTTAGGGCCTCGTGGTAGAGGCAACATTAAAAGGACTGGTGTAGGAGAAGCCAAGGACTACTCAATTATGTCTGAAACCAAAGATCCCGTACAGGTAATGATTTTCAAATATTGTGAAGAAAAGTTACCAGGCATAGCTATTTCTCTTCAAGGTTGCTGATAGTGAGTTTGGAAAAATCACATTTGTGATCAAAACATAAATATTCAGTTACATTTTCCACTTTATACTTTCCTAGAAGCTGCTGTGCAATTCATGGCGGCGAAGAGGACCAGACCATATTTGAATCCGCCTGGCGAGCTGTGAACAGTAAATTAGCATCCCAAGGCATGTGTCGTGCTCGCTCCAACGAGTTCCCTCCTAAAAAGGATATCGTGGTCCTATCTATGTCACGGGACCTCAATTTGCACATTAAAAGGGGCCTACCGCATGAAACAGACTAGCTATTAATCAGTGATAGACCCCCTGTGGAAGCTGCAACAGGCCGCTCGTCAGGGTTAATGGGGCGGTACATCTATCGACCCAATTTAGAGGTTGTTACCACCCCATTAACACTAATTTTGGCAGGCTAAAATTGCCCCCAGTGATTTTTCAGGAAATTTGTATGCAGAGCCGTCTGACATGAATATGCGTGTAATATCCATTGCTGTGCCCTCTTTAGGCACAGTCAGATGCAGCACCAGAAAAGCAGTAGAAGAAATTTGGGTTCAGCCGCAGAGCAGGGGGAAAGATTAGTGCCCCATTTTCCTTTGCATTGTACCCATTTTCAAGTGCCATTTGACAAATGGAAAATCTACCCCATCCAGTTTTAATGACCGTGTCGAAGGCTGCAGAGAGGACATAAAATGCAAGGGGTGTTAATACACCACAATCAAAGAAGATGTCGTTTAATAGTACAAATAGATCTAGTAGTGATGAATAAATGATATCCTGCTTCATCTTCCCAGTGAAATGGTTGGCTTATTAATACATTGGTTAACACACAAAAAAATTAAGAGCAATGAGAAAATACAATTTAACTAACTTGATTCCTGCTTTCTTCCATGGATCTTATCTAAGATATCTATGTTTACATTATTGCAGTCCATCTCATTAGCCTACAGATTACTGATGGGATCCTGTGGCCTAAAGGGCAGCCCATAAAGAAACATACTTATGGCCAACAGCTAACATTGCCTTCAATTAAAGGATCTGATCATTCATCCTTGACATAGGTGAGGGGGATCACAATATGTCAACTATAGGGATTTTGGAATGTCTATCTCTACAACATAGAAAAAAGAAGTAGATTAATGTGTCTCATTCCATGCTTAAAACAACATCCAATAAACTTGCTTACACCTATTAGTTTAGAAAAACCTTGTGTATAAAAATGACATTACAGTATGAAATATGTATTTTGCCCTGTTGCACTGTAATACACTGTAATAAATCATTTTACCTCCCATTCCCTTCATTGAAGATGTTTCTACTCCATCTCTCACATATTTGGGTTGTATTCTCTTTCTGGGCATCAAGCCCATGAGATAACATATCTTTTCATTTTCAGCACCA
Source organism: Pristiophorus japonicus (assembly GCF_044704955.1). NCBI lineage: Eukaryota > Metazoa > Chordata > Chondrichthyes > Pristiophoridae > Pristiophorus > Pristiophorus japonicus. The sequence goes on along the minus strand of NC_091988.1, from coordinate 34,049,184 downwards.
CTGCCGCAGTAAACACACCCATGTAAAGCATGGCTAGATATCGAGCAAAGATCCATTGATTCATCCTCAAAAATAAGCCTTAGCCTTAACCCCAACCACAAAAGAACACCATCTCCTGTAAAGATGTGAATGTTACGCCTGCCTGTAATCCTTATGACCCATTTTTATGTACTATTAAGTTAGTACGAAGTTAGACCTGTTTTGAGCTGGAGATGCAACAACGATCAGCAACTGCACTGAGAATGTTCAAACTAATTTAACATCATTCACCTGTATATACAAATCCCTCCATGGCTTCACCCCAGACTGTGACCTTCCCACATTTATGTCCCATCTAACCCTAAGTTCTTCTAACAAGTTCCCTTAACGCTGCCTTCCTGTCTATCCTACATTCCATCATCACTGGCAGAACTTTTAGCTGTCTTGGCCCTACTCTTTGTAACTCACTTCATAAAGTCGCCCATCTTGGCTCATTTCTCCATACTTTGAAACACCATTTCAAAACCTATCTTGACCATGTCTTTGGTCACCTCTACCAATTACTCAAGTTATGCTCAGTTTCTACTTTTGCTGCTTTATAAAGCATCTTGGGATGTTTTTCTGCATTAAAGGGTATTATCTAAATGCAATTTTGTGGTCAATCTTGGACCACTGTTGATAGATGTTGTGCCTGTCCTGCTTTTTACTTTGAAGTCATATAATAAAAGTTTTCCTTCAACAATCTGTTTCACTTAACCACTAAGTAAATCATACTCTGACTCCTATGCTATGACTTCTGCGTTAAAAATATTTTGAACATAAACCCTAAAAATAAGACATTAAAATGGATACATAACAGAAGAACATTATAATCATCTAGAATCTGACTGTAATTTTTCTTATGGTCAGCACCTTGGTTTTTGATGCAGGAAGAAAAAATGTGCCAAATATATTCAGCAGGGTGAAAGAGATCAGAAGATGGTCTGAGAAGGGCCTGTTCTAAAATAAATGCCTGGGGCAGGGAGGAAGAAATGTCGATCAGCTTAACACAAGAACTATTATTTTTTGGGCCTATCAGAGGCCTAGTCAAAATCATATTTTGAAACTTTGCTTGGCTTAGGGAGCCAAGGCAAATCTCTGATGCAGCCTGACATTAGGACACTTAAGAATTTATTTCTGTGATTGACCTTTCTTCTCCCCTTATCAAATAAAACTCAATACCGCCTGTACCTAAATAATGATTTTAGCTTTATTCTGTTAGTGCCCCATGAACTGCAATATTCCTAGCGTGCTTATAAGGAATAGAAAGAGTAACTAAAAGACAACAGAAATAACATAGACTGAGTGAAGGCCTGGAATATGGCATTTACCGCAGATAATACATAAACAAGGAGTTCAAACTCAATAGAAATGTTACTACGGGATACCAGAAATACACACTTTGCTCATTCATTTGAAATTCCCCTCTCCACTATTTTAGTGAAGACATTAACCCATTTATTTTTGACAGCTGTCAGAAAGTACAGATAAGGTAGAGATTAAGTATGTGACAGTAAATGGTAAAATATTTTTAAACTGTAGCACATAAAGGTTGGAATTAATGATAATTATAAAATGTTCATAAGAAAGATAGGCATATGCATATTTCTAACAACACCTGAAGAACTATGGAAGTACCCAAAGCACGAAAGAACACCAGACAACAAGGGAAAACTGGGTGTGAACATTTACCTCATCTGGAGACGAGGCAGCAAGCCAGCCAGTAAGAGTTCAAAGTTGTACTCAAACTTCTCTGACAGGATATTATTTAAATAGTCAGCCAGTCAGGGCCTTCTGCAAGGTGCCAGAAAACATCCATCAGGGCCTTGCAGTAAGCCTGTCAGCCAAAGTTGTAGGCAGAGAGCCAGGCTGTCAAGTTTTGGGCTGGCAGCCAGTCTGTCATGGTCTTAGGCAAGTAGCCAAGCAGGCACTTTGAAGCTTACGGGGTTAGCCAGCTGGTATGTGAGGGTGACCTGTCAGCTCAGAAATAATATACTCTAAAGGTCATGAGTTCTGAGACTAATTTAGCAGACAGTGTCCTTATAACAATTTGGATAAGAGCTACCCCAGCATTAGTTCCTCTAACTGCACCAGAGTTTGTGCTGATTATATTTTCAATCACATTCTCTTTTCATTATGACATTTAAACTTACACCCAAAAGATTCTTCATGTAATGCATGAATTACTGCATGATTTATAGTTTCATTAGGTAAATACTGTACAATATATTTATAATATATATAATAAATTGTGAGTTCTCTCTATATTCTATTTTGCCCACCTCTTTATTTCACCTCAATTATGTCACTTTGTCCTGTGCCTTTTGTTTTTCAGGTAGTTGAGCCAGCAGTGCTCCTTTATGAATCCTAGAACCTATACTGCTTTTGGTTCATTATTTTTCTGTATCTAATTTGATTCTAATTCACCCTATTTCCCTCTCTGTCAATTGCTCTGTTTCTTTCTTTATCCTTAAATTCCATTGGTTAAGGAGATAGATCAATGGATCCGACACTCAAGAGATGCCAGATGCCCTGAATTTCTAACAATTTCTAGTCATTTGTGGCGCAAAAACAATATCATCTAAAAGGTGAGGTAAATAATCAAATTCACGGTGCTTGCCGCTCCAGCAATTTCTGGACTGTTATTTACTGCACTTACGCTGCAACCAAATTATAAGAACATAAGAAATAGCAGCAGGAGTAGGCCATACGGCCCTTCGAGCCTGCTCCACCATTTAATACGATCATGGCTGATCCGATTATGGACTCGGGTCCACTTCCCTGTCCGCTCTCCATAACCTCTTATTCCCTTATCGGTTAAGAAACTATCTATCTCTGTCTTAAATTTATTCAATGACCCAGCTTCCACAGCTCTCTCAGGCAGCGAATTCCACATATTTGCAACCCTCTGAGAGAAGAAATTCATCCTTATCTCAGTTTTAAATGCGCGGCCCCTTATTCTAAGATGATGCCTCCTAGTTCTACTCTCCCCTATCAGTGGAAACTTCCTCTCTGCATCCACCTTGTCAAGTCCTCTCAATAATCTTTACATTTCGATAAGATCACCTCTCATTCTTCTGAATTCCAATGAGTAGAGGTCCAACCTTCTCAACCTTTCCTCATAAGTCAACCCCCTCATCTCTGGAATCAACCTAGTGGAACTTTCTCTGAATTGCCTCCAAAGCAAGTATATCTTTTCTTAAATATGGAAACCAAAACTGGATGCAGTATTCCACGTGTGGCCTCACCAATACCCTGTATAACTGTAGCAAGACTTTACTGGTTTTATACTCCATCCCCTTTGCAATACAGACCAAAATTCCATTGGCCTTCCTGATCACTTGCTGTACCTGCATACTAACCTTTTATGTTTCATGCACAGGACCCCCAGGTCCCACTGTACTGCAGCACTATGCAATATTTCTCCATTTAAATAATAACTTGCTCTTCGAGTTTTTTCTGCCAATATGTATAACCTCGCACTTTCCAACATTATACTCCATCTGCCAAATTTTTACCCACTCACTTAGTCTGTCTATGACCTTTTGCAGGTTTTTTGTGTCCTCCTCATACATTGCTGTTCCTCCCATCTTTGTATCATCAGCAAACTTGGCTACGTTACACTCGGTCCATTCCTCCAAGTCGTTAATATAGATTGTAAATAGTTGGGGTCCCAGCAGCACCCCACTAGTTACTGATTGCTAACCCGAGAATTTATCCCGACTCTCTATTTTCTGTTAGTTAGCCAATCTTCTATCCATTCTAATATATTACCCCCAACCCCGTGAACTTTTATCGTGCAGTAACCTTTTATGTGGCACCTTGTCAAATGCCTTCTGGAAGTCCAAATACACCACATCCACTGGTTCCCCTTTATCCACCCTGTCCATTACATCCTCAAAGAATTCCAGCAATTGTGTCAAATATGACTTCCCCTTCATAAATCCATGCTGACTCTGCCTGACTGAATTATGCTTTTCCAAATGTCCTGCTACTGCTTCTTTAATAATGGACTCCATCATTTTCCCAACCACAGCTGTTAGGCTAACCGGTCTATAATTTCCTGCTTTTTGTCTGCCTCCTTTTTTAAATAGGGGCGTTACATTTGTAGTTTTCCAATCTGCTGGGACCTCCCTAGAATCCAGGGAATTTTGGTAAATTACAACCAATGCATCCACAATCCCTGCCACTACTTCTCTTAAGACCCGAGGATGCAAGCCATTAGATCCAGGGGATTTATCCATCTTTAGTCCCCTTATCCTACTGAGTACCACCTCCTTAGTGATTATGATTCTGGTAAGTTCCTCCCCCCTATAGCCCCTTGACTATCCACTGTTGGGATATTTTTAGTGTCCTCTACCGTAAAGACTGATACAAAATATTTGTTCAGCGTTTCTGCCATCTCCATGTTCCCCATCACTAATTTCCCGGTTTCGTCCTCTAAGGGAACAACATTTACTTTAGCCGCTCTTTTCCTTTTTATATACCTGTAGAAACTCTTGTTATCTATTTTTATATTTCATGCTAGTTTAATAATTGCACTGGGCAGCATTATAAAGTATTATAAAAAGTTCCTCTGTGGGCTACTTTAAATCACACTGTATGTTCTAATTTAATGAAGTCATTAACCCATTTATCTTTAACAGGTAGCACTACCATCAAATTTGATATAAATTAAAAACAAAAAAATAATGCGCAGAGAAATTTCAACTATTTGATGTCAACTTTTGGAGTACTATAGGATAAAAAGGACAGTACCACTAAAAGCCTCTGTTCTTTGAGTCCAGTATTGAGGGGGGAACAAAAAACAAACAAACAGAGCTCCTTCTCCAGATCACAGTGACTCCTGCTGCAAGGCACATGTACATGGACAGAGGGTGAGGACAGAATCAGGCCTAGGTGTCATGCCCCTATGGAGAATTATCCTACCAGCATGCACTGTCTAGGCTTTCACACCAAAAATGATTTGGTAAAGTACTAGAAGTACTGCCTGCACCATATCCCAGCAAATCACAACTTCAGGAGCAGAGAAAAGAAAAATAGAAAAAAAAAACACAAAATATAGTGGCTTACGTTCAGGCTGTCAGTAATTCTACTGTCCAATTAACACTGGGTGGACAATGGCCCAGTGCCATTTTACAATATGGGTTCAATAAAATAAATGTTAGCACTCCAAACTAAAAACACCAATTTACCCAGTTATTAGGTGATAGAATCCAAGTAACATGTCTGCTATTTTCCAGTTCTTTAAAACCCTCATGCCACCAGCATTATAAATTAAATGCGAACCAGGTTTTATTATCTTTGACAGACTAAAGTCATTATCTTTAATTTCACTTTTTTTAATATGCATGGCAGAATTTGTAATATAAAAAAGTATTTAAACTTTACTGGTGCAGTATAAAGTTATACAAAATGATCACCCCCACCCACACACACACACACACACACACACTGTTGTTTATTCCTAGTATATGTGATGAATCTCATTGGTAGTATGTTGGTATGTTGTGTTACTGTGTGGAGATGAAGGCAAAGTTGACCATTGCAACCTTTTTGTGGAGTAAATAAATCATATGACTCAACTGGCATTAGCCATGCCATCTTCTCCGTGAATATATTAATGATAGCAGAACTCGCTCATCATGTGATTGAAGATCCCAGAACCTATAAACCTGCTACAATGGACAATAAGCTACAGGTCTCTTACCTACTTATGAAAATGTAACAGACAACTGGCAAAGAGGAGGCAAAAACTACTGGACTAAAATCTGACATGTTTAGTCAAATTACTGTATAAAATATTAATAACATGCGTCTTTGAAACCTTTGCAACAAAGTTACATAGGGCTAGATTTTCCTATCATTCCTCGGCAATTTTCTCGGCGGTACAGCTGTTCTTCCGCCCGGCGAAAGTTTCCCCCCAAGTTTTTTCATGGTATCGCCCACATCTGAACACGCCGGCGGAACCAAACCGCCGATGTGCAATGCCGAGAAAAACCGCCAGGGCATACGTTTGGCCTCAACCGCCGACATCCAGATCGCCGCGAGAACTGCCCTGTGCACAGGATGTTAGGTGAGCACTCTGCAAAGAAAGATAAGTTAAAGGTTCGTTATTTATTTTCTTTAATTTTAAAACGGCGATTAGGTATAAAAGTGTCTTGGGAATGCTTTTTACCTTTTTAGTTTTTTTTATTGAAATTTGTTTTTAAGTTCTCCCTCCTCCCTGGGCCCAACCGCAGCCTCAGACTAAATTTTAAATACTTACCGTCCATTCTGGTAACGACCGCCCATGTTACTAAGTTTCCACTTAACTGCCGAGAAAAACGCTGACAATGAAAGTGCAACGCCCATTTTCTCGCCGGGTGATTAGTTTTAATTACTTTAAACATAAAAATGGAAATTCTCGCCAGCGTTACTCACCGAACGTTAGCGGTTCTTCTCAGTGGGCAATCAGGCATTGAGGGGCTGATAGGAAAGCCGAGCCCATGGAATTACACATGGCCCGAAATTGGTGCACTCACCGTCCACTGCTGCCGACATTCCTCCTCGGGTTCCGCTCAGTGCCAGTTTCGATCTGGTCTGGAGTGGGCGGGAGGGGAGAGCAGCCGGGAACCGCCCTCTGACGTCAGCGGACGGTCGAATGGCGTAAGCGGACTCCCGCCCGCCGAGATGCCAGATTGGTGCAGGCGGGAGTCAGCAGGAGTCGGCACCAGCACGGGGGTGGACCGCTGTGAGGAGGTCGGTCTGTCTCCGACAGTAGCTATGAAGAGCTGAAAAAAAAGGTGAGTAAACATTTGTTAATTTTTTTCTTTACAGGGACTTACCTGTATGGGGTCCCCTGGAGGTGTTCCAATGTTTTTTTTTAATGTTTTTTTCTTTGCAAGTCTTCGACCCTCCATGGGCCCGACTCCATCCTCAGCGGCACTTGGGCGGTAAGCGCCTTTACTGCCGAGATTGGGAGCTTCCGCCGGCTACCACCCAGATTGGCAGCGTAAGTGCCGCCCAACACCCTTTGAAGGAACTTTTCGATGAAAACCTCGCCCAAAGTACCGTCAGGTACCTCGCCGGCCATCGGCGGTCCTTTGGGCGGCACTTGGGTAGGGCAGGGACCTTCACCAAATTCAGGCCCATAGGATATACAGCACAGAAATTGGCCATTCGGCCCAACCAGTCCATGCCAGCATTTATGCTTCACTCGAGCCTCTCCTATCCTTCCTCACCTAAATCTATCAGCATAACCCTCAATTCCCTTCTCCCTCATATGCTTATCTAGCTTCCCCTTAAATGCCTCAACCATTCCCTGTGGTTGCAAGTTCCACATTCTCACCACTCTTTGAGTAAAGAAGTTTCTTCTGAATTCCCTATTTGATTTCTTAGTGACTATCTTATATTGATGTCCTCTAGTTTTGCTCTTCCCCACAAGTGGAAACACTCTCTTTCTCTGTCTATTCTATCAAAATGTTCCATAATTTTAAAGACATCTATTAGGTCACTCCTCAGTCTTCTCTTTTAAAGAGAAAAGAGATCCTGCCTCTTCATCCTCTCCTGATCAGTATGATCAAGTTGATGTGCGCCTGACTAAAAAACACATCCAAAATAAAGAAATGAATTTTAAAGAATGTGATTAATGTTTATAGTGACAGCCAACTACTGGTCATCTTTACATCTACCATCATGTGGAAAATGTTATACTGATATATATCCATATAAGAAGTGGCAGTCTAGAGGCCATTTCTGATATGGCGATAAGTCAGTTGGCTGTCATTTTGGAAGGTATTCATTGCCTGTTTGAAAATTCCAAGTTAGGTTTAACACAATGGCCCAGAAATTTCTCTTGGGTTCTTCCCGCGGGCAATTGCCTCCTCGCTGGATATTTTTTATGAATTTACCTGGTGGTCTAGGAGGTGCCCTGGTAGCCGATGGGGAGGCCTTCTCCTTCCGCGCTGCGAAGCGCGCTCCTGTGCAGAGGATCGCGACGCAGAAGCTGCAGTCACGTGTGACTGCTCAGCCAATCAGGTAAGTATTTCACAGGTTCCCATTATTAGCACTGAGACTCGCATATCTACCAGTTCTCAGTGCTATTAATGGGAACAAAAGCAATCACACAAAATAATAAAAAATAAAAAACAGACCGCACATATTTAAAATTAATTGAAATTAAAGTTATTATGTCTTATAAAATATTTTCCCGATTTTTAAAAACGTTTTTTTAATTATGGTTAAAAATAAACTTACCATAATGGGGAGGGTTTTTAAGAAAAAATGTGTTTTAATAACTTTATTTTAAAATGTTTTTGTTTATTTTTAAACACTTGCACCTGTAATAGTAGGCTATACGCCTGCTTTTTCAGGCGCAAGATTTTTGAGGACATTTACTGGGCAAAATATCCGTAAATTTCGGAAATCTTACCCTTGCAAGTGTCTTCGCTCCCGATCTGCGGATGATCTGACAAGTTAGAAACTTGATGCCTTCCCGGGTCGGTAGAAACTTCGTATGGACCCGGGACATCAGAATTCCAGCACCAATAGAAAATATTTTACCATAGTGCTCTAAAAATGTTGATTGGAACAGAACTGAATTTTTTGGAGCCAGTTAAATTTACTCATACTACAAATTACTGGTTCATTACTTTAAGTTATAAGAAAAACTTACAGGTTTTAATGGAACACTAGTCTTCTGGATTGAAGATTTGTTAAATCCAAAATGTGCAAACCAGTTTATTGTGGCATTACGGACTAGTACTGGTAAATTTCACAAATATTAATGCACACTGCAATATATACCTTGGGCTTGATTTTCAGCTTTTTGCGTTTTCGCCCGTTTCTGAGCGCAATTCACGGTGGATTCAAAAATTTAGCGTCAGATTAACATTAGCGCCAAAGCGAGCAACTTTCACCAAATGAAAGTTCACGAGGAGCATTAACGCTAACTCCAGCGTTGCACCACACAATTTGTGCGCCAGAACCGAAAGTTCCAGCGCTAAAAAAAATCGGCCATTCTGCGCATGTGTAAATGTTTTCTTTTTTTTTTCTTTCTGCGCTTCTGGGCTGCTGTCCGATCGCAAATGCTAATGCAAGGCATGGTCGCGCACATGCGCAGTACACCCGGGACTGAATCAGCCATTTTACATTTGGATTTTGATGATGGAGGACGATGATTCAAGACAGCGTGCCAGGTGATTCAGCTACAAGGCTATTGAAACTCTCGTGGGGGCTGTGGAAAGAAGATGGGAGGAGTTGCATCATAGGGATGGATTTAGACCACTGCCATCTATTTTTAAAAGGATTTGGAGGGAAATCGCTGAGGAGGTCTCTGCTTCAGACACTGTGATCAGGACTGCTACACGGTGCCGAAAGAATTTTAATGATCTTTCAAGGGTCGTTAGAGTAAGTACAATTTTAATTCATGCACTCCTTCATTACTTCAGTTATAAATCTGACACACTATTTGTTCTCATGCTGTTGCTGTGTGAGCACTCGGTGGGTTGCCTCCTAAAATGTATGACACATAGGTAGGCTGCGTTTGACACCCTATTTGCCATGAATGATCTTTACACATTATTAAGATTGCTTTGTGAGATCTCATAAGATGGCTCCGCACTTCGATGTCCTCCTGATGATCCACATGCAACTTCCAAAGCCATTAAACAGAGGACTCTATTACATTCAGACAGTATGGCATAAGTGCTTTGGTGGCTATCTGTGCCACAAGAGCAGATGGACCATCTTGTAACATTCCCATTTTCATCTTTGCAGGCAAAGAAGTCACACAATCAGCGCGAGCAGATGCGGACAGGCGATGGTCCGCCTCAGACCCTGCCGCTCACCGACATCGAGGAGAGAGTGAAAGGCCTCATCGGCATCTCAGGTCGGGCAGCTGCCAGTGGGGGCACTGACCCCCCACTCGGAAACTGAGGGTAAGTCCCACACTCCCTGGGCTGGGTTGGGGAAATGTCATGTAGTGTCTCTGGATTAGATATAATGGAGTAGCGGCGGTTCTTCAAATGAGCCTGTACTATGCGACCTTCCTCATGTCATTCTGCCCCCTCCCCAGCTGTTAACCACTCATCTGTTACTTTCTACTTCCAGATGACCAGTCACAGGTGCAGCACCTCAAGGCAGCAACACTCCACATCAGGCCATCGTCTGGAGGAGGAGGAAGAGGAGGATACCGATGAGCCGACTCCAGCGCAGCATCAATCCACCCCTGTTCTACTATCGGCACTCAGCTCCTCTGAGGACAACGTGACATTCTCGGGGTTTGATGACTTCATGGCACCTGGGACCAGTGGCGTGCAGCAACGCAATGCTGGGGTCGAATCCCGTATGCCATCTCTCCGGAGGTTGAGTCGGCAAAGTCGGTCTGCTGACAGACAGGCAGACGTGGAACTGGACATGGTGGGAATTTCCAGAGAGAACATCCAGGTCAGCCGTCAGCTCCTTGATGTCTTGGCTAGGATTCCCATGAGAATTGACAGTCTCAAAGCGACCTTAATGGAGGTAGGGTCGCAGATTGTCAGTGCGAGCCGTGATACTTGTTAGTGCCCACACGAAGCTGGTGGCCTCCAGCAGTGACAGTGAAGTCCCGGAGAATGTGGCGCGAGCCCTTGCGGAATGCGGCACATCACAGGCACAAGCTCTGCTTCAGCTTAGGCAGGTGATGCAGTCCATAAACCCTCCCGCCATACTCTCTGCGTTCCCCACTGTCACACCCAAACCAAAACCACCTGTGCCTGATGATGCCGATGAAGAGGCTCGTCAGTCAGAAGCCGAGCCTTCCACACCACAAGCTGCTCCAGTGGGTCTCGAGGAGATGTCTCCATTGTCTCTCCCCCCAACACAGCAGTGCTCTGGCAACCTTGCAGCACGCCATCTTAGTGCCACTTTGGTTAGGAGCAGCAAGCAAGGGAGGGTGATAAGGGGAAGGGGGGGCAAAAGCCGATGGTAACAAATAGCGGGGCAGGGGTTGTTGCATTACGTTGTTGATGCTGGATGCATCGTATGTATAATGTCACACTGTTACAATGTCCGGAATATTGTAGTTGATAATGTAGATGTTGGTATGGTTCTTAATGAATATTTTGAGTCTGTTTTCACTAAGGAAAGGGGCAATGCAGAAACTGCTATCAAGAAGGAGTGTGAACTTCTGGATGAAATAAACATAGTGAGAGAGGATGTATTAAGGGGTTTAGCAGCTTTGAAAGTAGATAAGTCCCCAGGCTCGGAAGAAATGCATCCCAGGTTGTTGAGTAAAGTAAAAGAGGAAATAGCAGAGGTCTTGACCATCATTTTCCAGTCCTCTTTGGATTTGGGCATTGTGCCGGTGGACTGGAGGACTGCTAATGTGGTACCCTTGTTTAATAAGGGAGAAAGGGATAAGCCGAGTAATTACAGGCCTGTTAGCCTAACCTCAGTGGTGGGAAAATTATTGGAAAAAATCCTGAAAGACAGGATAAATCTACATTTGGAAAGGCAAGGATTAATTAGGGACAGTCAGCACGGATTTGTTAAGGGAAGATTGTGTTTGACTGACCTGATTGAATTTTTTGAGGAGGTAACCAGGAGGATCGATGAGGGTAGTGCATATGATGTAGTGTATCGGGATTTTAGCAAAGTTTTTGATAAGGTCCCACATGGTAGACTAGTCATGAAGATTAAAGCCCATGGGAAGATTAAAGCCACAGCAAAGTGGCTAATTGGATCCAAAATTGGCTTAGAGGTAGGAAGCAAAGGGTAATGGTTGATGGATGTTTTTGTGACTGGAAGGATGTTTCTAGTGGGGTTCCACAGGGCTCAGTACTGGTTCCCTTGCTTTTTGTGGTATATATCAATGATCTAGATTTGAATATAGGGGGTATGAATAAGAAGTTTGCAGATGACACTAAAATTGGCTGTGTGGTTGATAATGAAGAGGAAAGTCATGGACTGCAGGATGATATCAATCAGGTGGGCAGAGCAGTGGCAAATTAAATTTAATTCGGAGAAGTGTGAGGTAATGCACTTTGGGAGGTCTAATAAGGAAAGGGTATACACATTAAGCGATAGGCCACTTAAAAGTATAGATGAACAAAGGGACCTTGGAGTGCTTGTCCACAGATCCCTGAAAGTAGCAGGCCAGGTGGATGAGGAGGTTAAGAAGGCATACGGAATGGTTGCATTTATTGGCCGAGGCATAGAATACAAGAGCAGGGAGGTTATGCTTAAAGTGTATAATACTCTGGTTAGGCCACAGCTGGAGCACTGCGTGCAATTCTGGTCACAGGATTATAGGAAGAATGTGATTGCATTAGAGAGGGTGCAGAGGAGATTTACTAGAATGCTGCCTGGAATGGAGAATCTTAGCTATGAGGACAGATTGGATAGGCTGGGTTTGTTCTCATTGGAACAGAGGAGGTTTAGAGGAGACCTCATTGAGGTGTACAAAATTTTGAGGAGCCTGGATACAGTGGATAATAAGGGCCTATTTCCCTTGGTGGAAGGGTCAATTATGAGGGGCAGCGTTTTAAGGTGGTTGGGGAAGGTTCAGAGGGGATTTGAGCGGAGGCTTTTTCATGCAGAGTGTTGTGGGGATCTGGAACTCACTGCCTAGAAGGGTGGTGGATGCAGAACCCCTCAGCACATTTAAAAGGTGCTTGGATGGGCAATTAAAGTGCCATAACCTGCAGGGTTACGGACCTACAGCTGGCAACTGGGATTAGACTGCATAACCTCTTGTTGGCTGGCGCAGATACGATTGTAAATACCGTCGGGAATCAAAGACAGCCAAGGTGATTTCCTAGACTAGTTTCGATCGCCTGGATTGGTCAGAGAGGAATTTTCCCAGGTTCTTTTTCCCCAATTGGCCTGGGTTTTTATCTGGTTTTTGCTGCTCCCAGGAGATCACATCGCTCCGGTTGGGGTGGTGTGTAGAATGTTTCGATGCAGAGGGTGTCGCAGTTCTGTGAGGCAGACTGGTTTGACTGGGTGCTCTTTACCTTTCCGCCATTGTTCATTGGTCGTAGGTTTATATGTAACGTTCAGGAATGCTGACCAAGGGCCGTGTGGCTCTTTGTCGGCTGGCGTGGACGCTGTGGGCTAAGATGGCCTCCTTCTGCGCTGTAGATTTCTATAATGTTGTTGAATGATCACTGTTATATATGTAAACTTGTATTTACTCTGCAAAGCCACCAGAGGGCTCATCCCCTGGAGTCCCAAGGGATCACATAATCCCTTGGGAGCACAGGTATTTAAGGAGGCACTCTGGAGACCTGAAATAAAAGACTAAGGTCACACTTTACTTTGAGCTCACAGTGTTCAGTCCGACTCTTTCTCCATACATCACAGCTGGCGATAAGATACAGATAGTGGTAAAAACAGAGAAACAGACTATTATCTGAATGGTGACAGATTAGGAAAAGGGGAGGTGCAAAGAGACCTCGGTGTCATGGTACATCAGTCATTGAAGATTGGCATGCAGGTACAGCAGGCGGGTAAGAAAGCAAATGGCATGTTGGCCTTCATAGCGAGGGGATTTGAGTACAGGGGCAGCGAGGTGTTGCTACAGTTGTACAGGGCCTTGGTGAGGCCACACCTGGAGTATTGTGTACAGTTTTGGTCTCCTAACCTGAGGAAGGACATTCTTGCTATTGAGGGAGTGCAGCGAAGGTTCACCAGACTGATTCCCGGGATGGCGGGACTGACCTATCAAGAAAGACTGGATCAACTGGGCTTGTATTCACTGGAGTTCAGGAGAATGAGAGGGGACCTCATAGAAACGTTTAAAATTCTGATGGGGTTAGACAGGTTAGATGCAGGAAGAATGTTCCCAATGTTGGGGAAGTCCAGAACCAGGGGACACAGTCTAAGGATAAGGGGTAAGCCATTTAGGACCGAGATGAGGAGGAATTTCTTCACCCAGAGAGTGGTGAACCTGTGGAATTCTCTACCACAGAAAGTTGTTGAGGCCAGTTCACTGAATATATTCAAAAAGGAGTTAGATGAAGTCCTTACTACTAGGGGAATCAAGGGGTATGGTGAGAAAGCAGGAATGGGGTACTGAAGTTGCATGTTCAGCCATGAACTCATTGAATGGCGGTGCAGGCTAGAAGGGCCGAATGGCCTACTTCTGCACCTATTTTCTATGTTTCTATGTTTCTATGTGAACCCAAACATGCAGAGAACAGTGGGCATCCTGGAGAAATTCTCGGAGGGAGATGATTGGGAAACTTTTGTGGAGCGACTCAACCATTACTTTATGGCCAATGAGCTAGATGGGGAAGAGAATGCTGCCAAACGAAGGGCGATCCTCCTCACTGTCTGTGGGGCACAAACGTATGGCCTCATGTAGAATCTGCTCACTCCAGCGAAACCCACAGAGAAACATAGAAACAGAGAAAATAGGTGCAGGAGCAGGCCATTCAGCCCTTCTAGCCTGCACCGCCATTCAATGAGTTCATGGCTGAACATGAAACTTCAGTACCCCCTTCCTGCTTTCTCGCCATAACCCTTCATCCCCCGAGTAGTAAGGACTTCATCTAATTCCCTTTTGAATATATTTAGTGAATTGGCCTCAACTACTTTCTGTGGTAGAGAATTCCACAGGTTCACCACTCTCTGGGTGAAGAAGTTTCTCCTCATCTCGGTCCTAAATGGCTTACCCCTTATCCTCAGACTGTGACCCCTGGTTCTGGACTTCCCCAACATTGGGAACATTCTTCCTGCATCTAACCTGTCTAAACCCGTCAGAATTTTAAACGTTTCCATGAGGTCCCCTCTCATTCTTCTGAACTCCAGTGAATACAAGCCCAGTTGATCCAGTCTTTCTTGATAGGTCAGTCCCACCATCCCAGGAATCAGTCTGGTGAATCTTCGCTGCACTCCCTCAATAGTAAGAATGTCCTTCCTCAAGTTAGGAGACCAAAACTGTACACAATACTCCAGGTGTGGCCTGTACAACTGTAGCAACACCTCCCTGCCCCTGTACTCAAATCCCCTCGCTATGAAGACCAACATGCCATTTGCTTTCTTAACCGCCTGCTGTACCTGCATGCCAACCTTCAATGACTGATGTACTATGACACCCAGGTCTCGTTGCACCTTCTCTTTTCCTAATCTGTCACCATTCAGATAATAGTCTGTCTCTCTGTTTTTACCACCAAAGTGGATAACCTCACATTTATCCACATTATACTTCATCTGCCATGCATTTGCCCACTCACCTAACCTATCCAAGTCACTCTGCAGCCTAATAGCATCCTCCTCGCAGCTCACACTGCCACCCAACTTAGTGTCATCCGCAAATTTGGAGATACTGCATTTAATCCCCTCGTCTAAATCATTAATGTACAATGTAAACAGCTGGGGCCCCAGCACAGAATCTTGCGGCACCCCACTAGTCACTACCTGCCATTCTGAAAAGTACTCGTTTACTCCTACTCTTTGCTTCCCGTCTGACAACCAGTTCTCAATCCACGTCAGCACACTACCCCCAATCCCATGTGCTTTAACTTTGCACATTAATCTCTTGTGTGGGACCTTGTCGAAAGCCTTCTGAAAGTCCAAATATACCACATCAACTGGTTCTCCTTTATCCACTTTACTGGAAACATCCTCAAAAAATTCCAGAAGATTTGTCAAGCATGATTTCCCTTTCACAAATCCATGCTGACTTGGACCTATCATGTCACCATTTTCCAAATGCGCTGCTATGACATCCTTAATAATTGATTCCATCATTTTACCCACTACTGAGGTCAGGCTGACCGGTCTATAATTCCCTGTTTTCTCTCTCCCTCCTTTTTTAAAAAGTGGGATTACATTGGCTACCCTCCACTCGATAGGAACTGATCCAGAGTCAATGGAATGTTGGAAAATGACTGTCAATGCATCCGCTATTTCCAAGGCCACCTCCTTAAGTACTCTGGGATGCAGTCCATCAGGCCCTGGGGATTTATCGGCCTTCAATCCCATCAATTTCCCCAACACAATTTCCCGACTAATAAAGATTTCCCTCAGTTCCCCCTCCTTACTAGACCCTCTGACCCCTTTTATATCCGGAAGGTTGTTTGTGTCCTCCTTAGTGAATACCGAACCAAAGTACTTGTTCAATTGGTCTGCCATTTCTTTGTTCCCCGTTATGACTTCCCCTGATTCTGACTGCAGGGGACCTACGTTTGTCTTTACTAACCTTTTTCTCTTTACATACCTATAGAAACTTTTGCAATCCGCCTTAATGTTCCCTGCAAGCTTCTTCTCGTACTCCATTTTCCCTGCCCTAATCAAACCCTTTGTCCTCCTCTGCTGAGTTCTAAATTTCTCCCAGTCCCCGGGTTCGCTGCTATTTCTGGCCAATTTGTATGCCACTTCCTTGGCTTTAATACTATCCCTGATTTCCCTAGATAGCCACGGTTGAGCCACCTTCCCTTTTTTATTTTTACGCCAGACAGGAATGTACAATTGTTGTAATTCATCCATGCGGTCTCTAAATGTCTGCCATTGCCCATCCACAGTCAACCCCTTAAGTATCATTCGCCAATCTATCCTAGCCAATTCACGCCTCATACCTTCAAAGTTACCCTTCTTTAAGTTCTGGACCATGGTCTCTGAATTAATTGTTTCATTCTCCATCCTAATGCAGAATTCCACCATATTATGGTCACTCTTCCCCAAGGGGCCTCGCACAATGAGATTGCTAATTAATCCTCTCTCATTACACAACACCCAGTCTAAGATGGCCTCCCCCCTACTTGGTTCCTCGACATATTGGTCTAGAAAACCATCCCTTATGCACTCCAGGAAATCCTCCTCCACCGTATTGCTTCCAGTTTGGCTAGCCCAATCTATGTGCATATTAAAGTCACCCATTATAACTGCTACACCTTTATTGCATGCACCCCTAATTTCCTGTTTGATGCCCTCCCCAACATCCCTACTACTGTTTGGAGGTCTGTACACAACTCCTACTAACGTTTTTTGCCCTTTGGTGTTCTGCAGCTCTACCCATATAGATTCCACATCATCCAAGCTAATGTCTTTCCTAACTATTGCATTAATCTCCTCTTTAACCAGCAATGCTACCCCACCTCCTTTTCCTTTTGTTCTATCCTTCCTGAATGTTGAATACCCCTGGATGTTGAGGTCCCAGCCCTGATCATCCTGGAGCCACGTCTCCGTAATCCCAATCACATCATATTTGTTAACATCTATTTGCACAGTTAATTCATCCACTTTATTGCGGATACTCCTTGCATTAAAACACAAAGCCTTCAGACTTGTTTTTTTAACACCCTTTGTCCTTTTAGAATTTTGCTGTACCTTGGCCCTTTTTGTTCTTTGCCTTGGGTTTCTCTGCCCTCCACTTTTCCTCATCTCCTTTCTGTCTTTTGCTTTTGCCTCCTTTTTGTTTCCCTCTGTCTCCCTGCATTGGTTCCCATCCCCCTGCCATATTAGTTTAAATCCTCCCCAACAGCACTAGCAAACACTCCCCCTAGGACATTGGTTCCGGTCCTGCCCAGGTGCAGACCGTCCGGTTTGTACTGGTCCCACCTCCCCCAGAACCGGTCCCAATGCCCCAGAAATTTGAATCCCTCCCTGCTGCACCACTGCTCAAGCCACGTATTCATCTGCGCTATCCTGCGATTCCTACTCTGACTATCACGTGGCACTGGTAGCAATCCCGAGATTACTACTTTTGAGGTCCTACTTTTTAATTTAGCTCCTAGCTCCTTAAATTCGTTTCGTAGGGCCTCATCCCTTTTTTTACCTATATCGTTGGTACCAATGTGCACCACGACAACTGGCTGTTCTCCCTCCCATTTCAGAATGTCCTGCACCCGCTCCGTGACATCCTTGACCCTTGCACCAGGGAGGCAACATACCATCCTGGAGTCTCGGTCGCGGCCGCAGAAACGCCTATCTATTCCCCTCACCATTGAATCCCCTATCACTATCGCGCTCCCACTCTTTTTCTTGCCCTCCTGTGCAGCAGAGCCAGCCATGGTGCCATGAACTTCGCTGCTGCTGCCCTCCCCTGATGAGTCATCCCCCCCAACAGTACTCAAAGCGGTGTATCTGTTTTGAGGGGGATGATCACAGGGGACCCCTGCACTACCTTCCTTGCACTACTCTTCCTGCTGGTCTTCCATTCCCTATCTGGCTGTGGACCCTTTCCCTGCGGTAAGAACAACTCACTACACGTGCTACTCACGTCATTCTCAGCATCGTGGATGCTCCAGAGTGAATCCACCCTCAGCTCCAATTCCGCAACACGGACCGTCAGGAGCTCGAGGTGGATACACTTCCCGCACACGTAGTCGCCAGGGACACCGGAAGTGTCCCTGAGTTCCCACAGGGTACAGGAGGAGCATAGCACCCGACCGAGCTCTCCTGCCATAACTTAACCCTTAGATACACTTAAATTGGCAACAACAATGTTAAAAGTTACTGACTAATATAAGAAAAAGAAAAACTACTCACCAATCACCAGCCAATCACTTACCCCCTAGGCTGTGACATCACCTTTCTGTTTCTTTCCACTTCTTTTTTGCCTTCTCCCTGCAGCTGTACAAGTACGCCTCTCGCCGACCCCGGACTCGCGCTGCTCCGAGCTCCCGCCTCCTCGACTGACTGCTCGAACTGCTCGACTCCCGCTGGCCTTTATAGGCCTCTCGTACGATGATTTGTGCACACTGGTCCGAGAGCATTTGAAGCCGAAGGAAAGCGTTCTGATGGCGAGGTTCTACACCTACAAAACGTCTGAAGGCCAGGAAGTGACGAGTTATGTCGCTGAGCTAAGACGTCTTGCAGGACATTGCGAATTTGAAGGACATTTGGAGCACATGCTCAGAGACTTTTTCATACTTGGCATTGGCCATGAAGTGATACTTCGCAAACTTTTGACTGTAGAGATCCCAACCTTGAGTAAGGCCATAGTGTTCATTGCCACCAGTGACAATACGAAGCAAATCTCTCAGCAGGCAAGTGCTGCTACAAGTACTGTGAACAAAGTGATGTTGTTTTCGAATCGCAACGCACAGGGCAGGTCACAAATGCCTGCAGCTGCACGTCCGCAGATGTCTCAGAATCCACCATCAAGGGTGATGAATGCAAGGCTATTAACACCTTGTTGGCGCTGCGGAGGTGATCATCGTTTCCATTCATGCTGATTCAAAGGGTATGTTTGCAAGGGCTGTGGAACAATGGGACACCTCCAACGTATGTGCAGGCGAGCTGCTAATCCTGTTAAACCTGCAAACCACCATGTTGCAGAGGAGGACAGATCCATGGAGGATCACGAAGAACCAGAGCCTCAGACCAAGGAGGCAGAGGTACATGGGGTGCACACATTCACCACGAATTGTCCCCCGATAATGCTGAATGTTGAACTTAATGGACTCCCGGTGTCAATGGAACTGGACACGGGTGCGAGCCAGTCCATCAAGGGCAAAAAGATTTTGAAAGACTGGTGCAACAAGGCCTCAAGGCTAGTCTTAACTCCAATTCGTACAAAATTAAGAACTTACACGAAATAACTGATTCCTGTCATTGGCAGTGCTACCGTAAAGGTCTCTTATGATGGAGCGGTGCACAAGCTACCACTCTGGGTGGTACCAGGCAATGGTCCCACGCTGCTCAGCAGGAGCTGGCTGGGAAAGATACGCTGGAACTGGGACAACATCTGAGCGCTATCACCCGCTGACGACACTTCGTGTGCCCAGGTCTTAAACAAGTTTCCTTCGCTGTTCAAACCAGGCATTGGGAAATTCCAAGGAGCGAAAGTGAAGATCCACCAAATTCTGGGGGCACGACCCATCCATCACAAGGCGAGAGCAGTACCGTACATGATGAGAGAAAGGGTAGAGATTGAGCTAGACTGGCGGCAATGAGAGGGCATCATTTCACCGATCGAGTTCAACGAGTGGGCCAGCCCGATCGTTCCTGTCCTCAAGGGAGATGGCACCGTCAGAATCTGTGGCAATTACAAAGTAACTTTCAACCGCTTCTCCCTGCAGGACCAATACTCACTACCAAAGGCTGACGACCTCTTTGCAACGCTGGCGGGAGAAAAGACGTTCACGAAGCTGGATCTGACTTCAGCCTACATGATGCAGGAACTGGAGGAATCATCGAAGGGCCTCACCTGCATCAATACGCACAAAGGTCTTTTTATTTATAACAGATGCCCATTTGGAATTCGATCAGTGGCGGCGATATTCCAGAGAAACATGGAAAGCTTACTGAAGTCGGTCCCGCACACCATGGTCTTCCAGGACAACATCTTGGTCACAGGTCGGAACACAGTCGAACATCTGCAGAACCTGGAGGAGGTTCTTAGTCGACTCAACTGCGTGGAGCTAAGGTTAAAACATCGACATGCATTTTCCTGGCCTGAAGTGGAGTTCTTGGGAAGGAGAATTGCAGCGGATGGCATCAGGCCCACCAACGCGAAGACGGAGGCAATCAAGAACGCACCGAAGCCACAGAATGTGACGGAGCTGCGATCGTTTCTGGGACTCCTGAACTACTTTGGTAACTTCTTACCGGGTCTCAGCACATTGTTAGAACCACTGCATGTCTTACTATGAAAAGGGGACAAATAGGTTTGGGGCAAAAGCCAAGAAAATGCCTTTGTAAAAGCGAGAAAATTGTTATGCTCAAACAAATTGCTTGTGTTGTATGATCCATGTAAGCGTTTTGTACTAGCATGTGATGCGTCGTCATATGGCGTCGGGTGTGTATTGCAACAAGCTAATGATTTCGGGAAACTGCAACCTGTTGCTTATGCATCCAGGAGTCTGTCTAAGGCCAAGAGAGCCGACAGCATGACTGAAAAAGAAGCGTTAGCATGTGTCTATGGGGTAAAGAAAATGCATCAATACATGTTTGGGCTAAAATTCGAATTGGAAACTGGCAATAAGCCACTTATTGCCCTATTTTCCGTGAGTAAAGGGGTAAATACCAACGCATCGGCCCGCATCCAGAGATGGGCGCTCACTTTGTCCGCATACAACTGCGCCATCCGCCACAGGCCTCGCACAGAAAACTGTGCCGATGCTTTCAGTAGACTGCCATTGCCCACCACAGGGGTGGAAATGACGCAGCCCGCAGATTTAGCCATGGTTATGGATGCATTTGAGAGTGCGCAATCACCCGTCACTGCCCGGCAGATCAAAACCTGGACGAGCCAGGACCCCTTATTATCCCTAGTCAAAAGTTGTGTGCTTCACAGGAGCTGGTCCAGTGTCCCAGTGGAAATGCAGGAAGAGATGAAGCCCTTCCAGCGGCGCAAAGATGAAATGTCTATACAGGCAGACTGCCTTCTGTGGAGCAATCGATTAGTAATTCCCAAGAAATGCAGAGACACCTTCATCAATGACCTCCACAGTACCCACCCAGGCATCGTAACGATGAAAGCGATAGCCAGATCTCACATTTGGTGGCCCGGTATCGATGCGGACTTACAGCCCTGCGTTCACAGATGTAATGCATACTCGCAGTTAAGCAATGTACCCAGGGAGGCGCCGCTAAGTTTATGGTCTTGGCCCTCCAAACTGTGGTCTAGGGTACATGTCGACAATGCAGGCCCATTCTTGGATAAAATGTTCCTTGTGGTTGTAGAGGCGTACTCTAAGTGGATTGAATGTGAGATAATGTCGGCTAACACACCCGCTGCCACTATTGAAAGCCTGCGGGCCATGTTTGCCACTCACGGCCTACCCGATGTCCTAGTGAGTGACAACGGGCTATGTTTTACCAGTGTTGAGTTCAAAGAATTCATGACCCACAACGGGATCAAACATGTCACATCTGCCCCGTTTAAACCAGCGTCCAATGGTCAGGCAGCGAGAGCAGTGCAAACCATCAAGCAAGGCTTGAAGAGGGTAACTGAAGGCTCGCTGCAGACATGGCTATCCCGAGTCCTGCTTAGCTACCACATGAGACCCCACTCATTCACTGGGACCCCACCTGCTGAACTGTTCATGAAAAGAGCACTTAAGGCAAGGCTCTCGTTAGTTCACCCTGATCTACATGAACAAAGTACATACCATGATAGCGCAAATGTGTCACGCGAGATTGAAATCAATGATCCTGTATTTGCATTGAATCATGGACAAGGTCCCAAGTGGTTTCCCGGCACTGTCGTGGCCAAAGAGGGGAGCAGGGTGTTTCGGGTCAAACTTTCAAAGGGGCTCATTCACCGGAAGCACTTGGACCAAATCAAACTCAGATTCACGGACTATCCTGAGCAACCCAACTTGGACCCTACCTTTTTTAATCCCGCAACATACACACCAGTGGCAACCAGCACCACGGTTGACCACGAAGCAGAACCCATCATCCACAGCAG
Source organism: Pristiophorus japonicus (assembly GCF_044704955.1). Taxonomy (NCBI): domain Eukaryota; kingdom Metazoa; phylum Chordata; class Chondrichthyes; family Pristiophoridae; genus Pristiophorus; species Pristiophorus japonicus. The sequence continues at coordinate 34,026,839 of NC_091988.1, read as the reverse complement.
CCCTGCAGGGCCCAAGACAGCAGGCAGCGCAGCAAGGCCAGCTGCACAGCAGCCCAGCGAGGGCCCAACAAACGATTCAGCAATACCATCTTTCATACCGAGACGATCAACTAGGGCAAGAAAGGCCCCAGATCGACTCACATTGTAAATAGTTACACTATTGACTTTTGGAGGGGGGGGGGAGTGTTGTTATATATGTAAGCTTGTATTTACTCTGTACAGCCACCAGAGGGCTCATCCCCTGGAGTCCAAAAGGATCCCATAATCCCTTCGGAGCACAGGTATTTAAGGAGGCCTCACAGGTTGGAGAGGCACTCTGGAGACCTGCAATAAAAGACTACGGTCACACTTTACTTTGAGCTCACAATGTTCAGTCTGGCTCTTTCTCCATACATAACAATCACACTGTTATTTTATTAAAGTTTCACAATAAAGGTTATATTATAAAGTTTACAATGTTACAATGTTTAATAAATTATTTTGTTCAGCTTAACCATTCCTGTGTAGTGTCTTATTTGCAGAATAAAGGGGAAAAGGCAACATGGTGGGATAGAGTGGCCAGGCAACAGTCAAACGTGCCGTTCACTCTTCAAGCAAAGCGTTCAATTATGAGTTGCCAACATCAGGCTTTTACAGCAGCGACATCTCCATGATGCCTCCCCTGTGATTGTGATGGCGTGGTGGTGGTGGTGGCATGGGTTCCTCGCGAGGCTCCTCTTCCTCCTACCCCTCCTCCCCTCCTCTCTCCTGAGGTCGTCCTGCAATCGTCAGTGGCAATTCCTGTCCCCTCATGATGGCTAAGTTGTGTAGCATGCAGCACATCACAATGAACTCAGAGACCTGCTGAGGAGAGTATTGTAGGCAGCCTCCAGAGCGGTCCATGTATCAGAAGCACTGCTTGAGCACTCCAATTGTCTGTTCGATGAAGTTGCATGTGGCTGCATGGCTGTCATTATAGCAATGCTCGGCTTCTGTCTGAGGGTTCCGGAGGGGTGTCATGAGCCAGGTGGCGAGGCCAGAACCTTTGTTCCCAAGCATCCAGCTCTGGCCTTGTGGTTGACGCTGGAACATGCATGAGATACTGCTCTCACGCAAGATGAAAGCATCATGGATTTTCCCTGGATATTGGGCATTCACTGCCATGATGCAATGACTATGGTCACAGACGATCTGTATGTTCATGGAGTGGAATCCCTTTTGGGTTCAGAAAACCTCAGCATTCTATAAAGGTGCTCGCAGGGTGATGTGCATACAGTCAATGGCACCCTGAACCTTGGGGAAGCCAGTAAATCGTCCAAAACCTTGTTTGGGTCTCCTTGGTCATTGAGAAGTTTATGTTGGAGTCCATTATTAAAGAAGCAGTAGCAGGTCATTTGCAAAAGCATAATTCAGTCAGGCAGAGTCAGCATGGATTTATGAAGGGGAAGTCATGTTGAAAAATTTGCTGGAATTCTTTGAGAATGTAATGAACAGGGTGGATAAAGGGGAACTAGTGGATGTGGTCTATTTGGACTTCCAGAAGGCATTTGACAAGGAGCCACATAAAAGATTACTACACAAGATAAAAGTTCATGGAGTTGGGGGTAATATATTAGCATGGATAGACGATTGGCTAACTAACAGAAAACGGAGAGTTGGGATAAAGGGTTCATTCTCGGGTTGGCAATCAGTAACTAGTGGGGTGCCACAAGGGATCAGTGCTGGGACCTCAACTATTTACAATCTATATTAATGACTTGGATGAAGGGGCCAAGTGTAATGTAGCCAAATTTGCTGACGATACAAAGATGGGAGGAAAAGCAATGTGTGAGGAGGACACAACAATCTGGAAAAAGGACATAGACAGGCTAAGTGAGTGGGCAAAAATTTGGCAGATGGAGTATAATATTGGAAAGTGCGAGGTTATGCACTTTGGCAGAAAAAAATTGAAGAGCAAGTTATTAATAAAATTGAGAAAAATTGCAAAGTGCTGCAGTGCAGCAGGACTTGGGGGTCCTGGTGCATGAAACACAAAAGGTCAGTGTTATGTATGTAAACTTGTATATACCTTGTACAGTCACCAGAGGGCTCATCCCCTGGAGTCCCAAGGGATCCCACAATCCCTTGGGAGCACAGGTACTTAAGGAGGCCTCACAGACTGGAGAAGCATTCTTGGGATCTGCAATAAAAGATGAAGGTCACACTTTATTTTGAGCTCACAGTATCCAGTCAGACTCTTTATTCATATATAACAACTGGCGACAAGATACAGATGACGAACCCAACGATGTGGAGAAATTCTCGGAGGGAGATGATTGGGAAACCTTCGTGGAGCGACTCGATCAATACTTCGGGGCCAACGAGATGGAATGAGAAGAGAACGCTGCCAAACGAAGGGCGATTCTCCTCACCGTCTACGAGGCACCAACATATGGCCTCATGAAGAATCTGCTTGCTACAGCGAAACCCACAGAGAAATCGTCTGATGATTTGTGCACACTGGTCCGGGAGCATCTGAACCTGAAGGAAAGTGCTCTGATGGCGAGGTACCAGTTCTACACCTACAAAAGGTTTGAAGGCCAGGAAGTGGCGAATTATGTCGCTGAGCTAAGATGCCTTGCAGGACATTGCGAATTTGAAGGACATTTGGAGCACATGCTCAGAGACTTTTTCGTACTTGGCATTGGCCATGAAGTGATACTTCGCAAGCTGTTGACTGTAGAGACCCCAATCTTGAGTGAGGCCATAGCGATTGCCCAGGCGTTCATTGCCACCAGTGACAATACTAAGCAAATCTCTCAGCAGACGAGTCCTGCTACAAGTACTGTGAACAAAGTGATGTTGTTTTCAAATTGCAACGTACAGGGCAGGCCCCACTTGCCTGCAGCTCCATGTCCGCAGATGACTCAGAGTCCACCATCAAGGGTGATGAATGCAAGACCATTACCTTGTTGGCGCTGCAGGGGTGATCATCATTTCCATTCATGCTGCTTTAAAGGGTACGTTTGCAAGGGCTGTGGAACAATGAGACACCTCCAACGTATGTGCAGGCGAGCTGAAAACCCTGTTAATCCTGCAAACCATCATGTTGCAGAGGAGGACAGCTCCACGTCAGATCACAATGAATCAGAGCCTCAGACCGAGGAGGCAGAGGTATATGGGGTGCACACATTTACCACAAAGTGTCCCCCGATAATGCTGAAGGTTGAATTAAATGGACTCCCAGTCTCAATGGAGCTAGACACGGGCGCAAGCCAGTCGCTTATGGGCAAAAAGACTTTCAAAAAATTGTGATGCAGCAAGGCCTCAAAGCCAGTCTTGACTCCCATTCGCACGAAACTGAGAACTTACACAAAGGAACTGATTCCCATAATCGGCAGTGCTACTGTAAAGGTCTCCTATGATGGAGCGGTGCACAAGCTACTACTCTGGGTGGTAACGGGCAATGGTCCCACGCTGCTCGGCAGGAGCTGGCTGGGAAAGATACGCTGGAACTGGGACGACCTCCGAGCGCTATCACCCGCTGACGACACTTCGTGTGCCCAGGTCTTAAACAAGTTCCCTTCGCTGTTCGAAGCAGGCATCGGGAAGTTCCACGGAGCAAAAGTGCAGATCCACCTGATTCCGGGGGCGCGACCCATCCATCACAAGGCGAGAGTAGTACCGTGCATGATGAGAGAAAGGGTGGCGATCGAGTTGGACTGGCTGCAACGAGAGAGCATCATTTCGGCGATCGAATTCAACGAGTGGGCCAGTCCTTTTGTCCCAGTCCTCAAGGGAGATGGCACCGTCAGAATCTGTGGTGATTACAAAGTAACTATCAATCATTTCTCCCTACAGGATCAATACCCACTACCAAAGGGTGACAACCTTTTTGCGACGCTGGCTGGGGGAAAGACGTTCACAAAACTGGACTTGACCTCAGCCTACATGACACAGGAGCTAGAGGAATCATCGAAGGGCCTCACCTGCATCAACACACACAAAGGTCTCTTCATTTATAACAGATGTCCGTTGGAATTCGATCAGCCGCGGCGATATTCCAGAGAAACATGGAAAGCTTACTGAAGTTGGTCCCAAGCATAGTGGTATTCCAGGACAACATCTTGATTACAGGTTGGGACACAGTTGAGCATCTGCAGAACCTGGAGGAGATTTTTAGTTGAGTCAACCGCGTGGGGCTCAGGTTGAAACGCTCGAAGTGCGTTTTCCTGCCGCCTGAAGTGGAGTTCCTGGGGAGAAGAATCACGGCGTACGGCATCAGGCCCACCGATTTGAAGATGGAGGCAATCAAGAATGCACCAAGGCCACAGAACGTGACGGAGCTGCGGTCGTTTCTAGGACTCCTGAACTACTTTGGTAACTTCTTACCGGGTCTCAGCAAACTGTTAGAACCACTGCACGCCTTACTGCATAAAGGAGACGAATGGGTATGGGGAAAAAGCCAAGAAAATGTCTTTGTAAAAGCTAGAAAATTGCTTGTGTTGTATGACCCATGTAAACGTTTGGTAGGAGCATGTGATGCGTCGTCGTATGGCGTCAGGTGTATTTCGCAGCAAGCTAATGAATCTTGGAAATTGCAACCGGTTGCTTATGTATCCAGAAGTCTGTCTAAGGCTGAGAGAGCCTGCATCATGATTGAAAAAGAAGTGTTAGTGTGTGTCTATGAGGTAAAGAAAATGCATTAGTATCTGTTTGGACTAAAATTTGAATTGGAAACTGACTATAAGCCACTAATATGCCTGTTTTCTGACAGTAAGGGGATAAGTACTAATGCATCAGCCCACATCCAGAGATGGGTGCTCATGTTGTCCACATACAACTAAATCCGCCACAGTTCAGGCACAGAAATGTGCCGATGCTCTCATTAGGCTGCCATTACCCACCACGGGGGTGGAAATGGCGCAGCCCACAGATTTAGTCATGTTTATGGAAGCATTTGAGAGTGAGCAATCACCCGTCACAGCCCAACAGATTAGAACCTGGATGAGCCAGGGCCCCTTACTGTCCCTAGTAAAAAATTGTGTGCTTCACGGGAGCTGGTCCAGTGTCCCAGTGGAAATGCAGGAAGAGATAAAGCCATACCAGCGGCGCAAAGCTGAAATGTCTATACAGGCAGACTGCCTTCTGTGGGGCAATCGGGTAGTGGTCCCCAAGAAGAGTAGAGACACTTTCATCAGTGACCTCCACAGTACCCACGCAGGCATCGTAATGATGAAAACGATAGCCAGATCCCATGTGTGGTGGCCTGGTATCGATGCGGACTTAGAGTTCTGCGTGCACAGATGTAACACATGCAAGCAGTTAAGTTTATGGTCTTGGCCCTCCAAACTGTGGTCCAGGGTCCGTATCGGCTATGCAGGCCTGTTTTTGGGTAAAATTTTCCTTGTGGTTGTAGATGCGTACTCCAAATGGATTGAATGTGAGATACTGTCGGCAAGCACGTCTGCTGCCACCACTGAAAGCCTGCGAGCCATGTTTGCCACGCATGGACTACCTGATGTCCTTATGAGCGACAACGGGCTATGTTTTACCAGTGCCGAGTTCAAAGAGTTCATGACCCGCAACGGGATCAAACATGTTACATCTGTCCCGTTCAAACCAGCATCCAATGGTCAGGCAGAAAGAGCGGTATAAACTATCAAGCAGGGCTTGAAGAGGGTAACTGAAGGCTCACTGCAGACTTGCCTATCCCGAGTTCTGCTTAGCTACCGCACGAGACCCCACTCACTCACTGGGATTGAAAAGGGCACCTAAGACAAGGCTCTCATTAGTTCACCCTGATCTACATGAACAGATAGAGAGCAGACGGCTTCAACAAAGTACATATAATGAAAGCGCAAATGTGTCAAGCAAAATTTAAATCAATTATCCTATATTTGTATTGAATTATGGACAAGGTCGCAAGTGGCTTCCCGGCACTATTGTGGCCAAAGAGGGGAGCAGGGTGTTTTGGGTCAAACTTTCAAATGGACTCATTCACCGGAAACACTTGGACCAAATCAAACTCAGATTCACAGACTATCCTGAGCAACCCACTTTGGACCCTATCTTCTTTGACCCCCCCAACACACACACCAGTGGCAACCGACACCATGGTTGGCCACGAAGCAGAACCCATCACCCGCAGCAGCCCAGCAGGACTCACCACACCAGGGAGTCCAGCAAGGCCAGCTGCGCAGCAGCCCGGAGAGGGCCCAACAAATGATTCAACAAAACCACCATCTGTACCGAGACGATCAACCAGGGAAGGAAAGGCCCCAGGTCAACTCACCTTGTAAATAGTTACACTGTTGCCTTTGGGGGGGGGGAGTGTTGCTATGTATGTAAACTTGTATATACCTTGTATTTCCCACAATCCCTTGGGAGCACAGATTCTTAAGGAGGCCTCACAGGCTGGAGAAGCACTTTGAAGACCTGCAATAAAAGACTACGGTCACACTTTACTTCGAGCTCACAGTATCCAGTCATATATAACAGTTGCAGGTACAGCAAGTGATCAGGAATTTTGGCCTTTATTGCAAAGGAGATGGCGTATAATAGCAGGGAAGTCTTGCTACAGTTATACGGGGTATTGGTGAGGCCACACCTGGAATACAGCATACAGTTTTGGTTTCCATATTTAAGAAAGGATATACTTGCTTTGGAGGCAGTTCAGAGAAGGTTCACTAGGTTGGTTCCGGAGATGAGTGGGTTGACTTATGAGGAAAGGTTGAGTAGATTGGAATTCAAAAGAATGAGAGATGATTTTATTGAAACGTATAAGATTATGAGGGGGCTTGACAAGATGTTTCCACTGATAGGGGATAGTAGAACTAGGGGGCATAATCTTAGAATAATGGGCCGCCCATTTAAAACTGAGATGAGGAGGAATTTCTTCTCTCAGAGGGTTGTAAATCTGTGGAATTCGCTGCCTCGGAGAGCTGTGGAAGTTGGGTCATTGAATAAATTTAAGACAGAGATAGACAGCTTCTTAACCGATAGGGGAATAAGGGGTTATGGAGAGCGGGCAGGGAAGTGGACCTGAGTCCATGATTGGATCAGCCGTGATTGTATTAAATGGCGGAACAGGCTCAAGGAGCCATATGGCCTACTCCTGCTCCTATTTCCTATGTTCTTATGAAGTCCATTCTGCATGTGTACAGTGCATTAGTCATCTGGCAAATGCAGCAATGTGTAGCGTGCTGCAAGATGGAGCATATGTCCCCCGCTGATACCTGAAATGAGCTGGAGGCATAGAAGGCAAGCGCCACAGTCACCTTCACCTCGACAGACAGTACAGTCCTGTTGCCGCTGGTAGGCTGTAGGTCTGTCTGTATGAGCTGGCTTATCTCTGTGACCACCTTTTTTCAGAAGTGCAGCCTTCTAATGCACTGTGACTCAGAGAGCTGGAGCTTTGAGCGATGTTCCCTGTAAACTCGTGGGGAGTACAGCCCCCTCCCCATACGTCTGCAACCTCTTCGATTATGTTGCAAATGATCAACAATACACCTTCTTCCAGCTCGATGCCGTATGAATATAGCAGCCAGGTTTACTTGCTCCCGACCTAGCATGGCCCCCATTTTTTAAAATGTCCTTAAATATCCTTTATAAACCAAACTATAAATTCACATAAACTTCACAATCAAAAGTATGCAGTAACACAGCGTTCTTCTCCCAATCATTTTAATCACTCATAACTGCGACTTCCTCTTCCATTTTTAAAATGGCGCCATTCGCGCCTGGTGCACCCTGGGTCCGACTGTATTTTCTTGGTGGGTTCTCAGGCGGACGCTAAATCGGGCAAAATGCTCGAAAGTTCCACCTGGGGTGCTAAGTTTTAGCGCCGCCGCAAAGCCATTGCCGAAGATTTCGCCCGGACGCAAATTCTTGTGTGCCTCGTTTCACACCCCCAAAAATATTAATTTTGCTCCCGGCTGAAGCACTAAATGGGACACAAATGAGCCAAAATTCCGGCCCCTTGAATCCTCTTTGCAACACATTCAATTAATGTATTACACAGTGTCAGCTGTGGCTCAGTGGGTAGCACTCTCGAGGTGGGAGGGGCTAGGAGTGAGCAGGTGCTGCTGATTACTACAGGAGTGAGTTTGTAAAAAGTTGGTGGTGGATTTTTGGCTTGTTTTTTTTCAAATTTTCGAGCCTTTTTAGCCCATAAACATCAGCCAGGTGGTTGCTGAGGGGGGCTGGAGTGCCTGGCTCCTCAGAGGACAATGCTCCTAGTATGAATTTAACCAGGGGAGAGAATGTCTTGAGAAAGGAGAATAAAAGGCACAAAGATTTGGGCCGGCACCTCAGGAGGTTTGAAAAAGAAAACACGGTGGTGGTTCACTGCCTGGATAAGGAGATACGAGCTTGGAATATTATCCAGGCAGCATATGAGGACTGCAGTGAGGAACATTGCTTTGCTTGCCAACCGAATGTGGGATTTGAAGTGACGGTTAGTGGCCGAGAGGAGGTGGAAAAACTGAGCCTGAAGGTTGGTGAGAAGTACTTGGATGTAGCTTTGCTGTATTCCGAAGAGGTGGTAGTTTCATTCCTAAACCTGCGGTTTATGTTGAGGACGATGTGCTGATAAAAAAGTTGGAGTCATGACACATTAAACTTTGCTCAGGAATAAAGAGGAGATACTATCCTGGAATGCGGGTAGCCAATGGAACCCGTTATTTAAAAGTGCGGTTCTCAAAGCAGGTAAAGTAATGACGTTACCCTACAGCATGAACTTCGAGACAATGGAAGGAGTGCAGTACTTCCGGGTTCTGCATGATAACCAGGTGAAGGTTTGCTATTACTGTCTTGGACACGACCATTTAGTAAGAAGCTGTCCAGACCTGTACTGTTATAACTGTGGCAAGTCTGGACACATCGCTTGGAACTGCAAGGCAGAGAGCTGTGCGGTTGGTCGCAGAGGCCCCACTCACTGAGAGTGTGAGGCAGAAGGAAGCTCCTTGAGCGACGAGGAGATGGGAGAAGGAGCAGGAGGTGTGAGTGGAGTGGCCAGAAGAGCGCAGCAGGCGGAGGACACAGCCACCGAACGGAATGAGGAAAGAGCGCAAGAAGAGGCAGAAAATTGTGGAGCAGAAAACAGGATGGGGATGGTGGAAAATACACCAAGTATGGTGGAAAAGGACAAAGTCAGCAGAGGACATCAGGGGTCAGGGACAGAGTCGAGCCATAACATGGCTAACCTTTAGATGTCCGTGGAGGGAGCAGAGGCAGGTGCGGGGTAAGTGTAAGTACTCCAGAGAGAAACGGGTTGTACATCTTGGGGAGCAGGAGGGGGCAAGACCAGGAGAGGGGGCAAGAGGCAGGAGCCTTAAATGGGCAGCAGGATGAGAGCAGGGTGACAAAGACACCAAAAGGGAGCAAGGTGGATGGAGACGCACCATTATCCCAGAGGGAGAAGAACAAGGAACAAGGGTCAGCGGTGGAGGTGAGGCCGAAGGGAGTGGCACTGTTGTAGAAACCATGTTCGCAGGAGGACTCTCTAAGGGAGATTCTGTATCTGACGGGGAACAAAGACGGGAGATTACAAAAGAGCGCAAGAGTGAGAAGTCAGAGGAGAATGGAGACATGGAATTGGGGGGTGGGGGGGGCATCATGTGGAAAGGGAAAGGTTAGTGAGGGGCAGAAGGAGGGAGAAGGGGCAGATCCGCAGCCTAAATTGAATGTTAGGAAGAGGCTGAAATTGCAGGGAAAATTCAAACAGGAGGTGAAAAAGAGCCGGAGGCTGCAGGAGAAAGCAACAGCTGCCCAAAAAGTTGGGAAAGAGCATGAGGGGAGGGAAGGGTCAGAGATTAAATGATGATGGGGGGATTATCAGGCACACTTCTTTTATTAGGAGCAATAATTACGTTGGTCTCGATTAATGTGAATGGACTGAGGGGGGGAGAAGAAATTGCAGCAGCTGTTGTAGTGTTTTAAAGGCACTGACCTGTTGTGCCTGCAAGAAACTTTTGGGATGGGGATATCCTGGAAAGATTTCGGAAGGTTTGGAAGGGAGAAGTGTTTGCAAGTTACGTAAATAATAACCATAAAGGGTTGGCTGTTTTAGTGAGTTTGTCCATAAAAGAGAACGTTGCCTTGGTGGATGTTGTGTATGCAATAACTGTTAGACTGAGTACTGTTTAACTCCAAGAGGCATGACCTTGGCTCTGCTTATTAAGGCCCGAAGTGACTAATATACAAAATGGCTGGCCTTTTATACTTGGGCTGCACACACGTGGCTAGTGATCCCAAAAGTACATACATGACAATATCCCCCTCTGAGATATTAACATAGACTTTTACAAATTGAGACGGTACGTTGTTTTACACTCTTGGGTTGACTGTCTCAGTTCAACTCCAGCCTTGGGCGCGTGTTCAGAGTCTGTTGTGACTGGTGGCGAGGTGGCTGACCTGGTGGCAGTGGCAATGGCCATGTCAGGGATTGAAAATCCATTTTCATTGAACATGTCAGTGATTGAAAGTCCCGATTCACTGATGACTACTGAGACCTCTGATGACTGGGGGTAGGTTGGTTGGTCGTCGATTGTCTCTTCCTCCGACTGTTCCGGTTTGTCTGTGTGCTGCAGCTTTGTCTGATCCACGTGTTTCCTGCATGTTTGCCCATTTTTGAGCTTGACAATAAATACTCTGTTGCCCTCCTTGGCCATGACAGTACCAGCGATCCACTTGAGACCTTGACCTTAATTCCAAACATATACAGGAAAAATTACAGAAATATCGCGTGACACAGCTGTGCGATCGTGATACCCTTGCTGAATTTGTCTTCTATATTCAACATGATTATTCACGTCAGGGTGTACAAGAGATAGCTTGGTCTTAAGACCTCTCTTCTTCATTAGTTCAGCAGGCGAGACCCCGGTAAGTGTGTGTGGTCTTGTCCTGTAACTAAGCAGTATGCATGACAGGCGGGTCTGCAGTGATCCTTGGGTTACTCGCTTCATACTCTGCTTTATGATTTGGACAGCACGTTCTGCTTGCCCATTGGATGCAGATTTGAACGGTGCTGACCTTACATGTTTGATACCATTGAGTTTCATGAACTCTTGAAACTCCTGACTGGTGAAGCACGATCCGTTGTCGCTAACAACGAAGTCAGGCAGACCATGTGTCAGGAGATTCTCAATGGGAGCTGTGGATGTGCTGGATGACATGATTATACACTCCATCCACTTCAAATATGCATCCATCACAGCTAAAAACATCTTCCCCAGGAAGGGACCTGCAAAGTCTATGTGGATTCTGGACCATGGTTTGAACGGCCACGACCACAGACTCAGCGGCGATTCCACTGGTGCTTTGCTGAGCTGCATGCTCAGAGTCAATTCCTGGCCACCATACATGAGACCTGGCAATGGCTTTCATCATTACAATGCCGGGATGTGTGCTTTTGTAGTTGAAGTACAAATTTCTCTCTCCCTTTCTTGGGCATAACAACACAATTGCCCCACAGTGTACAATCCAACTGAGTAGACAGTTTGTCTTTGCGACGAATGGAAGGTTTGGTCTCCACGCACATTTGCTTGGGTATGGCAGACCAATCACCTTTGAGGATGCAACTCTTCACCACCGATAAAATCGGGTACTGGCTGGTTGAGCCGTGACAGGGGTTCCTTCACTCTCAAAAGCATCCATAACTAACAATAGGTCCGCCAGTTATGGCATTTCCACCTCCGGTGTGGGCAACGGCAGAAGGCTCAAAGCATCAGTATAATTCTCGGTGCCAGGTCAATGGCGAATGACATAATCATAATCATAAGTGGATAATGTCAGCGCCCACCTCTGGATGCGGGATGAAGCATTGGTATTGATACCTTTGTTTTCAGAGAACAGTGAAATAAGCGGCTTGTGATCTGTGTCCAGTTCAAACCGAAGACCAAACAGGTACTGATGCATCTTTTTAACCTCATACACACAGGCTAATGTTTCTTTCTCTACCATGCTGTAGGCTCTTTCCACTTTAAACAAACTTTTTGAAGCATACGCGACTGGTTGAAATTTACCCGACTCGTTAGCTTGTTGGAGTACGCAATCAATTCCATATGACGAAGCATCACAGGCCAATACTAAATGTTTACATGGGTCATAATGTACCAACAGCATGTTAGAGCAAAGCAGATTAGTGGCTTTCTCAAAAGCTCTGTCTTGAGATGCACCCCACACCCAGTTGTCGCCTTTTCTTAGCAGCATGTGCAGTGGTTCTAATAAGGTGCTCAATTTAGGTAGGAAGTTACCGAAGTGTTTGAGTAGACCCAGGAACGAATGCAGCTCCGTCACATTCTGCTGCTTGGGTGCATTCTTGATGGCCTTAGTTTTTGTGTCCGTGGGCCTGATGCCATCAGCAGCAATTTTCCTCCCCAGGAATTCGACCTCTGGTGCAGTGAAGACACACTTCGAGTGTTTCAGTCTGAATCCTACTTTGTCCAGACAATGTAGAACCTCTTCCAGGTTATTCAGATGTTCCTTGGAGTCATGACCTGTGATCAGGATGTCATCTTGGAAATGAGGGTTCTGGGAATGGACTTCACTGGACTCTCCATGTTCCTCTGAAATATTGCTGCAGAACAGCGAATTCCAAAAGGGCATTGGTGATAAATAAACAGTCCTTTATGCATGTTAATGCACGTAAGTCTCTTCGACCAGCTCCTGTGTCATGTAGGCCAACGTCAAGTCCAGTTTGGTGAACAACTTCCTGCTGACTAGCGTTGCCAACAAGTCATCAGCCTTCGGTAATGGGTACTGATCCTGTTTCGAAACCCTGTTGATCGTAGCCTTGTAGTCTCCACAGATTCTGACTGTGCCATCACCTTTCAGCACAGGAACAATGGGGCTGGCCCATTCATTAAATTCAACCGGTGATATGATCCCTTCACGTTGGAGTCTGTCCAGTTCGATTTTGACCTTCTTCCTCATCATATACGGAATTGCCTGAGCTTTATGATGGACGGGTCTTGCATCCGAGTCCATATGGATCTGCACCTTGGCTCCCGTGAAGTTGCCGATGCCTGGTTCGAACAGCAAGGGGAACTTGCTCAATACTTGGACACATATATCTTTCTCCGACGACAACGCCTTGATGTTGTTCAAATCACATCTGATTTTTTTCAAGCCAGTTCTTGCCGAACAGCATTGGGCCATTGCCTGGGACAATCTATAGCGGTAACTTGTGAACCGCACCGTCATACGACATTTTAATTGTGACACTGCCAATCACCGTTATGAGTTCTTTGGTGTACGTGCGCAACTTGGCATTGACTGGACTCAGCCTGGGCCTCACAGTCTTAGTATCCTACAGCTTGTCAAATGTCTTCTGACTCATTATCGATTGACTCGCCCCGTGTCCAGTTCCATCGATACCGGCATCCAATTAAATTTCACATTGATCATTATCGGTTTGCTCTTAGTTAGGAATGAGTACAGTCCATACACTTCCTCCTCTGGTATCTTGGATTGCGTATCCGGATCCACGCTAGTCTGATCATCATCCCCCACGTGGTGTGTCGCAGCACGCTTGCTCATCTATGGACACTTGCGCTGGAGATGCCCAATTCCCTGACATCCTTTGCAACTATATTGCCTAAATCGGCACTGCTGGTGCTGATGATTTCCCCCACAATGCCAACACGGAGAAATCAGAAGCATTCCCGCTGGTGGACTTTGGGCAGCCACAGGTTTCGCGTACGCAGTCGGGTAGGCCCTGCCATGTGCCACTCTGCCGAACGCCAAATCAATCATATTTACAGTACTTGCCGAGTTTCAATTTTTTACTAATATCTGCTTTAGACTTCTATCCGTCGTCATGCATGACTGAGCGATCGTGATGGCCCTGTTCAAGTCCAATGTCTCCACTGCCAGTAGTTTACACAGGATCACCTCGTGGTTGATGCCGATTACAAAGAAGTCCTGCAACTTGTCTGCCAACACAGCCCCGAACTTACACGGTCCCGCTAGACGTCTCAGGTCGGCAATGAATTACGCCGCATTTTGGCCCTCTGAGCGAACGTGCGTGTAAAATCTGTATCTCGAGATGATGATGCCTTAGTCTGGTTTAAGGTGATCCTATACCAGTGTGCACAATTCTTCATACGTCTTCTCTGTTGGACTCACGGGCAGGAGTAGATTCTTTATCAGACCATAAATTTTTGGACCGCAAACCGCGAGGAACACCGCCCGGCGCCGATCTGCGTCGCTGACCTCCTCCATTTTGTTGGCCACGAAGAACTGGCTCAAACAGCTCACAAAGTCTGCCCAATCTTCTCCTTCCACAAATTGCTCCAACAAAAAAGTGTGCTCATTTTTGCATGCAAAGGTTCTTGTTGCCTCGTCGCTAAATATTGTGTATACAATAACTGTTAGACTGAGTACTGTTTAAATCCAAGAGGCATGACCTTGGCTCTGCTTTATTAAGGCCCAAAGTGACTAATATACAAAATGGCTGGCCTATTATACTTGGGCTGCACACAATGGCCTCCAACATTGACGCCATCTAGTGGCTAGTGATCCCAAAAGTACATACATGACAGTGGACAAGGACACTAAGGGGAGATTTTTACAGCTAAAGGTGCAAATGGATGAATTGAATTGTTGATCTCTTGAATATCTATGCACCGAATGACCATTGCAAGCATTGTGAGTTTTTTCGGTGGTTATACACAGAAGTGGCAGAAGTGGAAAACCCTTGTATAGTGGGAGATTTTAATGTATTTTTATCTCAGATGGACATTTCAGCCCAGATGACCTTTAAGGATGATAACTCCAGGGTGATGATTGTAAAAATTATGGCAAATTTAAATTTCAGAGACTTATGGAGGGATCGGAACCCCATAAAAAGGGGGTTCTCAAGAAGAGGTTGTGTGAGTGATGTTTTAAAACAGAGCCAAATAGATTTTGTGTTAATGCAGAAAGGGTTAAGTTCTGAGGTGATGGAGATTTATTACAAAAAAACATTTTTTAGTGACCACTCGGCTTTGGTTCTTAAAATTAGGACTGGCAGAGGTAAGATCGGTCCAAGGGTATTGATTTTAAACAATCAGTACCTAAAAGAAATTGCATTTAAAGAAGGGATTTTAAATATAGTAAAGAATTCTCGGAATGAACCTTTATTCTTGAAAGAAAAAAGAGTTTGGTGGGACAATTTCAAATATGAGGTAAAAGTTTTTTTGGTATGTTATGGGAAAGAAAAAGCAACAGCTAACCGGCATCAAGAAGAGAATATAAACAGAAGGTTTACAGATATCTGTAAGGCAGTTGACGGAGGGGATAAGGAAGCAGAGACTAAGTAGAAGGTTTTAAAGGAAAAGTGGGAATTGAAAAATGCAAGGGGGCCAGTCTCCACGCAAAGGCTAAAGATGCAATTGAGGGAGAAAGATGCACTAGATATTTTCTAGAGCAAGAGAAGTTGCGACAAAGGTTATCATTAATTGGAGAGTTGAAGGTTGGGGAAAAGATCATTAATGAAAGTGGACAGATTATGGATGCGGCTAGTAGCTTTTATCAAGAGTTATATACAAAAGAAGACATTTCCAAATTGGCGATGGAGAAGATTAGTGCTTTTATTGAAGACATTTTAAAGGAGGATCAGAGAAGCATGTTTGAAAAAGAAGTAGGATTAGTGGAAATAAAAGTAGCAATGAATGGAATGAAGAGAGGGAAAAGCCCAGGGTCTGATGGACTAAGTGTAGAATTTTATAAAGATTTTTTTTTTAGAGATTTTATGTCCATTGGTCTTGGTTTTTAAGAAGATTAAAACTGAGGGAAGCCTGGCCCCATCTATGAGGAGAGGTATTGGGGAGGGGTTAAACTAATATAGCAGGGGGATGGGAACCTATGCAGGGAGACAGAGGGAAGTAGAATGGAGGCAGAAGCAAAAGATAGAAAGAAGAAAAGTAAAAGTGGAGGGCAGAGAAACCTAAGGCAAAAAGCAAAAAGGGCCACATTACAGCAAAATTCTAAAGGGACAAAGTATGGTAAAAAGACAAGCCTGAAGGCTCTGTGCCTCAATGCAAGGAGTATTCGGAATAAGGTGGATGAATTAACTGCGCAGATAGCAGTTAACGGGTATGATGTAATTGGCATCACGAAGACATGGCTCCAGGGTAACCAAGGCTGGGAACTCAACATCCAGGGGTCTTCAACATTTAGGATGGACAGACAGAAAGGAAAAGAAGGTGGGGTGGCATTGCTGGTTAAAGAGGAAATTAATGCAATAGTAAGGAAGGACATTAGCTAGGATGATGTGGAATTGGTATGGGTGGAGCTACGGAATACCAAAGGGCAGAAAAGTGGGAGTTGTGTACAGACCACCAAACAGTAGTAGTGAGGTTGGGGACAGCACCAAACAAGAAATTAGGGATGCGTGCAATAAAGGTACAGCAGTTATTATGGGCAACTTTAATCTACGTATTCACTGGGCTAACCAAACTGGTAGCAATGCAGTGGAGGAGGATTTCCTGGAGTGTATTAGGGATGGTTTCGTAGACCAATATGTCAAGCAACCAACTAGAGGGCTGGCCATCCTAGACTGGGTGATGTGTAATGAGAAAAAGCTAATTAGCAATCTTGTTGTGCGAGGCCCCTTGGGGAAGAAAGATCTTAATATGGTAGAATTCTTTATTAAGATGGACAGCGATAAAGTTAATTCAGAGACCACGGTCCTGAACTTAAGGAAAGGTAACTTCGATGGTATGAGACTTGAATTGGCTAGAATAGACTGGCGAGTGATACTTAAAGGGTTGACGGTGGATAGGCAACGGCAAACATTTGAAGATCACATGGATGAACTTCAACAATTGTAACATCCCTGTCTGGAGTAAAAATAAAATGGGGAAGGTGGCTCAATCGTGGCTAACAAGGGAAATTAAGGATAGTGTTAAATTCAAGGTAGAGGCATATAAATTGGCCAGAAAAAGCAGCAAACCTGAGGACTGGGAGAATTTTATAATACAGCAGAGGAGGACAAAGGGTTTAATTAGGAGGGGGAAAATATAGTATGAGATGAAGCTTGCTGGCAACATAAAAACTGACTGCAAAAGCTTCTATAGATATGTGAAGAGAAAAAGATTAGTGAAAACAAATGTAGGTCCCTTGCAGTCAGATTCAGGTGAATTTATAATGGGGAACAAAGAAATGGGGGACAAGTTAAACAAATACTTTGGTTCTATCTTCATGAAGGAAGACACGAATAACCTTCCGGAAACACGAGGGGACCAAGGGTCTAGTGAGAAGGAGGAACTGAAGGAAATCCTTATTAGGCGGGAAATTGTGTTAGGGAAATTGATGGGATTGAAGGCCGATAAATCCCCAGGGCCTGATGGTCTGCATCCCAGAGTACTTAAGGAAGTAGCCCTAGAAATAGTGGATGCATTGGTGATCATTTTCTAACAGTCTATCGACTCTGGATCGGTTCCTATGGACTGGAGGGTAGCTAATGTAACACCACTTTTTAAGAAAGGAGGGAGAGAGAAAACGGGTAATTATAGACCAGTTAGCCTGACATCAGTAGTGGAGAAAATGTTGGAATCAATTATTAAAGATGAAATAGCAGCACATTTGGAAAGCAGTGACGGGATCCGTCCAAGTCAGCATGGATTTATGAAAGGGAAATCCTGCTTGACAAATCTTCTAGAATTTTTTGAGGATGTAACTGGTAGAGTGGACAAGGGAGAACCAGTGGATGTGATGTATTTGGACTTTCAAAAGGCTTTTGACAAGGTCCCACACAAGAGATTGGTGTGCAAAATTAAAGCACATGGTATTGAGGGTAATGTACTGACGTGGATAGAGAACTGGTTGGCAGACAGGAAGGAGAGTCGGGATAAATGGGTCCTTTTCAGAATGGCAGGCAGTGACTAGTGGGGTGCCGCAGGGCTCAGTGCTGGGACCCCAGCTATTTACAGTATACATTAATGATTTGGATGAGGGAATTGAATGTAATATCTCCAAGTTTGCAGATGACACTAAGCTGGGTGGCGGAGTGAGCTGTGAGGAGGATGCTAAAAGGCTGCACGTGACTTGGTCAGGTTAGGTGAGTGGGCAAAAGTGTGGCAGATGCAGTATAACATGGATAAATGTGAGGTTATCCACTTTGGGGGCAAAAACACGAAGGCAGAATATTATCTGAATGGTGGCAGATTAGGAAAAGGGGAGGTGCAACGAGACCTGGGTGTCATGGTACATCAGTCATTGAAAGTTGGCATGCAGGTACAGAAGGCCGGTGAAGAAAGCAAATGGTATGTTGGCCTTCATAGCGAGGGGATTTGAGTATCGGAGCAGGGAGGTCTTACTGCAGTTGTACAGGGCCTTAGTGAGGCCTCACCTGGAATATTGTGTTCAGTTTTGGTCTCCTAATCTGAGGAAGAACGTTCTTGCTATTGAGGGAGTGCAGCGAAGGTTCACCAGACTGATTCCCAGGATGGCAGGACTGACATATGAGGAGAGACTGGATCGACTGGGCCTGTATTCACTGGAGTTTAGAAGGATGAGAGGGGATTTCATCGAAACATATAAAATTCTGATGGGACTGGACAGGTTAGATGCAGGAAGAATGTTCCCGATGTTGCGGAAGTCCAGAACCAGGAGACATAATCTAAGGATAAGGGGTAGGCCATTTCGGACTGAGATGAGGAGAAACTTCTTCACTCAGAGTTGTTAACCTGTGGAATTCCCTACCGCAGAGAGTTGATGATGCCATTCATTGGATATATTCAAGAGAGAGTTAGATATGGCCCTTTCTGCTAAAGGGATCAAGGGGTATGGAGAGAAAGCAGGAAAGGGGTACTGAGATGCATGATCAGCCATGAATGGTGGTGCAGGCTCGAAGGGCCGAATGGCCTACTCCTGCACTTATTTTCTATGTTTCGATGTTTCTATGTATCATAAGCTTAGTTTATAAAAATAAAGGGCAAAGAAGGGATCTGAAGAATTGGAGGCCCATCACATTATTAAATGTGGATCTTGGCAAGGGTTATGGCAAATCGTATGAAGGAGGTGATGCCGCAGATAGTTTTGTCCTCTCAGTCCTATGGAATCATAGGCCAGGACATCGCTGACTCTGTGGTCTCAATCTGAGATGCGATAGAACTTATGGAAGAGAGTGGGAGGGAAGCTTCTGTGCTAAAGATAGATCAAGAGAAAGTCTTTGATAGAGCTTCTCATGAGTTTTTATTGATGGTTTTGGAAGCATTTGGTTTTGGGAAAAATTTCATTTTGTGGATAAGGATTTTTTTATTCAAACACATTTAGCTGTGTTAAATATAATGGTTTTTAATCCAAGTATTTTCCAATACAGAGATCAGTGAGACAGGGTTGTACCCTGTCCCCATTGTTGTACACATTGGTAGAAGAACCATTAAGTTACATGATGCGAAAGGAACAAGGCATAGTCGGGATTGTGGTTCCCAGTTCCGGGCAGATGTCGGTGATACACCAATATGCGGATGACACGGCCTTAACATTGAGAGATGTGGAGTCAGTCAGGAAATACTCTCATGAGTAGTGGAGGAGTATTGCAGAGCTTCAGGAGCCAGAGTAAATTACAGTAAGTCCCAATGCCTGGTTGTGGGAAGGAGTAGGGGGGAGTGGTTGGAGGAAAGCCCTTTTAAGGTGGTGGAGGTTTTCGAAGTTCTGGGGGTGCATATGGGGTGCAAGAAGGATAGGGATGAAGTGGATCGACTCAATTGGGAACCGAAGGTTAGGAAAATTAAAAAGATTTTGGGAAGGTGGGAAAGAAGGTGGTTGAAAGTGCAACGAAGATCATCATCATAGGTAGTCCCTCGAAATCGAGGAAGATTTGCTTCCACTCTAAAAGTGAGTTCTTAGGTGATTGAGCAATCCAATACGGGAATTACAGTTTCTGTCACAAGTGGGACAGACTGTCGTTGAAGGAAAGGGTGGGTGGGAAGACTGGTTTTCCGCTCGCTCCTTTCGCTGTCTGCGCTTACTATTTGCATGCTCTCGGCGACGAGACTCAAGGTGTTCCGCGCCCTCCCGGATGTTCTTCCTCCACTTAGGGCAGTCTTTGGCCAGGGACTCCCAGGTGTCGGTGGGGATGTTGCATTTTATCAAGGAGGCTTCGAGGGTGTCCTTGAAACGTTTCCTCTGCCCACCTCGGGCTCGCTTGCTGTGTAGGAGTTCCGAGTAGAGCGCTTGCTTTGGGAATCTTGTGTCAGGCATGCGAACAATGTGGCCCACACAACAGAGCTGGTCGAGTGTGATCAATGCTTCGATGCTGGGGATGTTGGCCTGATCAAGGATGCCAACATTGGTGCGTCTGTCCTCCCAGGGGATTTGCAGGATCTTGCAGAGATATCGTTGGTGGTATTTCTCCAATGATTTGAGGTGTCTACTGTATATGGTCCACGTCTCTGAGCCATACAGGAGGGCAGGTATCACTACAACCCTGTAGACCATAAGCTTGGTGCCAGATTTGAGGGCCTGATCTTCGAACACTCTCTTCCTCAGGCGGCCGAAGGCTGCGCTGGCGCACTGGAGGCGGTGTTGAACCTCGTCGACGATGTCTGCCCTTGCTGATAATAGGCTCCCAAGGTATGGAAAGTGGTCCACGTTGTCCAGGGCCACGCCGTGGATCTTGATGACTGGGGGGGCAGAGCTGTGTGGTGGGGTCAGGTTGGTGGAGGACCTTTGTTTTACGGATGTTTAGTGTAAGGCCCATGCTTTCGTATGCCTCAGTGAAGATGTTGACTATGACTTGGAGTTCAGTCTCTGAATGTGCGCAGACACAAGCGTCATCCGCGTACTGTAGCTTGATGGCAGAGGTTGGGATGGTCTTGGATCTGGCCTGGAGACGACAAAAGTTGAGCAGGTTTTCACTGGTTCTGTAGTTTAGTTCCACTCCTGTGAGGAGCTTGTTGAGTGTGAGGGGGAGCATTGCAACGAGGAAGATCGAAAAGAGGGTTGGCGCAATGACGCAGCCCTGCTTGACGCTGGTCTGGACATGGATTGGTCTGTGATGGATCTGTTGATCAGGATCACGGCTTGCATGTCGTCGTGGAGCAGGCGGAGGATGGCGACAAACCTTTGGGGGCAGCTGAAACATAGGAGGACGCTCCATAGATCCTCGTGGTTGACAGTCTCGAAGGCCTTTGTAAGGTCAAAGAAGGCCATGTACAAGGGTCGATGCTGTTCCCTGCATTTCTCTTGCAGTTGCCACGCCATAAAGATCATGTCCGTTGTACCTCGTAGAGAACGAAATCTGCACTGTGACTCCAGAAGGAGCTCCTCAGCCACATGGAGAAGACGGTTGAGGAGGATTCTAGCGATGACTTTCCCAGTGGCTGATAACAGGGAGATTCCTCTGTAGTTGCCGCAGTCAGACTTGTCCCCTTTTTTAAAGATGGTCACGATTACTGCATCTCTGAGATCTCCTGGCATGCTCTCCTCCTTCCAGATGAGAGAGATGAGGTCGTGCATTCGTGCCAATAATGCTTCTCCACCATACTTTAGTGCCTCAGTGGGGATTCCATCCGCTCCCATTGCCTTGTTGTTCTTGAGCTGGCAGATGGCCTTTTCTACCTCGTGCAAGGCTGGAATTTTGCTGAGATGATGGCGGGTAGCATGCTGCGGGATGGAGTCGAGGACACTCGAGTCAAAGGCAGCGTCTCGGTTAAGGAGATCTTCGAAGTGCTCCTTCCAGCGGGCCCTGACTGCCTCGGTGTCCTTGATGAGTGTCTCCCCGTTCTTGGTCAGCAGTGGGATGGAGCCTTTTGTGCTTGGGCCATAGGTGGACTTGACTGCAGTGAAGAATCCTTGCACATCATGGCTGTCGGCCAGCTGCTGAATCTCCTGTGCTTTCTCCATCCACCATCTATTCTTCAGGTCGCGGGTTTTTTGTTGGATCTCGGCCTTAAGCCTTAAGCTTTGTTGCTCCCTAGTTGGGTTGTTGTTTTAGGTTCAGAAATGCCCTGCGCTTGCGATTTATTAGCTCTTGGATCTCCTGGACATTCTCATCAAACCAGTCCTAGTGTTTCCTGGTTGAGTGACCAAGCATCTCTTCTCAGGCACTGGTTATGGTGGCCTGAAGGGCAGACCAAGCGCTGTGGGCATTCTGCATCTCGGGGTCATCAAGGGTCACCAGGTTAGCAGTGAGGAGCTGGCTGTATAGGGATCTCTTAGATGGGTCTTTGAGTGCCCTGGCATTGATTTTTTTGCGGCACTGCTTCTGCTGCCATCGTCACTTTCGGGCTATATTGATGTTGATGTTGGAACGGATTAGGCGGTGGTCCATCCAGCAATCGTCAGCTCCTGCCATGGTGATGCACACATCCTTGCAATCCCTGGCTCGAATGATGACATAGTTGAGCAGGTGCCAGTGTTTGTAGCGAGGGTGTTGCCACGATGCCTTGTACTTGCCCCTCTGGTGGAACAAGGTGTTGGTGATGACAAGTTCATGTTCTAGGCATTGTGTCAGGAGCAGGGTACTGATGGAGTTGGTTTTCCCTACCCCCCTCTCTGCTGATTACGCCTCCTCAGAGGCCTGTGTCCTTGACGACCCTGGCATTGAAGTCGCTGAGGAGGATCAGTTTGTCGTCCGTAGGAACACGGGACAGGGATTGTTCGAGGCTGGAGTAAAAACCCTCTTTGGTCTCATCTGTTGCATCGAGTGTTGGAGCGTACGCACTGATGACTGTGGCGCACTGGTTCTGGGATAGGCTTAGTTAGAGAGTCATGAGGTCATATGGGATGCAAGAAGGATAGGGATGAAGTGGATTGACTAAATTGGGAACTGAAGATTATGAAAATTAAAAGGATTTTGGGAAGGTGGGAAAGAAGGTGGTTGAAAGTGCAAGGAAGAGTGACAGTGGTGGCAGCTCTCCTGCTATCTAAACTATTGTACTCATTGACGGTGGAGGATATTCCTGAGTGGGCGGAAAAGTCTATCTGAGAGGCTTGTGTAAAGTTTTTATGGGAAGGGAAACCAGTCTTGGTTACTTACAATACTATCATTGGACAGCAAAATCAGGAAGGACTCAATTTCCCAGATATTGATTTGAAGAAAAAATCCTTTAGAATTAAATGGGTGAAGAGATTTCTTCAGAAGTCAAATACGAGTTTTTGGAAGAGTTGTTTCCAGCATTTTTTTTAATTAAGTAGGATAGGAGGACAGGGAATATTTTATATGGAATACAACAAGATGTTTTTGAAATCGATTAAACCTCTCCCTAGATTTTATAAGGGGTTTGTAGACACTTGGGCCCAATTTTTTAAAAGTGTGCAGTTTATGTCCTAAAGTGCTGAGGAATTTTTAGAACAGCTCTTATTTTTGAACAGGCGGATCAACATTGAAGGAGAGTTATTATTTAATCAAGCTTTTATAAAAGCTGGTATTATATATGTGAAAGATGTATTATATGAGGTAATTCCAGGTGTGTTGCCGGAAGCGGTAGTGAGGGACATGGTTTGGGAGGAGGATCAGGAGATAGAGGAAAATGCAATTAAGATCATGTATGAGAAGATTGTGAGGGCAGTGCCACAGGATTGGATGGAAGAAATAAATACGTAAATCTCCAAAGGAAGTATAATGCATCCTGCTTTTCCAAGCTTTCTGCTGGAGAAAGGGGAGGAGTTGGTCCAAGTTGACAATTGTAATACTCGAGATTTCTACGGGGTATTTAGAGAATGGAGATTTAAGACACCTGCGGGTCAGGAGTTTTAGCAGAATATATACCCACAACTGAACTTCAACAGGATTTGGAAGGGAATGTGGACAAATTTTAAATGTCCAGAGTGGATTGAACTTGATTTCAAATTGTCTCATAATCGGATTTTGACCATGATAGTCTTATGTAAGATTGGGCGAGTAGAGATGGCAACTTACCCAGTGTGTGGGACGCGGGGTGAGCCTCTGTCCCATTTGCTGGTGTTATGTCCATAGTTAAAGGATTTTAAGTACTGTGTTCGACAGTTGTGTGAGGTTTTCTTGCTGGGTGAGGACCGAAGAGCAAGAATGGGAATCCCATGGGACTCAATTTTGAGCTGGGGATTGTAGGAGAGTCTGCCCAAGTCTAGCGGAGCGGCAATTATTTTAATGTTCAGTTTGGCTAGATTTGTGATTATGCAAAGAAGGGATGCTCTGTTTAAGTGGAGGAGAATAAACCTAAAAGAGTACTTTAAATATAAACTAAAAGATCATTATAACGTTCTGTGGATGTTTCATTCAGAAAAGAATTTAAAGATAGCATTTTATGATCGATTTGTAAAGTACAATAGATTATTATATGTTACAGGAGACAAATTAAATGTCAGGTTTTGATGGTTAATATGTGTTGGGCGAATGGCTATGCAGAGGGGCGAAATGGATTTGTATGATACAATGGAATGATCACGATGTAAATATTCTTAATGTTCAATAAATATTAATATTTAAAAATATATATATATTTTAAAGTGGGAAGCACTCTCGCCTCTGAGTCATAAGGTTGTGGGTTCAAGTTCCACTCCAGGGACTTGAGCACAAAGTAATCTAGGCTGACACTCCAGTGCAGTGCTGAGGGAGCACTGCACTGTCGGAGGTGCCATCTTTCGGATGAGGCATTAAACCGAGGCCCTGTCTGCTCTCTCAAGTGGATGTAAAAGATCCCATGGTGACGTCACAGCCAAGGGGGTAAGTGATTGGCGAGTAGTTTTTCTTCTTCTTTTCTTTATCAGTAAGTAACCATTTAGCATTGTTGTTGCCAAATTAAGTTAATTTAAGGGTGAAGTCATGGCAGGAGAGCTCGGACACGTGTTATGCTTCTCTTGTGCTATGTGGGAAGTCAGGGACGCTTCCAGTGTCCCTGACGACTACATGTGCGGGAAGTGCATCCGCCTGCAGCACCTGACAGACCGCATTGCGGCACTGGAGCTGCGGATGGTTTAGTCTGGAGCATCCACGATGCTGAGAATGATGTGAATAGTACATTTAGTGAGTTGGCCACACCACAGGTAAAGAGTACACAGCCAGATAGGGGATGGGTGACCAACAGGAAGAACAGTGGAAGGAAGGTAGTGCAGGGCTCCCCTGCGGTCATCCCCCTGCAAAACAGATACACCGCTTTGGGTACTTTTGAGGGGGATGACTCATCAGAGGAGAGCAGCAGCAGCCACGTTCATGGCACTGTGGGTGGCTCTGCTGCACAGGAGGGCAGGAAAAAGAGTGGGAGAGCTATAGTGATAGGGAATTCTATTGTAAGGGGAATAGATAGACGTTTCTGCGGCCGCAATCGAGACTCCAGGATGGTATGTTGCCTCTCTGGTGAATGGGTCAAGGATGTCTTGGAGCGGGTGCAGGATATTTTGAAGAGGGAGGATGAACAGCCAGTTGTCGTGGTGCATATAGGTACCAACGATACAGGTAAAAAACAGGATGAGGTTCTACAAGACGAATTTAGGGAGCTAGGAGCTAAATTAAAAAGTAGGACCTCAAAAGTGGTAATCTCAGGATTGCTACCAGTGCCATGTGCTTGTCAGAGTAGGAATCGCAGGATAGCTCAGATGAATACGTGGCTTGAGGAGTGGTGCAGAAGGGAGGGATTCAAATTCCTGGGGCATTGGAACCGATTCTGGGGGAGGTGGGACCAGTACAAACCGGACAGTCTGCACCTGGGCAGGACCGGAGAGAGGCGGGAGTCCAGAGAGGCAGCAGCCTATAAAAGGCTCAGCAGTCCGGGGAGTGTGGAGAGAGGCGGGAGTCCAGAGAGGCAGCGGCCTATAAAAGGCTCAGCAGTCCGGGGAGCGTCGAGAGAGGCGGGAGTCCAGAGAGGCAGCGGCCTATAAAAGGCTCAGCAGTCCGGGGAGCGTCGAGAGAGGCGGGAGTCCAGAGAGGCAGCGGCCTATAAAAGGCTCAGCAGTCCGGGGAGCGTCGAGAGAGGCGGGAGTCCAGAGAGGCAGCGGCCTATAAAAGGCTCAGCAGTCCGGGGAGCGTCGAGAGAGGCGGGAGTCCAGAGAGGCAGCGGCCTATAAAAGGCTCAGCAGTCCGGGGAGTGTGGAGAGAGGCGGGAGTCCAGAGAGGCAGCGGCCTATAAAAGGCTCAGCAGTCCGGGGAGTGTGGAGAGAGGCGGGAGTCCAGAGAGGCGTACCGGTGCAGCTCCAGCTGGGAGAGAAGGCAAAAAAGAAGTAGAAGGAAATCAAAAGGTGACGTCACAGCCAACGTGGTAAGTGATTGGCTGCTGATTGGTGAGTAGTTTTTCTTTTTCTTTATTAGTCAGTAACTTTTAACATTGTTGTCGGCAATTTAAGTGTATCTAAGGGTTAAGTCATGGCAGGACAGCTCGGTCACGTGATATGCTCCTCCTGTACCATGTGGGAACACGGGGACAACACCAGTGTCCCTGACGACTACATGTGCGGGAAGTGTGTCCACCTCCGGCTACTGACGGTCCGCGTTGCGGAGTTGGAGCTGAAGGTGGATTCACTCTGGAGCATCCACGATGCTGAGAATGACGTGAGTATCACGTGTAGCGAGTTGGTCTTACTGCAGGAGAAGGGTCCACAGCCAGCGAGGGAATGGAAGACCAGCAGGAAGAGTAGTGCAAGGAAGGTAGTGCAGGGGTCCCCTGTGGTCATCCCCCTGCAAAACAGATACACCGCTTTGAGTACTGTTGAGGGGGATGACTCATCAGGGGAGGGCAGCAGCAGCCAAGTTCATGGCACCGTGGCTGGCTCTGTTGCACAGGAGGGCAGGAAAAAGAGTGGAAGAGCGATAGTGATAGGGGATTCAATTGTAAGGGGAATAGATAGGCGTTTCTGCGGCCGCAACCGAGACTCCAGGATGGTATGTTGCCTCCCTGGTGCAAGGGTCAAGGATGTCTCGGAGCGGGTGGAGGACATTCTAAAAAGGGAGGGAGAACAGCCAGTTGTCGTGGTGCACGTTGGTACCAATGACCTAGGTAAAAAAAGGGATGAGTTCCTACGAAATGAATTTAAGGAGCTAGGAGCTAAATTAAAAAGTAGGACCTCAAAAGTAGTAATCTCGGGATTGCTACCAGTGCCACGTGCTAGTCAGAGTAGGAATCGCAGGATAGCTCAGATGAATACGTGGCTTGAGCAATGGTGCAGCAGGGAGGGATTCAAATTCCTGGGGCATTGGAACCGGTTCTGGGGGAGGTGGGACCAGTACAATCCGGACGGTCTGCATCTGGGCAGAATCGGAACCAATGTCCTCGGGGGAGTGTTTGCTAGTGCTGTTGGGGAGGAGTTAAACTAATATGGCAGGGGGATGGGAACCAATGCAGGGAGATAGAGGGAAACAAAAAGGAGGCAAAAACAAAAGAAAGAAAGGAGATGAGGAAAAGTGGAGGGCAGAGAAACCCAAGGCAAAGAACAAAAAGGGCCATTGTACAGCAAAATTCTAAAAGGACAGAGGGTGTTAAAAAAACAAGCCTAAAGGCTTTGTGTCTTAATGCAAGGAGTATCCGCAATAAGGTGGATGAATTAACTGTGCAAATACATGTTAACAAATATGATGTGATTGGGATTACGGAGACGTGGCTCCAGGATGAGCAGGGCTGGGAACTCAACATCCAGGGGTATTCAACTTTCAGGAAGGATAGAATAAAAGGAAAAGGAGGTGGGGTAGCATTGCTGGTTAAGGAGGAGATTAAGGCAATAGTTAGGAAGGACATTAGCTTGGATGATGTGGAATCTATATGGGTAGAGCTGCAGAACACCAAAGGGCAAAAAACGTTAGTGGGAGTTGTGTACAGACCTCCAAACAGTAGTAGTGATGTTGGGGAGGGCATCAAACAGGAAATTAGGGGTGCGTGCAATAAAGGTGCAGCAGTTATAATGGGTGACTTTAATATGCACATAGATTGGGCTAACCAAACTGGAAGCAATACGGTGGAGGAGGATTTTCTGGAGTGCATAAGGGATGGTTTTTTAGACCAATATGTCGAGGAACCAACTAGGGGGGAGGCCATCTTAGACTGGGTGTTATGTAATGAGAAAGGATTAATTAGCAATCTCGTTGTGCGAGGCCCCTTGGGGAAGAGTGACCATAATATGGTGGAATTCTGCATTAGGATGGAGAATGAAACAGTTAATTCAGAGACCATGGTCCAGAACTTAAAGAAGGCTAACTTTGAAGGTATGAGGCGTGAATTGGCTGAGATGGATTTGCGAATGATACTTAAGGGGTTGACTGTGGATGGGCAATGGCAGACATTTAGAGACCGCATGGATGAACTACAACAATTGTACATTCCTGTCTGGCATAGAAATAAAAAAGGGAAGGTGGCTCAACCGTGGCTATCAAGGGAAATCAGGGATAGTATTAAAGCCAAGGAAGTGGCATACAAATTGGCCAGAAATAGCAGCGAACCTGGGGACTGGGAGAAATTTAGAACTCAGCAGAGGAGGACAAAGGGTTTGATTAGGGCAGGGAAAATGGAGTATGAGAAGAAGCTTGCAGGGAACATTAAGACGGATTGCAAAAGTTTCTATAGATATGTAAAGAGAAAAAGGTTAGTAAAGACAAATGTAGGTCCCCTGCAGTCAGAATCAGGGGAAGTCATAACGGGGAACAAAGAAATGGCGGACCAATTGAACAAGTACTTTGGTTCGGTATTCACGAAGGAGGACACGAACAACCTTCCGGTTATAAAAGGGGTCGGGGGGTCTAGTAAGGAGGAGGAACTGAGGGAAATCCTTATTAGCCGGGAAATTGTGTTGGGGAAATTGATGGGATTGAAGGCCGATAAATCCCCAGGGCCTGATGGACTGCATCCCAGAGTACTTAAGGAGGTGGCCTTGGAAATAGTGGATGCGTTGACAGTCATTTTCCAACATTCCATTGACTCTGGATCAGTTCCTATGGAGTGGAGGGTAGCCAATGTAACCCCACTTTTTAAAAAAGGAGGGAGAGAGAAAACAGGGAATTATAGACCGGTCAGCCTGACATCGGTAGTGGGTAAAATGATGGAATCAATTATTAAGGATGTCATAGCAGTGCATTTGGAAAGAGGTGACATGATAGGTCCAAGTCAGCATGGATTTGTGAAAGGGAAATCATGCTTGACAAATCTTCTGGAATTTTTTGAGGATGTTTCCAGTAGAGTGGATAAGGGAGAACCAGTTGATGTGGTATATTTGGACTTTCAGAAGGCGTTCGACAAGGTCCCACACAAGAGATTGATGTGCAAAGTTAGAGCACATGGGATTGGGGGTAGTGTACTGACATGGATTGAGAACTGGTTGTCAGACAGGAAGCAAAGAGTAGGAGTAAATGGGTACTTTTCAGAATGGCAGGCAGTGACTAGTGGGGTACCGCAAGGTTCTGTGCTGGGGCCCCAGCTGCTTACACTGTACATTAATGATTTAGATGAGGGGATTAAATGTAGTATCTCCAAATTTGCGGATGACACTAAGTTGGGTGGCAGTGTGAGCTGCGAGGAGGATGCTGTGAGGCTGCAGAGCGACTTGGATAGGTTAGGTGAGTGGGCAAATGCATGGCAGATGAAGTATAATGTGGATAAATGTGAGGTTATCCACTTTGGTGGTAAAAACAGAGAGACAGACTATTATCTGAATGGTGACAGATTAGGAAAAGGGGAGGTGCAAAGAGACCTGGGTGTCATGGTACATCAGTCATTGAAGGTTGGCATGCAGGTGCAGCAGGCGGTTAAGAAAGCAAATGGCATGTTGGCCTTCATAGCAAGGGGATTTGAGTACAGGGGCAGGGAGGTGTTGCTACAGTTGTACAGGGCATTGGTGAGGCCACACCTGGAGTATTGTGTACAGTTTTGGTCTCCTAACCTGAGGAAGGACATTCTTGCTATTGAGGGAGTGCAGCGAAGGTTCACCAGACTGATTCCCGGGATGGCGGGACTGACCTATCAAGAAAGACTGGATCAACTGGGCTTGTATTCACTGGAGTTCAGAAGAATGAGAGGGGACCTCATAGAAACATATAAAATTCTGACGGGGTTAGACAGGTTAGATGCAGGAAGAATGTTCCCAATGTTGGGGAAGTCCAGAACCAGGGGTCACAGTCTAAGGATAAGGGGTAAGCCATTTAGGACCGAGATGCGGAGGAACTTCTTCACCCAGAGAGTGGTGAACCTGTGGAATTCTCTACCACAGAAAGTTGTTGAGGCCAATTCACTAAATATATTCAAAAAGGAGTTAGATGAGGTCCTTACTGCTAGGGGGATCAAGGGGTATGGCGAGAAAGCAGGAATGGGGTACTGAAGTTGAATGTTCAGCCATGAACTCATTGAATGGCGGTGCAGGCTAGAAGGGCCGAATGGCCTACTCCTGCACCTATTTTCTATGTTTCTATGAACCAATGTCCTAGGGGGAGTGTTTGCTAGTGTTGTTGGGGAGGGGTTAAACTAATATGGCAGGGGGATGGGAACCTATGCAGGGAGACAGAGAGAAGTAGAATTGAGGCAGAAGCAAAAGATAGAAAGGAGAATAGTAAAAGTGGAGGGCAGAGAAACCCAAGGCAAAAAACAAAAAGGGCCACATTACAGCAAAATTCTAAAGGGACAAAGGATGTTAATAAGACAAGCCTGAAGGCTCTGTGCCTCAATGTGAGGAGTATTCGGAATAAGGTGGACGAATTAACTGCACAGATAGCATTTAACGGGTATGATGTAATTGGCATCACGGAGACATGGCTCCAGGTTGACCAAGGCTGGGAACTCAACATCCAAGGGTATTCAACATTTAGGAAGGACAGACAGAAAAGAAAAGGAGGTGGAGTGGTGTTGCTGGTTAAAGAGGAAATTAATGCAATAGTAAGGAAGGACATTAGCTTGGATGATGTGGAATGGTATGGATGGAGCTGCGGAATACCAAAGGGCAGAAAACGCTCATGGGAGTTGTGTACAGACCACCAAACAATAGTAGTGAGGTTGGGGACAGCATCAAACAAGAAATTAGGGATGCGTGCAATAAAGGTACAGCGGTTATTATGGGCGACTTTAATCTACATATTCATTGGGCTCACCAAACTGGTAGCAATGTGGTGGAGGAGGATTTCCTGGAGTGTATTAGGGATGGTTTCGTAGACCAATATGTCGAGGAACCAACTAGAGGGCTGGCCATCCTAGACTGGGTGATGTGTAATGAGAAAGGACTAATTAACAATCTTGTTGTGCGAGGCCCCTTGGAGAAGAGTGACATTAATATGGTAGAATTCTTTATTAAGATGGACAGTGACGCAGTTAATTCAGAGACTAGGGTCCTGAACTTAAGGAAAGGTAACTTCGATGGTATGAGACGTGAATTGGCTAGAATAGACTAGCGAGTGATACTTAAAGGGTTGATGGTGGATAGGCAATGGCAAACATTTAAAGATCACATGGATGAACTTCAACAGTTGTACATCCCGGTCTGGAGTAAAAATAAAATGGGGAAGGTGGCTCAATCATGGCTAACAAGGGAAATTAAGGATAATGTTAAATCGAAGGGAGAGGCATATAAATTGGCCAGAAAAAGCAGCAAGTCTGAGGACTGGGAGAATTGTGTAATACAGCAGGGGAGGACAAAGGGTTTAATCAGGAAGAGGAAAATAGAGGATGAAAGGAAGCTTGCTGGCAACATAAAAACTGACTGCAAAAGCTTCTATAGATACGTGAAGAGAAAAAGATTAGTGAAAACAAACGTAGATCCCTTGCAGTCAGATTCAGGTGAATTTATAATGGGGAACAAAGAAATGGGGGACAAGTTAAACAAATACTTTGGTTCTATCTTCATGAAGGAAGACACGAATAACCTTCCGGAAACACGAGGGGACCAAGGGTCTAGTGAGAAGGAGGAACTGAAGGAAATCCTTATTGGTCTGGAAATTGTGTTAGGGAAATTGATGGGATTGAAGGCCGATAAATCCCCAGGGCCTGATGGTCTGCATCCCAGAGTACTTAAGGAAGTAGCCCTAGAAATAGTGGATGCATTGGTGATCATTTTCTAACTGTGTATCGACTCTGGATCGGTTCCTATGGACTGGAGGGTAGCTAATGTAACACCACTTTTTAAGAAAGGAGGGAGAGAGAAAATGGATAATTATAGACCAGTTAGCCTGACATCAGTAGTGGAGAAAATGTTGGAATCAATTATTAAAGATGAAATAGCAGCACATTTGGAAAGCAGTGACGGAATCGGTCCAAGTCAGCATGGATTTATGAAAGGGAACTCCTGCTTGATAAATCTTCTAGAATTTTTTAAGGATGTAACTGGTAGAGTGGACAAGGGAGACCCAGTCGATGTGGTGTATTTGGACTTTCAAAAGGCTTTTGACAAGGTCCCACACAAGAGATTGGTGTACAAAATTAAAGCACATGGCATTGGGGGTAATGTACTGAAGTGAATAGAGAACTGGTTGGCAGACAGGAAGCAGAGAGTCGGGATAAATGGGTCCTTTTCAGAATGGCAGGCAGTGACTAGTGGGGTGCCGCATGGCTCAGTGCTGGGACCCCAGCTATTTACAATATACATTAATGATTTGGATGAGGGAATTGAATGTAATATCTCCAATTTTGCAGATGACACTAAGCTGGGTGGCGGAGTGAGCTGTGAGGAGGATGCTAAAAAGCTGCACGGGGACTTGGTCAGGTTAGGTGAGTGGGCAAACGTGTGGCAGATGCAGTATAACGTGGATAAATGTGAGGTTATCCACTTTGGGGACAAAAACACGAAGGCAGAATATTATCTGAATGGTGGCAGATTAGGAAAAGGGGAGGTGCAACAAGACCTGGGTGTCATGGTTCATCAGTCATTGAAGGTTGGCATGCAGGTACAGCAGGTCGGTGAAGAAAGCAAATGGTATGTTGGCCTTCATAGCTACGGGATTTGAGTATCGGAGCAGGGAGGTCTTACTGCAGTTGTACAGGGCCTTAGTGAGGCCTCACCTGGAATATTGTGTTCACAGCAAAATAAAATGTCCTACTTTGATGCGATAGTTATTATTATTTGTTACTTACTCTTTTACTGCAGTAGTTATCAAGAGTATTATGCCACTGCAGGCATAAGTAATGATACCCTCCTTGTTAATAGATTGACAGCAGAACACACAGAATAAAATACTTCAAATGTGAATAAACATCGCAGAAACTATTGCAGTTACACCCAGAAGGGTGAACAGGCAACATGCTGAAGGGTTCAATCCACATATTGGTACACTGGCACACTGGGAAATAGAGAACAGTATGTACACAAATGAAAAAGTAAGTGCCTGTTCTTTCAATATCTACAAACTATTGTAGTTAAAGCAAATAGTAATGCGTACTGTATAATCATTTGTACTGCATACCATTTAGTAATTGTAAATAAATTGAAAATACAATAATCAAATATGCAAGTGTTTACCTGCAATGCCTGCAGTGTCATAATACTCTTGATAACTACTGCAGTAAAAGAGTAAGTAACAAATAATAATAACTATCGCATCAAAGTAGGACATTTTATCTTGCTGTGTACCGAAATTGTGCTTAGATTTACAAAGTACTGCCTAGTGAGCTTTCAGAAAATCAAATAGTGACAGATGGAGTGCTTCTCTGAATCAGGGCAATTCAACCAAAAAGAATTCAATGCTGACCCCAGAGTCCTTACAGACAGACGTCCAGAGCACTTTGAATTATAAGGGAAGAGCAGGGTTTTTGGTTTGAAACTAATGTGGTGAGCAGTTTGGCTCTCTTGCTATTCTGCTCCACCAAGTGTGCCTGACCTAATTGCACAATATCAGGCAATATGATCAATTTAGTGTAAATCTGCCAGCTACCAGACTGTACATTGGCACAAACATTGTTGATGGCCTGATAATACAGACACATAATCTCCTCCAGTAAGCTCTAGGAAAGTGGCGGAGGTGAGGGGAGTGGAGAAACAGCATCTATTGTGTGTGTCTGACATGGACCTTACTCTGTTGTTTCAGACCCTCCACCTATATGATGTTGCGTAATAAAGTTTTGTCAAGGATTCAGTGAGAAAATGAAGATAAGCAATAGCAATTTCAATTGGGGGAGTTTAGAGAGGTGCTCACAAAGTCTCTGCTCATTAAGCTTTTAATGTCTTTTACTGGTCAATTTGGGATTTGTAAAAGGACTGCAGTGCAGAGCACTACGCCCTTCTATGGTAACGAGTCGCGCAGATCAAGACAAAAAAAACGAAGGGTGGGGATATAATTTTTTTTTACTTTCTGTTTATAAAATTCTGGAAACATGGAAAGCAAGGCCATCATCAACTCCATGAGTTTCCTTCGGTACCCCATAATTATGACAGCCCCGCCTATCTATCTAATTCCCTGGCTAGTTCTCAGTTACAAAGCAAGCAAACAATAAAATGTTGTTCTTCAATTGTTTGTCCATTTCTGCGTTCAGTTCAAATGTGTATGGTGCTATTTTTAATGTCATCCTGACTTTTAATCAGACAACCACATAATAACAACATTTCACCAAGCCAATTTTTAGCTGTACACCTCAGTGCTGTTTGCGTCAATGGAAATGGGGGCAAGAATAACCATTGAGGAAAATTAATCTTTCCCATACAGAAAGACAGAAAGTTAGAGCCAAAGTCCACACCATCTACAATTAAAAGACTAAAATTGAAAAAGAAGAATGAGGCTAAAATGAACATAAATTATTTCTATAACTGAAACAATGCTGGCCAGTATTCGTATGACACTAAAAGAGTGATAAAATTATATTAGTACAAATTAATATTTGACAAAACACCAGTAGTACTTTACCAGATGTTCATTTATGGGAACTGTAGGATCTAAAGGGTTAAAACAAGTTGAATCATATGAAGTTATTAGCAAGTCAGATTTATTAAGATTACGTTTTTTACAATCAGATCAAACTCAATTTCAAAAGAAAAAAATTCTCAGATTTGTTGGACAGTTTTTGAATAGTAATGTCATGTATGTAACCTTTATGTAACAATACTGTATATGCGTAAGGAATGCACACACTCCTCATCTGGTCACCCAGGTATATAAAGGGAGGTTCCACGCAGGGTCATCACTTCTTGGTCCTGTGAATAAAGGTTCAGGTCATGGAGTGACCTTGTCCATAGAATGTGCCTCGTGTGGATTTGTGGTAGTGTGTAAGGACTTTACATTGGCGACGAGAAACGGGAATTAACGACCCACGAGAATGGCCACCGGCAGCACAGATGAACGGTACTGTGTTGGTGAGGACTGGGACGGTTTCATTGAGAGGCTCCAGCTGAGTTTTGTCACGAAGGACTGGCTGGGAGACGCAGCGGCCGACAAGCGAAGGACTCATCTACTGACCAGCTGTGGACCTAAAACTTACGCACTCATGAAAGACCTGCTAGCACCCGAGAAGCTGGCGGACAAAACCTTCGAAGAGCTCAGCAAACTAATCGGTGAGCACCTCAAACTGGTGAGCAGCATACACATGGCCCGACACAGATTCTATACCCACTGACGTCGGGAAGGACAGGGCATACTGGATTTCAATGCGGACCTCCGGCGCTTGGCCAGCCTCTGTAAGTTCACAGACGCCTGCAGGGGGGAGATGCAAAGGAATTTCTTTATTGAGGGCATCGGTCATGCTGGGATTTTCAGAAAGCTAATTGAGACCAAGGACTTGACCTTGGAAGCGGCGGCGTTGATGACTCAGACTTTTATGGCGTGGGAGGAGGAAACCAAGATAATATATGTGCGCAATTCTGCCTCCAACGTGGCGATGGATCAGGGAGTCAATATCATAAACGCGACACAGAGCCCCGTAGGCAGGCAAGGGCAGTTCGAGACACCCCAGGCAGCAACAGACCCAAGAGTAAGTCTCCAATAGAGACAATGGCAGGCTGAACGGACATTTACGCCCCCCCCGCCCCAGTGGACAATGCGGCCTGGGATGGGGCTATTGACACCCACTAACAGGGTGCTCAAGAGCAGTCAAAGGGACAATCAGCGAGGAATGCCTTGCAACAGCTCTTTTGTTCACAACAATGGGAATCTCAGTTCATGCTGAAGGTGTGGGGGCAGACATGCTGCCAGGACTTGCAGGTTTCAACAGTTCGTCTGCAGAAATTGTAACCTCAGTGGCCATTTAGCCAGAATGTGCAGAAAGCCTGTAACCAGGCTAATATACGAGGCGGATGAACCAGATGAGGGGTCTGCGAGGCAGGATGACGCTTGGGCCAAATCAATGGACGCTGAAGTTCAGCGGGTTCATGTGGCAAACATTCACAGCACATATACCAAAACACCACATTTGATGATGAAAGTCCTATTAAACGGCATCCCTGTATGCATGGAGCTGGACACAGGGGGCCAGCCAGTCACTCATGAGTGTTCAACAATTCGAAAAGCTGTGGCCACTCAAAGCCAGCAGACCCCAAACTAGAACGCATTGAGACGCAATTACGGATGTACAAAGAAATCATTCCAGTGCTAGGCAGTGCAATGTTGGCGGTCACACACAATGGATCGGTGAACCGGCTGCCGCTCTGGATTGTGCCGGGCAATGGTCCCGCACTGTTGAGGAGGAGCTGGTTAGCTGAGATGAACTGGAAATGGGGGGGGATGTGCATGCCATGTCATCTGTGGAGCGAAGTTCATGCTCACAGGTCCGACAGCAATTTGAATCACTATTTCAACCTGGCGTCGGGACGTTCAAAATACCAAAGTGGTGATATGCATCACCCCGGACGCCAGACCAGTGCACCACAAAGCCAGAGCTGTGCCATTGGTGATGCGGCAGAAAATTGAGAGCGAGTTGGACCGGTTGCTGAGAGAGGGCATCATCTCGTCCGTTGAATTCAGCGACTGGGCAAGCCCCATCGTTCCCGTCCTAAATGCAGATTGCTCGGTCAGGATCTGTGGTGACTACAAGGCCACTATCAACCGGGTGTCCCTCCAAGACCAATACCCGCTCCTGAGAGCAGAGGACCTTTTTGCCACGCTGGCAGGTGGCAAGCTGTTCACCAAGTTGGACTTCACTTCAGCCTACATGACCCAAGAACTGTCCGACGAATCTAAACTACTGACCACCATCACCACGCACAAGGGACTGTTTGTTTACAACAGGTGTCCATTGGCATTCGATCAGCGGCCGCGATTTTTCTGCTCAAATCCATTGGAACAATCGTATTTCAGGACGATATCCTCATCACCGGTCATGACACCGAGGAACACCTCCGCAACCTGGAGGTGGTGCTACGCCGACTGGACCGGGTAGGCCTGTGACTCAAGAAGTCTAAGTGTGTGTTTTTGGCTCCCGAGGTCAAGTTTTTGGGCAGGAGGGTTGCTGCAGATGGGATTCGGCCTACCGAATCCAAAACTGAGGCGATTTGACGAGCACCCAGGCCCTGCAACACATCGGAGTTGCGTTCATTTCTGGGACTCTTGAACTATTTCGGGAACTTTCTGCCGAACTTAAGCACATTGTTGGAGCTGCTACACGTGCTCCTGTGTAAGGGTTGTGATTGGTTTTTGGGGGACTGTCAGGAATGGGCTTTCAATTGGGCGCGGAGCCTACTTTGTTCAAATAAGTTATTGACCCTGTACGACCCCCACAAGAAATTGGTTCTGACATGTGATGCATCGTTTTATGGTTTTGGATGCGTGTTGTAGCAGGGTAACGCTGAGGGCCAACTACAACCTGTGGCTTATGCCTCCAGGTCGCTCTCTCAAGCTGAACGGGGATATGGGATGGTTGAGAAGGAAGCACTCGCATGTGTCTATGGGGGGAAAAAGATGCATCAGTACCTTTTTGGCAGGAGGTTTGAATTAAAAACGGACCACAAGCCGTTAACATCCCTGCTGTCAAACAGCAAGGCTGTCAATGCCAATGTGTCAGCTCGCATACAGCGATGGGCTCTCACGCTCGCTGCGTATGACAACACTATCCAGCACCAGCCCGGCACCGAAAATTGCGCTGACGCGCTCAGCAGGCTTCCACTGGCCACCACTGAGGGGGCAACGGAGCAAAGCGCTGAGATGGTCATGGCCTTGATGCCTTTGACAGCGCAGGCACCCCCATCACAGCCCGCCAGATCAAAATCTGGACCAACAGAGATCCCTTCCGATCCTTGATTAAGAAATGTGTCCTGACTGGGGATTGGGCACCCACACACGGAGCACGCCCCGAGGAGGTTAGACCGTTTCACAGATGGATGGATGAGCTCTCCATCCAAGCTGACTGCCTACTATGGGGCAGCCGGGTAGTCATGCCCCAGAGGGGCAGGGAAGCATTCATCAGAGAACTGCACAGCGAGCATCCAGGCATCATGCTAATGAAGGCCATTGCCCGGCCACATGTGTGGTGGCCGGAAATTGATTCAGACCTGGAACACTGTATTCGCAGGTGCACGACGTGTGCCCAGCTATGTAATGCCCCCAGGGAGGCCCCGCTCAGCCCGTGGCCCTGGCCCACCAGGCCATGGTCACGTATTCACGTAGACTTCGCGGGCCCATTCATGGGAAAAATGTTTCTCATTGTGGTTGATGCGTACTCGAAATGAATCGAGTGCATCATTTTGAATTCGTGCACGACATTCACCACCGTGGAGAGTCTGCGCGCGGTCTTTGCGACCCACGGCTTGCCGGACATCCCTGTTAGCGATAATGGCCCATATTTCACAAGATACGAATTCCGGGAGTTCGTGTCGGGTAATGGCCTTAACCATGTCAGGATAGCACCGTTCAAGCCGGCCTCCAATGGCCAGGCAGAACGTGCAGTCCAAATCATAAAGCAAGGCATGCTCCGGATTCAAGGACCCTCCCTTCAATGCTGCCTATCGCGCCTCCTGCTGGCCTATAGGTCCCGACCGCACTCGCTCACAGGGGTCCCGCCCGCGGAGCTACTCATGAAACGAACACTCAAAACTCGGCTGTCCCTCGTTCATCCAGTCCTGTCCGACATTGTTGAGGGCAAGCGCCAGTCCCAAAACGAGTACCATGACCGAAATTCAAGGGGGAGATGTATAGAAATTGATGACCCCATATTTGTTCTCAATCACGCTTTGGGGCCCAAATGGCTTGAGGGTACTGTAATCGACAAAGAGGGGAATAGTGTCATAGCGGTTAAACTTAACAGTGGGCAGATATGCCGCAAGCATCTGGACCAAGTAAAAAAAAAGGTTCAGCATGGACACTGAGGAACCTGAGGAAGATCATGAGATGGTATTCACACCACCGCCAGTGAACGAGCAACAAGAACATTCAGTAGCATGCACAGTCCCTGCGGTCAGCCCGGACAGGCCTGAATCACCACAGGTGACAGACACGTATACCAAGGCTCAACAACCAGAGCCTCAACTGCAGCACTCCACGAGAGAGCGCAGACCACCCGAGAGACTTAACCTACGATCCCAATAAGATGTTGAGGGGGAGGTGATGTCATGTATGTAACCTTTATGTAACAACACTGCAATACTGAATATACGTAAGAAATGCACACCTTGACCACAGGGGATGAACTTGTGGGAGACACTCCTCACCTGGTCACTCAGGTATATAAAGGGAGGTCCCACGCAGGGTCATCACTTCTTGGTCCTGTGAATAAAGGTTCAGGTCACGGAGTGACCTTGTCCATAGAATGTGCCTCGTGTGGATTTGTGGTATTGTGTAAGGACTTTACAAGTAAAAAGACAACACTGTTGTTAATTAATCAAACCAAAACTAACTTAAAAAGGAAACAATAACTTGCACTTATGGAGCAGTCTGTGTGTAAAATAATGGGGGGTTGTATCCAAGAGAAGAGAGTGAAGTAGTGGGAGGATTCGCAGGCTGTTTCACAGTCATGACATGCAGGGACGTGAACGCTCCTTCCATGGCCGTAAACATCACAACATCAACCGTTGGGGTGGTTAGATCTATATGGCAAGAGGGTTTTATGGGCTGATACAACCCATACAATGAGTGGGTGGGGGAGAGGGTCACTCCCTCACCAGACGCGAGTATCCCACTGGATGTCAACCCAGCATTTAGAGCCAGAGCTCCGGTCACCACTCACCGCGACGGTCTGGAGTGTGTGCTTCAGACCCTGGACCTTCCAACTCAGAGGCGCGAATGTTCCCACTAATTCAAAGGTTCGCCCCAATATTGTCGCAATTTTAATCTAACCCGCCTGGTGGAAAACTGGCAGGATCGGATCAGCTGCCCGTTTTACACTCTGGCCAATTTTACTTACTATTGACTGTCAGTTTTCAACCAGGGGGGTTAGGTTAAAATGGCCCTCAATGTCTCAAAGTGCTTTAAAATGGGAAGGATGAACAATGGAAAAAAAGAGGATGGAGGGGGAAGATAAGAGGGCAAAGGCACATTCAAAGAGACGGGTTTTTAAGAGGCTTTTAAGAGTAGGAAGGCAGGTAGCAAGGCAAAGGTATGGAGAGAGAATGCCAGACAGCAAGGGGCATACTGAACTTATCTGTACAATTTTGGGAGGAAATATAGGGGCCAAAATTGCCCCCCGCCTGAAATGGGATGCACGTAACCCGTTTTGAGGCTGGTTGAGGTGTCCTCTTGCGCAAAATTCCACTCTTTGTTGTTTTTTTTAATTCGGACCCGGAAGTCATCGCTCTTAATGGGGGCAGTTATGCAGCGGTGGCAACACTAGAGGGGCAGAAGTTGGGGGTGGTGCGGAGTGCCCACGGCGATGACATCATCACAGCGCCGCATCACCACAGTTCTCCCCTTCACTTAAAGGGGAGAGCCTGCGCGATCTTTAAACTTCGGTCCCCTGGGCCACCTGTGAGGGTTTCGGCCGGACCAGCAGCCCGGCACCCTAGAGGGGGTGGCAGGCTACCCGTTGACGGCTCAACCAAACCTATAATTGTCGACAAAATAAAACATGGTGGCAGCGACAGTGCATCCTCCCCTTTAAGGGGAGCCGCACCACCATTACAGAAGGCCTCGGCCTCGGCCTCTCTGGACCACCGGGGAAAAGCAGGTTTTCGCACCGCTGGCCGAAGATTTTCACGGCGGAATTTTGCCGTCAAGCTTAGGTAGATCGGCAGTGCGCACTGTGATGACATACTTAACATGGATCGGCAGTAGCGGAGCTTTGGGGGGGGGGGGAGCAGGTCACCGCCGGGATATCGCAGGAGCAGAATTTTAATAATGGCAGCCATTACATGAAAAGTCGGCGGCCATTGCACTCGGCAGCCTAGCCACTGCTTTCCGATGTTAAGAGGCCTGAAGGAAAGGGAAATTTTAGCCCCATGCTGTTTTATTTCATTTTTGGATTGCTGTGGATGATCTAAAATTACATCGAGGAAATGTAATTCTCCAACATTTTCTGAGTGCCAAAACAATTATACTACAACTATGCAGTTTGTTTATAATAGGACTGGAATTTATTACTGCCTTCCTCCCCATGTAACTTGTCATTATCTTTTTGGGTCTTTGTTCGGCTTATTAGAAGTTTAACTCAATAGAATTATAACAACTTTTAGACAAACCCCACGAAATACTTGTCAGAGTGAGAGCTCTTAATTTCCATGGGAGTTTTATTGTAATTCTTTCACAGCGCCACCCTGTGGAATGTTCATGGCCAGTGCTGAAAGACAAACCCTAATGCAATTTTTAAGATGTGTAACAGCAATCAATGAATACTAAGTATGGGAGTTGAATGTTGTTTTATTGGGGCACGCGTACATGATTTTTAAACAACACGTTAAAATCCTCTGACTAAGCTAGTCAACATAGAATTGTATTGAAGCCCTACTATCAAGAGTCAATAGACCAGAGATTTATTGGCACCGCGCTTGTTTTACAGGCATAAAATAGATCAGCGCCGCACTGAACAGGTCAGCACTACGCGACTGCTCCATTTTGTGCTGACGTGTCACAATGCCCCTCTCCTTCATTTAAAGGGGAGGGCTGCTGGGGACTCTGCATGGCCCTTTGGTGGCCTCCAGGTACAATCTCAACCGGGCCGGGCGAGCTACATGATGGCTGCCCGGTCGAGATGAGGGCCGCCATTGCCAGGCCAACTGAAAAGTCGGCCGACAAAAATAAATGGCAGCCCAGGTGCACATGGCCTCCCCTTCAAGAGGCACCCCTGGGAGGATGACTGCGCCTGGTGAAGCGGACGCAGAGACGGGCACGCACCAGCTTCGCGTCCTGCGGGCCAATTTCCGTGCGGGGCGCAAAGTGGTCGGCACGGGGCGGTGAGGGGTCGGTGCACATGGTGATGACATCATCGCCGGGTGTGCGTCGACCCAGAGCGCAAAACGTGGGGCACGGCGCAAACTCCAAATCACCCCCAAAGTCTCTGGGGCAGTTTTGGCCCAGGCACCACTGTCGCCCACCCTGGCTGAAAAGCCAATTACGCCATGTTAGCGCCTACCGGCAGTGCAAAAAAGGGACAACTTCGGCCCTTTGGTCTTTTCCGTGCTCATTTACCTATCCTAGCGCTCCTACAATATTTATCTCCAGCTTGTGAGGTTGAAGGCTGCTGAGCTTCCATCGAGGACAATTCAGATACCCGTGGTGGGTGACTTCGAGCAGCTATAGGCCTTGAGGGCCAAACTACACACTCTATCAGCTCAGTCTGGGCTGCATCAGTCTTTTCCCACTAGCTGTGTGGCACTAACGAGGGCACTGGAGGAGAGGCTGTCAGGAGAGCAGCTATGCTGTCATACCTCCTATGTAACCATGCCACTCTCCTGGGACTGTGCATCAGCACTCCTACAGCATAAGAACAGAGTGCAACAGTGCTGTGATGCTCTGGAAACCCCTGTCAACACTGGCCCCAGAGCCAAGGTGACAGCGTTCTGAGCTTCATCGTGGTGGGCGCCATTGCCATGTTCAAGGAGCTGACCACTTGCTCCATGTTGGACAGAATGGTCACCATCATTCGATACAAGTTGTAGCTGGACTCCTCCATGTTCTGAGCTATTGTGCACAAGCTCACTGGCAGTTTGCTTCGTGCACCTAGCATTTCCTGGTATATGCCCATCAGCCTTCTTTGGTAGCCTGGGCCCCCGAGATCAGCATCTGAAGACTGCAGCAGAGTGAGATGATCTGGCTTTCTGGCAAGGTGGCGTCTTTGGCTTCCTATCCCCCTGCCCTAGCTCCTGCATACTTCTGCTCGGTGATTCACCACATGAAGGCGCCTCCTGCAGCCTATCCTCTAAATTATGCATTGTGCAGTCATTGTAGGAAAGTGAAGGGAGGTGGGGGAGGGGAGAACTGTGAGTAATGAAGCTGCAGGCAGTGCCGGTCTGAGGAGAGGGTAGGTGAGAGGTAAGATTCTTACCTTGACAACTCTGGTGAGGTCATTGAACTTAGAGAAGTTAGTTAAACCAAAAGAGGACAAAGTGCTGGGACCTGATGGGATCCTGAGGGAAGTGAGAGACAAAATAGCAGCAGCAATAAAAATTATATTTCAGGGTTCTATTGAGTGTGTGTGCTTGAGGACTAGTTAGACAATGAAATACACGATTTAAAAAAGGAACAGAATGCTAATTTGGGTAACTACAAGCCAGGTACTTTAGTACCTGTGGTAAGGAAACTTTGGGGATCTTCAATTACAGATGAAATTACTAAATATCTAGATCACCAAGATAATTATGGATCAGGAAGACCATTCAGCCCATTTGACTCATCCATCCAGAGAGGTCCTAATATTTCCCTTCCTCTTTCATTGTAGCATCAATTGCTTCTTAAATTATTCCGCAGTTCATGCTTTTATGGAACACATACTTCAGGAGTCTTGTTTGTGATTGCAGAGTATGCTATCTATGCCCCTAATTATTAAAACCCCTATAACTACCACATTTCCAGTCTGTTCCTCCCCCTTTGGGCTGCCTTCTGCACCACAGTGACTTGGTCAGC
Source organism: Pristiophorus japonicus (assembly GCF_044704955.1). Lineage (NCBI taxonomy): Eukaryota > Metazoa > Chordata > Chondrichthyes > Pristiophoridae > Pristiophorus > Pristiophorus japonicus. Next base: position 33,983,110 of record NC_091988.1, on the reverse strand, counting down.
ATTGTGGCTGACCTTCTCACAGCTTTCCCCTTATCCTCACAGGTAGAAAGTACCTCGCACCTGTTGGATAGGACCAATATCTGTGGTATTCCCTTCTCTACCACCCCTAGATTCCCCCTACTCCATGGCTGACAATTACATTCTCCCCTTCCTGCACCTGTGCATTTCACAGAGGTGTGACTGTATGCTGGAGTAAACTATCCAGATATTCCTCGTCCTCCCTTATATGTTGATGTGTCTCAAAGCAGAGACGTTTCCTACAGATATGGCAATCCGGGATAGTCTCACTGTCCATAAATTCCCACACACTGCAGTCCCGTCACACTGCCTCTGCTGGTATTCCTAATCTTTATTTATTTATCAGTGATCAATAGTTTATTTCTAAAACTAATAGAATCACGAGGTCTTAGATTATATTTAGTAGATGGTTTAGTGTGATTTCAACTTAATTTCCTGCTCTTTTTAAGTGCTAAGTTCTGCTTCTGCTATGCTCCTTTTAAACTGCACAGCTTTCCTGCTCTTTTTAAGTTCAACATGGAGGAGTACATCAGTTGAGGGAGAGACCCTAGTAAGTGTTAAGTAAGGGTAAGTCAGCAAGAAGCTTCCTTGGCCATGGTTGACCTGGAGCCATGAAATATCATGGGGACTGGAGTTAATGTTAAGGAATCCCAGGGCCACATCCACCTGACTGTATACCACTGTGCCTCCCACTTTTTGTGTATTTATCCTTCAGTTGGGACAGAACATACCTGAAAAGTCCTTACTCTACAGCATGAAACCACACGAGGCACATTCCAAGGACAAGGCCACTCTGTGATCTTAACTCTTTATTACAGGAATCCAGAAGTGATGACCGTGTGTGATCAGGTAAGGAGTGTCTCCCACAAGTTCACCCCCTGTGGTCACAGTGTGCATCTAAGTTGAGTGTATACAGTGATACAGTGGTGTTACATTGTAGTTACAAACATGACATCACCTCCCCCTCCTCAAAGTCTTACTGGGATCATAGGTTTAGTCTTTCAGGTGGTCTACGCTCCCTCGTAGAGCGCCGCAGTTGGGGCTCTGGTTGTTGGACACTGACGTGAGTGTCTGTCACCTGTGGTGATTCCGGCCTGTCCTGGCTGATCTCAGGGACTGTGCATTCTTCTGATTGCTCTTGTTGCATGTTCGCTGGCGGTAGTGTGAGCTCCATCTCATGGTCTTCTTCAGGTTCCTCCGGGTCCATGCTGAATCTTTTTTTCACTTGGTCCAGATGGTTATGGCATATCTGGCCATTGTTGAGTTTTACCACGATGACCCTATTCCCCTCTTTGTCAATTACAGTACCCTCAAGCCATTTGGGCCCCATGGTGTGATTGAGGACGAATACAGGATCATTTATCTCTATACATCTCCCCCTTGAATTACGGTCATGGTACTCGTTTTGTGACTTGCGCTTGTCCTCAACTATGTCAGTCAGGACTGGGTGGATGAGGAACAACCGAGTTTTCAGTGTCCGTTTCATAAGTAGCTCTGTGGGCGGGGCCCCCGTGAGCGATTGCGGGCGGGATCTATAGGCCAGCAGGAGACGCGATAGGCGGCATTGTAGGGAGAGTCCTTGAATCCTGAGCATACCTTGCTTAATGATTTGGACTGCACGTTCCGCCTGGTCATTGGAGGCCGGCTTGAACGGCGCAATCCTGATGTGGTTGATGCCATTGCCCGACATAAACTCCCGGAATTCATAGCTCGTGAAACACGGGCCATTATCACTAACAAGGATGTCCGGCAAGCCATGGGTTGCAAAGATCGCACGTAGGCTTTCCATGGTGGTGGATGACGTGCATGAATTCAGGATGATGCACTCGATCCATTTCAAGTACACATCTACTACAATGAGGGACATCTTCCCCATGAACGGGCCCGCGTAGTCAACGTAAATGCGTGACCATGGCTTGGTGGGCCAGGGCCACGGGCTGAGCGGGTCCTCCCTGGGGGCATTACCCAGCTGGGCACAGGTCGTGCACCTGCGAACAAAGTGTTCCAGGTCTGAATCAATTCCAGATCACCACACATGTGACCGGGCAATGGCCTTCATCATCACAATGCCTGGGTGCTTGCTGTGGAGTTCCCTGATGAATGCCTCCCTGCCCTTCTGGGGCATGGCTACCCGGCTGTCCCATAGTAGGCAGTCGACTTGGGTGGAGAGCTCATCCATCCACCTGTGGAACGGTCTGACCTCCTCAAGGCATGCTCCGTGTGCATGCACCCAATCCCCAGTCAGGACTCATTTCTTAATCAAGGATAGGAAGGGATCTCTGCTGTCCAGATTTTGATCTGGGGGAGCATGCACTGTCAAAGGCATCGACAGCCATGACCATCTCAGTGCTTTACTCAGCTGTCCCCTCGGTGGTGGCCAGTGGGAGCCTGCTGAGAGCGTCAGTGCCATTTTCAGTGCCAGGCCTGTGCCGGATGGAGTAGTAATAAGCAGCTAGCGTGAGAGCCCACTGCTGTATGCGAGTTGATGCATTGGCATTGACAGCCTTACTGTCTAACAACAGGGATGTGAGTGGCTTGTGGTCTGTCTCTAATTCAAACTTCCTATCGAAGAGGTACTGATGCATTTTTTTTACACCATAGACACATGCAAGCGCTTCCTTCTCGACCATCCCATTGCCCCGTTCTGCTTGAGAGCGCGACCTGGAGGCATAAGCCACAGGTTATAGCTGACCCTCAGCATTACCCTGCCACAACACGCACTCAACCCCATAGGACGATGCATCACATGTCAGAACTAAACGTTTACAGGGGTCGTACAGGGTCAACAACTTGTTTGAACAAAGTAGGTTTCGCGCCCGATCAAAAGCCCGTTCCTGACAGTCCCCCCAAAACCAATTGCAACCCTTACGCAGGAGCATGTGTACCGGCTCCAACAACGTGCTCAAGTTCGGCAGAAAGTTCCCGAAATAGTTCAACCGTCCCAGGAATGAACGCAGCTCCGATGTGTTGCAGGACCTGGGTGCTCGTCGAATCGCCTCTGTTTTGGATTCGATGGGCCGAATCCCATCTGCAGCAACCCTCCTGCCCAGAAACTCAACATCAGGAGCTAAAATCATGCATTTAGACTTCTTGAGTCGCAGGCCTACCCGGTCCAGTCGGCGTAGCACCTCTTCCAGGTTGTGGAGGTGTTCCTCGGTGTCTCGACCCGTGATGAGGATGTAGTCCTGGAATACGATCATTCCCGGAATGGATTTAAGCAGGTTTTCCATGTTATGTTGATAAATCGCAGCCGCTGATCATATACCAAACGGGCACCTGTTATACGCACACAGTCCCTTGTGCGTGGTGATGGTGGCCAGTAGTTTGGATTCGTTGGCCTGTTCCTGGGTCATATAGGCTGAAGTGAGGTCCAACTTGGTGAACAGCTTGCCGCCTGCCAGCGTGGCGAAGAGGTCCTCCGCTCTCGGGAGCGGGTATTGGTCTTGTAGGAACACCCGATTGATGGTGGCCTTGTAGTCGCTACAGATCTTGACAGAGCCTTCCGCTTTTAGAACGGGAACGATGGGGCTCGCCCAGTCGCTGAATTCAACAGGCGAGATGATGCCCTCTCGCAACAGCCGGTCCAATTCGCTCTCGATTTTTTCCCGCATCACATACGGCACCGCTCTGGCTTTGTTGTGCACTGGCCTGGCGTCTGGGGTGATGTGTATCACTACTTTAGTGCCTTTGAAAGTCCCGAAGCCAGGTTGGAATAGTGACTCGAATTGGTGTAGGACTTGTGAGCACGAACTTCGCTCCACCGAGGACATTGCATGAACATCCCCACATTTCCAGTTCATCTCGGCTAACCAGCTCCTCCCCAACAGTGCAGGACTATTGCCTGGGACAATCCAGAAGGGCAGCCGATTCACTGACCCATTGTGTGTGACAGCCATCATTGCACTGCCTAGCACTGGAATGATTTCTTTGGTGTAAGTCCGTAATTGTGTCTCAATGCATTCTAATTTGGGTCTACTGGCTTTGAGTGGCCATAGCTTCTCAAATTGCTGAATGCCCATGAGTGATTGGCTGGCCCCAGTGTCCAGCTCCACGCGTACTGGGATACCGTTCAACAAAACCCTCATCATCATTGGTGGCGTTTTGGTGTATGAACTATAAATATTCGCCGCATGAACCCGCTGAACCTCAGCGTCCATCGATTTGCCCCAAAAGTCATCCTGCCTCACAGAACCCTCTTCTGGTCCATCTGCCTCATATATTAGTCTGGTTGCAGGTTTTCTGCACATTCGAGCTAAATGGCCACTGAGATTGCAGTTTCTGCAGACAAACTGTTGGAATCTGCAAGATCTGGCTGAATGTATTCCCCCACACCTCCAGCACGAGTTAAAGTTTCCATTGTTGGGGACAAAGGGACTATGGCCAGGAATTCCGTGCTGACTGTCCCTTTGACTGCTCTTAAGTACCCTATTAGTGGGTGTCAATGGCCCCATCCTGGGCCGCATTGTCCACTGTGATGGCGTGAACGTCCGTTCAGCCTGCCATTGTCTCATTTGAGATCCTGCTCTGGGATCTGTTGCTGCATGGTAAATGTCGGACTGCCCCTGCCTGACTGCGGGGCTCTGAGTAGCATTGATGATGTTGACTCCCTGATCCATCGTCACGTTAGAGGCAGAATTACGCGCGTAAATCATTTTCGTCTCTTCCTCCCCCGCCATGAAAGTTTGAGCTAACAACTCTGCCGCTTCCAAGGTCAAGTCCTTGGTCTCAATTAACTTGCGAAAAATTCCCGCATGACCGATACCCTCGATAAAGAAGTCCCTTAGCACCTCCCTTCTGCAGGCGTCTGTGAACTTACAGAGGCTGGCCAAATGCCAGAGGTCCGCTACAAAGTCCGGTATGCTCTGTCCTTCACGACGTCGGTGGGTGTAGAATCTGTGTCGAGACATGTGTGTGCTGCTCGCCGGCTTGAGGTGCTCCCTGATTAATTTGCGAAGCTCTTCAAAGGTTTTGTCCGACGGCTTTTCGGGTGCCAGTAAGTCCTTCATGGGCGTATATGTCTTTGGCCCGCAGCTGGTGCAAAAGATGAGCCCGTCGCTTGTCGGCCGCTGCATCCCCCAGCCAGTCTTTCGTAACGAAGCTTTGCTGAAGCCTCTCGACAAAATCGTCCCAGTCTTCCCCAACACAGTACTGTTCATCTGTGCTACCTGTGGCCATTCTCGTGGGTCGTGAATTCTCGTTTCTCGTCGCCAATGTAAAGTCCTTACTCTACAGCATGTAACCACATGAGGCACATTCCAGGGACAAGACCACTCTGTGACCTTAACTCTTTATTACAGGACTCCAGAAGTGATGACCCTGCGTGGGACCGCCCTTTAAATACCTGTGTGATCAGGTAAGGAGTGTCTCCCACAAGTTCACCCCCTGTGATCAAGGTGTGCATCTAAGTTGAGTGTATACAGTAATACAGTGGTGTTACATTGTAGTTACAAACATGGCAATATCCAGTGCTGGTGATGGAGGAGTCTGGGGTGTTGACTGATTGTTGTTATCTATCAGGAGCATTTGTGATTATTTTCCTGTCACTAGCCCACACATTACCAGATTTATTAAATTAAATTTCACAAGTGGTGGGATTTGATTTCTAGGTTTCTAGCCCAGTGCCTTAATCACCTCAGCTGTGGTATCCAATAATGTTTTATTCGTGCTATAAATCATGACTGATAAATCATTAAAGATCCACCAGTAATGTGACAAGACCATTGGGAAGGCAATAAGGTGTGGTCTTGTGATTCCTTAGCATTTACTCCAGTCCCCATTAAGTCTCAAGGCTTTGGTATAACTGTACTTGGAGTATTATGTCCAGTTTTGGACCTCACATGTGGCAGGTAATATACAGAGGAGATCCTGGAGAAGAATTAGATGAAGGCTGAAAGAAAGATGGTGCAGGTTTCTGGCTGATTGGAATCTATTGTCAACGTGCCGTTGCATCCTCGCAGGGTTAAAGCTCTTGCCTGAATTTGTTAAATGGCATCAACAGCATCAGATAAATCTAGCTAGATATAACATTGGATAGAGTCTAGAGGTTTTTGCCTGTGAGGGCTTGTTGAAAGTAAATTCTTTCAGCACTTTTAAAAGTTAAAGGGGGGGAAATTGCCTCCAATGGGGTGGTAAGGCCTTTCTGCCCGGGGGCAGGCGGTGGGGCCAACCCATCCACAATTGACCCCGAGCCGGGAGCAGCGGGAACAGGTTTCTGCCGCGCCCCGTGTCCACCCTGCCTTATCGCCCGGTGGCGAGCCACTACCGTTCCGCAGGGGAGATTTCCCCACAGGAGCGGGGCCGCCGCTGGTCGGTGCCCCCAACAGCTTTGCGCGGCAAAAAGCTGCCAGTGGCTCAGTGGTGCGGCCATCCTTAAAGGGGAGGATGCACTGCCGCGGCCGCCATTTTCTTTTAATTGTACAATGGCAGCCGCTGGTTCGGCCGGGCTGCCAACAGACAACCCAGCATCCCTTCTTGGGTGACGGGCCGCTGACGCGGCCGAACCCCTCCCTGGTGACCCAGTGGGCTCCACGTCAGCTTCGCAGCGTCCCTCCCATTTAAGTGAAGGGAAGGGACGTTGTGACGCATCAGCATTGCAGCGATGGACACCGCCCCGCTCCCTCGGAAACCCACCCCTACACCGCCTCAAACAATACTCCAAAATGCTGAGAGGCGGTGTCAGAGTTAAAGCGTTCAATTTTCCAACTCTTCCCTCTGACTCCCGGTAGTCGGTAAATTTCCAGTTAATTCAAAATGCCTTCCCCAATTTCCTGCTGAGGGCAATTTCGGCCCCAAAGAATATGGAATCTAGGTGGGTGGATGGAGCTAGGATACAAATCAGCCATGACCTCATTGAATGGCGGAACAGATTCGAGAGGCTGAATGGCCTCCTCCTGCTCCTCTATTCCTACATTGCTTCTCTCTCACAAAACTTTCTGCTTCTTTCTATCTTTCTCTTATTTACTCCTGCCTTTCTTGCATCACGTCCCCTGAAACAGCTGATAGATCGCTGCCTCTGCAAGAGGCCCAAGAGCAAGTTTCATTGACTTGCCTTCCTGTCTTCCCTCCTACCGCCCGCCCGCCCTTTCTGTGAGGTGAGGAAAACATCTCAACTTTGTTTTAGCCACTCTTAATTAAATACATTTAACATGAGCAAATGTGAAACCATTGCTGCTGATGAAATTTAACAAGGATATCTAATTGCTATCCTGAATAAATGCACACAGGTGTGATGACTCATGAATTTGTTGCCTCATAGATAAACGAAATCAATTATTTTAATGCTTCCATGTGCTTTTTATTACTACAACATATGGCACACAAATTCCATTGAGAAGCACAGTAGTCTAATTCTACTTACCATTATAAGAAGTTACATAGAAACATAGAAAATAGGTGCAGGAGTAGGCCATTCGGCCCTTCAAGCCTGCACCACCATTCAATAAGATCACGGCTGATCATTCCCTCAGTACCCCTTTCCTGCTTTCTCTCCACACCCCTTGATCCCTTAAGCCGTAAGGACCATATCTAACTCCCTCCTGAATATATTCAATGAACTGGCAACAACAACTCTCTGCGGTAGAGAATTCCACTCAGGTTAACAACTCTGAGTGAAGAAGTTTCTCCTCATTTCAGTCCTAAATGGTTTACCCCTTATCCTTAGACTGTGTCCCCTGGTTCTGGACTTCCCCAACATCAGGAACATTCTTCCAGCATCTAACCTGTCCAGTCCTGTCAGAATGTTATATGTTTCTATGAGATCCCCTCTCATCCTTCTAAACTCCAGTGAATACAGGCCCAGGCGATTCAGTCTCTCCTCATATGTCAGTCCTGCCTTTCCGGGAATCAGCCTGGTGAACCTTTGCTGCACTCCTTCAATAACAAGAATGTCCTTCCTCAGATTAGGAGACCAAAACTGAACACAATATTCCAGGTGAGGCCTCACCAAGGCCCTGTACAACTGCAGTAAGACCTCCCTGCTCCAATATGTCGAGGAACCAACTAGGGGGGAGGCCATCTTAGACTGGGTGTTGTGTAATGAGAGAGGATTAATTAGCAATCTCGTTGTGCGAGGCCCCTTGGGGAAGAGTGACCATAATATGGTGGAATTCTGCATTAGGATGGAGAATGAAACAGTTAATTCAGAGACCATGGTCCAGAACTTAAAGAAGGGTAACTTTGAAGGTATGAGGCGTGAATTGGCTAGGATAGATTGGCGAATGATACTGAAGGGGTTGACTGTGGATGGGCAATGGCAGACATTTAGAGACCGCATGGATGAACTACAACAATTGTACATTCCTGTCTGTCGTAAAAATAAAAAAGGGAAGGTGGCTCAACCGTGGCTATCAAGGGAAATCAGGGATAGCATTAAAGCCAAGGAAGTGGCATACAAATTGGCCAGAAATAGCAGAGAACCCGGGGACTGGGAGAAATTTAGAACTCAGCAGAGGAGGACAAAGGGTTTGATTAGGGCAGGGAAAATGGAGTACGAGAAGAAGCTTGCAGGGAACATTAAGACGGATTGCAAAAGTTTCTATAGATATGTAAAGAGAAAAAGGTTAGTAAAGACAAACGTAGGTCCCCTGCAGTCAGAATCAGGGGAAGTCATAACGGGGAACAAAGAAATGGCGGACCAATTGAACAAGTACTTTGGTTCGGTATTCACTGAGGAGGACACAAACAACCTTCCGGATATAAAAGGGGTCGGAGGGTCTAGTAAGGAGGAGGAACTGAGGGAAATCCTTATTAGTCGGGAAATTGTGTTGGGGAAATTGATGGGATTGAAGGCCGATAAATCCCCAGGGCCTGATGGACTGCATCCCAGAGTACTTAAGGAGGTGGCCTTGGAAATAGTGGATGCATTGACAGTCATTTTCCAACATTCCATTGACTCTGGATCAGTTCCTATGGAGTGGAGGGTAGCCAATGTAACCCCACTTTTTAAAAAAGGAGGGAGAGAGAAAACAGGGAATTACAGACCGGTCAGCCTGACATCGGTAGTGGGTAAAATGATGGAATCAATTATTAAGGATGTCATCGCAGTGCATTTGGAAAGAGGTAATATGATAGGTCCAAGTCAGCATGGATTTGTGAAAGGGAAATCATGCTTGACAAATCTTCTGGAATTTTTTGAGGATGTTTCCAGTAGAGTGGACAAGGGAGAACCAGTCGATGTGGTATATTTGGACTTTCAGAAGGCTTTCGACAAGGTCCCACACAAGAGATTAATGTGCAAAGTTAAAGCACATGGGATTGGGGGTAGTGTGCTGACATGGATTGAGAACTGGTTGTCAGACAGGAAGCAAAGAGTAGGAGTAAATGGGGACTTTTCAGAATGGCAGGCAGTGACTAGTGGGGTACCGCAAGGTTCTGTGCTGGGGCCCCAGCTGTTTACACTGTACATTAATGATTTAGACGAGGGGATTAAATGTAGTATCTCCAAATTTGCGGATGACACTAAGTTGGGTGGCAGTGTGAGCTGCAAGGAGGATTCTATGAGGCTGCAGAGTGACTTGGATAGGTTAGGTGAGTGGGCAAATGCATGGCAGATGAAGTATAATGTGGATAAATGTGAGGTTATCCACTTTGGTGGTAAAAACAGAGAGACAGACAGATTGTGACAAGTGACTAGTGGGGTGTCGCAGGGCTTAGTACTGCGATCCCAGCTATTCACAATATACATCAATGACTTAGATGAAGGAATTGAGTGTAATATCTCCAAGTTTGCAGATGACATTAAGCTGGGTGGCGGTGTGAGCTGTGAGGAGGATGCTAAGAGGCTGCAGGGTGACTTGGACAGTTTAGGTGAGTGGGCAAATGCATGGCAGATGCAGTATAATGTGGATAAATGTGAGGTTATCCACTTTGGGGGCAAAAACACAAAGGCAGAATATTATCTGAATGGTGACAGATTAGGAAAAGGGCAGGTGCAAAGAGACCTGGGTGTCATGGTACATCAGTCATTGAAGGTTGGCATGCAGGTACAGCAGGCGGTTAAGAAAGCAAATGGCATGTTGGCCTTCATAGCGAGGGGATTTTGAGTACAAGGGCAGGGAGGTGTTGCTACAATTGTACAGGGCCTTGGTGAGGCCACACCTGGAGTATTGTGTACAGTTTTGGTCTCCTAACCTGAGGAAGGACATTCTTGCTATTGAGGGAGTGCAGCGAAGGTTCACCAGACTGATTCCCGGGATGGCGGGACTGACCTATCAAGAAAGACTGGATCAACTGGGCTTGTATTCACTGGAGTTCAGAAGAATGAGAGGGGACCTCATAGAAACGTTTAAAATTCTGACGGGGTTAGACAGGTTAGATGCAGGAAGAATGTTCCCAATGTTGGGGAAGTCCAGAACCAGGGGACACAGTCTAAGGATAAGGGGGAAGCCATTTAGGACCGAGATGAGGAGGAATTTCTTCACCCAGAGAGTGGTGAACCTGTGGAATTCTCTACCACAGAAAGTTGTTGAGGCCAATTCACTAAATATATTCAAAAAGGAGTTAGATGAAGTCCTTACTACTAGGGGAATCAAGGGGTATGGTGAGAAAGCAGGAATGGGGTACTGAAGTTGCATGTTCAGCCATGAACTCATTGAATGGCGGTGCAGGCTAGAAGGGCCGAATGGCCTACTCCTGCACCTATTTTCTATGTTTCTATGTTTCTATTCTCAAAACCCCTAGCTATGAAGGCCAACATACCATTTGCCTTCTTCAACACCTGCTGTACCTGCAGGCCAACTTTCAATGACTGGTCTCGTTGCACCTCCCCTTTTCCTAATCTGCCGCCATTCAGATAATATTCTGCCTTTGTGTTTTTGCCCCCAAAGTGGATAACCTCACATTTATCCACATTATACTGCATCTGCCATGCATTTGCCCACTCACCTAAACTGTCCAAGTCACCCTGCAGCCTCTTAGCATCCTCCTCACAGCTCACACCGCCACCCAGCTTAATGTCATCTGCAAACTTGGAGATATTACACTCAATTCCTTCATCTAAGTCATTGATGTATATTGTGAATAGCTGGGATCGCAGCACTAAGCCCTGCGACACCCCACTAGTCACTTGCTGCCATTCTGAAAAGGATCCGTTTATCCCGACTCTCTGCTTCCTGTCTGCCAATCAATTCTCTATCCACGTCAGTACATTACCCCCAATATCATGTGCTTTAATTTTCCACACCAATCACTTGTGTGGGACCTTGTCAAAAGCCTTTTGAAGGTCCAAATACACTGGTTCTCCCTTGTCCACTCTCCTAGTTACATCCTCAAAATTCTAAAAGATTTGTCAAGCATGATTTCCCTTTCATAAATCCATGCTGACTTGGACCGATCCTGTCACTGCTTTCCAAATGCGCTGCTATTTCATCTTTAATAATTGATTCCAACATTTTCCCCACTACTGATGTCAGGCTAACTGGTCTATAATTACCTGTTTTCTCTCTCCCTCCTTTTTTAAAAAGTGATGTAACATTACCTATCCTCCAGTCCATAGGAACTGATCCAGAGTCGATAGACTGTTGGAAAATGATTACCAATGCATCCACTATTTCTAGGGCCACTTCCTTAAGTACTCTGCGATGCAGACTATCAGACCCTGGGGATTTATTGGCCTTCAATCCCATCAATTTCCCTAACACAATTTCCAGACTAATAAGGATTTCCTTCAGTTCCTCCTTCTCACTAGACCCTCGGTCCCTTAGTATTTCTGGAAGGTTATTTGTGTCTTCCTTCGTGAAGACAGAACCAAAGTATTTGTTCAATTGGTCTGCCATTTCTTTGTTCCCCATTATAAATTCACCTGATTCTGACTGCAAGGGACCTACGTTTGTCTTCACTAATCTTTTTCTCTTCATGTATCTATAGAAGCTTTTGCAGTCAGTTTTAATGTTGCCAGCAAACTTCCTCTCATACTCTATTTTCCCCCATCCTTTGTCTTCCTCTGCTGAATTCAAAATTTCTCCCAGTCCTCAAGTTTACTGCTTTATCTGGCCAATTTATATGCCTCTTCCTTGGGTTTAACACTATCCTTAATTTCCCTTGTTAGCCACAGTTGAGCCACTTTCACCGTTTTATTTTTACTCCAGACAGGGATGTACAATTGTTGAAGTTCATCCATGTGATCTTTAAATGTTTGCCATTGCCTATCCACCGTCAACCCTGTAAGAATTGTCTATTCTAGCCAATTCCCATCTCATACCATCGAAGTTACCTTTCCTTAAGTTCAGGACTCTAGTTTCTGAATTAACTGTGTCACTCTCCATCCTAATAAAGATTTCTATCATATTTAATTAGGTGTACAATATATATTATTAAAGTAAACAAAACATGTTCATTAATGCAGTGCGATAACTTTCATCAGACCAAAGCACATCAGCCTTCTAATGCATAGAATCATAGAATCATTTAGTCATAGAATGGTTGCAACACAGAAGGCAGCTATTCGGCCCTTTGAGCCCACGCTGGCTCTTTGCGAGAGCATCTCAGCTAGTCCCCCTCCCTTGCCCTTTCGCCGTAGCCCTGCAAATGTTTTTATTTCAGGTACTTATACAATTCCCTCTTGAAAGCCTAACCACACACTGCATAAAAACGTTTTTTCTTATGTCATCTTTGGTTCTTTTGCCAATCACTTAAATCTGTGTCCTCTGGTTCTTGACCCTTCTGCCAATGGGAAGAGTTTCTCTCTATCTACTCTGTCCAGACCCCTCATGATTTTGAACACCTCAATCAAATCTCCTCTGAATCTTTTCTGCTCTAAGGAGAACAACCCCAGCTTCTTCAGTCTTTCCACGTAACTGAAGTCCTTCATCCCTGAAATCATTCTCATAAATATTCTCTGCACCATCTCTAAGGCCTTTATATCCTTCCTAAAATGCAGTGTCCAGAATTGGACACAATACTCCAGCTGAGGCCGAACCAGTGTTTTATACAGATTCATCATAAATTCTATGCTTTTGTACCCTCTATTCATGAAGCCCAGGATTTCACAAGCTTTTTTAACAGTTTTCTCAACTTGCCCTGTGACCTTCAATGATTTGTGCACATATACCCCCAGGTCTCTCTGTTCATGCACCCCCTTTAGGATTGTACACTTTAGTTTATATTTCCTCACCTCATTCTTTCTCCCAAAATATATCACTTCGCACTTTTCTGCATTAAATTTAATCTGCCACGTGTCCGCCCATTCCACCAGCCTGTCTATGTCATCTTGAAATCTATCACTATCCTCCTCACTGTTCAATATACTTCCAAGTTTAATGTCATCTGAAAGTTTTGAAATTGTGCCCTGTACAACCACATTCAAATCATTAATATATATCAAAAAAAGCAGTGGTCCTAGAACCGACTGCTGGTAGTAATAATTTATTTACAAAAATTGTACAGCAAAATATTGAGAATCATTTGCAAGATGAACAGTTGAATGAGCTGAGGAACAAATACTACACCACCTTATAAGCAGTCTAAATGAATCCTGATCTTGCCTGCATAACATTTCTTGTCAAACTGGTTGTTTTTCTATCAAAAGTCAACAAATATAAAAACATAGGAGTCAATTTTAACCCTAGCCGCCTGCCAGAATCCAGGCTGGAAGGCAAATAAAGTCAAGTGTGTGACTTTCCCACTAATATCTAACCTGGATCCTGCCGTCTTCAATTCCAACTGCTCTTCTGAGCAGGTGGCAAAGGCACCCACATGAAGCCGGCAGCGTCCTTCTTTGAACATGCAGATTGGAGTCAGATGATTTAAACTCCAACCTGAGTGGGGAAATCACTGCAGCTTTCCTGACAGATAAAGTCAAGTGGGAAGAGAATCCGAAGCAGGAGAAGTCATTCAAGGTAAATGTTTTACTTAACTTCATGGGGCCAGGAAGAACAGGGGTGCTCCTCTAGGCCCCACAACAAAAGTTTGGGCCTTCGCTGCCCAGGACAGCCATCAATTCTGTACCATGAGTACCAGCACGACCCCTCCCCCCAGAAACACAGTGCTCACACTTACTTGAGTGCTGGCTGGATGTCAAGGTCCACCCAAATTTCTACTGGTTGGCAACCACTTCAGCCGGCGCCAAGCCAGTAAGACCTGGTGGTTAAAATCACCGTGGCCTCTTTCTGCAGCGAGTAGGCAGGAATCCACTGAAACCAGCACTTTCCTGTCATAAATCCTATGGCAGTTAAAATCCCATCCATAGATAAGCATTTGCTATACTTTGTTTTTTATATGAATAATGTAGGAAAAAGATACTTGTTGGCTGGATATATAAAAGATCACTTTCCAACTTTGTGTTCCTGGTAGGGAGTCTCTCCTGCCAAAGGTCCATAATCAGAAACTGGGGCCTGATTTCAACAGCAATCATAATGCACCACAATACTTTGGTGAATCAAAGCATGCACGATAATTCTAATATTATTAAACATAATTCTATTGAAAAAGCAAGATCTAATCAACCTCAGCCTCAGAACGGGGGCACTTTTCCTGGGTGAGCTAGTGCTATAGAACCCATCCATATTTCATTTCCATTCATTTCAATATCAGTTTACCGCCCAAGTGGCAAAAGTGAAAATTACCCCCACAACGTCTGGCAATTGTGAAGAGAAAATTTAGAAATAAAGCTTATTAACATAGTCTATGCAAATATGGAAAGCATCTAGTTTAGCTTTTCTTCTATGTTTTGTAAATGTGTCTCCTTGCCTTGTCATCATCTGACTTTACACAGATAAAGTGCCAATAACACAAGTCTGTAATTATCTCATGTTAATTCAACTCCTGAGTATGCTTATTTTGATGCAATTATCCATGAAGAAAATACCAAATTATGACTGTCTGCAAAATATTAATCACTATTATCTTTCTTCCAAATTATGGTGCATTAATGAGAAAAAAACCTTCATCTTCTACTGTACAGAACAACAACAGCTCATATTTATATCGCGCCTTTAACAGTAGCCTTATCAATAACAAATTGACATCGAGCCATATAAGGAGTTATTAGGGCAGATGAACAAAAGCTTGGTTGAAGAGGTAGGTTTGAAGGAGCTTCTTGAAGAAGGAAAGAGAGGTGGAGAGGCAGAGAGATTTAGGGAGGGAATTCCAGAGCTTAGGAGCTAGGCAGCTGAAGGCATTTAAAATCGGGAATGTTGAAAAGGTCAAAATAGGCGGAGCGCAGAGGTCCAAGGGGATTACAGGGCTGGAGGAGATTATAGAGATACCGAGGGGCGAGGCTATGGAGGGATTTGAAACCAAGGATGAGAATTTTAAAACTGAGGCGTTGCTTGACTGGGGGCCAGTGTAGGTCAGCGAGCACAGGGGGGTGGGTGAGCGGGACTTGGTACGAGTTAGCACACGGGCAGCAGAGTTTTGGATAACCTCAAATTTATGGAGGGTAGAGTGAGGAAGGTTGGTCAGGAGTGCATTGGAATAATCAAATCTAGAGGTGATAAAGGCCTGGATGGGGGTTTTGGCAGCAGATAAGTTGAGGTAAGGGCGGAGACGGGCGATATTACGGAAGTGGAAAATGGTAGGTCTTAGAGATAGAATGGATATGAATTTATATAATAGGAAGAATTTATGCTTCAATTTCAACTTGTTATCCTATAAATGTAATTTGGGGATTTTTTTTCATTCAATTACCTGGTTATGTTTGACACAGGTAACAAAGTCCCTGGACTATTTATCACTTTCTAGATGAAACTCGAATGGAAATCTATCTAAATGTTGACAATTATCAATTGGTATATGATTTGATGGACATGTTTATGACATATTAACTAGGAATATGCAACCAAATACAACCTTAGTTTTAGAAATCAGATGATCAGTACAATAGAAAGCAAACCACAATGGAATGGATCCCTGTAACTTAGTCTCTGAGTGAAAGGGTATATTACAACAAGGAGGAGCTAAGGAGTGATAATACCAAGATCTAGCATTTCATTATTTCAGTCATCAGCAATCTGGTGATATGATCATGTGGAACGTTGGTTGCAAATTAGAAACACAACTGTCCAGCTGTTGATTATAAATGCAATCCATACCCTGTTCTGTGAGACAGTTCTTTCGTTTTCTGATAAATTTCGGTATTCTGGTGAGAGGTTTTGTGCCAGGGAATGGAATATATTCCAATTGTAGGCACCCACTGTTAGCCCGAATCATTCCCAGGTCATATATTGGACAGTAAACAGCAGAGTGAAGTTCATTTTACTCTTCATCAACAATATGCCTTAGCCTCAACCCAAGGAGAGTAGCTGCTACTGCACCAATGTGACATTTCCATTTCCCATGTCATCTCTATTCTGTGGACCTGTGTTTACAAGAAACTTGGTTATTACCTCCAACTCTTTTCAAATAGAACAGTTACAATTGATAGTGAGAAGATATCGCATAATTCTGAACTTGAATTCAACTCACAATTTTCTATTTCACTGTACAAAGACCACCTGCCCCCTCCTGTCTCTCACAGCCCAGTTTAAATTGTCAAAGGATGAAGATCACACTCCTTGCCTCTTAGCTTAAAAAAAACATTTATTTCATAAAATTATGCATGTAACTAATAAAATACAACATTATAACAGTAATGTATAGTTCATGAATCTAGTGACTCACCAATAAGAGATGTCACCAAAGATTTCACTTCACAATCTGATCCAAAGATATTCAACTAAGCCCATCATTCACAATAAGATAGGAAATGAGCCAGCTTCCAGGAAGCACCATCTGTCACCACAGATCTAAGATACAAATGTGTTTTGTATTAAAGGGGCAAATGTAGAAGCCTGTCCACAGGAGGATCCAATAGAACATTTATCAAGAGATCAAGCAAGCAATAACAAAGATGTTGTTCAGTATAACTTATCACAATGATTTGCAAGTCCTCTTCTCATAAACGTAGGCCTAATGATATGTTATAAGATACCTCAGAGAGTACACAATCCTAATCACCTTGGAAAACTCCTGAGTTCCATTTATCCACTTGGCATGTAATAGATCTTCTGCTAGATCTTGGGACTAATTTTTGATTTGCTATCATGTCATTTATGCCTGTAAGTAAGATGGTAGTGGGACAAAGATTTCAAGAAAATAACTCCAGTTGGGCGCCCATTCTGACTTTGATTTAAGTGGCTAACCCTTCCATTGGAAGATCTGTCTATGCTGCCACAGCTACTTCCTCAACCTGCTAACATATCATGGGTGTTACAGGTCAGGAGAAGGCCATTTCCAGTGCTACTTACAGGGGTAACCATAAAATGTTGTAAAGGTTTGGGAGACAACCAAACTGCAAGTCAAAAAGTGTAACAAAAAGACGAGCAGAACCTATGGGCAGATTGGGGACAGTTATCCAAATAAGAAAAAAAGCAAGTGAGTTAGAAGCACAAATTCAGCTTCTAATAGCCATTACAGCGAGCTGGACATGGTGAAAAGTTAAATATTCTAGGCTATAGAAAGGACAAGGACATTGGGAAAGGGGGAGATGTAGCAACACTGAAAAAAGACATAATTAGAGCAGTAAAAAGCAGGTGATCAGGGAGGAGAAACACTATAGACAGAATTAAGGAGCAGTAAAGGGTGCAAGGCCCTGGTAGGAGTCTACAGACTACAGACCTCCTGATGGTAGTGATGTAGTGGGGGGATTTAAACATACGGAGATCAGGCAAGCATGTAGCAGATACAATATGGTTATAATGGAAGATTTCAATTTTCACAGACTTGGAGAAGTGGAGCAGCTCAAGTAGTAGAGGCATTACATTTATATAATGCATATGGGACAGTTTGCTAGAACAATGGGGTAGAAATTCAACATTGTTGCTTCCATTTTACAGACATGAAACAGATACAACAATAACAAATTTAACATTGGAAAGGCCTGCATCTGATTTGCACATGTGCTAAATTGGGCCGGGGGCCATTTTTAGGAGGCAATCGCGGCTGCCTGAAATAAGCACAAGCCTTATTTTAATATTGAAATGAGCTGTTGCGCCCATTTTTGGAACCTTTCGCGAAATTGGTTAAAAGTAGTCAGAGCTTGCGCTGCACAAGCTCCGACTTCTTTTTCAGGCTCTACAGTGGCCTAAAGTTAAGGTAAGTTTAATTTTTTTTTAACCACAGTCTTCTTCCACAGTCTCCAGCAGTCTCTGAGAGGAGGTTGCACTTTACAAAAGAAGCAATCAATGAGTATGTCATATTATTACGGGGCACAGCTAGGTTTACATTCATAGTGTTCCTCTCCTGCTCCATCACTCACTTTCAGTCATGTTCTTCTGAAAGAGCTGCATATTAAAATTTTCATAAATGTGATAATCACTTCCACAAAGATTCATCAAAATTTTAGCTGAAAGCAGTTCATCTAAGGTTTCTCTGAAAAAATAATAAAGATTCATCAGTTATAGAAGGCTGTCTGCAGAATAATAGAAAATAGGATCTCACAATGCATTTACAATGGCAGAGTTGCTGGGTGAAAAATGTTACAATAACACTATTTGTACATTTTTCTTGCAAGCATATTCTTCTTTAATTTCTTGATGGAATTCCTGGACCACCCAGAGATTTTAGACATTTGCTACAGTATTATCTAGAGAAAGTCTGGCATTTACATTAATAAAGATTGAGAAAAAGGCTGTTATTTTCTCAAACTGTACTGCACGAGGAAAATATATAGGGGGAGAAATTCGTTCACGCCACATTTGTGGCGGTAACCCAGGCGGAGAAGTAAATTTAACGCCTTAAAAAAGTTTGCGCCCTCCGCCCAGAAATTCGTCAGAATCAGTTGAAGAGCTGACAGGGGACCTAAATCAGCTATTGCACACCAGAGCTGGGGGGACGCTAACAAAAATTCCCGTGCTAAATTTAATCGAGTCATTGCAAATGCGCCGAATTCCAATTCCGATCCTGGGAAAAGCCAAATCTTACGGGCATGGCATTGTAATGCACCCATTAAAGTTTTCAAAATAATTTTTTCTCAAGCTGAACTCTTATTTCTGTCTGCCATTGCAAACTCGTTGAACTGACTGTGATCTTCGATGGAAAAGCGCTTCCTCATCCCTTTAAGTAGCCACCAGTTAACGACACTGCAAGCCCGCACTGACTGTTTTTCCAGATGTTGTTCTTGGCAGCTGCTAAATGAGGCGGCCGCACCTAATTTACCGACTGGGGTGCAAGTGTGGGCGTTGCCCCAGGAGTATGTCATGATCGGAGTGATTGGCAGCAGACAGCTGCTACTGGTTTGCGCCCCGGTGAGCCTCTAATGAATTTTTGGTTGGGGCGCTAAATGCTGCATTCCCAGTCGGTAACCTCTTACGCTCCCATTAGCTCCCCCTCTGGCCGCTAACTGAGAAGTTAGACAACCAAAAATCCAGCCCTATAGATTCTTAACCATTTCTTAAGCAATTGCATCCGCAAGTACTTTTAATACAATCTTGCCTTTGGAACGAATTGTAGAGTTTACCACAGAATACCAAGTCAACGTTCCACTTCAAACTAGTCACAGCAGGACATATTTCATAAATTTACAACTACTGACTGTGAAAATTATTCCCCCATGTTCACCCTGGCAGTTCTTACACAGATTCTTTTACTGTCAGTACACTTAATAGTTTCCATCTTGTAATACAAAGCTTACAATATTCATCATGGACTTGACACTGTACAGAGTGCACATCTTTTCTTTCAAATATCCCTGTAATTCAAGCACCTTTTATGTTCAAGACTGAACGTCTCTAAAAGACCATTGTTCCCCAAGGTATTTTATCTCTTGTTGAACGTGAATCAAGTCTGTCTCATTCGTCAGCCCAGGAATTGGAGTATCAATAAATGCTAATATAGATATAGGTTCCTGCTTAGCAAATAAGTGAATTACCACAAATCTTTACTAACGTATCATAACCTATATTCATCTGTAATAACATAACTGCACATTGAGATGTTAACATGCCTGTTCCACTGCGTAAATTTTGATAAAGCTGGACTTGGAAGTTTTATAAAAAGATTTATGCTATTATCGTAAATAGAGCTTAAATGATTGTCGAAAATCAGATAGCTCTGTAGGAAATGATAGAGAATAATAATAGGCATCATTTCAACCTTATACACTGGACAAAAAGTAATTACTAATCAGGAACCACCACTGTGGCTCCACATATGGAATGGCTTTGCTGTTAGATTTCTCTTATAGTGAGACTCCTTTGTGCGCAATAGAATTGCAAGTCATTAGTTAAGCAGTTCTGAGTACATGAAAAAAAATCTACAATCTCCACTGAAAGAATTGCCTCTATTAAAGGTTATAGGTTTAGTAGAAATACTGTAGTTAACTTTTCCCTTCTCACCCTGACTTAGATTTGGAAATATTTGCCAAACTTACATTAACCATTACTGTATGTTGTGTATGGAGAAAGAGTCAGACTGAACACTGTGAGCTCAAAGTAAAGTGTGACCTTAGTCTTTTATTGCAGGTCTCCAGAGTGCCTCTCCAACCTGTGAAACCTCCTTAAATACTTATGCTCCCACAAGATTATGGGATCCCTTGCTACTCCATGGGATGAGCCCTCTGGTGGCTGTACAGAGTAAATACAAATTTACATATATAACACTCCTCCCCCCCACCACCCCGCCCCCCCCCCCCAACGTCAATAGTGTAACTATTTACAATGTGAGTCGATCTGGGGCCCTTCTTGCCCTGGTTGATCGTCTCGGTGTGAAAGCTGGTATTGTTGAATCATTCGTTGGGCCCTCGCTGGGTTGCTGTGCAGCTGGTCTTGCCTGGTGTGTTGGGCCCTGCTGGGCTGCTGTGGATGATGGATTCTGCTTCGTGGTCAACCGTGGTGCCTGTTGCCACTGGTGTGTATGTTGGGGGATCAAAAAAGGTAGGGTCCAAGGTGGGTTGCTCAGGATAGTCCGTGAATCTGAGTTTGATTTGGTCCAAGTGTTTCCGGTGAATGAGTTCATTTGAAAGTTTGACCCGAAACACCCTGCTCCCTCTTTGGCCACGACAGTGGGACATTGTCCATAATTTAATACAAATAGAGGATCATTGACTTCAATCTCATGTGACACATTTGCGCTATCATGGTATGCACTTTATTGAAGCCGCCTGCTCTCTACCTGTTCATGTAGATCAGGGTGAACTAACGAGAGCCTTGTCTTAAGTGCTCTTTTCATGAGCAGTTCAGCAGGTGGGATCCCAGTGAATGAGTGGGGTCTCGTGCAGTAGCTAAGCAGGACTCGGGATAGGCTAGTCTGCAGTGAACCTTCAGTTGCCCTCTTCAAGCCTTGCTTGATGGTTTGCACTGTTCTCTCTGCCTGACTATTGGACGCTGGTTTAAACGGGGCAGATGTGACATGTTTGATCCCGTTACAGGTCATAAATTCTTTGAACTCAGCACTGGTAAAACATGGCCCGTTGTCACTCACCAGGACATCGGGTAAGCCATGAGTGGCAAACATGGCCTGCAGGCTTTCAGTAGTGGCAGCGGACGTTCTTGCCGACATTATCTCACATTCAATCTACTTGGAGTATGCGTCTACAACCACAAGGAACATTTTACCCAAGAACGGACCTGCATAGTCGACGTGTACTCTAGACCACGGTTTGGAGGGCCAAGACCATAAACTTAGAAGTGCCTCCCTGGGTACATTGCTTAACTGCGAGCATGTAATACATCTGTGAACGCAGGACTCAAAGTCCGCATCAATACTGGGCCACCACACGTGGGATGTAGCTATCGCTTTCATCATTACGATGCCGAGTGGATACTGTGGACGTCATTGATGAAGGTGTCTCTGCCCTTCTTGGGGACCACTACTCGATTGCCCCACAGAAGGCAGTCTGCCTGTAAAGACATTTCATCTTTGCATCGCTGGAAAAGCTTTATCTCTTCCTGCATTTCCACTGGGACACTGGACCAGCTCCCGTGAAGCACACAGCTTTTGACTAGAGATAAAAAGGGGTCCTGGCTTGTCCAGGTTTTGATCTGCCGGGCAGTGACGGGTGATTGCTCACTCTCAAATACTTCCATAACCAAGGCTAGATCTGCGGGCTGCGCCATTTCCATCCCCGTGGTGGGCAATGGCAGCCTATTGAGAGCATCGGCACTGTTTTCTGTGCCTGGTCTGTGGCGGATGGAATAGTTGTATGTGGACAACGTGAGCGCCCATCTCTGGATGCGGGCCGATATGTTGGTATTTATCCCTTTACTCTCAGAAAACAGGACTATTAGTGGCTTATGGTCAGTTTCCAATTCGAATTTTAGCCCAAACAGGAATTGTTGCAGTTTGTTTACTCCATAGACACATGCTAATGCTTCTTTCGCAATCATGCTGTAGGCTCTCTCAGCCTTAGACAGATTCCTGGATGCATAAGCAACCAGTTGCCGTTTCCCGAAATCATTAGCTTGTTGCAATACACATCCAACACCATATGATGACGCATCACATGCTAGTACCAAACGCTTACATGGATCATACAACACAAGCAATTTGTTTGAGCATAATAATTTTCTCGCTTTTTCAAAGGCATTTTCTTGGCTTTTGCCCCAAACCCATTCGTCCCCTTTTCATAGTAAGACATGCAGTGGTTCTAACAGTGTGCTGAGACCCGGTAAGAAGTTACCAAAGTAGTTCAGGAGTCCCAGAAACGACCGCAGCTCTGTCACATTCTGTGGCCTCGGTACGTTCTCCATTACCTCCGTCTTTGCGTTGGTGGGCCTGATGCCATCCGCCGCAATCCTCCTTCCCAGGAACTCCACTTCAGGCGCCAGGAAAACGCACTTCGAGCATTTTAACCTGAGCCCCACGCGGTTGAGTCGACTAAGAACCTCCTCCAGGTTCTGTAGGTGCTCGACTGTGTTCCGATCTGTGACCAAGATGTCGTCCTGGAAGACCATGGTGTGCAGGACCGCCTTCAGTAAGCTTTCCATGTTTCTCTGGAATATTGCCGCCACCGATCAGATTCCAAACGGGCATCTGTTATAAACAAAAAGACCTTTGTGTTGATGCAGGTAAGGGCCTTCGATGATTCCTCCAATCCCTGCATCATGTAGGCTGAAGTCAGATCCAGCTTCGTGAATGTCTTTCCTCCCGCCAGCGTTGCAAAGAGGTCGTCGGCCTTTGGTAGTGGGTATTGGTCCTGCAGGGAGAAGCGATTGATAGTTACTTTGTAATCGCCAGAGATTCTGAAGATGCCGTCTCCCTTGAGGACTGGGACGATAGGACTGGCCCATTCGTTGAACTCGATCGGGGAAATTATGCCCTCTCTTTGCAGCCGGTCTAGCTCGATCTCTACCCTTTCTCTCATCATGTACGGTACTGCTCTCATCTTGTGATGGATGGGTCGCGCCCCTGGAATTAGGTGGATCTGCACTTTTGCTCCTTGGAATTTCCCGATGCCAGGTTCGAAGAGCGAAGGAAATTTGTTTAAGACCTGGGCACACGAAATGTCATTAGCAGGCGATAGTGCTCAGATGTCGTCCCAGTTCCAGCGTATCTTTCCCAGCCAGCTCCTGCCAAGCAGCGTGGGACCATCGCCCGGTACCACCCAGAGTGGTCGCTTGTGCACCGCTCCATCGTAGGAGACCTTTACTATAGCACTGCCAATTACAGGATTTAGTTCTTTTGTGTAAGTTCTTAGTTTCGTGCGAACTGGAGTTAAGACTGGCCTTGAGGCCTTGTTGCACCACAACCTTTCGAAAGTCTTTTTGCCCATGATGGACTGGCTCGCGCCCGTATCCAGCTCCATTGACACCGGCAGTCCATTTAATTCAACATTCAGCATTATCAGGGGGGAATTCGTAATGAATGTGTGCACCCCATGTACCTCTGCCTCCTCGATCTGAGGCTCTGGTTCGTAGTGATCCTCCGTGGATCTGTCCTCCTCTGCAACATGGTAGTTTGCAGGTTTAACGGGCTTTGCAGCTCGCCTGCACACTCGTTGGAGATGTCCCATTGTTCCACAGTCCTTGAAAACATACTCTTTGAATCGACATGAATGGAAACGATGATCACCCCGCAGCGCCAACAAGGTGTTAATGGCCTTGCATTCATCACCCTTGATGGTGGACTCTGAGACATCTCCAGACGTGCAGCTGCAGGCATGTATGACCTGCCCTGTACGTTATGATTTGAGAACAACATCACGTTGTTCACAGTACTTGTAGCAGCACTTGTGTGCTGAGAGATTTGCTTCGTATTGTCACTGGTGGCAATGAACGCCTGGGCTATCGCTATGGCCTTACTCAAGACTGGGGTCTCTACAGTCAAAAGTTTGCGATGTATGGTTTCGTGGCCAATGCCAAGTACGAAAAAGTCTCTGAGCATGTGCTGCAAATGTCCTTCAAATTCGCAATGTCCTGCAAGGCATCTTGGCTCAGCAACATAACTCGCCACTTCCTGGCCTTCAGACCTTTTGTAGGTGTAGAACTGGTACCTTGCCATCAGAACGCTTTCCTTTGGATTTAAATGCTCTCGGACCAGTGTGCACAAATCGTTATACAATTTCTCCGTGGGTTTCGCTGGAGTGAGCAGATTCTTCATGAGGCCATATGTTGGTGCCCCACAGATGGTGAGGAGGATCGCCCTTCATTTGGCAACGTTCTCTTCCCCACCTAACTCGTTGGCCACGAAGTATTGGTCGAGTCACTCCACAAAAGTTTCCCAATTATCTCCCTCCGAGAATTTCTCCAGGATGCCCACTGTTCTCTGCATCTTTGGGTTCGCTATCTGTATCTCGTCGCCAGTTGTTGTGTATGGAGAAAGAGTCAGACTGAACACTGTGAGCTCAAAGTAAAGTGTAACATTATTGTCGGTCTCCAGAGTGCCTCTCCAACCTGTGAAGCCTCCTTAAATACCTGTGCTCCTAAGGGACTGTGGGATTCCTTGGGACTCCACGCGATGAGCCCTCTGGTGGCTGTACAGAGTAAATACAAGTTTACATATCTAACACTGTACCTCTCGGCCTAGCAGTGAAATGTAACAATGTTAAAATAAAGTCCCTGGTTGCCAGGTGACAGAGTGCTCTACCATTTCTGCTTTTAGACGATTGAGAAATTTACGGTGACTGGCAAAAGAACCGGAAGCAACGAGAGGAAGAACTTTTTTACGCAAGGAGTGGTTGGGATTTGGATTGCACTGCCTGATAGAGTGGTGGATACAGATTTAATAGCAGCCTTCAAAGGAGAATTTGATAAATACTTGAAGGAGAAAAAAATTGCAGGGATATGGAGAAAGAGCAGGGTCATAGGACTAACTGGATTGCTCTTTGAAAGAGCAGGTGTGGACTTGATGGGCCGAATGGCCTCTTTCTGTGCTGTACTATTCTATGATTCTAGACAGTGCAGGATCTCATACCTATCTTGCATCTACAAAATTCACTCCTGATTGCTCACTTAGAATTGCCTGCGAATAACAGTCACTTAACTCTTATATTACTGAACAAAGAGGGAATTACAAACAGGTACTGTACTGTTGCAATAGTGCTCGCAGACCGGGGGCTGTGCAGACTGCTGGGCTAGGCCGCCACACTGCTCCTTCTGCTCCCTGGCCTGTTCCGATGGTGCATTATGTGGTAGTTATAGGGGATTCTATAATTAGTGGGACAGATAGCATCCTTTGTAAGCAAGATCGATAGTCCCACATGGTATGTTGCCTACCTAGTGCCAGGTTGAAGGACATCTCGAACTGGCTGGAAAGGATTTTTGAGAGGAATGGGAAGGATCCGGTCGTTGTGGTCCATGTTGAGACCAACAACACAAGGAAGAGGTCCTGTTTGGAGAGTATCAGAAACTAGGAGCTAAATTAAAGAATAGGATGTCAAGGATTATAATCTTTGGATTATTGCCTGAGCCACGTGCAAATTGGCGTCAGGATAGGCTGATTAGGGGGGTGAATGAATGAGTGGCATGTGAAAAAGGAGTTCCATTTTATGGGGCACTGGCACGAGTATTGGGATAGGAAGGAGGAGTTCCACCTGAATCAGGGTCCTAGCGGAAAGGCTAAATAGGGTGGCCACAAGGACTTTAAACTAGTAAATGATGGTGGGGGGGAGCGTGTGTGGGAGGGGGTTGGTGGCTCAGTTGGAGATTGTAGTACTAATAGTAGTTCAAAAACAAAAAAAGGGAAGAGTAGAGTAGCAGTCAGAACTGTAGAGTAACATTGCAGCAGGCCGAGGAGCAGAAGGAGCAGTGTGGCGGCCTAGCCCAGCAGTCTGCGCGGCCCCTGGCTTGCGAGCACCATCGGAGCAGGATGGGGAGCGGAAGGAGCAGCACGTGCTGGAGCAGGAGAGCAACGGCAGTGAAAAGAGACGTCATCAAGGTCCAGGTCGGTGATTGGAGCGTGGGCAGGTACAGCAGGAGCGGTGAGATCAGGGCGAAGGAGAGGCGAGAGATTGTAGAGGGACGTGATCGGGGCCCAGGAGAGGCGCGAGTTCAGGGCTCAGAAGAGGCAAGGGCCCAGGGTACCAGCACGGGCCAGCCCACACTGCGATATGTGTGTGCACTAGGTCCATGCAGCAGAGCTGGTCTCCAGTAGTCTTGGTTAACCCTTGCTACTGGACCAAGACCTAGCTCTGTCAAGCTCATGTGGTGGCTGGTGTGCAACGGTCACCGCACGTTAAAAAAATCCAAGTACAGGCATCTTCCACCCTTCAAGATTCAGTTCGGACCTGGAATTTTAGGTCCTTCATTGAAACACCTGTGAACTTTTTGACGTGGAAGCAAGTCATCCTCGATTCGAGGGACTGCCTATGATGATGATGACGATGACTGTACTGTGAATCGTGACTTAGGAACCAAGTAGATTTTGCTGTGTCTTTGTCACTGTCTTTGCTACTGTGGTGCTGAACCGTTTTGGTACAGTATTGACAAATCAGTTCAAATACTGCCAGTCCTAAGCAATTACCTTTTAATCTATTCCTGTTGCTAGCAGGGATATGGCCTGCTCTCAAAGGAGTTTAATTTGCTCTGAGCATTAGAGCGAGCATATTTGCTAATTGGGCATTATGGAATAATAATTTTATGATTTGGCATTAATTAAACCTGCTCTGGCCATAAATATCTCTAAAGCAGGTTAATGCACTGACCCAGTGGTATTCGTACATTGCATTTAAAGCTGGTACTAAAGCACTGAAGGGAATTGATAGTGGTAAGCACAGCAGGAGATGCTTCTCAAAGGAGATGTCTTCAGTGATCTACATTGCATGGGTGTCACATCAAGTTTGTTGAAGCTAAACATTTTACATATAATCACATAGAAGTTATAACATAGAAACAGGCCAATCGGCCCAACCAGCATTGGTGCTACATTGGTGTTTATCTTCTACACAAGCAGTAGTCCTAATTCCACGTGACTGTTCTATTTCCATATTCTCTTTATTCCCTTTTCCTTGAATCACATATCTAACCTATTCTTAAATCTTGACATGGTCTCTGCTTCAATCACTAACTCTGATAGTGCATTTCACAGCCTCACATGTCTCCGTGTCAAAAAGCTACTCCTGTTCTCTAGCCTAAATCTCTTACATTTAATCATATATCTGTGTCCCCTTGTTCTAAAACTTTCTGTCACTGGAAATAGTCTGTTTCTCTCATTTGCAGGAGGAGCAACAACAAGAGGATGCAATGGCCCGGGAGGTCCCAGGCCAGAAGGGAAGGACTTACAGGACCGCGTACCACTGAGGCAGCATGAGTGCCACCTATGTGGCCCTCAATGAGCAACAGTGTGTCAACTGCTGGAACCAGTCACAACTGCACAGCAACATTCCAACGGCAGTCTCAGTGAAAGTAACCGTGGCAACGCAACTTCTATGCTACTGGGTGCTTCCAGACACTAATAGGAGATCATCCAGTATGCAGTTCAGCAAAGCATCACTAAGGTAACAGGTTTTATCTGCTTTATGTCCAGGGAATGCTCATCCTCTGGGCACAAAACAGGGGGAAAGGGATGAAGAAGCACTTTGTCAGTGAGCAGGCACAAGAATGGTAATCCCATGCTAATGAGGCAGCAGCTATGTCACAGTGCCTCCCATCTTATTTTCCTGGGTTTCTGTTTGGCGGAAGCAGAACGGTAGAGGCACCACTGATGCTGCACCTTATTACATGCACCCAGCCCGCTTGGGTCAGAGGGTCTGAGAAGGACATGGGTGGAAGACTTTTAGAGCCAACCATTGGATAAACTGCTGATTATCATTGCTGCAGGATTCTTCTCTCTTGGAACTAGGCATAAGCCCCAGCCAAGGGGTATTCCCGCCCTCAGTCGCCTCAGGTTTATGGTAATCATCTGAACCCAGAAATACAGGCACAGAGAAGAGATGAAAATCAGCCTTGTACGCTTGTGCCATGTGTCTATATCCAGTTCAACAGTGGCATGTGCACCAGCTGTCGTGGCAGACCCAGTTTATTAGTTGTATGACTTTTCCCTGAATGCAGAGAACCATTGATTACGCTCTCATCACCTTTCGTGCAGCTGCAGATAACGTCCTCCTTTTTATTCAGCACAAAAAGTCACGAATCAAGAGTCCCATAACTGTTCCAGGGCAGGACAGGATGTGAGTTGGCTTCTGGGAGAATGCTAAACGCAAAGTGGTTTTGGGTACACGTCAGTGCAAAAATGATCGTATAACTTGGAATCGTATAACAAGCTTCAATCTGACTCCCCAAGCATACTAAAATCAACCAGTGTGAGTCACCCTCCAATGCACCATCTCCCTGTGCTCTTTAATGATATGAAAAAGCAGATGATGCTGTTTATACTCTGCAAGTATTAAGAAATAGCCGCAGGGGAAGCACAGCTTTGCACATGCAGGAAGAGTGATAATCACAGCCCACAGTAAAGAACTAATTCTGGGGCCTTAGCCAGGAGCCGCATTCACAGCAAATGCAGACCAGAGAATCGTGGCTACAAGGTTGTAGCCTTTTCTCTGACCCACAGTTCCTTCAAGAGCCACTTCCTTACTGGGAGCATGGGATCACAGAATTAGTTTGTGTAACTTCAGTCTTGTCGGCTGCACTTCACACCCGGCAGCTACCAGTCTTAGACCAGTGATGTAGCGCAACTGCAATGTGAGCCAATAGGAGACATTTAAAACGAGTTAACGAGTGAAATCTTCAGCAGCTGGAGCTGTTCCAGTTAGCAGAAAGCTGAAAAACATTTAGCTTATCGTGCTGACTGCTAATTGGAGTGACGAATGCTGCCAACTTCACTTTTTAACCCTCTGAGTAAAAAATCCTTAGTTCCTTCCAAAGCAGTCACTTGTTTTCTGCCATAGATGGGCAAAAATTAAATTCTCTATAAGTCTGTGATGCTGAAAATTATCAAAATTATGTTGTGGAATATAATATTTATAAAATCACCAGACTTTCCCCTATTTGTGAACAGTATTTGGGGTCTAAGCCAACATGAAAAAATGCAATGTTTCAGTTCTCACCTCTTTAAGTTCCAGTTATCATTTTATTCATCATCTCCTTGAAACTCAGATTGATTATTCAGTCCTGTTGCCAAGTTGAGTTAATTGAGGACAAGTCCAAAATATTAATATAACATTATATAGTGTGCAGAGGTACAGTCAGACTGTGAAAGGAATTAGTTTGATGAAACAATTGAGCTTTTGTCATTCCATACTTTATATTCTTATTATAAACTACATCATTCACTTTGACCAGTTGTTTCCTACTAAGACACTTCCATGATCTAAGCAACACAGAAACCATCCCAGTCACACAGAGTTTTAAATCTCTTAATGTCCTTCTAACATTCAACCATGTTCTCAACCAGATATCTATCCAACTTTTTGTAAAATCAAGAGTTATCAAAGCATTGATCAATTCTGTAGCATATTTCATATATTTAATGCTCTGTGTGGGAAGCCTCTATTCATTTGTAGACTTGTGAGTTTTGTGTTCTGCTTTCTAATTTTACAATCATAGTACAACGCTTTTCAATCTATATTCATGACCAGGACTTGGACAGGACATAATTTCAAAGTTTTCAGATGACACAAAACTCAGAAATGTAGTAAATAGTGAGGAGAATAGTAACAGACATCAGGAAGACAGACAGTCTGGTAAAATGGGCAGACACATGGCATTTTTAATTTAACGCAGAGAAGTATGAAGTGATTCATTTTGTTAGGAAGAATGAGGAGTGGCATTTAAATGGTGCCATTTGAAAGGGGGTGCAGGACAGAGAGACCTGGGGGTGTACGTACACAAGTCTTTGAATGTGGCAGGACAAGTTGAGAAGGCTGTTAAAAATGTATAGAGGATCCTTCGCTTCATGAATAGAGGCATATTGGGCTGGATTTTTGGGTGGTTTGTGACCGGGTTTTTGCCGCGTTTTGAGCCTCTGTGGTGAAAACCCGGCCACAAAGCCCGGGCATGATCTTCGGTTTCTTGTTTGCAGCGGCAATGGGACGTACCGGCGGGGAGAGCTGCACCGGATGTGTAACGACGAGGATTGCGATACCGTCCGAGTTTCGGCACTCACCTGACCCGTACCCCGCGCGCCCAGAACACCGACAAGTAAAACCTAGCGGTGCAGTCCTGCCGGCAGCGGTAAGTTGAAAAATCTGCAAAAAAGGTAAGCTAAAGTTTTTATTTTTTAATTTTTTTGCAGCGATTTGTTAGCTAAGGGTCTTGGTAATGTTTGAATGTTTTTTTTCAATTTTTTCCCCCCTCCCAAGGCCTCTCTCGCTGTGCTCACGGCCCCGCACTAAAGTTGGCGAGGATCACGTTTTGCGCCACAATTAATTGTGCAACATCTCCCTTTGCAATGCGCGACCCCAAAGGCCGAAAGTTAGGCCTTAAATCGGTAATTTTCATATATCACTTATATTTTCGCCCAAAAACTCAAAAATCCAGCCCATAGTGTATAACAGCTAGGAATTTATGTTTAACTGAACACTGTTTAGGCCTCAGCTGGAGTATTGTGGTCAATTCTAGGCACCACCTTTTAGGAAGGATGTCAAAGAAGGTGCAGAGGAGAATTACCAGAATGGTACCAGGGATGAAAGATTCAGTTATGTGGAGAGACTAGAGAAACTGGGATTGTTCTCCTTCGAGCATAGATGGTTAAGGAGAGATTTGATGGAGGTGTTCAAAATCCTGAAGGGTTTTGATAGAGTAAATAAGGAGAAACTGTTTCCCATGGCAGAAGGGTCGGTAACCGAAGGACACAGATTTAAGGTAATTGACAAAATAACCAGAGGCAACATGAGGAGATGAAATTACACAGCGATTTGTTGTAATCTGGAATGCACTGCATGAAAGGATGGTCAATGCAGATTCAATAATAACTTTCAAAAGGGAATTGGATAAATACTTGAAATGGAAAAAATTGCTGGGCTTAGGGAAAGAA
Organism: Pristiophorus japonicus; assembly: GCF_044704955.1. Taxonomy (NCBI): domain Eukaryota; kingdom Metazoa; phylum Chordata; class Chondrichthyes; family Pristiophoridae; genus Pristiophorus; species Pristiophorus japonicus. The sequence goes on along the minus strand of NC_091988.1, from coordinate 33,951,772 downwards.
CAAGGAGTGTCACTAATTGGGTAGTTCTTTCAAAGAGCTGGTACAGGCCTTCTTCTGTGCTGTAACATTCTATGATTCTTTGATTCTATGAACTCAAATTACTAGCACATCTCTACACTATCAGTGCCTTTCAGCATTTTTAAGATAATGTCCCCTCTCCAATACTATTTCTGAAAGAGGCTAAGTTCAGTTCTGTAAACCTTTCCTATCATTTAGTAACTATTGCACTTCTCCAATGTTCTCAATTTGACAGCTCAAAAGATAAAATAGTTTCAGAAACAATAGGGTGGATTTCCCACCAGAGAGTATTGCAGGATTCAGACAAATGGGGGCCAGGGAATTGCTATCTTGTCCGTCTCCATTCCAATGCAGTCATGGCAATCACTCCCACTTCTTTTGAGCAAGAACCTTCTTAAGCATATCTGCAACATGCTAATGAAGACTTTTACCACACCCATTTCTCTTTCTGATGTTTGGCTGGAAGTCCTGCAAAGTGATATTTCTGCCCATCATTATCAGGCATTAAAGCCAAAACCCCTTAGAGTCTCAATTAAAAGATACAGAAGGAAAATATTTTGAAGTCTCTTTAGCAATGACCCTGAATTTCCTCAAATGTTAGTTATGCTGTGGTCACACTGTAGTTAAGCCGGAATGTTTACACCATTCATCAGCAGAGGAAGTTACATGCAAGCTTCCTGGGGTACACTCATTTAAAGTTCATTGGCGTAACTTGAGTGTAGAAACTGTGTAAATTGCTGATACCCAACCCCCCACTTCCTCCTTCCAACCTTGCAAAAGGGCTTGCATTACGCAATACAAACTGGGTAGGCTCTTTGTGCAGTTGTGTATATATCTTTGTGAGAGTGAGTGAGAAGGGGGGCAGAGGAAAAAGTTTCATCACCCAACCCACAGATTCCACTTCCTGCCTCCATATTTATTGTGCTAGCCATTCAGTATTGTGAGCTTTGTTTTTGCTCCAGCCTGCTGAGGTCCAATCTTATGTGCCATGAAAACATTATTCCTACATAAAGAAGTATTCATGGCTGCCTTCCCTTCAAAACACAATTTTTTAAAAAGCAGATAGTAGATGGCAGGAAGAATGTAATTATCCTCCAGCAGCCCATAATATTTAGTTCCCTTTTGGCCAGCATTTTTATGTAATGGTTTAACCATAATTAAATGAAACCATGTGTTACAGTAAGAAAGATTAACAAGAAAATAATTGAAGAAATAATTAAAGGAAAATATGTAAAAAAAAAGATGACACAAATTACAGATGGCCAGAAATCATAGCATTTTATATTTGGATTAAGCCTGGCATTTTAAACTTAAAGCTAATATCCACAAAGATTAAAAAAAGTGATTCTGCATGCTGAAGATTTCCACATCCCAGATCTGTCGAGAGGAGTTGTTCGTAACTAAGCCTATATACTTCCGACAACTCAGCTCGCCGATAATTCAGATAAACCACTTTACCCAACATCTTATTGTAATTTCATTTTTTTGGAAGTCTCACGTTTTTTAGCCAATTATTACAATTTTACCAGAAGAATCCCAAATCTCAGTTTTTACAGCAACGTCTACAGACCTCCTGGACAACTGTACCATCTCTCCGCTGTCATGGCGCGCTCGTGGAACAGACCCCTGCCATGTCCACGAGGCCTCCGTGGGGTCGGCGCCATCCTGGGGACAAATGGGGTGCCCTGTGGAGAGGAGCTTGGGGCCGGTACCTCCAGAGTGGAGGCGGGAATGACCGGAGGACCACTAGTTGGCCTTGGAGTGGAATGGCTTCTGGAGCTTGGCGATACAGGTTCTTCGAAGTCTGCGCTCTCATCCATCAAGAACAGAGCCAGCGGATTAACGGGCGACAATCGGAGCTCCTCAGCACCAGATGTAGTAGGATCGTCCGCCGACTCCTGCCCCACACCCCCACCTTCTAACCTCTGTGACCTAGCCTGGGGCTGCGCTGCTGGCTGAGCTGCAAGACACAAATGAGGTTATTAGAGAAGTGGGTGCTAGGGTCACAAGGTGAGTCCAGCACTATACACAGTATATGCACGATAAAAGCACCACCGCTCTCAAAATCATCACAGACATCACATTTCATGACCATCAAGACATTGTGCATTGCAATGATTTTCATTAGGTCAGCATTATTTCTATGACACTTTTAGAAATCATCTATCATATATGATTGTTCGGATATGAGTTAGTGTGGCATCAATTGACTTTACATGACGCAATGGAGTAAGCTTTACTCACGTGGCATCACTTCAGGGTCTGCAGATGCGTCCATGGCTGTCTGGAGGTGCTTCCCCATGAGGGCGAGCACTCGTTTCTCCATCTCTGTGATGTCGCTGGGGACTGGTGGCCCCTCCACCCGTTCGCCTCTGCTCGGACCTCATCGTCGATAGCTTCTTCTGTAAAAAGTGACAGGATGACATGGCATGATATCATTGCTAGGTACTGTCACAGACACTGATACAACACATAACCGACAGATGTAATCATGATTATTATCATTCTTTACCTAAAGACATACACTGTGACTGCAGGCTTTGAGTAAAACATTCCCGGTAAAAATGCAAAACCTCACATCTACTGATAGTCACTCATGACTGTTACAAATCAAATTATATAAATACATAAGTACATGTAAATCAATGTAATACTTACTCTTGCAGATCCCACAAGGTCATTCCATCGTTTGCAGCACTGGTTGCCCTCAGGCACGTCGTTGGTCGCCGACGAGACCACCTCTGCTATCTCGGTCCATATCCTCTGGTAGGTCTTTTGGGTGGGCTTCCCACACCCTCCCTGTGTCAAATCACCCCAGCGTAACTGAACCTCCTGCAGGAGGGAGGCATTTGCCTCGTCGAGAACCTCCTGACTCTTTTGCGGCCTCCAATGTGCTCCTCTCCCACCTCACTGCTCTCTCCAGTGTCAGTCTCCACAGCGTGCTGTGATACCTCCTCCTCTCCCCCCATTATAGGGCAAGTTCGGTCAAATATGTGGCTGGTAACAGCTAATTTTTTTTTTGCCTACTTGCTGTGAAGTTCTAAAGTCTCCACCCTTCCTCCCAAAGCAGCCACACCACACCCAGCCACACATGCCTTCAGTCCCTCTGAGCTCCCTCTCTCTCTGTCTCCTCTTCTGCGCATGTCATCGTGACCCTTGACCGCCTGAATCGCGGGAAATGAGCGTTGCCATGCCGTTGCTAAGGATAGCCACACTTTACGGCAAAAGGTCAAAAAAATTTAACGCTACCGCCCATCTGATATCGCTCGCGGTAACACCCATTTTCAAAAATGTAAACTAGGTGTTTTGAGAATGGGCGAGAAGCCGGCGATCTGAAAACCCTTTTTTATCACCCACGCCAGAAATAACGACCATTTTTGGGCGATAAGCTCAAAAGTGGAGGTTCTAGCCCATGATCTGATCATTTATTTAATTGCTGTTTGTAGGAGCTTGCTTTGCACAAATTGGTTGCCGCATTTCCTACATTACAAGCGTTTTGTGATGTCCTGAGGTTGTGAAACTACAATATAATCATGGGAAAGTAAGTCTTTTCATCCTCTACAAAAGATTCTGTTCAGATTCTTTGAAGAAAAATCCTATGCATTATAAGATATAGAAACATGTAAAAGTGTGCTTAAAGCAATCAGAAATCCCCAGGTTCAGATGTTCTTCATAAATTGCTAAAACTGTTGCAATCTTGTAACACCCACCTTTGAATCTAAAATATTTATTGGGCTAGTTAAATGAAAGTAAACAATATTAGATTTCAGAATCTTAAAGTTCCCTTCTTTGGATAATTTAGCCTAAAATACCCAGCTCTCTGAGACTGTATAAGCTTTTATTATGTACAACCGTTTAGTTCATGAATAAGTTTTATATTATTTAGGGCTCTTAAATTAAGGAGTAGAATTTCCTGGAGATGTGGATGAAAAATGTGCAATCAGAACGCACAGCAAATACCTGGCGTAAAAGCTTGAGGGAGCTCAGCGTAAGTGTGTTACGCACGTAATTATGCTACACTTGAACTAACTTCGCTCTTTTACGCGCATCTATCAATCCGTGCCTTGACCTCATCTTAGCTGATTATAATGGCTCCACCCTCAGGCTAAGGAGCCGTACACACGAATTTCCTGCATACTGGTTCAAAACAGTTGTAAAATTAAGCCCAGAATTTTAGGCGCAGCAGGAAATAACGTAATTTTTCTGGTGTTTTATTGTTATTTTTGAGCATTTATTTTTATCCTCACTGAAACCTGCAATGTACTTTCTGTTTCTTTGAATACATTTTTATGGCACCAGTATAAGTCTCATTAAAAATTGAATGCTTGTTCTTAAACAATTATCAGCTGTGCCTAATGTGCATGACTGATAAGTGGCTTCAAACTTTCATTTTCATACTTATAAAAGGAATATATGGTGTGAGTTTGGGTCCTGAGTATTTACACACATTTTTATGTTCCACTATCTCTTAATGCAATTGTCAGGAAATTTGGGTGTAAATAGACATTGACAAAATTGGCGCACAACTTCCCTATTACGCTACACTAAAATTTGCACTCCTAGGTGTTTTAAACTTCTACCTAGAAAGCAAATAGTAGCAAAGTTTTACTTGCTCGATCCATAATTATTGCCCAAATTTGCAATAAATCTAATTATTGAAAATTTACAGCAAACAATGATTATGTTATAATTGTACTCAAGAATGTTGCAATGTATAATGATGTATATATTAGTGCATTAATCTATAAAAACGAGACCGCTGTGATATACCCAACATACCACAAATATGGGAATATAGAATAAAATACTAATACGTAGAGTGAAAGTGTTGTACAAAGAGTTGTATTATGGGCAGAACAGGCTCAAGGGATGAATGGCCTATTCCTGTTCGTGTGTACTGATGTAGAATTTAACAGTCCTTGTACTTTTTGCATGGCTATGTGAATGTAAAAACCTATGTAAGGTTGATCATTATTACATCTCTAACATTTAACTTTAATGATCCATGAAACTTTTCTGCTGCAAAGTTTTCTGCTTAGCATTTACCAGTGACTTATTTTCACAGATTTCATGAAGTTCTCCATTATTCGTCAAAAATGTGTATTAAAAATCCATTGCATATTTTGTTAACTCAAATACTTTTATTGAAAGAAATAAAAATGCACAATACTCTTTTTTTTTAAATTGCTGGCTTCCAGCAGCTGTCTCTGAATAAACAATAAGCCAGTCCCATGTGAAAACAGAAATGAACGACTATTCAACCCACCATAATAAAGTCTGGCATTTCAATTAAAGTACACACAAGGTCACAGTTGGGAGCGGAAGCTGCTGTTTGTAACCCTATCCATACAATATCTGCCATTTACTGATCTTAAACTTCTTCCTGCAATAAAATCTCATCCAATAATACCTATGATCTTAATCGCCAGGGAGGGGGTTAGTTTCCACTTTAAAACACCTCTGAGACTTTTCCCCCCAATCCTCACAATGGTGAAATCGTGGCATAACTGGTTCCACCTCCGACTGTAACCTTTAATTCTAGAGTGACAGAAGAATTGTACCTCTGTCCCACATTTTAACCAGAGAAAAAGTAAATGTTTCATTCAACCTTAAGGTGCATGTGGGATAGCTATACATAATCTATTGAAATATTTCTAATCAGACACTATTTATCCAGAAGTTGCACTATGAATAGCTCAAGGTATCTTCCCTGCTGAAGATCTCCACCAATGCAAGAAAGACTTATTTATAGCATTTTATCAGCACCAATACAGGAAACACTAATCAAAATACAGAAACTTCAGAAATTTATAGAAAGACTTTCAGACGATAAGCAAGGCCACTAATTTACAACTTTCAAGGAAAAATGGACAAAATCCAGGGGTTTCCAAACCACTGGAAAGAATCCCAGAATCCCTTGAATAAAAACAGAATTTGATTATTCAGTCACTTTATATTGCACTACTCTGTCCATTTATAATTTAATCACAAGAAATACCACTATAAATCCTGGAATCTTGTGCATTATAAAAGCAATTTAACTTTTTCTAGTCACTGCAAACCAGTTTCACCATTGATAGGCAATGAAAATTGTTAGTCAGTCAAAACCTTTTTAAGAAAAAAGTAATTACAACTATTACAACAGACTTGGCACAACAACAGTGTAGCACCCTTGACATAGAAGAACATCTCAAGGCACTTATCAATGTAAATAAAGAGCAGGGACAAGAGACAATAAGGGGGGAATCAAAAGCAAGATGAAAGAATTTCGAAGGGAGTGAAAGAAGTGGTTTGGGAGGATAATTGAAGGAAAGTGTTCCATATGGAGGGACACAGTACATGAAAGGTCAACCATGAATATGAGATAATTCTATTTATTCCATGTAAAATAATTGAATTGATTATCAGGAGAAACTTGAGAACCAAGTATAATGCCAACCTAGTAAACAACAGTCAACATGCAATCAGAAGGGGGAAATCCTGCCTGACCAAGCATTTGGACATCTTGCAGGAAGTTACAACTCAAGTGAGCTGTGGTAAACCTTTTGACATGGTGTACCTTGACTTCAAAAGGCCATTGAAAAAGATGCACATGAAAGGCTATTAATTAAACTGAAAGCTGTAGACGTTCAGCGCAAACCCATGAAATGGATAAGAAGTAGGTTGAAAGATAGCAAATGAGTGCTCATTAGAACAGTTACATCAGAGTGGGAAGAAGTGCAGACTGGTGTGCCTCAGGGCTTAGTACTAGGACCACGACTGTTTCTAATTTACATAACTAATCTGGATTCAAAAAAAATCAATCGATAAATTTTCAATTGTTATCAAACCAGGAGAGGCAGTGGAATCAGAAGACATAACTGGGAAATTACAGAACAGTACAATATCGGTCAGATTCCTAGATTACAACAGTGACTACACTACAAAAGTACTTCATTGGCTGTAGAGCGCTTTGGGATGTCTGGTGATCGTGAAAGGCGCTATATAAATCCAAGTCTTTCTTTCTTCCTTTTTAGAAGAGGTAATGATTAAACTTTATAATACTGCTCTAGTCAGACCGCACCACAAATACTGCATCCAGTTCTGGTCTACAAGAAACAAGAGAGACATTCAAGTGCAGGAGGCAGTGCAAGCAAGAGCCACTAGGCTAATTTCCAGTATCAGGGGTATGAGTTATGAGCAAAGAATGAAGAAACTTGGGCTTTTCAGCCTGCTGAGGAGGGAGTTGAGAAGTGATCTCATAGAGATATAGATAAAATTGTCAATAGTATTGAAAAAGTTCATCTGAAATATTAAATAAAACTGTAGGAATAGAACTAGGATACACAGATTCAAACTAGAGGATATTTTTTTAAGACAAATATCAGAAAGAGTGTTTTACATGTGGAATAAGTGTGGAGCAGTGGAAGCACAAACTGTGGAATAATTTAAACAATTGGATGCTACACTGAAGAGGGGGAGGGGGACATTAGGACTTCTCTGAATGGATGAATCAAATGGGCCAAATGACCTTCCACATCCATAAGTATCTTGTGAGCTCGTGAGCGGAGGGAATGAGGAATAAACAATAAGCCAGAGTCAGAGGGGTGCTGATTGTTGGAGAAGATCAGTTAAGCATGAAGAAGCAAAGATGTGGAGGGATCAATAAACGAGAACAAGGACCATGAAATTGATATGATGAGGAACAAACTACCAGTGGACAGGGATAAAAGGAAAGTGAGATCTAGTGTACAAAATGACTCAGAATGGAGGGATTTTGATTAATTGAAGTTTGTAAAGGGTGCAGGAAGGGAGACCAGTGAGGAGAATATTCAAGAAGTCAATCTTTAACATGATGAAGGAATATATTAGGGTTTCATTAGTGGAAGAGTGGCAGTGTTATAAATCGGGAATGTTCTTCAGTTGAAAAAATATACTCAGAAATTGACCAAAGGCAAGGTATTCCTCCTCTCCCCCCCCACTCCCCACCCCCCGCATTCATATAGATCATAAATTGTTACTTAAATATTGTCACCATAAGGTCAATCACTTTTTGGTGTCTCAGCTTCTGATAATCCTGACAGACCAGCTATTTATACACATCAGTCTCTGAGCACCGATAGTGAGAACAGTACAAATTATGGCAGATTGGCCCCATATTTCAAGCATGTTGGAACCTCCCACAGGAAAAATTTGATAGCATGTGCCTTAAGCTCCTTTGACCAGACATACTTCTCGAATAGAGTAACGTCGTTTAGAAAACTGATTACTATCTAACATCTACTGATAATTCCTTTCTCACTGACTGAATTCAGTCCAGATGAATCATTCTCCTGATGAGGAACTTAATTTGTTATCATTTGAATGGGCTTGGAATAGAAAAAAATATCAGTTGCTGATGGCATCATGCAGCTTGTGGTGGGGGTGGCAGGGTTGGTGGGGGGCAGAAAATGATAATTGCCCCCTCCCAATTGTGGTGATCCAATGGAATGGTATTTTCGCCGCTCCTCCAAAACAACTGCAACCCTGACCCAGTTTCCTGGGTTGCGATTCATCCAGTTTGCACAGTGGGACCATGAGAGAGCCCGGGGAGAAGGTCAGGACCATTATCAATGGCTCCCATGGCTAATCGCCACTTTGCCCAGCATGGCTCCAGGAAACAAGGGAAATCCACTGCGGACCCGGACACAACCCCTCCACTGTAATTTGCATGTGGGGGCAGGGAAAGAATAGCTAGCAGCAGTCCTAGTGGGGCAGGGAGAGGGAACTGAAAGACAGATAGCAAGGCAGCAGTGGGCCTTACCACCCAAATATTCCATCAGTTTTCAACAGGATTACGGAGAAGAATCCAGCCCAAGAAGCATTTGCATTTAAGGCAGACTTATGTCATTAACACAAAAGTCATGTAGTTACATCTTAATGCTCAGTATATTATAATACCAGCAGTAAGGCTGTACACACTGATTCTTCTTTCTGTAGAATTTTCTCCCAGGTAATATTACTGGAACTCTGTTTCAAAGATATAGGAACATAGGAACAGGAGTAAGTCATTGTGCCCCTCGAGCCTGCTCCGCCATTCACTGAGATCATAGCTGATCTGCGACCTAACTCCATTTAACCACCTTTGGCCCATAGCCCTTACAGAGGAGGATACTCCATAGTCCTTCATGGTTAACAGTGTCAAAAGCCTTTGAGAGATCAAAGAAGGCCATATACAAGGGTTGGTGCTGTTCCTGGCAATTCTCTTGCATTTCGACTGCCCCCAAAAGTTTGTCACTATCCTCCGCCTGCTCCACAATGACATGCAAGCTGTGATCCTGACCAACGGATCCACAACAGACCCAATCCACATCCGGACCGGGGTCAAGCAGGGCTGCGTCATCGCGCCAACGTTCTTCTCGATCTTCCTCACTGCAATGCTTCATCTCACACTCAACAAGCTCGACGCTGGAGTGGAACTAAACTATAGAGCCAATGGGAACCTGGTGAACCTTCGTCACCTCCAGGCTAGATCCAAGATCATCCCATCCTCTGTCATTGAACTACAGGACCCGGATGACACTTGCATCTGCGCACTCTCAGAGGCCGAACTCTAAGCCATCATCAACATCTTCACCGAGGTGTACGAAAGCATGGACCTTACACTAAACATCCGTGAGACAAAGGTCCTCCAGCAACCTGACCACACCACACAGCATTGCCCCCGATCATCAAAATCAATGGCGCAGCCTTGGACAATGTGGGCCATTTTCCATACCTCGGGAGCCTACAATCAGCAAGGGCAGACAGCGATGACAAGGTCAAACGCCACCTCCAGTATGCCAGCGCAGCCTTCGGTTGCCTGAGGAACAGGGTGTTTGAAGACCAGGACCTCAAATCTGGCATCAAGCTTATGGTCTACAGGGAAGTAATGATACCCGCTCTCCTATATGGCTCAGAGATGTGGACTATATACAGCAGACACCTCAAAGCACTGGAGAAATACCACCAGTGCTGCCTCCGCAAGATCCTGCAAATCCATTGGGAGGATAGACACACCAACGTCAGTATTCTCACTCAGGCCAACACCCCCAGCATCGAAGCACTGACCACACTCGACCAGCTCCGTTGGGCAGGCCACATCGTCCACATGCCTGACACGAGACTCCCTAAGCAAGCGCTCTACTCGGAACTCCTACATGACAAGTGAGCCCCAGGTGGGTAGAGGAAATGTTTCAAGGACACCCTCAAAACCTCCTTGATAAAATGCAACATTCCCACCGGCATCTGGGAATCCCTGGCCCAAGACCGCTCTAAAGTGGAGGAAGAGCATCCGGGAGGGCGCTGAGCACCTCGAGTCTTATCGCCGAGAGCATGCAGAAACTAAGCGCAGACAGCGGAAGGAGCATGCGGCAAACCAGACTCCCTACCTACCCCTTCCTTCACCTGTGATAGAGACTGTAATTCCCGCATTGGACTGTAGACCTGAGAACTTACTTTTAGAGTGAAAGCAAGTCTTCCTCGATTCTGAGGGAATGCCTATGATATGATATGATGATGATGATAGCCTTTAATACCTTTGGTTAACAAAAATCTATCAATCTTAGATTTAAAATTAATAACTGATCTAGCATCAATTACCATTTGCGAAGAGAATTCCAAACTTCTAACACCCTTTGTGTATAGAAGTGTTTCCTAATTTCACTCCTGAAAGGTCTAGCTTTAAAGACTGACAGACAGATGGTGAAGCAGAGATGGACCTTACCATCCAAATATTCCATCAATTTTGGGCGGGATTACAGTGAAAAATCCAACCCCATAAAGATAGTCACTTGCTGAACCAAGAGTGTCAAATTATGCATTAACCTATAAGAAATATCTGGCACCCAGTAGAATTTCTCCAGACCTTTCTTTCCATGCAGCAATCACAGAGGTCATGTCGTGTCACCCAATTTTATTACATCAACATATGTCATTAGCCACAAGTTCCTCAGTCTTTACCATTATGCCTCTACATATGCATTATTACTTTTTTGTCAACTGTGAACCTCTTCTCGGTGCCACCTGTGACCGAAGTGGAGACAGTGGCTGGCTGCTCTTTGCCTATAGGAATCTCATGGGACTAAAATAGTTGGTGTCTCTGACAGTCACTGTCGTACGAAGGATTAGCTGTAGTTTGTATCTCCCAATCAGATGGTGGGGCAACGTGGTCTGGAGCTGTGAAGTAGCATGTTCAGACATCTGGGGGACCTGTCAGAGACTCACTGGACCTGGATTTCTGAGAGAAAGTTAAATCCAGTTGTGATTCCTGGTAGCTCACTGGTGCTGGGTTCCTTCTGCAATGGGACAGTGATTGGCTGGAAGACAAATTGAATGGTCTCAATCAGGGTTAAGAACCCCCTGTTTATTATCCTCTCAATGCAGATACTCATGGTTTCCCTGGCAGCAGTGTGAGCTAACTTTCGGAAATCAGACAAAACTTTGGGGTTCTCATTCACGTGAGCATTCTCTGCAAGTCTTCATTGAGTTCTCCAGGGATTGCTGCAGGGACAAGAACCTCTCCCCAGGAGTGCTGCATATTCTGGTAATGAATTCCTCAAGCAGACCAGAGAGGTGCAACATATTTTTGGGACACTGCAACACCTTCACATAGGTTCACTGCTCCATTCGCGTCCTTCATCTGAAAGCAGTGCAAATGAAACCTGTGTCTTGAAGCTCCTCAACCAAAGTCTGACATCTTTAGATCCTCTGATCAGAGACGTCATCATCATCTTCCTCCATCTCCCATTCCTTCTGGCTGTCTGGGCCTTGTGTATCACCCAGTGCAGGACCTTCCTCATCACTCATCTGAAGCTCCTGGGTGTTTCTCTCTGGCCTTGTGCTTGGAAGTGATGGAATTAATAACAATGTGGGAGATGGTGTGCAGACACAGCAGCAGCCAGAGTGGAGAAGTCCTCTTCCTCCAAGCTATCATGCTGCATTTTGTCTGGATGGAGGATGATATAGCAGAAATTAATATAAAGGCATTCAACAGCGAGCTGCAATGAATCTTCCAGAGTGCAATACAATCACAGCAGGCTAGCTGAAGCCTGAGAAGTCAGCAATGTTTCATCTATGCACAAATCTCATTGTGCCAACAATCCATGAATCCTCCATTTCTAACTGTTTCTGCCACCAGACATCCTATGGTGCTGATCCTATGATCCACCAAAGACCCAATCCACTTCCGGACTGGGCTCAAGCAGGACTGCATCATCGCACCAACGCTCTTCTCGATCTTCCTCTCTGCAATGCTCCATCTCACGCTCAACAAGTTCCCCGCTGGAGTGGAACTAAACTATAGAACCTATTCAACCTTCGTTGCCTCCATGCGAGATCAAAGGTCGTCCCATCCTCTGTCATCGAACTATAATACGCGGACGACGCTTACGTCTGCGCATATTCAGAGGCTGAACTCCAAGCCATCGGCAACACGAGGCATACGAAAGCATGGGTCTTACACTAAACATCCGTAAGATAAAGGTCCTCCACCAACCAGACCCCACCACACAGCACTGCCCCCCCCCCCCCCAGTTATCTAAATCCATGGCGCAGCCTTGGACAACATGGACCATTTTCCGTACCTCGGGAGCCTACTATCAGCAAGGGAAGACATCGATGACAAGATCCAACACCACCTCCAGTGCGCCAGCACAGCCTTCGGGCGCTTGAGGAAGAGAGTGTTCGAAGACCAGGACCTCAAATCTGGCACCATGCTTATGGTCTACAGGGCAGCCGTGATACCCGCCCTCCTATATGGCTCAGAGACATGGACCATATACAGTAGATACCTCAAAGTGCTGGAGAACTAGATCAGTGCTGCCTCCGCAAGATCCTGAAAATCCAGTGGGAGGATAGATGCACCAATGTCAGTGTTCTCGATCAGACCAACATGCCCAGCATCGAAGCACTGACCACACTTGCCCAGCTCCATTGACGGGCCAAGTTGTCTGCATGCCTGACACGAGACTCCCGAAGCAAGCGCTCTATTCGGAACTCCTACATGGCAGGCGAGCCCCAGGTGGGCAGAGGAAACATTTCAAGGATACCCTCAAAGCCTCCTTGATAAAGTGCAACATCCCCACCGGCATCTGGGAATCCCTGGCCCAAGACCGCCCTAAGTGGAGGAGGAGCATCCGGGAGGGCACTGAGCGCCGAGAGCACGCAGAAACCAAGCGCAGGCAGCAGAAGGAACATGCACCAAGCCAGGCTCCCCACCCACCCTTTCTGCCAACGACTGTCTGTCCCACCTGTGACAGAGACTGTAATTCCTGCATTGGACCTGAGAACTCATTTTTGGAGTGGAAGTCTTCCTCAACTTCGAGAGACTGCCTATGATGATGATGATGCTGAGTGCCTCCTCCTCATAGGGGGTCAACTTGCATTTGTTTGCCACTGCTTCACCGTGTGGATATTCTCTCCTCCATCTTATGCATCATCTTTTCCTGCAGCACAATGCAGCCTAGTTATATCAGTCTCATTCTGCTCATTTGGGAATTCAGGAGCGGACCCAGTGACTGCTTGCTAACTGGCAGACTCCTACCTGTGGACTTGTTGTGATAGTTTCAATGGGCGGTGTGCAAAGTGCAGCTGATCATACAGATTTGTTAATAGACTGTGTGAATATTGGTACTTCACAATGTTTGGAGAAATCATAAAATCTAAACCTTTGTCTCTACTCTAAGGCTCAACTGATCTACCATTTGTGAAAGCCAAAAAAAACAGACTGTCTTTTTTCCATGATGAGTTGACCTAGTATTTTGGTTGTAACATATTAATGTTTTAGACAGGAAAAGACCATTGATTGAACTAGCCTACCTTTCCAAGCCTTGCATCAGTTTCCATACTGAGACTCTGGAAATCCTCTTTCCTAATATAAATTCACCCAGTACTTAAAAAAAAATAGCCTCCATGGTTTTCTGTTCCCCCAGTCACACTGGTAATCTGTTCCTCAATTCTATCACCCTCTTACTTGCTCTATTCACATGACTCCTTCCTAATAAATGCTCCCCATTGTTACCTGTCCCTATTGCGTCCCTTGTTTATAATCTTTCCAAATCTTTTATTCATCCTATCAATTGACATAACTAGTGGGGTGCCGCAGGGATCGGTGCTGGGGTCTCAACTATTTGCAATCTATATTAATGACTTGGATGAAGGGACTGAGTGTAATGTAGCCAAGTTTGCTGATGATACAAAGATGGGTGGGAGAGCAAGTTGTGAGGAGGAGACAAGAAATCTGCAAAGGGATATAGTCAGGCTAAGTGAGTGGGCAAAGGTTTTGCAGATGGATTATAAAGTGGGAAAATGTGAGGTTATCTGCTTTGGCAGAAAAAATAGAAAAGCAAATTATCATTTAAATGGAGAAAAATTGCAAAGTGCTGCAGTACAGAGGGACCTGGGAGTACTTGTGCATGAATAAGGGGCCGCCCATTTAAAACTGAGATGAGGAGGAATTTCTTCTCTGAGGGTTGTAAATTTGTGGAATTCTCTGCCCCAGAGAGTTGTGGAGGCTGGGTCATTGAATATATTTAAAGCGGAGATACAAATTTTTGAGTGATAAGGGAATAAAGTGTTATGGGGAATGGGCTGGGAAGTGGAGCTGAGTCCATGATCAGATCAGCCATAATCTTATTAAATGGTGTAGCAAGCTCGAGGGGCCAAATAGCCTACCCTTGTTCCTATTTCTTATGTTCTTATGAATATATCTGCTTAGTTTCAATGAAGGTCATCCCGATGATAAAGCCTTCCTTTCCCCTGGAATTGTTTTCATTAGGTCAAGATTTCAAAACCTTCCTTTCCCATCCTATGTTAATTCATCCTATTAATGAATTAGTAATATGATTCTAATGGGTCCAGCATCTGGTATAGGGATATAATACCCTGGAAATCTTCTCTACCCCAGCTCATAACATTCCCTTTGTACGACCTTTATTCTATACCTACCTACATCGTAAGTTTCTATTTGAATCATGACTTTTGATTTCTCCACTTTCCATCACAGAATCTGATCTACCTTCCCAGTGAAGTCCCAGAACCTGTCACATGGAAAGCAGCACACCATTTGGGGCTCCCAATCAAGCTGGAAAAGATTCCAGCAATCCCTCTTACTATGGAGTCCCCTACAACTACAGTGTTATCTTTAATTTTATCTATTGCCCGTGTCCCTTGGGCAGTCTCTTGCAGTCCTGTGCCATTGACCTGCTCGAGGTTATCATTCCTTGTGATTCCAACTTTGCCCATCTCCAATGTTTAAAATAGATAGGACAATTCAAAAGGTTCCCTCTATTTTAGTCTACTCTTTTTACATGTCTAGTGTTAATGCTTGCTATGCTGTTTCTCTCTGTCTTATTGTTGACAACCTCATGGAAAGTATTTCCCAGATACATTTCCTCTTTGCATACAGTGAGCAGTGTAGCTAGTTGGTCTTTGAACTGGCCAACTTGTTTCTTGTCGTAATCAATTAATAAGCATTTTATTTAAGCGTACTTCCCTAGATCCAGGATGACCCACATCATAAATGTGATGCAAGCAGTCAGCTTAATATTGACAAATGCAATCTCAATTTAGATGTGTGGTAAAGAGTGCTTACATTAAAAATATTTAGAATGTACATTCAAAGAATAACGTCTTCCCAGTTCTAACTCCTTCCATTCCACTCCCTTAAATAAGACAATGACTTCTTATTCTGCCAAAAACTCACTCTGCTATAAGTCTCCACATGTAATAACAAATACTGTACAAAACTTTTGACTTATAATGTGCTGCTAACTATTTGTTAGTTGAAGCTGAACTTTTCATACCCATCTCTCTTTTGTACATGAAGCATCTTAACTTTTATCCTTTGACTGTAATTTGTACAATTGCAATCTTGCAAATTTGGGTGTTTAATGTTTTAAGCACTTTTTAAAAGAAAACAACTTCTGAATTATCCCTGTTGTTCTTGCAGTAGCACCAATAACAAAGAAGACAGGCCTGAGGTCAATAGGCAGAGCACTGAAGGTCAAATAAATAGGCAGGTATTGTACACAGCAATTGAAAAGTGCAGCAATCTTGCCAACCATGCTATTTATGAAATCTTGCTCTGTATTCCTAAATAACAGTTCCTGCACTTCAATGTAGTTCATTCAATGTGAAGTGCTTTAAGATGCTTCTGAGAGACACCATAAGATGCTATGTAAATAAAAGTCTTTCTCCATAATCTGAAGAATGTTAAATAGATATTCTCACATCCTCACTTGATTATCTACATAAGAACATAAGAACATAAGAATTAGGAACAGGAGTAGGCCATCTAGCCCCTCGAGCCTGCTCCGCCATTCAACAAGATCATGGCTGATCTGGCGTGGACTCAGCTCCACTTACCCGCCCTCTCCCCGTAACCCTTAATTCCCTTATTGGTTAAAAATCTATCTATCTGTGACTTGAATACATTCAATGAGCTAGCCTCAACTGCTTCCTTGGGCAGAGAATTCCACAGATTCACAACCCTCTGGGAGAAGAAATTCCTTCTCAACTCGGTTTTAAATTGGCTCCCCCATATTTTGAGGCTGTGCCCCCTAGTTCTAGTTCCCCGACCAGTGGAAACAACCTCTCTGCCTCTATCTTGTCTATCCCTTTCATTATTTTAAATGTTTCTATAAGATCACCCCTCATCCATCAACGAGTAAAGACCCAGTCTACTCAATCTATCATCATAAGGTAACCCCCTCATCTCCGGAATCAGCCTAGTGAATCATCTTTGTACCCCCTCCAAAGCTAGTATATCCTTCTTAAGTAAGGTGACCAAAACTGCACGCAGTACTCTAGGTGCGGCCTCATCAATACTCTGTACAGTTGCAGCAGAACCTCCCTGCTTTTGTACTCCATCCCTCTCGCAATGAAGACCAACATTCCATTCGCCTTCCTGATTACCTGCTGCACCTGCAAACTAACTTTTTGGGATTCATGCACAAGGACCCCCAGGTCCCTCTGCACCACAGCAAGTTGTAATTTCTCCCCATTCAAATAATATTCCCTTTTACTGTTTTTTTTCCCAAGGTGGATGACCTCACATTTTCCGACATTGTATTCCATTTGCCAAACCTTAGCCCATTCGCTTAACCTATCTAAATCTCTTTGCAGCCTCTCTGTGTCCTCTACACAACCCGCTTTCCCACTAATCTTTGTGTCATCTGCAAATTTTGTTACACTACACTCTGTCCCCTCTTCCAGATCATCTATGTATATTGTAAACAGTTGTGGTCCCAGCACCGATCCCTGCAGCACACCACTAATCATCGATTTCCAACCCGAAAAGGACCCATTTATCCCGACTATCTGCTTTCTGTTAGCCAGCCAATTCTCGATCCATGCTAATACATTTCTTCTGACTCCGCGTACCTTTATCTTCTGCAGTAACCTTTTGTGTGGCACCTTATCGAATGCCTTTTGGAAATCTAAATACACCACATCCATCAGTACACCTCTATCCACCATGCTCGTTATGAATTCCAGTAAATTAGTTAAATATGATTTCCCCTTCATGAATCCATGTTGCGTCTGCTTGATTGTACTATTCCTATCTAGATGCCCGCTATTTCTTCCTTAATGATAGCTTCAAGCATTTCCCCACTACAGTTGTTAAATTAACCGGCCTATAGTTACCTGCCTTTTGTCTGCCCCCTTTTTTAAACAGAGGTGTTACTTTAGCTGCTTTCCAATCCGATGGTACCCCCCCCCCGCCCCCCCAGAGTCCAGAGAATTTTGGTAGATTATAACGAATGCATCTGCTATAACTTCCGCCATCTCTTTTAATACCCTGGGATGCATTTCATCAGGACCAGGGGACTTGTCTACCTTGAGTCCCATTAGCCTGTCCAGCACTACCCCCATAGTGATAATGATTATCTCAAGGTCCTCCCTTCCCACATTCCCGTGACCAGCAATTTCTGGCATGGTTTTTGTGTCTTCCACTGTGAAGACCGAAGCAAAATAATTGTTAAAAGTCTCAGCCATTTCCACATTTCCCATTATTAAATCCCCCTTCTCATCTTCTAAGGGACCAACATTTACTTTATTCACTCTTTTCCGTTTTATATATCGGTAAAAGCTTTTACTATCTGTTTTTATGTTTTGTGCAAGTTTACTTTCGTAATCTATCTTTCCTTTCTTTATTGCTTTCTTAGTCATTCTTTGCTGTCGTTTAAAATTTTCCCAATCTTCTAGTTTCCCACTAACCTTGGCCACCTTATACGCATTGGTTTTTAATTTGATACTCTCCTTTATTTCCTTGGTTATCCACAGCTGGTTATCCCTTCTCTTACCGCCCTTCTTTTTCACTGGAATATATTTTTGTTGAGCACTTTGAAAGAGCTCCTTAAAAGTCCTCCACTGTTCCTCAATTGTGCCACCGTTTAGTCTGTGTTCCCAGTCTACTTTAGCCCACTCTGCCTTCATCCCACTGTAGTCCCCTTTGTTTAAGCATAGTACGCTCGTTTGAGACACTACTTCCTCACCCTCAATCTGTATTACAAATTCAACCATACTGTGATCACTCATTCCGAGAGGATCTTTTACTTGGAAATCGTTTATTATTCCTGTCTCATTACACAGGACCAGATCTAAGATAGCTTGCTCCCTTGTAGGTTCTGTAACATACTGTTCTAAGAAACAATCCCGTATGCATTCTATGAATTCCTCCTCAAGGCTACCCCATGCGATTTGATTTGACCAATCGATATGTAGGTTAAAATCCCCCATGATTACTGCCGTTCCTTTTTCACATGCCTCCATTATTCCCTTGATTATTGTCTGCCCCACCGTGAAGTTATTATTTGGGGGCCTATAAACTACGCCCACCAGTGACTTTTTCCCCTTACTATCTCTAATCTCCACCCACAATGATTCAACATTTTGTTCATTAAAGCCAATATCATCTCTCACAACTGCCCTGATATCATCCTTTATTAACAGAGCTACCCTACCTCCTTTCCCTTCTTGTCTATCTTTCCAAATTGTCAGATACCACTGAATGTTTAATTCCCAGTCTTGGCCACCCTGCAACCACGTTTCTGTAATGGCCACCAAATCATACCCATTTGTAATGATTTGTGCCGTCAACTCATTTACTTTATTTCGAATGCTGCGTGCGTTTAGGTAGAGTGTTTTAATACTAGTTTTTAAACCATGATTTTTAGTTTTGACCCCTCCTGCAGCCCCTTTATATTCATACATATTGTCCCTTCCTATCACCTTGTGGTTTACACTTACCCCAGTGCTACTCTGCTCTGTTGCCTCCTGTCTTTTGCATTCTTTCTTGGGGTCCTGTTCATCTGCGCTCTCACCCACTCTAACTAGCTCAGAGCCCTCTCCTGGGTTCCGAATACTCCTCGCATCGAGGCACAGAGCTTTCAGGCTTGCCTTTTTATTACACTTTGACCCTTTAGAATTTTGCTGTACAGTGGCCCCTTTTGTTTTTTGCCTTGGGTTTCTCTGCCCTCCACTTTTACTATTTTCCTTTCTGTCTTTTGCTTCTGTCTTCATTTTGTTTCCCTCTGTCTCCCTGCATTGGTTCCCATCCTCCTGCCATATTAGTTTAACTCCTCCCCAACAGCACTAGCAAACACTCCCCCTAGAATATTGGTTCCGGTCCTGCCTAGGTGCAGACTGTCCGGTTTGTACTGGTCCTACCTCCCCCAGAACCGGTTCCAATGCCCCAGGAATTTGAATCCCTCCCTGCTGCACCACTGCTCAAGCCACGTATTCATCTGAGCTATCCTGCAATTCCTACTCTGACTAGCACGTGGCACTGGTAGCAATCCTGAGATTACTACTTTTGAGGTCCTACTTTTAATTTAGCTCCTAGCTCCTTAAATTCGTCTCGTAGGACCTCATCCCTTTTTTTACCTATATCGTTGGTACCAATGTGCACCATGACAACTGGCTGTTCACCCTCCATTTTCAGAATGTCCTGCAACTGCTCTGAGACATCCTTGACCTTTGCACTAGGGAAGCAACATACCATCATAGAGTCTCGGTTGCAGCCGCAGAAACGCCTATCTATTCCCCTTACAATTGAATCCCCTATCACTATCACTCTCCCATTCTTTTTCCTGCCCTCCTGTGCAGCAGAGCCAGCCACAGTGCCATGAACTTCGTTGCTGCTGCCCTCCCCTGATGAGTCATCCCCCTCAACAGTACTCAAAACGGTGTATCTGTTTTGCAGGGGGATGACCACAGGGGACCCCTGCACTACCTTCCTTGCACTGCTCTTCCTGCTGGTCTTCCATTCCCTATCTGGCTGTGGACCCTTCACCTGCGGTAAGACCAACTCGCTACACATGCTACTCATGTCATTCTCAGCATCGTGGATACTCCAGAGTGAATCCACCCTCAGCTCCAATTCCGCAACGTGGTCTGTCAGGAGCTGGAGGCGGATACACCTCCTGCACACGTAGTCGTCAGGGACACCAGAAGTGTCCCTGAGTTCCCACATGGTACAGGAGGAGCATATCACGTGACCGAGCTCTCCTGCCATGACTTAACCTTTAGATGCACTTAATTTGGCAACAACACTGTTAACAGGTTACTTACTGATATATTAGAGGTGGTCTGGAAGAGGAAATTTCAGTTTTCACGGTTTTAATCTTTTTGGAAGTTATTCCGTTTACCCACAACATTACATAAATTCATAAGAATCCATGAAATCAGAGGGCAGCCATCCACCAGTTTCAATACTACTTTTTCCAAGTTTCCAAAGCAGATCATCTACCAAATGTCTCCACTATCTGACCAACTGGGAACAGGATTGCACTGGGGATTTGGATTGCTCCATTTTCGAACTACCTGCCTAACAACGGGACATAATGGGTCACAGTCCTCTGCGGAATTTCTTTTCATCTTGGTAAACTTCTGTACCTCATCATTTCACTGTTATTTCTTTAATTCACAGGCTGAAGCACTGACCTTTTAGTTTCCAGTTACTCTGGGAAGCAGCAGATTTTTGAGGCTGGCCTTTTACCTCAGAGCTCTGACCTCAAATCTACTCAAGTTGATGGGTTGAAAGACACCTCTTTCTGCTGGCTGTAAAAAAACTTATGCGAGTTGAACTTTGGCAGTTGTTCAGAGTGAGATAAAATCGCCCCAATCTCGAGATGGCGGTTTAGGAATTGAAAAATGGGAATGCTCCTATGAAATTGGGACTGAGAGAGATTGTTGCAACGGAACAGGTGAGACATTACTCTGCACCTAACCTAGCATAGCAGTGTTTGCTGGCAACACTGTATGCCATTCCCCAGCACCAACATCCCTTACCTTCATGAGCACAAATTTCAAAATAAAAAAATAATTTTACATCTTGAAATAATTAGTATATACATAAAATATGAGAAATCACTGCAAAAATCCACGTCCTTGATACATTTCTCTTCCAAGTCCTCTCAGCTCTTGAATTCAATGAACTATGCATTTTTACTCCATTAGTTTGAGTTATGCTGCTGACAATATCAAGAGACACGGCAGACTAGGAAAATTAGTTACGTACAGTTAGTGCTTACAGTTTTTTGATAATGTCACCCTCAACTTTTGGGACTCATAATTACATTATTTTGATAAAACAATTTCAAAACTATCCAATCACATTTGATAATCATGGTTACACATCTTATGAGGCCGCGTAATACAGACACAAATAAAAATGTAATCAAAAAGCTGAGACTTCAAAATTCAAAAAAATGTTTTACCACATGTAACCCCTTCATAATCCCAATAATTATATGATGATTGAATAAACCATCTTACCATTAGTTTGACTAAAACTATATACATTTACGTGGATTAAGTTTAACAATACTAATTAATAATGGATTAAAATCACAATAACGTCCATTTTACTACAATACTTTTAGAAGTGAGAGTAACTCGTCAAATCTGAATGCTATACCGAGTTCTGATTATGTTTCTCAGGCCTGGTATTTAGAAATTTTTGCTCCCAATACTGTTAAATACTTCAATAAGATAAGTTACCTACTACCACTAGATTTACTTTCCATTTTGTTTTCATTAATAGTAATAGATTTTGACAGAATTCTATAAATTGTGCTACTACCTTTTCACAGCTTGCTACAAAAGTACCTCTGCAAGATCCCGCAAATCTATTGGCAGGATAGGTGCACCAACTTCAGTGTTCTCACTCAGGCCGACATCCCCAGCATCGAAGCATTGACCATGCTCGATCAGCTCCGATGGATGGGCCACATCGTCTGCATGTCCGATAAGAGACTCCCAAAACAAGCGCTCTACTGGGAGCTCGCATACGGCAAGCGAGCCCCAGGTGGGCAGAGGAAACATTTCAATAACACCCGCAAAGTCTCTTTGAAAAAGTGCAACATCCCCACCAACACCTGGGAATCCCTGGCCCAAGACCTCTCAAAATGGAGGAAAAGCATCCGGGAAGGCGCCGAACACCTCAAGTCTCTTCGCCGAGAGCACGTGGAAGCCAAGTGCAAACAGCGGAAGGAGCGCACGACAATCCAAGCACCCCACCCACCCGTCGAACCAACCACCGTCTGCCCCACCTGTGACAGAGACTGTAGGTCTCGCATTGGGCACATCAGTCACCTGAGAACTCATATTAGTGTGGAAGCAAGTCATCCTTGACTCCGAGGGACTGCCTAAGAAGATGATTACTACACAACTGCCAATAGGTATCTTCCAGTACTTATTATCTGCTTGTTAGGAGAACAGCATGATATGTGGAACTCAGTCCTGCCACCTCTGGTAAGGAACCATACAGAAACATTTATATGGTATGGAAACTCCAGAGTGCTTCCATATGACAACATTAGCGGACATTGAGAAGGACTCACTGACAGGAACTGGCCCAGACTTTTCTACAATGCACTGGTATTCATAAAGTATAGATTCAATTTTTATATTAAATCTAACCATCGAGTCGGCAGAGATTCCCTGGAATTCCAAATCCGTTATTATACTCTTAAATATGCTGCTCATAACCAGTCAATTTTCAGATCATTCAATTGTTTTCTTTTATTGATTAAGCTCCTGTGGCCTAAATTCATTTTAAACAGCTTAAATAATTGTTGTAAAAATCATTAACCCATTCCATAGAGATCACCATTTTTAATCAACCTACTTGTTAAATCTGGAAAAAAATGTTCAGTGTTGTACTAATTGATACTACCATCTGTTCCATTGGCTTCTTATCTGGGAATCTAGAAATCATTCATACTATCCTGGGATTGGGTTGCCATGTTACAACACATTTTTGAAGAACATCCAACAATGAATTGCTGCTGAGTCAGTATGTATAGAATATGTTTTTTACTCTCCGTCCCCATCAAGCTTAGTTCAACAATACATTTTTTTAATAAATTCAAATTCACCAGCATGGTGGTGCAATGCATTGGCACTTCAAATATGTTATGTTAGAGCCCATGACCATCTATGAAGTGAGCTTCAATCTTAGCCATGCCAAGAGGGGAAGACAGTAAGCAGAGCCCATTATCAACTGATTATAGAATAGCATTGGAAGAGCTCTGAGATACCCAGAGCTTTCAGCTAGCGAATGGTGCATGGTGGAGAAGTTAAACATCAAGAAAACACAATGATAACAGCACCAAAAGAAATAAAAAATCAATATGAAAGATATAACTAAGTAAATATTAACTAGAGTTTTATGGCTTGATATCAATTCTCACCTATCAGGTTACAGAAGTGGTATTAAGTGTGCTACAAGGCCATTAGCCATTAGAACATAACACTGGTTGCTTCTGAAATTGTCAGACCCAAAGTGTACCCCTATAGACCTCAACAAGAGTCGCTTATAAATTTATATGGGAAAAGTGATCAGGTTTCTAAAATATGCTTCTGCCTTTTAGTGAAACTTATCATTGTACTGATTATTTGATATGCTGGACATTACACCCAAGATAATCCAGGGATAGTTCCTGCCTGATTGTATTTCAGTGCATTATTTTGTTCAGGAATTCTATGGAATGGGAATAAATGGTTGGATTGAGAATGCATTTATCCAGAAGCACACTATAATACAGACTTGGCTGAGATTGGTTACTTCCAGTAAATACAAAGCATATCCAGATGAGATTTGAAGCTGGTTAATGTTGATAGTTTATTTCTCTATCCTCTCCACTATGTTTATTAAAACAGAAATTGGGACTTTTGTAAGAAATCTGGAACACTATTAGCAGCCTGTGGAAACTGAAATTTGGCAGGCAGTTAGAACACTCATTGCTGTAATCGCCATACCCTGGAACTACATTTTTTTTCCAGAACAAGATAAATGTCCTTGACAATGGTGATTATGTTTCATAGTGACAGATTGTCTTGGAACAGAGCTTGGAAAGTGGTTAGCCATAGGCATTTTTATAGATGTGTTTTGTGGATGTTGTTTGTTCTTTCTGTTTTGCAGCAGATTTTGAATGTTTATGTATAATGTTGTTCATTTTTTTGTTAACAATAAGTGCTACAATTTATAGTCTTGTATTAGTTTGCTGCTAGTTTGTTTTCATATACGGTTAACCCAAGTACTTCAGGATGTATGCAAAATTAGCTGCTAGAATTAAAGCACCAATGTTTGTAATCAAGAAAGCTAGTCTCATACTTCCAAAAAACTGATAAAGATCTATTAATGGCACATGTTTACTCATTGTGATAATTTAGAGCATTTTCACAAAGTGATTAATGTTAAACCAACAATCACATTTGGAGAAGTAATAGATGGGTGTCTTCCTTTCCCTGAAATTGTAACCAAAATCGTAAATGGTTCAATGGAACTATTAGTCCCAGTTTTATTAATTTTATCTCATTTATCCATATTAAGGCAAAATATCTGACAGTATGGCTTCACTGGATGAGCCCATCACACAGCAAAAATCTAAATGAGAAAACCTTCACTTCCTTAAGATGTGGGCATAGAACTTTGTAAATGAAGGTCACTGAACAGTAAAACTTGTCAATTGCTAACTCCTTCAAGATACTAGCATTGCTCATACCTTATATCTTTAATTAGCTTTTTGGCAGTACGAGGCTAGTTTTCCTGATTACAAACATTTGTGCTTTAATTCTACTGCAGTTAATTATGGATGCACACTGAAGTACTTGGGTTAACCTTATATGAAAAAAAGCAGAAAACTAATATAAGACTATTAACTGCAGCACATCATTAATCCATCCTCCAACCAAAACATACAACTGATTTTTAAATAGGTCAAACCAATACTCCACTCTGTCTACATAACTGAATAAATAGAATACTCTTGTACATAATTTGGGAAACAACCTTTAAACATTCCATCAAGTATATGGGATTGTATCAGACAGAAGAAACAAATAATTACACCACAGACAAAATGCCCACCACTTTTTCATTACATCATCGTGACAATGTTTTGGTAACATTCCATCTCCAAACACAAAACAGCACTTAAACCTATAGAATCTGCTCCAATACAGAATCATCGAATTTTATAGCATAGGAAGCCATTTGACCCATTGTGCCTATGCTGACTATATAAAAGAGCTCTCCACTTAGTTCCATTCTCCTATTCTTTCTTGTTTTTTTAAATATCCATTTCCTTTTGAAAAGCTATTTTGGATTCTGACTCCATATTGTTTCTGATGCAGCATTCCATATCCTTCTGTGTTCAACAATTTCTCATAATTTTCTCTTTTCATTCTTTTAGTGATGACCTTAAATTTATGCCCTCTATTAACTAACTTACCAAGCAGTGGAAATAGTTTTCCATGAATTACCATATTGAAGCCTTTCATGATTTTGGACAAGTGTACCAGATTTCCTCTTAATCTTCTCTATTCTAATGAAGAGAAGCCCCGGGTTCCCTACTCTTTATCCATAACTAACCTTTCTTCCCTGGTATAATCTTAGTGAATTGCTTCTGTACCCTCTCCATGCCCTTAACATAATTTCTAAAGTAGGGCACACAAAACTAGACCCATTATTCTAATCAGTTATTTATATTAGTTTAGCATTACCTCTTTTCTATGAACTTGATGCCCCTATTTATAAAACATATGATCCCAAATGTCTTTGTTACAGCTTTATCAACCATTCCTGGCATTTTTAAAGATTTGTGTATCTGAACCCCCGAGTTGCTCTACTCCTTTGCTCTTTTTAAAGTTTTCTTCCTCCCAAAATGTATCATCTCATGTTTCTCTTCATTAAATTTTATCCAATATGTACCTGCCCCATCGAATAACCTGTCCCCATCTATCTGAAGTCACGTACAGTCCTCTTCACAATTAATTACCTCCTTATTTTTCTGTGATCTGCAAATTTGGACAATGTAGCCCCAATATGCAACTCCAAATGATTTGGTTATATTAACAAAACCACTCGCCAGACACCACTGCTTACATCCCTACAATCCAAGAAACATCCGTTTACCAATCTATGTTCTGTCCTTTAACCAGTTTGCAATCCATGCTGCTATATTTCCTTCAATACCATGAGTTTATTTTATCAACAAGCCTGCTTTGCAGCTTCTTATCAAACACCTTTGTAATTCCATATACTCAACTTTTACTGCATTTTCTTTTCAATACACTGTTACTTCCTCAAAGAATTCTAGTAAATTTGAAAGATCCAAATTGCTTTTTATAAATGTGTGCTGGCTGTCTTTAACTAAGCTATGTCTTTCTAAGTGAGTATTAACTTGATCCCACATTATGGCTCATAGACATTTATCCACTACCAGTATCTATAGTTGGACTATAGTGCAAAGATTTATCCCTTTCTCCCTTTTTGAATAGAAATTATATTGCCGGCCCTCCAGTACTCAGCCACAACTGTTATATTCAAGAATATTTGAACGATTGTGGTCAAAGTCTCCGCTATTCCTTTCTGAATCCCTGGACATTTTAGGATGCATGCCATCTAAACCAAGTGTCTGTTCCATCATGTTTTTGAATACTACCTTTTGAGATAAACACTTACTTTAACTATTAAGGTTTTGTGTGTATAAAGCATATTCAACAACAATTAACCCATTTTAATATGACAGTACTTATATAAAATAAATACATTTTACCTTCCTACCCTTAAAGGTCATTAGCTGTCCCACTTACTATGAATTGGCAAAGGAATATGAATGCCATCAAGAAGGGTGCTGAAGCCCTTTCCCTTCCACTATACAGTGAAGCACTGCTTACCTGTGAATCGTGTCTTTGTAAAAAAAACTGACGATTTTGAGCTGCAGCAACTTTTAGTGGGAAATTGACCTAATTGGTTAATGTGTCTCCCGATTACTGCCATGAAATAACTGTCAGTAACCAAGCTTCCGACATAGATACATCATTCATAGAAAGAAAAGGAAGAACTTAAAGTTATATAACGCCGACCTCCGGACGCCACCAGATGCTTTACAGCCAATGACGTTTGGAGTGTAGCCACTGCTGTAATGTTGGGAAACGCAGCAAGGTCCCACAGATTCCCCAGGGGTGTCCAGATGAGTTATTCATTCCAAAACTTGCCGGCTCAGAATAATCAGAACCTAGGCTCGCTGCCCATTTACCAACTTCTGCTTCCTCAGACCGAAGATGGAGTGAAAAAAAACTAAACACAATATCTTAACTGTTCACAAAAGGTGTCAAATGTTGAATATTTGAATTCGGCTGTACTTGTATTGAAAGCATACCGATTCAGTTTGAAAGCAATATATAGCATGAAGTAATACAAGTGGGCGGTTGTTTTTTTAAATGTAGAGTCATGCGCTCTAGTTTTCTGGGAAATAACTTGTCCCACGAAATTCAAGAGAACGGAACCTTTTCGAGGCTGGAGATGTGCCGATCGACTCTTTGCACAGTCAAAGCCCAATTATTTCCCAGTCAACTCCTCTGTCTGGTGATCTGGATTTTGACCTGCAACCCAAAGTGGAAGAAACTTGTAGATCGACAGTAACTACGCGAGACAATTCGTCATTATTACATGAACATGCTTTAAAAGAGTTTTACGATTTATGTACTGGACTGTATACTTCTGGAAAATGGGAACAATTGGAATAATTGCAGCGAGCAAAGCAATTCTCTGTGTAAAAGATTGCCTTTGATTTGAAGGAATGCACATAAGAGCACTATTTGGAAGAGGAAAGCTCTGCTGTTGGCAATGAAGTAGAAACTTTATTATATAAACCGGCCATCTGAACAGATGCAGCAGAAACATTCTGACATATTTTAAAATTATTTGCACAATTTCCCAAACAAGAGAGCATTGATCAATAATATGATGGTGGGTGGGGGGACTGAAACAGATGGTCACTGTCGAAATACCACAAATTAATTTCTTGCAGCGAAGCCGTTTCGAATGGCGAAGTTAAGTTTGTCATGAAGCCTGTTGTGGTCCATTCTCAAGCATAGGAAGTTTGCAGAATGCGAGTGTTTCTTATCACCAAGTGGACGTTTGGTAAATATCACAAAATTGTCAAAAAAACGGACGGTTTTGGTAAAAGACGTTGTTTAGGAGCATTAATATGGCCGCTCTGTACTGAACAAAAGTCAGAGTGGCGTTTTTATTGATGAAGTCAGTGCATGAAGTCATGTGTTGGGGCTCTGTTGGAGGAGGGGAAGATTTTAATAGTTATTATAGAAGGAAACATATTCGGTTTGGAGAGATATAAAACACGGTCAAGCGTTCAGCGAACCGAAAGCAGGGATGCTTTAATCTGGACCTCTGTATTTTACCCCTACGGAAGTCCCATTCTGACAGGCAGGTTCTGGGGCTTTGAAATTGCGATAAACCCGAAACAGGAACTGCAAACTGATTTTAGAAGATCTGGTTTGCATTCAAATTGATGCCGATGGATATTTCCAGACCAGATACAACATTTTCCTTCAAAGTGCCGGCAGATCAAACTGCTAATACAAGAAATAAAGCTGACAAAGTAAACTGGAAATATTTGAGCTAAAAGACGGGTTGCGACGGCCAATAAAGGAAGACCCCGGCTAGTTCAGATTTATAGCTCAGGGTGTTTTAGAACATATGGGATTGCTTTTGGCCGTCTTACTTTCGGTTAATACCAAGTTCCAGTAAGACGAGCAAAATGTCCTCATTTAGCAAGGTTTGGAAACAGATGGAGTGAATGGCGTGCGAATGGAGAGCCTGCACCCCCTGAGCCGCTGTATTTTGGAGCATCGGGACATGAATTAAGATTTTAATGTAACAGGGTTATCCTTCCTTCGGTTAATGTCTTCCTGTCTTCAAATTAATGAGGGGGAAGCAACTCTCAAATTCAACTACAAAGGATTTGAAACGCGTTCCGTTTCTTCCTTCAAAGTGATAGAGGGCAGTAAAAAAAAATCTAGTGCGATTCCTCAGAAGGCCTTGTCAAAACTCACTGATGTCTGTACTTGGATCCTCCAGAAAACGATAGAAAACGTCTCCCCGCCGCTGGTCTAACTTGCTAAATAATGAAGCCTGGTAACACCAGGGCCTTCAACGGATGGTACTTCCAGCCAATAAGAGAAGGAAATTATCTCCCCCTTATGCCTCGAGTCTTAAATCAAAAATTTCACTGGAGATGCCGACTTAAAATAATACGATTAAAAAACGTATACCTCAATTTAAGATCAATTCGTGGTTCAAACAGTTAACATAAACGTTGACTTACTGAATGCACTTTCTGGAACAAACACAATCTTGATGTACAAATAATAACACATTTCCAACTATAGCAGTTTTATTTTCAACATTGAAAATAACTCTCCTTATAAATAGCCATTAAACATTAAGGGGTGGTATAAGGATTAAGGTTACTCAATGAACCCTGGTCAAGTACGGTTCCATAGTCAGACCACCAAAAGTATACAACACTATACACTAGATTAAAGTTATCCACGGTTAAATTAATTGCAATGACATTTTTTTACTGGCCTGGGTTATATCTATTTTTGCAACATTGTACCGTATACTAAAAAAAAGATCCACTTTAAAATGTAAAACACTTAAGACATGTCAAATGCGTTGCTATAATGAAATCCTGCCAGAAACGTGAGTTGGTGCAGTACCACAGAGACAAATATTGCCCTATTCAAAAAACCACCAAGTGTAGTTGTCATATTTCCCGTGTATGCAAGTTTCTGTGTGCGACATTAAACGTCTCGTGTTTCTTTGGAACAAACGCAATACAAATTATAAACCAATTCAAACCCAAAATGTGCCCCAAACGATTTAATAAATGGGAATGGTATGGTGCACAAGTGCTGTTTGTAACAATTTTACAACATATGTCAGTGCAACATTCCGATGGAACTGAATGCCCCCAAACTGTCTGGGGTTGGGGAAAAAAACACATCCTACAAACATTAGCAATGCCCACTGTGCGCGACATTTCCACGGATTAAAAAAAGGAACCAATTGAAAGTGTTAGATGACGACTAATACAGCAAATCCGTTAAAATGCAGAAAGGTGGACCACCCTACTCTAGATATAACTTGTAAATAAATACAATTTAAATCGCTGATTGTAGACGTATATACAAAGTTGGAATATTAGACACCAAATAAACCTTAGTTTGCCCGTACTATATAGTTTACCATCCCAGCAAGTCCTCCCGTGTTCGACCTGCAGTTATATATCTATTATTTTGGAAACTAAAATATTGCAATTAAGGATGATCTCTAGATTACTGTCCATCTGTGCTGCAGCTCTCTCAATCTCTTCATTGATGGTGGAGATTCGTTGGTTCAAATACACAGAAACCAGATTGCCACCACAGCCAATATTTTCCGCAAAATAAATACATGACAAGCGATGAATTAAACCATGCTTTTAAATATTAGAAAGCGACATAGAAGTGGATTTCTCCGTCAGATGACGTGAATCCGGGGCATTTTCTGTAAGTTTAAGTCCCAGAGCGGCGAATGGGCGATTGTTAGCAAGGTTGGCTTTTTGCGTGCGTTCGTGAATTTTCTGAAATATATCTTAATAAATTGTCACATTTATATATTTTTTATAATCAATTCACTTTCCAGGATGTTGGATTGACCTCGTTTTCCTTAAAGAGCGAGTCAGTTAAGAGCGTTCAGTCGGGTCTTTTCTGTACCCATAACAAAAAAAGGGTGCTCAGTCATTTATCCTTCAAACTAGTCAATGGCAGTCATTTCATTTGTGCAGTCTGGGCTTGGTTACAGACGGGGTCGGGGTGGCTGGATAACCCTCAACTTTTTCCCATCGGTCTGCCCGTGAAGGAGATGGAGGCGAGGCCTTCCTGTGAGTGCAGTCATTGCACAGTGTATATGAAACAGTGCCCTAAATGTTGTTCGTACTCTGTGGGTGCCTATAAGTTTCAGGTCACCCAACCGACCTCTATTACTGCTTTGTACTTCCATATCAGTCAGTGTTTAGCGTTAAGTCTACTTTGATGGGTCTGCGATAGGGTTAGAGTCCACGTGGTATTAAAGTTTTGCTTTTGGTTTGATCAGTTTACTTTCGGTTAGCTCAAGTATTGAGAGGCAATTCGAGTATTGCAGCTAAGGAGTTGTCTCTAAGTTCTCAGGGCTCTCTCTCTCTCTCTGTAGCTGCAGTTTTTGAGGGGGAGGGAGGGGGTTATTTGCAGACGAACTGATCGACCACCTCGGTGCACTTTTTGCACTTGACATAGCAGCACCAGTGAAACTTGCAGTGGCAGCGCTCGGTGCGGACCGTCTTGAACTGGTCGTAGCCCCTGCCGCAGCACATGAGCGCGCAGCCGTCCATGCCCTCCGACGTCTTGTTGCAGAGGCGGCTCTGGGTGCCCAGGGAGCCGGTGCTTTCATTGCGGACGCAGTAGTCGGGGCTCTGGTCGACGTACACCAGGTCCAGGGTGGTGGGCGGGTTGAAGCGGCTGTTGACCTGCACCAGTTTGCCGCGCCCGTTCAGTTTCATGGCGGTGGCGCTGTCGTATTTCTCCTTCAGCGCGTCCCCCACCTTCCGGAAATCGGCCAGCTGCAACCAGCAAGTCTTCAGGCTGCAAGAGCCCGACACCCCGTGACATTTGCAGGCCACATCCGCCAGGTTATACACCGTCTGCAAGAAACGCATGAAGAACCTTGTTAACAGGGACATCGACCAATATCCATTATAAGCCCACTGATTCCCACAGCCACCTCGCCTACACCTCCTCTGACCCGCTCCCTGTAAGGACTCTATTCCATTCCAGTTTCTCCCTCTCCGTCTTCTGACCATGCCACCTTCCAGACCAGTGCTTCCGATATGTCTTCCCTTTTTTTATCAAATGAGGATTCCCCTCTACCGTGGTTGAAATGCCCCTCGACAGTGGCCCCACAACCGTTTCATTTCCATTTTCCACACTTCTGCACATACCCCTTCACCTCCCTCCCAGAACCACAATAGGGTTCCCATTGTCCTCACCTTCCACCCCACTAGTCTCCACGTTCAACACAGATCATCCACTGCTATTTCAGCCACCCCCAGCATAATCCCACCACCAAACACATCTTCCTCTCCCACCATTCCAAAGGGACCGTTCCCTCCGCAACACCCTGGTCAACTCCTTAATCACCCCGAACACCCCCTCCCCTTACCACGGTCCAGGGCCCCAAACACTCCTTCCAGGTGAAAAAGTGATTTACTTGTACTTCTTGTAATTTACTATACAATATTCGCCGCTCACAATGTAGTCTCCTCGACATTGGAGAGACCAAATGCAGATTGGGTGAGCGCTTTGCAGATCCCCTTCGTTCAGTCCACAAGCGTGACCCTGAGCTTCCAGTCGCCTGTCACCTTAATTCTCCACGCCATTCCCACTCTAATCTCTCTGTCTTCAGCCTCCTACACTGTGTCTAATGAAGCTCAACATAAGCTCGACGAACAGCACCTCATCTTTCAATTAGGCACTTTACAGTCTTCCGGACTCAACATCGAGTTCAACAATTTCAGGTCATAACCTCTGCCCCATTTTTTCAGACAGCAGCTGATGATGATTCTGCTATTCCCATTTGCACCTCTTCTAGACTCATTGTTTGTTCCTTTGTTTGTCCCATTACCATCTCCTTTTGCCTTTCACCATCATCCCTTTTGTCCTTTAATCACTCCTGCCTTCCACTCTATCACAGACCTTCCCTTTTGCTCTTTCCTCCTCTGCCCCCTGTCCCTGCCTCTATACTTGCTTAAAACCTGTTATATAACTAATTCCTTTTCTGACAAAAGGTCATCGACCTGAAACATTAACTCTGTTTCTCTCGCCACAGAAGCTGCCTGACCTGCTGAGTATTTCCAACAATTTCTGTTTATATTTCAGATTTCCAGCATCTGCAGTGTTTTGCTTTTGTGTTTTTGTGTTTTTAAGAAAAGACTAGCTCAGGAAACAGTTAATTTTAGCTGCTTCGCAACTGGGCGAAAGTGACATGTCTGTCCAGATCCCCAACCCTAGATTCTCTCACACCCCCAGCCCTAGACTCTCTGTCACCCTGAGCCCTACAGACTCTCTCAGCACCGCCTGTTCATCAGTTCATTCCATGAACAAAATTACTTCCCACCTGTCCTTTCAAAACAATTCAAAATCCCTGAATGCAAGAGAGTTATGCATGTACATTGCTCTCTGATGGCTGCAACCCGTTCCCTACAGCTAGCCCTCTCCAAATGGTCATGCAGTATAAAGACTTGCCTTACACTGTCACTGTACAAATTGTGTTCAATTTCTGAGAGGGTTAGAAAGAAATTCAAACTAGAGGCAAGATCGAATGCAGAAACCGCATCCAACCAGGTACGGTGAAAACAGGGCAGCATTTTGTCAGGCAATTAATGTGGATGTTTGCAGTTAAAGAGATGTTGTTACCTCACCGTACCGTTAATCTCACACCCCAGCCCAACAGACTCTCTGACATTGGTTACAGGTATATGAAATTCCTCGTCAAAACACTTAATTAAAACTCTACAATACCAACCACCATAAGAGTCACACTGTCATATGTTTTATTTGTGCCCCAATACTTAGCTCTGTCTCAATGTTTAATACCCCAATCATTCTTCACCATAAGCAAAAACTGATCAGAATTTAAATATACACTTATTTAGTACGATAATACAGCTTCTTTGTTTTTATAAATGCTTTGATTAATATTCTAGATACTTGAGTGAATGTGTTAAGTAATTGTGACATAATTAGTACTGTAGATGTGAAACAGTTCATGGTACAAACTACAAATATTTTCTCCCAGATAACAATGCACAATCTTCAAATCTAAATGGAAGACAATCTATGAATACCACTAAGCTTTTCAAATGAAAAATTATTCAATCAATGCATCTACTGGCTCTCCCTACAGATCCTCAAAGTATATTAAGACTTAGTCCAAATCTATTTTGGTTAGGTCATTCATTTCTGCAACATGAACGATGATTCAAATAGGACCAAGTTTGAGGATTACCTAAAGGCATTACTGTCAACAGCATTTGCAAATATAGGCAGTTTGGAGTCTGGATAGGATCAAAGACTCCCATTTTCATGGTCTTGCAATCTGTCTTAAGATTGTACATCCGTTTTGGGGCAATAAAACAAGCAAGGTATTCTATGCATCTAAATACTTGTCAAATTATGCGAAATAGCACCATTGAACAAGCACGCAAATGCTCGGAACTGGTTCTGTGTTAATCCCATGGCCGCCTTGCATTATCACATTTTTCTGTGAAATTTACCTCCAACAGGCTTACAGGGAAAGCAGTGCCAAGACATGAGCAAACACAATAACAGAGGGAGCAACATAGAGATGTCATTTAAGTTTTGTTTCCAGAGGCCTGATCATCTGACCAGTCAGTGGCAAACTCTTAAGGGAACTGCAATGGCACTCCATCCAGAGATGGCAGAGTGCACCAGAGTAGGGTTGTTTTTAGGTTGACAACAATACTGCCTCAAGCATCAGTGCAAACACAACTACAGCGAGTGGCAGCTGGAATAAATGGCTGAACAACTAACTGCCTCTACATAGTGAGTGAAGCAGGTTTGTTCCCACTGACCCATATGGACCTTGCTCAACCTTTCCCAGCCAATGTGAAAAGTACTTGCAAAAAACACAATGTTGTTGTTCAAGCAACAACTCAAAACAATTATACATAAACAATTATGTAGGTTTATTTTTTTTAAACTCTGTAATATAAATAAGATGAATTCTTTGATCAATTTTCATAACTAAGTTCCCATGGAACTATTTGGTGAGCAGAGAATTCTGCTGGTGTTCTGGACAACATATCTCTCACAATCAATGCCATCAAAAAACAGATTGTCTAATTTACAGATTATGGGATCTGGCTATGCGCAAAATGGCTGTCATGTTTACTATGACTACACTTCGAAAGTAATTTATCTGTCATGAAATGCTTTGCAGCTTCATAAGGGACATGCTAAGGTGCTATATTAATGCAAATTCTTTCAACATCAAAGGGAATATGAGTCAGCACTGGAGAACCACTTCAGCAAGCAGTTCTCGATTAGAAATAAGAACATAAGAAATAGGAGCAGGAGTAGGCCATATGGCCCCTCGAGCCTGCTCCACCATTTAATATGATCATGGTTGATCCAATCATGGACTGAGGTCCACTTCCCTGCTCGCTCTCCATAATCCTTTATTCCCTTCTATTTTAAGAAACTGTCTATTTCTGTCTTAAATTTATTCAATGTCCCAACTTCCACAGCTCTCTGAGGGCAGCAAATTCCACAGATCCACAACCCTCTGAGAGAAGAAATGTCTCCTCATCTCAGTTTTAAATGGGCGGCCCCTTATTCTAAGATTATGCCCTCTAGTTCTAGTCTCCCCTATCAGTGGAAACATCCTCTCTGTATCTACCTTGTCTAATCCCCTCATAATCTTATATGTTTCGATAAGATCACCTCTCATTCTTCTGAATTCCAATGAGTAGAGGACCAACCTACTCAACCTTTCCTCATAAGTCAACCCTTCATCTCTGAAATCAACCTTGTGAATCTTCTCTGAACTGCCTCTAAAGCAAGTATATCCTTTCATTAATATGGAAACCAAAACTGCACACAGTATTCCAGGTGTGGCCTCGCCAATACCCTGTACAGCTGTAGCAAGACTTCCCTGCTTTTATATTCCAACCCCTTTGCAATAAAGGCCAAGATACCATTGGCCTTCCTGATCACTTGCTGTACCTCCATACTAACCTTTTGTGTTTCATGCACAAGTACCCCCAGGTCCCACTGTACTGCAGCACTTTGCAATCTTTCTCCATTTAAATAATAACTTGCTCTTTGATTTTTTTCTGCCAAAGTGCATGACCTCACACTTTCCAACATTATACTCCATCTGCCAAATTTTTGCCCACTCACTTAGCCTGTCTATGTCCTTTTGCACATTTTTTGTGTTCTTCTCACATTGCTTTTCCTCCCATCTTTGTATCATCGGCAAACTTGGCTACGTTTGGGCCATAAAGTTTTAGAATCTACTGGATTAAAACATTTCCTGAAAATAAAGTTAGTTGTACCTTGATAATTGCATTTTCTTGCAACTCATTAAGAAAACATGGTTTTGAATAGCAATCTAGCTGTAATCCTCCTGGATGGAACACATAACATTACAGTTCAAATGATGATTTACAGTGCAGCCCTACTGGGATCACTTCTGCTTTTAGCCAGATCAGCTGGTGCAGGAGTCGAATATAACTTCAGAACCAAACTTGTACAAATTAAGGGAATAGTTAAACTTCACTCTTGTTTTCTGTACTTTCGTATATGTTCTGCATGGCTGTAGTACATGCACTAGTATACACCAGAAACTAAGCTCAGGAAGACAATGATATGTCCAGTAACAAAGAGTACACATTTTTACTTGAATATTTTGTACTCAGGTTATGTGAAGGTGCAAAAATATAACATCTATGGGAAAACAGAAAACTATGGGAAGTGCTCTTAATCAGCATTAAAATAGGAAGTTCCATTTATCCAGTATTTCTTTGAGAAAATATAATATTAAGATGTTTACTGAATACATCAAATATCATGTCTTTCAGTTTTATGATGCCTAACCTGCAATACTGTGGGTTGAATTTCCACAGGGGTTATCTCGCTTGTCCACTGTAACTTTGGTGGATGGTCCGTGGAAACACCGGAATGACAGTTTTTCCAGGGTTTCCGCAATTCTTTGCCCCAAGTTATGGCGGATGAGCAAGAGGAACCTTTTATGTTTAATTATTTTAACTACTTTAATTACATTAGGCTGAACCAAAATACTGTTGCCATAGAATGGACATATCTAAGCTTGAATCGTTCCAAGTTACAATGGAAAGAACAATATGCAGAATTTAACTCTTCATTCAGTATCTAAATGTTAAACAGTGATGGTGGCAGGCAACACTCCAGACACAATCCTTATGATGCTGGGCTTGATAAGCCAGCACTTCATCTCTGTTGGTATCAGTTTTGACTGTTTTTTGGAATGTTCATGGTGTTGTAGCTTCTGAGAAAGTGACAATATTACACATTGAACAAACTGTAAGAAATCACTCAAACCTGCACAGCTGTAAAGGTTGTAGAGTCTGCTCCTTTCTGCGACCCCCAAACAAACAAACTGTATTTTTATATCATCTTATTATCAATTTTTTAGAGTATAAATACACACAACACATAAGATTAGCTGCTCTATGTTATGCTAAAGTTATGTTTGTCTCCTGCACCAGCTGATTTGGCTAAAAGCAGAAGTGACCCTAGTAGGACTACACTGTAAATCATCTGTTAAGTCTATAATTCTTCCCTTTATGTGTGGTTCATTTCAAAATGATATATTATTCTCAAAATGGGAAAAGAAAATTACAAAGGAACACAGAGTAAGTGAGTGGACAAGCTATGGCAGATGGAATGCAATGTGGGGTCAGATCCGAGAAAGACAAATCAGAATATTTGCTTAAGGATCACAAAATAGGATCTGTGGAGGAGCAAAGGGATTTGTTGTCCATATACACAAATCACTAAAAGCTAGTGCACATTTATAAAAAGGCTAATGAAATGTTAGCCTTTATCGCAAGGGGAATATAGAAGTGAGGAAGTGATGCTTCAGTTGTACAGCACCCTGGTCAGACTCTATCTTGAGTACCGATTTTGGTTTTGATCAGCAAACTTCAACAAGGATATATTGGGCCAGATTTTGCTCAATTTTGTAGCATACCCCCATTGGTTAGACCTGTTTGGGCACATCTTACATTTTTAAATTTTTTTCCCCCACAGAGTACAAGCTGATAATGGCACAGTGAGGGAACCAAGGCATCTGGGAGCTTGGTGAACAACAGGAAAAACACTACATCTCCTTAACCAATCAGATTTAAGGATCGAGAAATAAACAGAGTAAGCACTGAGAAGGAGGATGGATAGAGTGGGTGAATTCAATGTCAAATCAGGTGCAGAAAGAGAAATAAAGTGAGGAAAAGAAAGATCGGATTAAGAGAGAGAAAAATGAGACAGAAAGGAAAAGTAAGAAAAAAACTGAAAGTTGATCATTTAAAAATCTTCTAAACCAATTCACAACCTGAAGGAATGAGACTCCACACTTATAACTGTTTAGTTTCTTGGCAAGAGAAATTGATTGGCAATCATTAACAATTATCACTCTATTAAAAGGGAACTTTGCTATTAATTACTAGACGTAACTTTCTGTGACAAGTTTTATATGCAATTAATGTGCAAATGCAATAACTTTACTGAGACATGGCTGACAGTCAGGACTGGGAACTAAATATACCAGGTGAAAAGGTCAACAGAAAAGATAAGGACAATGGCAGAAGGGGAGGAGTAGCCTTAGTGATTAAGGATGAAACCACTTCAATGATAAGAGAGGATATAACAAGAGGTAAGCAGACAGTGGAGACTTTATGGGGAGAATTAAGAAATGGAAAAGGATTTAAGACTGTAGTGGGAGTTGTGTATAGGCCCCCTGGTAGCAGCTGTAAAGTGTTAGAATGTATAAATGCAGAAATTTGGCAAGTATGTAGCAAAGACAGAGTGCTTTTAATGGGGGATTAGCTCATGCCAGAAATATAGTGAATTTCTTGAATGTGTCCAGGATAGTTTTCTGTAACAATATGTCCCAGAACCAACAAGGGGGCAGGCCATATTAGATTTAGTAATGAGTAATGAGCCAGGTTTAGTTAACAGCGCCTAACCTTGCATGAACATTTATCTAATGCCGATCATATGATCGAGTTCAACATAGTGTTTGAAAGGGAGAAATGTGAAACAGCTACCAAGATTCTAGATTTAGGTAAGGCTGACTTCAACGTGACGAGACTGTTCACACTAAACTGGGTAAATCTGTTAATGGGTAAAATAGCGGAAGATCAGTGTGAGGTGCTCAAAAAATGTAATGTGATACAGAACCAGATTATGTCCCTGAGGAGCAAGAGCTCTACTTGCCAAAAAACAGCCACGGACAACTAAAGATGTAAGGGACAACATAAAATTAAAGAAAAAGCACATGAAAATGCAAAAACTAGCACAGATCCTAGTGAGAAACAAAGAACAACAAAAGGTGACAAAACAGATAGGAAGAGCTACAAAAAGGGAGTATGAAAAGAAACTTGAAAGGCATATCAACACAATACATTTTTATAATTATATTAGGAAAAAGAGGGTGATCAAGAGCAATGTGAGCCCCTTGAAAACTGATAATGGTGATATTGTAAATGAAAATAAAGAACTGGCGGACATATTGAATAATTACTTTGCATCAGTATTTACAGTTAGAGGAAGAGGATAGCATGCTAGACTTCCCAAGGAAACTAATATTGAATCAGAGATGGGGACTCACCAAAATTAACATTAGTAAAATAACAGTAATGAAGAAAATAATGGCACTAAAGATTAATAAATCCCCAGGACCAGATGGTTTCCATCCCAGGGTTTTAAACGATGTCGGTGAGAACATTGCAGATACCCTAACCATAATCTTCCAAAGTTTTCTCAATTTGGGAACCGTTTTTTTATATTGGAAAATTGTGCATCATTCCATTATTTAAGAATGGTAAGAGATGGAAACCAGGGAATTATAGACCAGCCAGTCTAACATCTGTGGTCGGGAAATTACTAGAGTCTATAATTAAGGATAGGGTGACTGAACACCTTGACATTTTTCGGCTGATCTGAGAGAGTTAGCATGGATTTGAAAAGTGTAGGTCATGCCCGACGAAACTGATCGAATTTTTTGAAAAGGTGACTAAAGTCATGGACAGGGGAATGTCTATGGATGTTATTTATATTGACTTCCTGAAAGCATTTGATAAATCCCTCACAAGAGACTATTAGCTAAAGTTGAAGCTCATGGAATTGAAGGCAAATTATTGACCTGGTTAGGAAATTGGCTGAGCGGGATAATAGGCAGGTACTCAAATTGACAGGATGTGACTAGTGGTGACCCACAATGATCTGTTTTGTGGCCTCAACTATTTAACATCTTAGTTAATGACTTAGATGATGGGATAGAAAGCCAGATACGCAAATTTGACGCTGACATAAATATATGTGGCATTATAAGTAGCATAGTTGCAAGCATAAAATTACAGTTATTAATAGATTAAGCGAAAGGGCAAAACTGTGGCAAACGGATTTCAATGAGGGCAAATGTGAGGTCATCCACTTTGGACCTAAAAGGGATAGATCAGAGTACTTTCTAAATGGTGAAAAGCTGAAAACAGTAGCGGTCCAAAGAGACTTGAGGGTCCATGTAGATAGATCATTAAATATCATGAACAGAAAATAATCAAAAAGGCTAATGGAATGCTGGCCTTTATATCTAGAGGACTAAAATACAAGGGGACAGAAGTTATACTACAGCTACACAAAGCCCTGGTTAGACCACACCTGGTGTACTGTGAGCAATTCTGGGCACCAGACATTAGGAAGGATATATTGGCCCTGGAGGGAGCGCAGCATAGGTTTACCAGAATGATATCTGGACTCCAAGGGTTAAATTACAAGGAAAGATTACACAAACTAGGGTTTTATTCCCTGGAATTTAGATGGTTAAGGGGTTATTTGATCACAGTTTTCAAGATATTAAGGAGAACACAGGATAGATAGAGAGAAACTATTTCCGCTAGTTGGGCATTCTGGGACTAGGAGGCATAGTCGAAAAATGAGAGCCAGGCCTTTCAGGAGTGAAGTTAAAAAACACTTCTACATGCAAAGGGTGGTAGAAGTTTGGATCTCTCTTCTGCAAACGGAAATTCATGTGAGTTCAATTGTTAATTTTAAATCTGCAATTTAAATGGAGAAAAATTGCAAAGTGCTGCAGTACAGGGGACCTGGGGGCCCTTGTGCATGAAACACAAAAAAAGTTAGTATGCAGGTACAGCAAGTAATCAGGAAGGCAAATGGAATCCTAGCCTTTATTGCATGGGGGACAGAGTATAAAAGCAGAGAAGTCCTGCTACAATTGTACAGGATATTGGTGAGGCCACACCTAGAGTACTGCATACAGTTTTGGTCTCCTTAACACCTTAACCGTCTAAATTTGGTATTTAAGGAAGGATATACTTGCATTGGAGGCTGTTCAGAGAAGGTTCACTATGTGGATTCCGGAGATGAGGGGGTTGACTTATGAAGATAGGTTGAGTAGGTTGGGCCTATACTCTGGAGTTCAGAAGAATGAGAGGTGATCTTATCAAAACATATAAGGTAATGAGGGGGCTCGACAAGGGAGATGCAGAGAGGATATTTTCACTCATAGGGGACACTAAAACTAGGAGGCATAGTCTCAGAATAAAGGGCCGCCCATTTAACACTGAGATGAGGAGGAATTTCTTCTCTCAGAGGGTTGCAAATTTGTGGAATTCCCCTGCCCCAGAGAGCTGTGGAGGCTGGGTCATTGAATATATTTAAGACGGAGATAGACAGATTTTTGAGCGATAAAGGAATAAAGGATTATGGGGAGCGGGCAGGGAAGTGGAGCAGAGTCTATGATCGGATCAGCCATGATCTTATTAAATGGTGGAGCAGGCTCAAGGGGCCAAATGGTCTACTCCTGCTCCTATTTCTTTTGTTCATATGTTCTTATGATAGATTGATATTAGCCAAAGGTATTAAGGGATAGGGAGCAAAGGCGGGTATCTGGAGTTAGGTCACAGATCAGCCATGATCTCATTGAATGGCGGAACAGGCTCGAGAGGCTAAGTGGCCTCCTGTTCCTATGTTCCTAACTTCATGAAAACCATGTTGGAGATGCTGTTTTTGTGAAGCTAACAGAGAAGCGGCGCAAATTGGCCAGTAACTTGTGACAATTCACAATTCACGGGGTATCTCTTCCTCACTATAATTTGCTGGCTGGTTTGCAATTTAAAAATGATGTATGTCGTTCATATGCCATCATTTTTTTCAGCAAAATCTGGCCCATTGGCCTTGAAGGGGATGCAGTGTAGATTCTCTAGAATGAAAGCAGGGTTTAACGGGTTAAATTATGAGGACTCGTTGCATAAACTTGGTTTGTATTTCCTTGAGCTTTGACAGTTGAATGATGAACTAATCAAAGTTTATTAAATGATAAACAAATTTGATCAGGTTGCAATTGGATGAAGATGAACAAAGCACAAATTTGCTATTATCTATTCTTACCTATTTTAGCAGTGTAACGAAAGATTGTAGAGCAAAGATTAAATTAATCCTTCCTGAACTTCAAATAGATTCTCATCTAGGCATGATAAGCCTGCTGGTATTATGGGCAGACCATGGCCCGGAATTTGTGGTCAGCGACAAAGCAAAGCCATTCGCTGCTGGCCCCAAAGAAAGCTGCCCACAGAGATCTTGTGATCGCTGTGCAATTGTAGTGTAGTGAGAATCCCATAGTGCAAGCTACTGTGATATCAACAATCTGTCTAAGCAGCCAATCACAATGTATAATTTTCACAGACAGGGAACCAGGAGGTAAAGAAGTTGCTTTATTCGAACTTCTTAAAAATATTAGAGGGCAAAACACAGATTGGGGCTCTCACATGGGGAAAAGGTAAACCTGTAATAAATATGAACAAACTTTTATAAAATATAGGCCCAGAATTTGCGATCCCGATCACGGCGTCAGTGTACGCTGTCATAAGCCTTCTGAAAGGCCCCGCAACTTCTGGGTTTCTGCATGCGCTGCGCATTCGCGAAAACCACGGACTTGCGATCAGATCTACCGAACCGACTGGAAAATCACTTTCACTGGCACAGATTTGGACTATTTGCCCAACTACTGCCCAGCAAATGCCCAGAATACTCTTGCATCTGGTAAAAGCTGGCATAGGGCCTGCTTTCACTAGTGTTAGGGTTAATATAAATCATAACTTTAAATTTTTTAAATAAAAATGAATGACAAACACTTAAAATTAGTTCATGAAAAAAATGACCTGGATTAAAATGTTTACAATTATTTTTTGACAAATTAAATTTTTTATTGTACTGGCTATGTTGAAGGGACTTATAATTAAATTTGAAAATCAGAACATTTATTTTTATTGCAGTTGTCTAAATTATTTAATTATCTTAGGATTCCATTAGGCTTTAAGGGGATTCCATTCATAAATTGAATCCTCCTTTCTCATTGGAGCACCTAGCCCATGTGATCTCAGGAATGCTTCTGAACCGCCTGCATTCCTGGGATCTGTGGGCCTTTACGCAGGCATATGCCTGCAGACCCAGGACCTGAACCCACTGTAACTTTGGAGCCAGGAGGTATGTTCGTAGATCTTTTGCGGGTGGGAGGTGTACTCCAGAGGTACGCCTCCGACCACAAATTCAAGGCCATAATTCTTTTAAAAGTTTCTTTAAAATGTTTATTATTATTATAATGGATAAACTTGACACTCACATGGGCTAGGTGCTCCAATGAGAAAGGAGGATTCAATTTATGAA
The DNA here is from genome assembly GCF_044704955.1 of Pristiophorus japonicus. Taxonomy (NCBI): domain Eukaryota; kingdom Metazoa; phylum Chordata; class Chondrichthyes; family Pristiophoridae; genus Pristiophorus; species Pristiophorus japonicus. The sequence continues at coordinate 33,907,900 of NC_091988.1, read as the reverse complement.
TGGAATTAAAATGAGTTTTTCAGGGCCATAACATTTGCTTAGCAGTCAAAACACGGTTAAAAACCCCAGCTGCACATAACCCAACTGGGCATAACTTTTAATGGGGTATTTAACAGTGATATTAGGGTGAGCAGAGGCATGGTGGTAATGTTACTGGACTAGTAATCCAGAAACCTGCACTAATAATCCAGAGACAAGAGTTCAAATCCCACCATGATGGGTGGGGAATTTAAATTCAGTTCATTAAATAAATCTGGAATAAAAGGCTATCAGTAACTGTGACCATGAAACTACCGGATTGTTGTTAAAATCCATCTGGTTCACTAATGTCCTTTAGGGAAGGCAAACCTGCTGTCCTTACCCGGTCTGGCCTATATGTGACTCCAGACCCACAGCAATGTGGTTGACTCTTAACTACCCTCTGAAATGGCCTAGCAAACCACTCAAAGGCAATTAGGGATGGGCAATAAATGCTGGCCTTGCCAGCAATGCTCACATCCCGTGAACGAATGTAAAAAAAATTACAGCAGAAAAGCCCAAGTTTTTGTCAGTTTCCCTGATTTCACAGATTACACTGATTGCCAGCTGGCATGGGGAGAGGGTGTTCACAGCGCAGCCAGTGTCGGAGCAGTGAATGACTAACCACAGCTTCAGGATTTCCACCTTTAGATACGCATGCGCTAAATCCTGAAGTTGCGGTCAGTTTCAAAGGTGTAATAACTGTGAACGCTGTTAGTTTGCTGTTATCACCCACTGCAAATTCCGGGCCCATAATCTTGCCCTTCTAACATAAAAATTCAACGGTCGACCTGGCTGTGTCTATGATGCAACCATGTCAGCCTTAACTTACGCTACTCATTAGGCTTCAAAGGCTTTTTTCAGGGACATTTTTCCAAATATAGGCCCCAATTCTAAAACTTAGAGATCCAGGAGAAAGAAAACAATAGATAAGGAAAGTATTGAGGTTAAAAACAATTAAATGTAATATGATGGTTAGACAATAAAAAAGAACGTGAGAAAAGCAAAGACACTGAGCAGATGTTATTAAAATGTTTAAATATTTATTTCATTTGTCCAAAGTCCAATAAAACTATTTTTCAGATTCAAGTGTCAGTGAGTGAACTTAAAACATTCTTTTAAAATGGCTGGCCTCTGAAGACTGGAATGTCCTTGGATCTACTGACAATTTAAAGGTTAACACTTTAAAAATAACATCTTGCCCAGTTTCTATACTGAACATGGAGCAATTAGTAGCATATAGTTGTGATTTAAACATCTAATCAAGCTGCATTTTTTTTTCTCTTCTGAAGAGAAATGCAGAGCTGCCATCCACACCTTCAAAAAAAGCCCGCAGGCCTCTCTGGGGACACTATTTCTGCTGCTCAACAATCCACCATGAAAAGCTGTGCTTCTGTAAAGATATAACAGAACTTGATCGTTTTTCCAATTCTAAAAGCCCAGACAAGAATTGCAGCATAACTGTCAAATGGGGATAGATAAATGTAAATGGTGATTTAGAAGAGTATTTGAATTTAGTACCTTTTCTTTGAAAGTCCAACACAATTGTTGCAGTTACTAAGCTTGCAAGTTTAATCATTTCCAATGGGTACAAATTATTGCATCTCAAAAAAAAGAACTGCACATATTTGTGTCCTTGTGCTTAGCTAGTTGATGAGATTGGATTCCAATTGCTTGATTTATGAACACTGCAGTACAGCCCTGTGAGTACTACAGAGAATTAAAAAGGAGCAGATTGTTTCCATGCTGGTAGAGTTCACATTTACTGTGCAAATATGGCATCCATTTATCATGAAAAGTTTTATTAAAATACATTTTGTACCCAGATAAACCACATTACTCTGATCAAATGCAGGGTACAGTACTACAATTAATGTATAAACAATGCAATGTCCATGGTGGTGTGTTAATCATTAGAACATCAACCCTGAAAAAAATTCACATTAACAGAGGCCAGATTTATGCAATTACATGTTCTTTTATAAATTGTCACAGTTGTAAGTACTTCCATGTACTTGCGTTATAGAAGGCAGGAAATTGATATTAATACGAGAATTTGGTTAGTTTTTAAAGGATAGAATAGGTCCCCGATGTCTAAGTGAGTAAATGCAGAGTTTGGTATGGTACTGAGTCACAATGGATTCACATTCAACTTTGGTGTCTCCAGGCTTTGGTGGGAAGGAATGGAAGAAAAACAAATCAGCTACTGTTTCCCATTGGAATCCAATGAGCCCTGCTAAAAAGTGCTCATGTGGGTGCTGGTGAGGAGAACATAAGAACATAATAGGAGCAGGAGTAGGTCATGTGGCCCCTTGAGCCTACTCCAGCAGTCAATAAGATCATAGCTGATCTTTGACTACAACTCCACTTTCCCGTCCGATCCCCTATCTTTTGAGAGTCCAAAAATCTATATCTCAGTCTTGAATATACTCAACAACTGAGCATCCACAGGCCTCTAGGTTGATATAGCTGTAATTAATACCTTGTTTGCTAAGACTCTGAAGAATGATCAATTGGGTAAAGTACTGGAGGTATGTCAACACCTCTCAGACTCTAATCTAACATGAGTCATTACCTTCAGGAAAGGAGACAACTGGGAAGTAGAGATAAAAGAACATAAGAAATAGGAGCAGAGTAGACCATTTGGCCCTTCTAGCCTGCTCTGCAATTTAATAATATCATGGCTAATCTACCTCAACTCCATCGTCTCGCACTATCACCATATCCCTCGAGTCCCTGGGTATCCAAAAACCTATCACTCTCTGTCTTCAATATACTCAACGACTGAGAATTCACAGCTCTCTGGGGTAGAGAATTCCAAAGAATCACAACCCCTTGAGTGAAGAAATTTCTCCTCATCTCAGTTCTAAATGGCCGGCTCCTTATTTTGAGACTATGACCCCATGTTCTAGATTCCCCAACCATGGGCAACATCCTCCCAGCATCTACCCTGTCAAGCCCTTTAAGAGTTTTATATGTTTCAATGAGATCATCTCTCATTCTTCTAAACTCTAGGGAATTTAACCCTAGTCTACTCAATCTCTCCTCATAGGATTATTATATTATTAATATAGTATCAGTCTGTATTTTATACATGTACATTAGCCAGCTTGGAATTATTTTAAAAACAGTAAACGTTTGTTCTAGAGCAGCACTCAAAATTCTGCATTTGTGAAGGAGAGAGGATAATGGACATTAATTTGAATTTAGCATTTATTGAGTATTTAGGCTTTCTTCATTCATGCTTGGTGTTTTTTGGGAGGTTCCATTTTATTTAAGTGATACTCATATAACTAAGTTTTTTTCAGTGAGTTGGCTGTGTTTCAATAATCAGGGATTTTACCCCCCCGCGCACCCCGCGCCCCCACCCCCCCGCCCTCCACAGACACATGAGAATGCACAGAAATGGCAACGAGAAAGGAATTGCCATAGTTACAGTTGCATATTCATTGATGGGAACAGCAAGCAGATAGCTGTTTGCTATATATCAATGGCTCATGGAAAAGTAGCTTGAATCAGGTTATTTCATGTACATTGAAATCACTCTACATGTCATATACTTGAGATTACCAGCATGTATCATATGCTGTTTGATCCACATGCATTGTATAAAAGCTACTATTATAACCTGCTCCATCCAGTTTGGATGAGATTTCTTCTATACCAGATATAAAGTTACAGTATCAATTCAACTTTGCTGCGCACAAAGCCTGCACTGAATAGAAAATAAATGGATCTCAGAGGTTAAGACCATAATCCAATCAAGAGGTTCAGATAACCTAAACCATGAAAGCAAAACTCAAGCCATTTTGGCCCTCTGAAGCAATATTAAATCTTAACTCTTAGAACACCACTACAAAGTTGATTTATTTGCGTGCTATCAAATGACTAGAGCTGCCACCAAGTTTGCTCGTCAGTAACAAGCACCTCCTGGTTTTTGATGCCATTTTCATAACAAGGTGGACCTGATTGTATCTACGATGCAATTAAAGCTATCTATAAAACCTAAGCTATGCATTGACTGGAAAAACAACTTTCAAATGGCTTAGAATCTCCATTAAAGTATTGGACAAAGCAATTTTATACATACCATTAATGTTAATATGCTAATATCACCCCAAAAGTGTTTAAAACCCATAAACAATATCAACTTTAGCAATAATAACCCATAATATATCTGAATATACCAGTCAATATTGGCTGCTTTTAAGGAGATACTGCAAATCACTTTGTCTGAAGGCTTCAGATGAAGACTAAATCTTATATATATCCAAAGTGTCAAGACACTATTACACATTTGTGTCATGTATTATTTAATAGAGGAACACTGTGCGACCTATGTCAATTTCTAAACAGATTTACATATTTTGCATATTGGGACCAATTTTACAAATGCTCACTTCCAGCAGGGACCCACGACATTCTCGAGATGTGAGCATCGCTGGCAGGTCATTTATTGCCCATCGCTGATGTCCTGAGATGGTGGTGGGCCACCATCTTGAACCATTGCAATCTATGTGATGGAAGTATTCTTTCTAGTGGTTTGATACAACTGAGTGGCTTGCTAGACCACTTCAGAGGGTAGTTAAGAGTCAACCATGTTGGTGTGGGACTGGAATCACATACAGTCAAGGCTGCGTAAGGTTGGCAGCTCTCCTTCCCTAAAGGACATTAGTGAATCAGTTGCATTTTTACAAGGATCCAACAGCTTCATGGTCAATTTTACTGATAGCAGCTTTTTATTTTCAGATTTTAGTAAAAACTTCATTCAAATTCTCAAACTGCCACATTGGGATTTCAACTCACGTTCTCTGAATCATTAGTCCAGGCTTCTGGATCAGCAGTCCAGTAACTCCTGCAGGAGTACATATTAGGAAATCTCATGATCTCCATTCAGAATGAACAGGAAATAGTGCAGCTTGTGTCCATAATTTCCCAATATGTGCCCCTGACAGTCGAATCTCCCTATTGGTGTGTGCAATTTTTAACAATTGACCCTTTATGCCTATTTTAATTTTAAATATATTAATTTGTTCAGCATTGCACCATCTAACCTAAAAGAAATCTGAGGATTGAAAAGTTATATGTGGTACAGTAGTGCAAATGAGCAGAAAAATAAGAAGCTCTTGTCACAATGACAAGTTTCCAATCACTGGCCCTACCAGTATAATTAAAGTGTGAACGGGTACAATACAGAAAAAAAATTGTGTCTATGGGTATAGTTTTAAAAAAACTATTATGACAACTCACTCAAGTAAGCCTTGAGTTTACTTTATTAGTATTAAACCATATTTCACTACCAAGGATTATGGCCGTCATTGTCAGTTTCAGCCTCGGTCTTTTGACAGCTGGCTGTATACATTAGTGCCCATGGAGACAAACTATAAACTATTTGGAATGGATGACAGGGAAATGTAAAAACAATTGTAATGTTCCATATGTTGAAATTTGAGCAAGTTCTGCTCCTGCCAACATCAATTAAAGTTTGTCAGCATTTAAGTACAATCAGAGCAGGTAGCTCAAGCCAGTGAAGAAGCTATATTGCATTATAATAATCTGCTTCTCTTTAGTGCTCTTTTCATAACTGGAAATCAGTAAAGTACAGCACTATATCAATTTCTATGGTCTTGGAATACACAGAGCACTAATTCACCTTTTATGGAGTGATGCGCAAGTTTTTTTTATAACTTATAAGAATATAAGAACATAAGAAATAGGAACAGGAATAGGCCATACGGCCCCTCGAGCCTACTCCGCCATTCAATAAGATCATGGCTGATCCGATCATGGACTCAGCTCCACTTCTCTGCCCACTCCCCACAAACCCTTCTCCCCTTATCGTTTAAGAAACTGTCTATTTCTGTCTTAAACTTATTCAATGTCCCAGCTTCCAGAGCTCTCTGAGGCAGCAGCTTCCACAGATTTACAACCCTCTGAGAGAAGAAATTTCTCCTCATCTCAGTTTTAAATGGGCGGCCCCTTATTCTAAGATTTTGCCCTCTAGTTCTAATCTCCCCCATCAGTGGAAACATCCTCTCTGCATCCACCTTGTCAAACCCCCTCATAATCTTATATGTTTCGATAAGATCACCTCTCATTCTTCTGAATTCCAATGAGTAGAGGCCCAACCTACTCAACCTTTTCTCATAAGTCAACCCCCTCATCTCCGGAATCAACCCAGTGAACCTTCTCTGAACTGCCTCTAAAGTAAGTATATCCTTTCGTAAATATGGAAACCAAAACTGCACGCAGTATTCCAGGTGTGGCCTCACCAATACCCTGTAGAACTGTAGCAAGATTTCCCTGCTTTTATACTCCATCCCCTTTGCAATAAAGGCCAAGATTCCATTGATGTTCCAGATCACTTTCTGTACCTGCATACTATCCTTTTGTGTTTCATGCACAAGTACCCCCAGGTCCCGCTGTACTGCAGCACTTTGCAATCTTTCTCCATTTAAATAATAACTTGCTCTTTGATTTTTTTTGCCAAAGTGCATGACCTCACTTTCTAACATTATACTCCATCTGCCAAATTTTTGCCTAATCACTTAGCCTGTCCATGTCCTTTTGCAGATTTTTTGTGTCCTCCTCACACATTGCTTTTCCTCCCATCTTTGTATCATCAGCAAACTTGGCTGCATTATATCAGTCCCTTCTTCCAAGTCATTAATATAGATTGTAAATAGTTGGGGTCTCAGCACTGATCCCTGCGGCACCCCACCAGTTACTGATTGCCAACCAGAGAATGAACCATTTATCCCGACTCTCTGTTTTCTGTCAGTTAGCCAATTCTCTATCCATGCTAATATATTACCCCCAACCCCGTGAACTTTTATCTTGTGCAGTAACCTTTTATGTGGCACCTTGTCAAATGCCTTCTGGAAGTCCAAATACATCACATCCATTGGTTCCCCTTTATCCACCCTGTTCGTTACATCCTCAAAGAATTCCAGCAAATTTGTCAAACATGATTTCCCCTTCATAAATCCATGCTGACTCTGCCTGACCGAATTTTGCTTTTCCAAATGTCCTGCTACTGCTTCTTTAATAATGAACTCCATAATTTTCCCAACCACAGATGTTAGGCTAACTGGTCTATAGTTTCTTGCTTTTTGTTAGCCTCCTTTTTTAAATAGGGGCATTACATTTGCAGTTTTCCAATCTGCTGGGACCTTCCCAGAATCCAGGGAATTTTGGTAAATTACAACCAATGCATCCACAATCCCTGCCGCTATGTCTCTTAAGACCCTAGGATGCAAGGGGATTTATCTGCCTTTAGTCCCATTATCTTACTGAGTACCACCTCCTTAGTGATTGTGATTGTGTTAAGTACCTCCCCCCCATCGCCCCTCATAGCCCCTTGACTATCCACTGTTGGGATATTGTTAGTGTCCTCTACCGTAAAGACTGATACAAAATATTTGTTCAGAGTTTCCATCATCTCCATGTTCCCCATTACTAATTCCCCAGTCTCGTCCTCTAAGGGACCAACATTTACTTTAGCCACTCTTTTCCGTTTTATATACCTGTAAAAACTCTTGCTATCTGTTTTTATATTTTGTGCTTGTTTACTTTCATAGTCTATCTTCCCTTTCTTAATCATTTTTTTAGTTATTCTTTGCTGGCTTTTAAAAGCTTCCCAATCTTCTGTCCGCCCACTAGTTTTGGCCACTTTGTATGCCCTTGTTTTTAATTGGATACCGTCCTTTATTTCTTTAGTTAGCCAGTTTTTCCCCATGCTCCAGCCCTAAGCTGTACATTAACCATTAATATGAATAGTTAAATTAGAATTCTGAATAAAATATGTAAATAAAAATTATTAGAACAGTTATCTTTACTACATGAAATTATAAAAATCTCTCACCGAACATTGAGATTGGTATTATTTAATCTCACACTATCAAAAACTGAGGCATGGAAATTAAATATTCCCAACTGAGCATATTACTTAACCCCTTCATGTTGCATTCTCAAATATGTAAGAATGCTCAATTAAACAAAGGAGGGGCTTGCAACTTAAGGTGTTAAAAAAACAGAAAAGCAAGGCAAATCCTTCTATTTTAAAAAAGGTGCCAGTCCCAACACATAAAAAGAACATTTCATTGATGGAGGGTAGTGTAGCGACAGAGCAGATGGAGCTTTGCTCCACATCTGGCTGTCCATATCTGACCTAGGACAATGCTATGCTAACAAAGTACCAAAAAGTATTCCATTCCCCAGCGCCAGCATTACTTCCCGGTTCTTAAAAAAATAATGTTGAACAAAAAAAATTGCAAGATTCTCCCAGTTCAGATATAATTATATAGTGAAGTGAGAGAACTTTTCAGATTTATGTATATACACATATACACACACATTCTGCTGCTTCATAAAGTAATATAGATAACACTACAATAGCAAGCCAATGATGAAAGCTTTATTTGATGAATGTATCACAAGTTATGGACATCTTAAAACGTATATGTAATAATTGTAATTAACATTTTTCACGTTAGTTTTCAAGACAACCTTCTATCTAACCTTAAAGTGCAGTTACTATTATGTAGTAAATGTGGCAACAAATTTGCACACAGCAAGAAGCCACAAGCTGACAATGAAATTAATGGACAAATAATCTGTTTCTGGTGGTGTTGGTTGAGGGAGAAATGTTAGTGAAAGATCAGAAGAAATCCCTGCCTTGAGATCTGCTACATCCAGCTGAATGTCTAGAAATGAGAGACGGGCCATGTTTAACATCTCACCTGAAGGACAGCACTTCTGACAATGTTGCATTTAGACAATACCACACTGAAGTCAACTCTGGAGTAGGGCTTGAACCCCTCCATTTTTGACTTAAACACTACCCACTGAGTAAATGTAATGCTTTATTGCATTCTAAAATTGTTCACAAGTACTTGTGAAAAAACACCTATAATTATTTGTGCCCTCCCCCCCGCCCCCGCCAGTGGCACAGTACAAACCTGGCAGCTCACTGGACATCCATTTCGCCATGGTGATAGTACTTGACTACTTTGTTAATTGGTGGTTAAATCGTGACCCATACTATTTCCACTAAGATGATGTAGAACCCTGTTCCTTCCAGTTCAAGTAATTGAACCTGCCCAGCTAAAATTCTCTTAAATGTGTCTTAACTGTTCTAGTCTCACTTGACCTTTTTAACACTTCTGCTCATAATCCTCTGGCCTTTCTGGAGCTCAATAATCAGTAGTGTGAAAAATGGACTATGCAAATCAGACATTTTGGTATTACATTAACCAGCAATAGACTACATCCCTGTACTACTTAAGCACCAAGGACTAGCATTTCTTTCAATAATATATAATAAAATCAAACTGATATTAAATACAGGCGAAGAATTTAATGCATGGAACAGGATACATAATTTGGCCGCAGTGCTTTATGTGAAATAAACCAACCAATGAATGAGGCCTAGAACATCCTCATCTCTGCGAGGTTCCTGCTCATACACACTATTATATTAATGCCATATTCATGAAACTAATATTCATAGTGAGAAGACATTGGAATACTCAGTTTATCTACTCATTTGGAAGATCTTTGAAACACTCCCTTTACTTGTGGAATAAATTGCCGATACGACAATTTCCCAACTGTATGGGCTCAATTTTCCCCAATTATCTGCGCCGTTTTTTTGGCATGCAACATGTTTCCCCAAAGTTTCTGCACCAGCATAATTCACTTAGGTACGATTTTGTTAGGCTACAATTTTTTTACCTCATTGGGGGCGTAACCTGCCACCCGCACCATTTCTAGCCATTTAAGCAAATTTGGTCAACTATGATTTTTTTTAAAGACGGCGTAGATGACCACTCTGAAAAACCTTCTGGGCAGCTAATAAAATCAGTGCAGGTAAGAGAATCAGCACAGAAGATCCAGTTCCATGGCCGGGACAGCAGCAGCAGAGGATGGGTGGGGTTGGCGGGGGGTGCATTCGGTGCAGGCTAGGAGCGGCACCAGCTCCAGAGGGAGGAGAGGCTTTTCGCCCCAGGCTAGGAGCAGCACCAGGCACTTACGGGGGGGGGCAGGGGGGGGGGGGGGGTCCTTTCCAATTCTTACAGTTTACAGGATAGACTTTTGGCACAAAGACTCTTTAATATTTTCATGTTGGTAAGCTGCTGCCTTAAAGAGCTGCAAGGTGCTTGTGAAGGTTGCTGTGAGCTGGCCAGAATGTCTTATATGTTTCACTTTCCAGCCTCAGCCCTCAGTGTGTCCTTCGTTACCCTGGCAACCCGATCTTTTTGGCGCAGAACTTAGGCTCCACCCACAGAGCTTAAGGACAATCTATGCCAGGCCACATTCACAAGTTAAAACGGGGAAACTTGCAACTTTTTTTTGGCGTAGTTGGGCACAAATAAATCGCCGTAACTCTTCAACTACACCAAAAACCTGCAACGTGGAAAATTGAGCCCTTAGTTTCTACATACAATACAGGACTGGATTTTAGCCTTTTTTTTTTAAATGCAATATTAAAACAAATTGGCACAATTATATTAAAAAAATCTCTTCAATCTGTTACTGCAGATGTACATTAGGTCTTTATATCATAAATAAACTCAAATGTATGAAAGATCAATTTACCCTTCTTCCAGCCTCGTTGTTATGCAGATTCATGAATGTCCGGGCACTATCATAAGTTCCTTTCTGATAGATCTTCTCCCTCTCCCTGGCATCCACAAACTCCTTTGCAAACCTGTAGCCATACTCTACATTATCTCCGCAGCCACCCCATAGCCAGTCACGTGGTAAATCCTTGGGCCGCGCAGCACGGCTGCAGCCACATGTGGCCAGCTCCCCCTCGCGACAAGCACGGCTGATAGCGTGCACCACTCCAGCAGCAGAGATCCCATAGGTGAAGGCAGTCTCTCGGCTTCCTAACGAAAAATATAAATGGCTTCAATGCAGAAGAGTAAATCAATCACTTTGTGTTAAAAAAAACATTCAAATTCAGTTTGATAACCTAGTTCCTACATAATATCATGGCTATTTGTGGGAAGACCCAGAAGGCTCTTAGTAGTTAGAAAGATGAAATAGTCGTACATCCTACATGCTATCCAAAGAAGGGGAAACAGCCTACTTATGGCAGTTTAATACCGCATGGCTGACTCTCAAATAAATTGTAGCACGACTCTGCAGTACATTTAAGAATATGGAAATTATTTGTAGAATTTTTACAAGTAATGCTGTAACCTAGATCTTCTTGGGGAATTAAAGCAAGAAAAAAATGCACAATAAAATCACGTGGAGCAATTTGCAATGTTGCTCTGAAAACCGCTTTGAAAAAGTACAAAGCACTACTTATGTAGGATAGGTCTGCATCATTGTTAGTCAACTTAGCCAAGAGTTTCCACTTAGGGCGCAATTGGCAAACCAAGACGCGAATTGTGCTCAAAATTGCACTGGTTTTAAGAAGTACTTTTTGCTCAAGTTTCCCCTCAAACTCATTTGCATATTGCCAAATGTAAAATCTTCCATGAACCAGCACAATCAGGCTGTTAAAACCCCAGTTACACCCAACCCTTTGTGTCTAACTTTTAGTGGATAATTTAACAGCATAATTACTGTGGAAGAACCAAAGTTTCCATCAGCTTCCCTGACTTGAGAGAGTTTGCTGATTGCCAACTCTGTGGTGGAGGCTGGGAAGGGCTCACAACACAGCCTGTGTCAGAGCAGGGAATGACAGACCGCAACCTCAGGATTTCCGCATTAGGCTGCGCCTGCGCTAAACCCCAAAGTTGCGGCCAGTTCTAAAGTCGGAATGATGGCAAACGCTGCCAGTTTGCTGTCATCCGGACTGCAAATTCTGGGCCAATATTTCAAAGCTTTTAAAATTTCCTTGCACCTAAAAAAAGCTTAATTTTAAGAGCTTCTTCGAAGGTCCACAAACAGGAACAATTAGCAGAAACACGCAATGGTGATTAATTCGATCAGGGACGCGGCCAGTTTTATGGGCAGGGCCAGCTTCCAGCACGATGTTTTTTAAAACAGCGTAAAAGATTGCGGAAACTGAACTTGTGTTGGGCTTAATTTGCGCTTGAAATTACTTGATCTTTTACACTGGTTTGGCCAATTTCGGGTGAATTGTGCTGAAAAAACTGTGCAACCTAGCGGAAACTCCTGCCCCTTATTCAATAAAACTTCAATAATAAAAAAATACACAAAAGTAACTCCATTTAACATTGGTACAGGAATATAGTGCAGTTATTACTGAAAAGAAGTTTGAAAAGGTTACTTGCCATTTGGGAGTAATAAAAGTCTAGATTAACTTTTCACTTGTCATTTTAACCAGAGGAAATAAAATTGAATAAAATATAGCTTTACTATAGGCAAGGAGCTTGTCTGTTGGTTAGAGAAGTGCTACAAGAGGCCACATAAGGATCAGATGCAGAAGAAAAGCAAAGAGTCTATGAAGGATTCCAGATGGAGGAATGCAACTTGAAAGCAAGCTGGTTCCTATGCTTTTCAGCTGGTCAAAGCTGGAAAGTAATTAGCCCTGGGGCACATTGCCAGTGGTACTATACAACAGCTAAGGCTAAAGTGAAAAGGGAAAGCAATAACAAAGTAACATCAAAAAGCTTACAGAAACAGAAATAAAATGAGTTTCAGTCATTATACCAGCTCTTGCACAGGACATGAGGGATGGGCAATATTTGTTCAGATAACTGAAGGTGTGAAGAACACAATCCCTGCCCATGAATAAAAGTGTTGCTAACAGTAATGTTTAATAGGTTTGAATATGCTGCGGTTAATTAGGATGAAAGTTGCCTTAAACATACAACTTGGTTCCATAACAGTACTTCGAGACTAGAAGTCAAACTTCTCATATCTTGTAAAAAAGAGACAAGCATTTATATAGCGCCTTTCACAACATCAGAACATCCCAAAGCGCTTTACGGCCAATGAATTACTTTTCATGAAGTGTAGTCATGGTAGTTACTGTATTAATGTAAGCAATACGGCAGCCAATCTGCTCACAGCAAGCTCCCACAAACAGTAATGTGATAATGACCAGATAATCTGTTTTTTTAGTGATGTTGGTTGAGGGATAAATATTGAATTGAATTAGAGCATCGAGCTAGCAAACTTGAAGAGTCAATAAATGTGAAAGTTTGTATGAAAGATTCAAAAAATCCCATTTCAAACATAATCAATATAAATCTCTGGCAGTTTTGAGCATGGTGTGACCATGTGTGGCCAGTCCAACGTCAACCCAAATCCAGCTGAAGACCTAGTTGTCATCAAACCACATTCTTTACCTGCTACAACTATGCTGCTCTTAAAAAGTTCAAAGTTCTCTCATCAAGATGTGAAATACATGCAGAATCCACATGTTTTAGTTAATCGTGTTGAAGGGATTGGGTTTAAAAACCAAATTAAATCATGAAGTACAAATCCCTATTTATTTTAGCTAATACATTTCTTTAACCAGAATTCAACTACTAGTTAAAATAGGACATTTTATCCATACTCGCCAAACATTAATACTTTACTATTAGGGAGCAGAGCTCTGCACAAATGTAGGCAAAGATCTCTCCTGGTGGTGAGGGTGTGATTTGCAAACTGATAATGTGACCAGGGTCTTGCCAACTACAAACTGTACTTTGCACATTCTGGTCTTAGAGTGGCAGCACAGTGCAACTGCAGTCTATGTTAGGTGAGCTTTGCCACCGAATGGAATATGTGAAATTGATTGACTATATCTAATGAATTTGTTTTACTTTAAATACAATGGACCATTACTTGCAGTCAATGTATGTCCTTACCTGTTCTGGTGTAGTTTTGTTTTAGTAAAGAGTTGCTGTCATTAAGATTGTTTTCTCAAACGGGACTTCATGGATAAGTGAAGAAAAATTAGTCATAGATGAGACAGGAACATAAAAATGCATCAGATACTATAATTTAAAGAGAAAAAATAAAAAGCAAGCTAACTAACAAGAATGGAAAGACTTCAGGAAATTCAGTCAGGAAAACAGCAAGGCAATCTGTGCAACGGGAAGGAACTATGTGAACAAACGCACACACAAGATGTGGCAATTTGTATATTTCTGTCGTGCAATAACAGAAACACAGACATACCAGCACAAACACATACACTCGTACACACACATATTACAATTCCTAAGGCGACATTGCAAACTTTTGGGGGAAATGTACCTATCTGCATGACCCTGCCGAAGACAGATGTGTTATCAACAGTGCTGCAATTCCACCGCCGGTGTCTGAACTGATGTTGACATTCCTTGATGCCAGTTTTGGCACCTTCTCCAATATACTGCATGTGATCCCGGTACAACTGGCAAAGCTTCTTCTGGCCTTGAGAAAGCCCAGCCAGCTGGCTACACAAAGGCTGGGCTCCTATAATGTATACCTCTGGTATTTGAATGGGATTCATGGCTAATGACCTGAAGTAGAAAAAAAAGGTTAGCAAAAGATAGCATCTCCATTCACAGTCATTTCACAGGCTACAATCTATAAGGAAGACCTCTAAGCATTGTATGAACTGGCCAAGGAGCAAAAGGAAGGCAAAAAATATACGGCACTGTCTTGAGGAGAGAGGTAGTAAATGGTGAAGACAAAGCACTTAAAATCATTCAGGACATGAACTTGTAATGTTGCCTACAGCAAGAAAGTCTGTGTGAAAATTGAATCGAAGTACACATCAACTCTCAGACATTCAGAAAAGTTTAATTAAACATTTTACCATTTGAAAATTAATTATTTTTAATAATTAGAAAGTGTTGATGAACCATTGTAATTCTGCAAATATCCTTGCTTACAGCCATTCCACTATGAAAACAACAGCTATAACATTCCAAAATAGATATAGTGCAGAAGTGGAAAGCATTAATTAATATAGAAAAAATCTCAGCATTTTTTTCACAGTTCGGGTTGTGTTACTTAGAAAAATTGACTAAAATCCAAGGTGTTTATAATTGTATTTCAGTAGCGTTTACAATAAAGGTGCAATTACTTTTGAGAATACTGTGTGAATGTGTGTAAAAAGAGGACAAATGTATTGAAACCTGGCTGTGGAAATCCAATCGCTCTCTCGTGTGGGTAACTGGCGCTGGCTGAAAAACTGCCGTGTCTTGTACCGGTGTTTCGATCTAACACCGACATTGCACAATGTCAAGTCGTGTGCAACAGAAATAATCCTATCATAATACTTCATGCGATTCAAATGAATCAGCTCTGAACGAAAATGCTGCAAGTCGGTTACCAGTTGTGTTGACAACCATCGGTGTGAGGAAAGACGTGGTGAAACTCGAAATGGAATGACTATCCCAGCACGGGTTTCTTAAAACTCTACCGTCCAGGTACAACAGAGGGGTATAATGACTCTTTTGTTCAAGAGGAATTCAGTTCCCCGATGGGGCAGAATTCCTAACAAAAAAGACACCAATGGGAAGATTTATCTGTGCAAGGGAAATCCTGCATTCTGACAATTGCTTTGAAGTCACCTGAACCACCATTCTCTGTATAACGGGTCCGCCAAATTGCACAAAGCATCGCTACCGCAGCATCCGTTTTACAACGCACAGTCCGATTTCCAAATTCTCCATCTCAGGGTGCAACACTTTGGGGGAATGAACGTGGAGTTCAGCAATTGTAAGTATACATCGGGAAATGAATATTGTTTGCCAGTTAAAATTTACTAAAGGCAAACTATACACAGATAAGTATACATGAAAGGACTTTGTACTTGGTTTATGTCTACACGTGGACATGTCTACCACTATAACATCGGAGGGTTTGGACGAGTTTGCCCCGAAATAATTCAACTCGGGCACACATATGCACCGATGACGTTTATAATGAACGCATTTTCGAGTTAGATTTTTTTTAAATGGACTCACCACCACGAGCTTGCTTCTACTAGGACCTGTTTGCAGCCCGATAGAAGAGTGGCAGTAACCAGCAGGTACCTCCAGGCCATGGCACTTTTCAAAGCTGAGTAAACCGCTCCTTGCACTGTCTCTCCTCCACTCTGCACAACATAAATTAGAACTGATGCACATCAAGGAAGCCAGGGAGGATAGACAAAAGTTCACAAGAATTTCGACGAGTAAAACAATAATGCTAACACGAACCTTTGGGTGAAAAGGTGGCTCCTTGTGTTCAAGGACCATCTCTAATCTCCTATTGGCTGACCATCAATTACACTGATTTACACACATCTGGAATAATTTACCAGATGTGTTTGAATCACTGTAATTGGTGGACAATTACAGTCCAGGCAAGATAGTCTTAAAAGAAAGACCATTTGGTCATAAAGTTGCTGTTACGCCTCAGTGAGGCAAACAAGAGCGCGATATTATGCACAGAAACAAAGATTAATATATGACGTGATCACCTACTTGGGATAATTACCAGCAGTAAGATTAGCATAGCTTGATTCATAATAAATCATAGTTAGGCAAACCACCTTCTTTAACTCTGGAGAGTGGGTGTCATTTTTTTTAATATCACTTCACGCTTTTAAACACCCTGTTTGCGACCACTGTACTCGAGTGATCATGTATGGGTTTGCTTTTGATAGTTTTGAAATATTGCCAACGTAACCAAACGAAAAAGGAGACGTCTCCTTAATTATTCTCAAAGGAGGTGATAATTTAAGTGTCAATATTTGCCAAGAGGTAGTAACTCCTAGTTTGGGTTTGGAGTACAAAAGCACGAGAGGTGATCGTCGGAAGGAATGTGTCCATATGCTGAAGCGGGAAACATCCTGAATCATTCTAATCTCCGTGAAACGATACATATTAATGATCATGCAACTACTTTCGCTTGTAATGTCTTCCAATTGCCCGTTTTACATCTTAGTCGTGACATTGCTCGCTATGAGAACTGGTCCAGTATTAGGTGGGAGCCCGCGCCGCCAGACAAGTTTATATTCACGAAGGCCGAAAGCATAGCCCGTTTTTGTACAAGAAGCACAACTACTACAAGAAAGTAGCCGCTTGATTATTACCAGGAGATTAAATAGCTGTTCCTTAACACATCGGCTGTATTTTTAGTTATTCGGTATAGTGGCTGTGCCGTCCCTTACATCCAGATGTCCTAATTCAAATAATATTTCCACTACTTTATACCCCCTGGGTAAGAATACAGCCCCTTTTAAAAACTTCAAAAACGAATTCTGATTTCAGGATCTAATACGATTTTTTGAAAGGCGAATGTTGAGGAATTACACGTGAAATACTGTAAAGATGAACTCCATTTAGACACGCAGCTTTGCCGAACTAAGTAGATCTGAAGACTTGAATTCATGCCTCAACTGACTGCAGGATATTTCCCCCGGGAAGAAACACTTCGCTAACAGGTGGCAACGACTTAGAAAACATTAAAACGTTTTCCCGAACGATTTAAAATAAATAAATTCTAGGGAAGGCCGGCCAGCATTACTGTCTATCTAGGTATGATTTATGTATTTTTTAAAAACCGAATTCGTCTATAGTGATGCGACCTTACTTTAAACTGCAGCAATACAGATACTGAAACAGATTATACAAAAAAGTATAGCAAGTAATTTTATTAACTTTCTAATGTGCACACACGTCACACGTCCTAAAGAAATCCATGCGATAGACACGGAGAATGCAGGTAATTGAGAACACGTCGAACTAAGGGACATCCGAAAGAACATGTTGCTGCCTTTGCAATGGAATGATCCACACAACATTCTGATTCGTGCCATTAAAGCTAGATTCAAATTCAGCTCCTTTACCTGCAGACACACAACTAGCTTTTAGTCTTATGTACAAATGTTAGGGTTCTCTGTAGTGGAATAAATGCACACACTTTCTGAAATACAATCTGCCAAGCCTCACACAAAGAAGAGCTTATTTTAACAACCCCTAAAATTTACCCGCTGAATATAATAGGAATCAACCCAATCTCCACTACAGCTTACATCCCAAAGCAGGCACCGGATCCCAGACACAAACCTTACTTTGAGCGCAATTCTCCAAACGACCCTTTATATTTCGCAATGTTAGAACAAATTAAATTTATTGACAAAGTACTCACCCAAAATATATTGACTTAGTGCGAACTTAAGCCAACACTTGAAGGGGTTTGGTCGGTTTCATAATTAGTTTATTCCCTGCACTTTGTCGACCTCGAGTTAACTGTCAAAGTATGACATTTCTAAAGTATTTTATTTTCTACAAAGCCATATAAATACTTCCGTCACCAATGTTTAATCAAATCCGACCATAGCAACATCTGTTCTCTATGTTACTAGGCTGCAGTGTATCTAACTTTTTAAAATCCTAAATAGAACTGCACCGCGCCCATAAATTAAAGACGCTTGCAATTTCCAGCCTAGCTCGGTTCCTGTTTCCAATTTCAGACTGCAGTTCTACAGGAGTTGTACAACTCCTCTTGCTGCTTTCTATTTGTGAAGCATGATATCAAATTATTAGAAATAAGTTTTCATCAACAATTTACATATTCTAAATGTTTCCGTTCAGTCCTTTGATATTGACATCCCATTCTATTTTTGGCAGGCGATAGCAAAACAATCTTTTGTAATTCTTCCCATCTTCGGGCTGTACAAAGCCAAAGAAGTTTTGCAAGCACATTACAATCTAAAGCCGCGGACTTTCTTGGATACCTGGGTGACATTTAAAATGTTTGGGTTTCAACTGAAAGAATCCCACTAAAAAATCAAAAGTACAAAAAGAGCAGTGAAGTACGATCCATTTGCAATGTAATACATTTAGATTGATTGCCAGAATCGTGCATGTGGATATGATTGCATTGTTCTACGAGTTGCTCTTCTGGCGTGAATATGTAGGATAACTGACTGCCAACCGACCAATCATGCTGAACACGCATGAAAATGTGACAGCGCGATGTAACGCAACTGCATCAAGAAAGGGCCCGTCAACTGAGAAGGAAACTACTGTTTCGTTTCTATTAATCTAAAACATGAACACAAAGTCGACGTTTCCAGATTAAACGTTTCTAGTATCCATTTTTTCTCATGTCATGTAATAGATACCTACTAGTTATAATCGAATTTAAGTAATGGAATTGGTTGCACTCATCTCAGCCATTTATTAATATACCGAGGCCACTGCTTCTCTTAGCCAATACAGAGGCAATACAACTTGTAAATGTTCTTAAACTTAAGGAGGCAACAGTATTTTGCCAATATATTAATTTTCATTTTACCAACGGCTAACAATTAACGTCACATAAATGTACCTACACGTGGTACAATACTGAGGTGATGCATCAGTGTATCTCCTCTTGAAAGTGGTCTCCCAGTTTTAAGCATCTGAAGCAACCGTCCTGTAAATCAGCCTTCGGTCAACCCAAGAATACTGTATGGAGGAAATAACATTACCATCTGTAAAAGGGAACACTCCATGGCTTAAAAAAAGATAACGTTATGTCTCGTATCCCTTTAAGATACCGTCTGGTCTGGTTCAGTCTGAAAGTAAATGTGTCGGAAGCTATGCAGCAAATAGGTCAGCTGCTCTCAACAGGTACCCTCACTAAATATTGCTAAGCGTTACAGAAAGTTAATTTAAGTATGGAGATTAGATATTTTATTACCTCCACTTACATGCAGTGTTTGTTATAGTCCATTTTCGGGCAACTTTCATTTGGATCGAAAAGCAATCTAGTATGTCGAACAAGATTAACCTACTCCATGAAGCACACTTGTGTAAATATCTCTAAACGTCTAGAATCGAGAACCGTCAGATCCTCCTCCAAGGTAAACCTAAGGACAGTCGTTTGCGCCCAAAATTGATTGGAATTCTCCACCCACTTTTCAGCTACCATTTGCAGGTTACTCAAACGCCTGCTGCGCGCAAGACCTGGTTGCTTGCTTGTAAGGGGCAGGTGCTCGTGTCCTCCTCTCTGCAAAAATATAATACAAATGCGCATCGAAAGGTTAAAAATCTGTCAGCAGTTTTGTCTTACGTACCTTCAGTTATCGGCCATATTCACTAATAAGAATAAAAGTGGAAAAAAATTTGAAGTATTCGAGATGTTGATTATGATTATTTCAAACTGCTGAAACTGAAGACATGCATTTTATATAGGTGTTGAAATATAGTAAGTATTAGATCAAGAACTGAAAAGTTTATTAAGAGTGCATTCTGGTAGATAGGAATTTCCATAGCAACTGCCATGCTGTAAACTAGTTTGAAGCAAAAGGCATTTTTTAGGATATTCAGAAGTGACTGGACAGCAAGATGTAAAACATTTAATCAGTTAGTGCAAAACATAGATGGAGCCACAAAGTTTGCTGATCTTGAGCTGATCTTCGTTTTGAGGAACGAATTATATGCATCAATATGTCCACATGCCATAAACTACCGATCTGTTGTTGCAGGTTGACTACAATAAAGCTTCAAACGCCCGCTCTGGCTTCTATTTTTAGAAAGATCATTAAACATTCCCGAAGCAAATTGCGAAATCAAGTAAGAACTTTACATCAAAAACTTATGATAGCACCAAATCAATGGATATATCCTAGTCAATGTACAATGTAAATTTGATTCGCAACACGAAAACTCCTTTGAAGCTAGTGAAAATAAAGCAAACTGTGTGATCACACAGACATACTGTTAAAGTTATTATAGGGTTTATTGCATAATGTTCAAATACACTTCTTTAACAAGCAAACCGTATCGGCATCCGATCACAATGACGAAGACCAATGTAATCTTGGAAAGGTTAAAATTAAAATTGGCCCAATGCTGTTGAGCTAACGGTTTTAATTTGCCGCTTCTGTAAGAACAGTGGTGTTGAGGGGAAAACTGCGAATAGCAGAATATTCTGAGAGTTGCTTTTAACAAACTAACTCACCCTGAAAAGAATTAAGAAAGTTGTTTTGTGGGCAAACAGACCTTATGGTAAAAAAATAAACAGAAATATAAACATAAAGTGATGAAGCATGAAATGAAATATTTGACTGGGTTTCCGCAGGCAGTTTACAGTAACGGAGGTTGAAGATATTAACATAAAAGATGTGGAGAAGGAAATCCAGTTTCATCATGTCCTTATTTTTTATTTAATGAGCAGTACGGTTCACGTTAAATTCCAGTCTTTAGACTGATAGATAAAATAAAATGTCCTGTGGGCTCTGTTCTGCTTTTCATGTTTTATCACTGAAATATTCAGACTGCAATCTGATACACTAACAGATGATAGGATTGTGTGGAGTCAACCGTCCTGCTATGGCTGTTTGATGATAATCAATGCGAGATAAGTGCACTACCGCTAGTAGTCACAATATTTGTTTATATAAAATGGACTAAGTGCACTTAGTACATGTTAGTATAGCATCAAAAAGTTATGTAAATGTGTTCCTAAGCAGAAATATTTAAACAGGAAACAGTTTCAATCACATGGGCTGGGCTACAATATACTTCTAAAACCCTGATTTCCAAATTAGTACCAGTGACAGAGGGAGATGAGAATAATGACCGACTGTAAGACATGGAACCAAGAATTATTTACACCTATATGTTCAGATTAGTATTGTCTTACTGCCATCGGTGTCAGTAGGGAATAGGAATAGGAACCACTTATTTCTACAAGCGACCGGGACTATCATAAAATTCGAGCCCACTTGTTAGCCCTGCTACTGTTCAATTGGAGCTCTCTCCTCTAACCCCATTCCTCTGACCTTTCTGTTATCTTTTTATATTCTTAGAATGCAAATAAGTATCAGTTCTTCTCTATACCAAGCTAAAGATGCCCTTTTAGAAGCGGAGAAACGGAGAGGGGGGTGGGGGGAGATGACAGTCAGCGGGCCAGACATCTTTATCGAGCTTCTCCCTGTCCAGTGCCCAAACATGATGCAGCACAGAGCAGCCTCACCTTATATCCGTATCCCGACATCAATCACCAAGATGTCACAGACTGTTCATTTGTCATTAAACTTGTCTCGAGATATACTTACTTATCTGAAAATTCCAATGTCCAAAGCCAAATTGAAAAGCAACATCCAAACCATCCTCTGTGTATGTACACAAGGTGCCGGGTAACTAGGGGCGCTCAGCTATAACTTTATACGAAATGATTGCAGCTCATTGCGGATTGCAGCCAGTGGTACAGCGCGGACAGAGAAGCACCTCACACAAAGCGGATGAGGTTTCTTTACAATACAAACGTTACTTTCCTAATACGGTTGTACAATAAGGATCAAAATAAGAGACGCGAATTCAGCTGTATTTATTTCGGGGGTTGTATGCGGGAGATCCTGCAGGTATTTGTTTACATGTTCTACAGCCATTTTCTTTCAGTATTTCGCCGTTTTGAAATCGATGATTAGTTTAAATTCACGACGCCGAAATGACACTGCCAAGACAAGGAGAAGTTGGAGAAAGGAGCTAAGATTTGAAATCAGCACGCTCGAGGATCGTACAGGATTTGCATTCGACCTAAAGCGAATGCAAAGGATTTCACCCACAATTAATTATAAATCGGTGGGTGTAAAAATCGAAACTTAAGTTTCAAAGTTTGGAATTGAAATTCCCCCCCTTCCTCCGCAAAAAAAACTTCCCTTTAAAGAGGCAAAGACCTATTTTCAAACTCAGCTCGGGGCTGGTATTCCAAAGGTCCCGTGTTCAACACTTGGGGGCTCTCTTTCCCCTTGAATGACAGTGAAGGAGCAGAGCGCTCCTCCGAAAACAAAGCATCTGAAAGCTAACGAGGCAGCGAGAACCCTGCGCACTTCCCGGCTGTGTAACTCCGGAATTGTTTCCGCTGCTTTTTCACCAACATTCATTGAAAAGTTACCTGTCCAGCAGTCTTCGCCAAAAATGGGGAATTAAACGCAATTGCTGCACAATCATAAAATAACCATTTTCAATTTCCTTTTTAATGTTGGGGACTAGATTGCATTGGTTCGAATGGACATATCACACGGCTTGAACTGAGACTCGGTTTTTAAAATCTATCTGTAATTGCTGCAGTATACTGGTTACATCGCATTCTTTCATTGGTACAATGTCGTTTCCGTCTCAACATAACGAACACTAATCATTTGAATCTGCATTTTAGAAAGACCTTCACTTGCATCGTTTTAAATGTCTTATGAGGCGAAACGTTTCCCGCAAATCAGTCAAAACTTTAATATAAAGAGCCAAGGAGCCCGG
Source organism: Pristiophorus japonicus (assembly GCF_044704955.1). Taxonomy (NCBI): domain Eukaryota; kingdom Metazoa; phylum Chordata; class Chondrichthyes; family Pristiophoridae; genus Pristiophorus; species Pristiophorus japonicus. The sequence continues at coordinate 33,884,738 of NC_091988.1, read as the reverse complement.
GTGGTTAATGGGACGTGATGCTTTTTCACTTACCAAAAAAGAAACACGTCTCAAGCATTGTTACAAGACTGGACAATAATCTTTATTTAAATTATTAATAAGCTATTGAACTTTGGCAGCAGCTATCGGCTAATAGGAAACTCAGAACTGATAAATCATAAATTTGTGTTTTAAAACATTTTTTGGGGAAAAATTAGTTTCAACTACTTAATTTCTGCCAAAAAAATCAATGTGACCCCTTATTGGCGATTCACTTGCGATTTGTGCTCCATTTTATAAAATTGGGAGAAAAAGACAAGATGAACATCACTACAAACCCAAATCTCATCGTGTCCACTGACATTCACTCTCCAACCCTCTTCCAGCAGCAGAAAGCCTGCCACCTCCAGCATTACACTCCATAGCCCGCAAGTACTGACATTCAGCCTCTTCCAACGGCAGGCATCTTCTTCGCCCTGCTCTTATCTCTCTCCCCTCTCTCCGGTGTGAGTGCCCCCTTCTCTTTGAGGGATTCAAAATCACCAGCCAATTATAGCACGTTATCCCTTATAGAAGTATAACATTATACTTCTGCCCACAGCAGATAGCTTATTGCTTCCACTGACATCCACGCCCCTCCTTCAACAGTAAGAGCAGCTTATCATTTCAGGGACTGAGCATCACCATTCGGTTATATACTGCTCCTGTTTTGCTTTTGTACTCCTCGCCCCAAGGGCAAGCAACTCGCTGCTTCTGATACTTACCGCCTCTTCCCCATTAATGTCTGCACCCCTTTAATGTTAGGGATGTAGAAATCGTTTGTGCCACTACGACCCCGTTAAAAGTGAGTCGGCCAATGTAAATTTATGGACACTGTAATAGTCAACGTCAGTCTGAAACAATGCAAGATGTTTTAGTTTTAAACTCACCCCGCCTCTGTAAATAGGGCATGGAGAGTGGGAGAGCTGCTTCATTAAATTCGTGATCTCCCGGAAGTCTTAAAGACAAACAAACTCAAGATTCTAAACGCAGAAAGTCTGAATTGTCCTGGACATTGCTGTTGCTCTTTTTAGTGTGCGAATTTTCAGTTCGGCCAAACCCTTCATTCTACTTAGTTCAATCGTTTGGTTCCGCAGTCAGTGTTTAGACATAATGGTGGTGCTTTTCTGATCAGTGTGGAATTCGAGCCACGCGATGAATGTAATCTATTAAAATATTGCATGCTTTGTTTTTCTAAATGGCTATGTTTTCGCTCAATCTTTTGTTTCTGCGGCAGTAGGAATTGTCAAATGCACCAATTTAACTTTTATTTTCACTTTTGAAGTTTGATGCCGCTCGAAAATCCGGGTCTTGCGTTTACCGACTTCGCCAAAGTTTGTTTATATATACCGTAGCTTTCGAACAGATACATGTTATTGGCCATCTTTCAGAAGTTCTCCCTGCCCGGGTCAGCGAGCAGTGGTTGGGGTTAACAAGCCTTCAGCTCACTGGCCATCTGAGACTACGGCTCGATTTTCTTTGGCACTTAATTAAAATCGTGAATTTAACAGGTTGCAAATCAAATCATATTCGTTCTAGTCACGGATTACTGCTTCTTTTCAGCAGAAGTGTGTACGTTCAAGAACTAGGAATCCTTACATGGGAGCAGCTCAACATACTTCCTGGAGTTGTACTTTTCCACATTCTCCAGGCGTCATTCCACCAAACTGACACGGGTTGCTTAAATGTGATTTAAAATGCACCACTCTGATCACTATTGAATTTCAACGTGGTATAAATGTGGTCTCGAATGGAAAATTAAAACTTGTCTGCATTAGATTCGCGTTGTTGGCATACAATACCTTGGCGTTAGGATGTTAACGGTAATATTTTTAAATCGTTTTAAAGAGTAACATTTTAATAAGAGCTTTTGTTGGCTTTCATGCTTTTGAATCATGCATGCTTAAAATTAGATTTTTGGAGTCAAACGAAGGCAACTCCGCTAGATGGCGCTACACATCGCTTTGGAACGTCTAGTTAGGTTTCCACCACACGGATTTAAAATTATATTTGTAACATTTAAAATATTAGAAATGTAATTAAGCACATACTCTTGTGTTTTCACGTCACTGTACATCCAATATTTACACGCTGCGAACAGAGCAGTGCCTGCACTACCATTTGACACAATATGCATGTTATCCACGTCGAAACTAGTTCCGATACGCACTGGACTTCAGTCATATATCCTGCCGTATAAAAGTACGCGTCTATAGTTTACAGTAAAATAGTTTACTCTTTGCATCCCTTGAGATGGTTTTAGTAACGCATCAAAGTTATATCAAGCTGTCTTAGATGGCCTATCTGTCGCAATCTGCCTGTGGGCAAGTTATAAAAGCCACTTTGTGTCAGTAATAGGCTCTGCAGTTTTTACTGAAGAAGCAAGGTTCCCGACTGAACTTAAAGACAACACACGCACACGCGCGCGCACAGACACACACACTTGTGGAACCTAACATTAGTTTACTAACGTATCCGAATTTAGAAATGGTCACTATTGGCACAGCTACAAAATGTTGCGCACAGTATACTTGCGGGGTTCCTTTATAAGGGAACAATAACAAAACGTATATCTCCGCCTAAAAAAAAGTCACGAACGATGCTGCAGTCTCATTGCAGACCTACCCCCATATTTCTTTGGCAAAGCAGTCACCAAGTAATCCAAGATTACAGCATCAAGCAGGTAATTCCTCTGCGGTGATCTTGTGCTTAACGTCTTGATCCCTACCATCAAAGCATGAAACGGGTTAAGCACGAGATGTCCTTGGAGTAAGGGTTCCGAGGATCAACACGATGAAAATTGGCTTTCAGATCGAATTATTTAAACCCAGATCAATGAATTAATCGTCTCAGCCGCATTCCCTCGTTAACTGATCCAAGCAAAGGATAACGGCACTAATTCTCTTCCAAGGAATGAAGGCTATTTACAACAATGTCCATCTGCAATAGAAATAATTAGTGCTCCTAACAAACTGTGGGCGTGATGTGCGGAAACACTTTGGAAGAAATAAAATATTCAGGAACAAAATGCCTTTGGCCAGATCGTCAGCAATAAACTTCTAGTGCTTCAACACCCCCCCCCCCCCCCCCCCCAACACACACACTTCTGATCTCCACTGGCACCGCTTTCAAATAGGCAAACTTCGGGAAGGTTTCCTTTTTCAAGTCCAAATAAAAGTTTTTGCTTCGAACTTTGGTTGGGATTTTGCAGCCCTATTTTCCACAGTCTTCTGAGCGTTCAGAAAATCGAAGTCGCTGGCAGCGAAGTGTCTTGCAGACATGGTTCAAAAGTCCTTTCTGGCATTCTGAGGCTGTGGTCAGAAGCCTGTGCTGAAGAGTTGGGAGATCTCTCCCTGATTGCAGCCGCTAAGTATTTCCTGAGCTCCACTCTGCGGCTCACCCTTCAGACTTGCACCAGGAACCCCCCGAACCCTTCACATACAATCCACTGGCGTCTGCAGCGAGGACAGCCTGGACGCGGCAGCTGAGGATTCGGAGAGAAGCACTATCCACAGCAGAGCCTTCCTTCTCACTTCTCGTCACTGGGGTCCCTCGGTCTCACCTGTCCGCTCGGATTCTCACTCTGGCTCTTCTCCTGAACTCGAAGCGTTGACTCCTCCCGCGGGCAACCGACTCTGCAACTCGCGCATGCGTCGCTCACTCCGCGACCCAAGTTTGGGCAGACCTACATTTAAAGCTGGATGTCCTGTCCCACCGCCCCCCCCCCCACCCCAAATAAAAACCAGGCATCGACACAAATTGTCATTTTACATCTGCCGAAGAATAGCAATCGATTATCAATGATTCAGCATTTTCAAATAAAGCTCATTAAAAATGAACAATGAAAACCACAACAATACTGAAGGGAGCTTACAGGTTCACTCAATTACAATTAGGTGTAATCTATGAAAAGATAATTATAGTGTTTATTACGAATTGGCCTGGGGAGGAATGCGTGCTATTGCTGATTTAAAATATAATGGAACCATCGGTTTATATTTCTGGTATAATACAGTGGAATGAAACCCATTGCAATGTAAATCCACAGGCAAAGCATGCGAAAGTGAAAGGGCACTTTAGACTATAGGGGTCGAAGCTTTGATCCCGCTGCACACGCCTGTAAACCCGGAGTTTGGGGACATATATCAAGTTTGAAATCATTCATTTGCATATATATATCAAGTTGCTGATAATGAGAGAAAATGGTGATCTGATTTAAGATTTATCTACCGTGATGGCAATTGCGTCAATAAGGAATGGTTTTCCAAAGCTCCGGGCGCACAAAATTCTAACAAACAACAGCAAGCAAGAAATGTAAATCCAAGTCAGACTGCATTGCCTGGGCTTGGAGGGCAAGAGCGTGTGGGCCGCACGCTGGACATCCTTGGCTTCAAATGTCATCCCATATCAAACCTAGATCAAGGCTCATAACCGATTAGCATGTTAAAGTGTTTGCCACTTGCTAAAACATGCTGTCTCCCCGCCGCCCCCGTGACTGGTTCGATTTTAGTCGGGAATAAACAATACAACAAAAGCACCCCCGTGTTTATTCTCGGTCAGCATCTTATGTTAGAGAGCAGCAAAACAGCTCCATTTCACGGTTAACACTGCATGAGAGAACAAGCGAAAGCTGCTGCCCGATAGCCAGCGACTCTGACCACTGATAGTTTTTTCCCAACATCCAGGAAGTTTTATAAGAAGCAAATGAGATTAATAGGAAATAATGGAAATCGGGCCTCCGTGGCTTCCAGGGAAGCGCCGCTTTGTTATTTATGAAACCGCAACAAGGACAAGCCGGCAGTTTCAATACACAACCGCTAGATTGAATTCAGATTACAATCGTTTCATATAACCCACTTCAGCATTGCAGCCAAGGAATCGCTGGATCTCTTATCCTCTTTCATTTACAAGAGTCCAACTATCACACTCTGGTCTCTCTCAGTGTCATTCAGTTCCGAATGCAACTACAGTGCTGTAATTACTGACGGTTTTGCGTCCGGAAAGGGTGGGAGAGGGAGAGGGAGGGAGGGAGAGAGCGTTGTGGTATCTTCTCCCCTGAAGCTAACACTTTCGGGTTCACAGCAACAGAATATTAGAAGGATGATATGTTACATTAAACAGACGTTTCCAATGAAACTAACGGGTTTAATGGTTGTTGGAAGCCTTCAGGAAGACACAGTCTGCTCAGTTGATAGTCGTATCTCTAAACAGGATGTAAACCCTTGCAATTATTTGTTTGTGAATGCGAGCTTTCGTGAGGTTTGATTCTTCTAATGGATACACTGAAACCAGGCGAAATCTACCTAAATTTCTATAAACTGCGTGTAATGTTCGAAACAAAACGTTCACAATTGCAGAGATGTCGCTGTGTTAGCATTAAGGCGCGGATAGAGCGATCAAGGCATTTCTCGTTGCCTAACCTCGTGGGATTGAAATCCACATAATCAGTCAGCACTTCAAAAAATATTTCTCAAGGGAAACGCGTAATAAATATTAAACCCTTCAGTTGCTGCTAGACAATTTACCTAATCACCAGCATTATATGTAATGAAGAAAAAAACGGTTCTTTAAGTCATTATTATTTGGCTCGCAAAACAACCAATTGCATTTGTCTTTATCTTTGTAACTAAGGAATTGAATGAAATCGTCGTCAAAGGGCTGTGCAGCATTTGTGTTTTTAATCGCTGACCTCATATGTGTTTATTGCTATGAATAGTAACACGAATATTACGCCGTTCATGATACAGTGTAACCTTGTTATAGAGGATCACTTTATTACTCATCTTAGAAACTGGATTCTCTATAGGATAAAATAATGAATCGCCTCATATACTTATTGTTGGGAAGTACATTATTTCCAATAGCCTGTTTACTAATCACTCTTCAATCGGAATACAGGGTGGGACAAGGTTACCAAAGTGTTCCATCAGAAGACTGTGGCATAATTCTAAGGGAGGCGAATCACAGTGCAAACCAGTAATACAATACCTGCATTAACCAATAAAAGGCTTGAGGCCTTTTCGGACGGTGTGAAAAAAACAATGGTATCTTGGTGTTTATAAATCAATTTCTACACAATAGGATGTGCAAGGAACACTACATTGGAATGATATAGAAGCAAGAACTGCAAAAAGACAAATGTCCATAAAATATTATAATACTATGTTACTTATTCTAATATTTTCAGTTGTGCATTCAAACTGTGTTAAATCCATTCAAATCAGAGATAGTGTTCTGACAAAGGGTCGTCGACCCGAAATGTTAACTCTGTTTTTCTCTCCACAGATGTTGCCTGACCCGCTGAGATTTCCAGCATTCTCTGTTTTAATTTCAGATTCCAGCATTGGCAGTATTTTGCTTTTGTGTCAAATCAGAGATAGAATGGAAACCACTAAACCTTCAATTTTTATTCAAAAATTCACAGACGGAAAAAGAACACAAAAATAATGTTCACCTAAAATGTGAGATCAGGCCAGGTACAATCCCACAAATCCTCTCTATTTTAACTTATTTTAGTTTAAGCTTTGAAGTGGCTAATGGATTGGTAGTGGAGTGGCATTCTACTTTATCATCAGTTTCACAGTGCTAACTGGGAGACGTGGGGAAAATATTTCACTGCCGACCCAGCAATTCTTCACCTGGTGCTAGGTTTGTCCAATGTTTTCCTTTCATAGGATCCAAAGTGTTGAGTGGATGCTCTGACACTTCCCATTCTATCTGGACAGTAGCAGTGGCACCTTTTCAGGGTACAAATATATATTTGCAAATGAGGGAGAATAAAATATACATATATAAATGCTACACATAATTTGCTGAAATTAAGATTGGAACAGGAATAGGCCATTCAACCCTTCCAGCCAGTTCTGCTATTCTATTAGATCATGACTGATCTTTATCTTAATATTAAGGGTTGGGTAGCATAATGGTTATGTTACTGGACTAGTAATCCAGAGGTCCAGACTAATGGTCCAGAGACATGAGTTCAAATCCTACCACAGCAGCTGGGGAATTTAAATTCCGTTAATTAAATAAAGCTAGTATCAGTAATGGTGACTGTGAAATTTCCGGATTGTCATAAAAAAACATCTGTTTAATTAATGTCCTGTAGGGAAGGAAATCTGCCCTCTGAAATGGCCCAGCAAGCTAACAAACCGCTACTAATAAGAATAAACCCGACAGATCATCTGCCATCAACCTAGGTACCGGATTCGGACATGGCAAAGTCACACCCAGTCCTCCTCACTAACACCTGGGGACTTGTGGCAAAATTGGGCAAGCTGTCCCAAAGACTAGTGAAGCAACATCCTAACATAGTCATACTCACAGAATCATACCTTTCAGCCAACGTCCCAGACCCAGACTCCTCCATCACCATCTCTGGGTATGTCCAGAGGTGTCAGCACAGTGGTATACAATTGGGAAGGGTTGGTCCTGGGAGCCATCAACATTAACACTGGACCCTATGACGTCTCATGCTTCAGGTCAAACAAGGAAACCTCCTGCTGTATTAACACTTACTGCCCTCCTTCAGCTGATGTATCAGTACTCCTCCATGTGAAACACCACTTGGAACAAGCACTGAGGGTAGCAAGGGCACAGAATGTACTCTGGGTGGAAGACTTCAATGTCTGTCACCAAGTGTGGTTTGGTAGCACCACTACTGACTGAGCTGGCCAAGTCCTGAAAGACAGCCAGACTGGGCCTATGACAGGTGGTCAGAAAACCAACATGAGGGAAAAAACTACTTGACCTCGTTCTCACCAATCCATCTGTCCATGACAGCATTGGTAGGAGTGACCACTGCACAAAGTGGAAACAAAGTCTCGTCTTCACACAGAGACCACTCTCCATCATGTTGTGTGGCACTACCACCGTGCTAAATGGGATAGATTCAGAACAGATCTAGCAGCCCAAAACTAGGCATCTACAAGATGTTATGAGCCATCAGCAGCAGCAGAATTTTATTCCACCACAATCTGTAACCTCATGGCCCGGCCTATCCCTCACTCTACCATTACCACCAACCCTGGTTTAAGGAATAGTGTAGAAGTGCATGACAGGAGCAGCACCCAGCCTGCCTAACACTGAGGTGCCAAGCTGGTGAAGCTACAAAATAGGACTACATGCATACTAAACAACAAAATCAGCATGCTATAGACAGAGCTAAGTGATACTACAATCAACGGATCGGATCAAAGCTCTGCAGTCCTGTCACATCCATTCGAATGCTGGTGGACAATTAAACAACTAACGGGAAGAGGAGGCTCCATGAACATCCCCATCCTCAATGATGGCGGAGCCTAGCATGTGAGTGCAAAAGACAAGGTTAAAGCATTTATAACCATTTTCAGCCAGAAATGCTGAGTGGATGATCCATATTGGCCTCCTCCTGAGGTCCCCACCATCACAGAGGTCAGTCTTCATCCAATTTGATTCACGTCACATGATATCAAGAAACGGCTGAGAGCACTGGATGCAGCAAAGGCCATGGGCCAGACAACATCCGACTGTTGTGCTGAAGCACTTGTGCTCCAGAACTAGCTGCGCTTCTAGCCAAGCTGTTCCAGTATAACTACAACACTGGCATCTACCCAACGATGTGGAAAACTGCCCAGGTATGTCCTGTCCACAGAAAGCAGGACAAATCCAATCCGGTCAATTACCGCCCCATCAATCTATTCTCCATCATCAACAACGTGATGGAAGGTGTAATTGAAAGTGCTATCAAGCGATATGTACTCACCAATAACCTACTCACCGATGCCCAGTTTGGGTACCTCCAGGACCATTCAGTTCCAGACCTCATTACAGCCTTGGTCCAAACATGGCCAAAAGAGCTGAATTCCAGAGGTGAGGTGAGAGTGACTGCCCTTGGCATCAAGGTAGCATTTGACCAAGTGTGGCATCAAGGAGCCCTAGTAAAATTGAAGTCAATGGGAATCAGAGGGAATCTCTCCACTGGCTGGAGTAACTCTTAGTACACAGGAAGGTGGTTGTGTTGTTGGAGGCCAATCATCCCAGCCCTAGGATATCACTGCAGGAGATTCTCAGGGCAGTGTTCTAGGCCCAACCATCTTCAGCTGCTTCATCAGTAACCTTCCCTCCATCATAAGACCAGAGTGGAGATGTTTGCTGATGATTTCACAGTGTTCAGTGCCATTCACAGTTCCTCAGTTAATGAAGCAATCCGTGGCCACATGCAGCAAGACTTGGACCACATTCAGGCTTGAGCTGATAAATGACAAGTAACATTTGCACCACACAAGTACCAGGCAATGACCATCTCCAACAAGAGAGCGTCGAACCACCTCCCCTCGACATTCAATGGCATCACCATCAATATCCTGGAGCTGGTCCAGACACTTAACTGGACCAGCCATATAAATACTGTAGCTACAAGAGCAGGGCAGAGGCTGGGTATTCTGCAATGAGTTACTTCCCGACTCCCTAAAGCCTTTCCACTATCTACAAGGCACAAGTCAGGAGTGTGATAGAATACTCTCCATTTGCCTGGAAAAGTGTAGCTCCAACAACACTCAAGAAGCTCGACACCATCCAGGACAAAACAGCCCGCTTGATTGGCATCCTATCCACCACCTTAAACATTCACTCCCTCCACCACCGACACAACGTGGCTGCAGTGTGTACCATCTATAAGATGCACTGCAGCAACTCACCAAGGCTTCTTCGACCAAACCTGCAACCTCTACCACCTAGAAGGACAAATGCAGCAGGCACATGGGAACATCATCATCTTCAAGTTCCCCTCCAAGTCATACGCCATCCTGACTTGGAAATATATCACCGTTCCTTCATTGTCGCTGGGTCAACAACACGGTGGGAGTACCTGCAGTGGTTCAAGATGTTGGCTCACCACCACCTTGTAAAGAGCAATTAGGAATGGGCAATAAATGCTGGCCTTGCCAGTGAAACCCACATCCCCTAAATGAATAAAAGCTCCATCTATCCGTCTTGGCTCCGTAATCCTTAATACCCTTGCCTAACAAAATCTATCAATCTCAGTTTTGACATTTTCAATTGACCTAGCCTCAATAGATTTTGGGGGGTGGGGGGGGAGAGTTCCAGATTTCCATTACTCTTTTCAGGCAAGTGGAGAGTATTCTATCATACTCCTGACTTGTGCCTTGTAGATAGTGCTTGAAGACGTGCGTTCTGACATCACCCCTGAACAGCCGAGTTCTAATTATAAAGTTCTGGCTCCTTGTTTTGGACTCTCCCACCAGAGGACATAGTTTCTCTCTATCTACCCTATCAAATCCTTTAATCATCTTAAACATTTCAATTGGATCAATCCTTAATCTTTTATATTCAAGAGACTACAAGCCAAGTCTATGCAACCTGTCATCATAATTTAACCCTTGTAGCTCTGGTAACCTTCTGGCGAATCTGCACCATATGCCCTCCAAGGCCAATATATCCTTCCTGAGGTAGCGTGCTCAGAACTGAACGCAGTGCTCCAGATGAAGTCTAACCAGAGCTCTGTACAGCTGTAACATAACTTCCACCCCTTTGTATTCCAGTCCTCTTGAGATAAAGACCAACATTACATATTTTGTACCTTTCCAGTAGCTTTTAGTGATTGTTGTTCTTGGACCCCTAATTCTCTCTGCTCATCCACAGTACCTAACTTATCACCATTAGAAAATATTCTGATCTATATTTCTTAGGTCAAAAGTAGATGACCTCACGCTTTCCCATATTGAACTCCATGTGCCACAGTTTTGCCCACTCATTTAATCTATCAATGTCCCTTTGCATCTTTCTGCTTCCATTTATGCAATTTAATATGCCACCTAACAAGGTGTTGTCAGCAAACATAGATATATGACTCTCTAAAAGAAAGAAAGACTTGCATTTATATAGCGCCATTCACGATCTCCGGACGTCCCAAAGCATTTTACGTCCAATGAAGTACTTTTGAAATGTAGTCACTGTTGTAATGTAGGAAACGTGGCTGCCAATTTGCATACAGCAAGCTCCCACAAACAGCAATGTAATAATGATCAGATAATTGGTTTTAGTGATGTTGATTGAGGGATAAATATTGGCTAGGACACCGGGGATAACTCCACTCTTCAAAATAGTACCATAGCATATTTTACGCCCACCTGAGAGGACAGACATCTCATCTGAAAGACGGCACCTCAGACAGTGCAGCGCTCCCTCAGTACTGCAATGGAGTGTCAGCTGAAATTTTTGTGGTCAAGTCCCTGGAGTGGAACTTGAACTCACAACCTTCTCAAAGGCAAGGGTGCTACCAACTGAGCCATGGCTGAAATGATATGACTTTTATCCAAATCATTTCTGAATATAGTGATAAGCTATAGATCCCTGAACAGATCCCTGGGGGACACCACTAGTTACATCCTGCCAATGAATTCTTCTCCCTAAACATCTTCATTTACTGTTATATTCTTTCTGACTGATACACACTCCAGCTGCCATGGAAGACATTGCTTATAACAATAATGAGCTTACCATTTAGAAAACATCGTTTCTTTTTCAATAACCAATTGTCATTTGTAAATAGAATGCTGCAGATTCAAAACTCTCCTCCTATCTGGGAAGTATACTTTCCAAAAAGGACAGAGAACAATTGTCCATTGTTACTGACAGTTTGAAAGCCATGGGTTCAATGGGCAATGTGCAACTCTTATCATACATTGAGGATCCATGGTGCTATTCAAAGAAGAGCAGGAAGTTCTCTCAGTGTCCTGGCCAGAATTCCTTAACTACAACCACCAAAATAGTTGAACGAGTCATACATAAGAACATAAGAACACAAGAAATAGGAACAGGAGGAGGCCATATGGCCCCTCGAGCCTGCTCCACCATTCAATAAGATCATGGCTGATCTGATCATGGACTCAGCTCCACTTCCCTGACTGCTCCCCATAACCTCTTATCCCCTTATCGCTCAAGAAACTGTCTATTTCTGTCTTAAATTTATTCACTGTCCCAACTTCCACAGCTCTCCGAGGCAGCAAATTCCACAGATTTACAACCCTCTGAGAGAAGAAATTCCTCCTCATCTCTGTTTTAAATGGGCGGCCCCTTATTCTCAGATCATGCCCTCTAGTTCCAGTCTCCCCTATCAGTGGAAACATCCTCTCTGCATCCACCTTGTCAAGCCCCCTCATAATCTTATATGTTTCGATAAGATCACCTCTCATTCTTCTGAACTCCAATGAGTAGAGGCCCAACCTACTCAACCTTTCTTCATAAGTCAATCCCCTCATCCCCGGAATCAACCTAGTGAACTTTCTCTGAACTGCCTCCAAAGCAAGTATATCCTTTCGTAAATATGGAAACCAAAACTGCACGCAGTATTCCAGGTGTGGCCTCACCAATATCCTGTATAGCTGTAGCAAGACTTCCCTGCTTTTATACTCCATCCCCTTTGCAATAAAGGTCAAGATACCATTGGCCTTCCTGATCGCTTGCTGTACCTGCATACTTTTGTGTTTCATGCACAAGTACCCCCAGGTCCCGCTGTACTGTAGCACTTTGCAATCTTTCTCCATTTAAATAATAACTTGCTCTTTGATTTTTTCTGCCAAAGTGCATGACCTCACACTTTCCAATATTATACTCCATCTGCCAAATTTTTGCCCACTCACTTAGCCTGTCTATGTCCTTTTGCAGATTGTTTGTGAACTCCACACACATTGCTTTTCCTCCCATCTTTGTATCATCACAAATACATCTAATTACTGCTTCTTGATAGTTTACACACAAACCTTTGAGGGATGGCTCATTGGCTTTGCTCCTGGAGCTGGAGCTCTTCAGTTTCCTATCTTCTTTTGTGATGACACGATCTATCTGTGTGCAATACCATTTCTGAAATAACTGCTTTGCCACTTCCTGATGAGCCCACTAGCAAAGCTGTGCTGTTTTGCTTTTCAGAAGTCTAGTCAATTTTCTGTTCTTGCCAAACGTTGGACCGATAAAGATATATTTTCAGTTATTGCATCAACTCTCAATATTCAGGATATTTTGCCATCCATTTCTTATTTGATCACTTTGTTTTATCTGTCAACCAACCAATTGACCTTGCATTTGAAGATGGAAAAATCAAGAACCAGCCACACTATTGTTAAATGCAATCTATCTATTTGCCTCTTGAAAAAGAACATATTCCCTTTGCCCATCTGTTCCCCAGATGTGTTTCCTAGTTAGTCAGGGAGGAATCTGGCAAATATCAAACAAGGCAATGAATGTCATAGGCTGACACCTGCCATAACTGTGTCCCTTTTCTACGACCACTGAGAAGCCTTTACAGATGTAATATCTATCCACACTAGTTGAGATGTAATAGAACATTTGGCTTGCCATGTGGACTGTTGAGAAATTTGCAAAATGATTATGGATATTCAAGTAGCTTTCTTTTGGCAGCATGATTAACTCAAAGATAATATGGAAACAAGGAAGATAATTGTCTTGGAGTGTTCCATTTGAGATTTTAAGAATCATGGAAATTAAGGCAAGGTGGGAGGCCATTTAGCCCACATCCACCATTGTCAGCTCTTCAACTGGAGCTATCTACTCTAATTCTATCTCCCTGCCCTTTCTCCACATCCAATTCCTTTTTAAATGATGTTATAATCACTGTCTAAATAGCCATTACATTCTCTTTATCTATATTCTCTCATTAATTAATTAACATTTTATTAGTCAAGCACAAATTACCTTTAGAAATGTATGTTGACTATCCCTAATCAGCCTGTTCCTTTCTAAGTTTTCACTAATTTCATCCCCTATTATGGACTCTGAATGGCAGCATTATGAATGTGCATTAGTGGTAGTAAGTCTCAGCTATCAGCCATGCATATCAGGAAATTGTGAACAAGCTACTCATGATTTTCTGTCTATTAAATGAATTTATGAATGCATTCCACCCTTCCTGTAATGTGCATTCAGAATATTATCCCTTAGAAGTCTGCCTACAACTAATATGCAATCCCTCGGAATCGAGGAAGACTTGCTTCCACTCCTAAAGTGAGTCCTTTGGTGGCTTAACAGTCCAATACGAGAGCCCAGACCCTGTCACAGATGGGACAGACATTCGTCGGGGGAAGGGAGGGCGGGTGGGACTGATTTGCCACATGCTCCTTCCGCTGCCTGTGCCTGACATCTTCACACTTGCGGCGTTGAGATTCAAAGAGCTCAACGCCCTCCCGGATGCACTTTCTATGTTTCTATGTTTCTCCATCTAGGGCAGTCTTCGGCCAGGGACTCCCAGATGTCAGTGGTGATATCGCATTTGACCAGAGAGGCTTTGAGGATGTCCTTGTAACGTTTCCGCTGCCCACCTTTGTCGAGGGCCGCGCCGTGAATCTTGATGACTGGGGGGCAATGCTGTGCGGCGAGGATAGGCTGGTGGAGGACCTTTGTCTTACGGTTGTTAAGTGTAAGGCCTATGCTTTCATATGCCTCGGTGAATACACCGACTATATCCTGGAGTTCAGCCTCTGTATGTGCGCAGACGCAGGCGTCGTCCGCGTACTGCAGCTCAACGACAGAGGTTGGGGTGATCTTGGACCTGGCCTGGAGGCGGCGTAGGTTAAACAGCTTCCCACTGGTTCTGTCGTTTAGTTCAACTCCAGTGGGGAGCTTGTTGACTGTGAGGTGGAGCATGGCTGCGAGGATGATTGAGAAGAGGGTTGTAGCGATGACACAGCCCTGTTTGACCCCAATCCGGACGTGGATTGGGTCTGTAATGGAACCGTTGATAAGGATCACAGCCTGCATGTCGTCGTGGAGCAGGCGAAGGATGTTGACAAACTTTTGGGGGCATCCAAAACGGATGAGGACGCTCCATAGACCCTCACGGTTGACAGTGTCAAAGGCCTTTGTAAGATCGAAAAATGCCATGTATAAGGGCTGTCGCTAATCCCTGCATTTTTCCTGCAGCTGTCGCGCTGCAAAGATCATGTCTGTTGTGCCCCGTAGGGGATGAAATCCGCACTGTGATTCCGGGAGGAACTCCTCAGCCACAGAGAGAAGACGGTTGAGGAGAACTCTTGGGACAACCTTCCCAGTGGCCGATAGCAGGGAGATTCCCCTGTAGTTGCCGCAGTCGGACTTGTCCCCCTTTTTAAAGATGGTCACGATCACTGCATCTCTGAAATCTCCTGGCATGCTCTCCTCCCTCCAAATGAGAGAGATAAGGTCATGTATCCGCCATACTTTAGCGCCTCAGCAGGAATTCCATTCACACCCGTAGCCTTGTTATTCTTGAGCTGTTTTATGGCTTTGCCTACCTCATGCAGCGTTGGGGTTTCACTGAGGTGGTGGCGGGTCGCATGCTGCGGGATGGATTTGAGAATACTCGAGTCAAAGGCAGAGTCTCGATTGAGGAGATCTTCAAAGTGCTCCTTCCAGCGGTCCCTGACAGCCTCGGTGGCCTTGATGAATGTTTCCCCAATCTTGGCCAGGAGTGGGGTGGGGCCTTGGGAATTTGGACCGTAGGTGGCTTTGACTGCAATGAAGAATCCTCGCATATTGTGGCTGTCGGCCAGTTGTTGTATCTCCTCTGCTTTCTCCATCCACCAGCTGTTCTTTAGGTCCCGGGTTTTTTGTTGGACCTGAGCCTTGAGCCATCTGTAACTTTGCTTTGCAGTTCCCGAGTTGGATTGTTGCTTGAGGCTCAGAAATGCTCTGCGCTTATGATCTATTAGTTCTTGGATCTCCTGATCATTTTCATCAAACCAGTCCTGGTGTTTTCTGGTTGAGTAGCCAAGTGTCTCTTCACAGGCACTGATTATGGAGACCTGGAGCGCAGACCAAGTGTTGTGGGCTTGCTGGCTCTCTCTGATCAGCTGAAAATTTGAGGTGTTCAATCACCCTATCCTTAATTATAGACTCTAGCAATTTCCCGACCACAGTTATGAGGCTAACTGGTCTATAATTCCATGGTTTACCTCTCCTGCCATTCTTAAATAGCAGAGTGACATGCGCAATCTAAAGGAACAGTTCCTGAATCGAGAGAACTTTGGAAGATTATAGTTAGGGCATCTGCAATGTGCTAAAGAGTCAGACTAGATACTGTAAGCTCAAAATAAGTGTGACCGTAGTCCTTTATTGCAGATTTCAGAATGGCTCTCCAGTCTGTAAGGCCTCCTTATATACAGGTGCTCCCAAGGGATTGTGGGATCCCTTGGGACCCCAGGGGATAAGCCCTTTGGTGGTTAGACATGGTAATTACAGGTTTACATACATACCCACCCCCCCCACCTCCCCAAAGTCAATAGTGTAACTATTTACAATGTGAGTCGAACTGGGGCCTATCTTTCCCTAGTTGATCGTCTCGGTGTAAATGTTGGTGTTGGTGAGTCGTTTGTTGGGCCTTCGCTGGGCTGCTGCGCAGTTGGCCTTGCTGGACTGCTGGGGGTGATGAGCCTTGCTGGGCTTCTGCGGGTGATGGGTTCTGCTTCGTGGTCAACCGCTGGGTCGGTTGCCACTTGTGTGTACGTTGGAGGGTCGAAAAAGGTAGAGTCTATTGTGGGTGTGAGTCCGTAAATCTGAGTTTGGTTTGGTCCAAGTGCTTTCTGCAGATGAGTCCATTTGCGAGTTTGACCACAAACACCCTACTCCCCTCTCTGGCCAAAACAGTGCAAGCAATCCACTTGGGACCTTGTCCATAGTTCAACACAAATGCAGGATCATTTCGCGTGACACATTTGCGCGATCGTGAAATGTATTCTGTTGAAGCCGCCTGCTCTTACCTGTTCATGTAGATCAGGGTGGACTAATGAGAGCCTTGTCTTAAGTGCCCTTTTCATGAGCAGTTCAGCGGGCGGGACTCCGGTTAGCGAGTGGGTTCTTGTGCGGTAGCTAAGCAGGACTCGGGATAAGCGAGTTTGCAGTGAGCCTTCTGTTACCCTTTTCAAACTCTGCTTGATTGTTTGAACTGCTCGTTCTGCCTGACCGTTGGACGCTGGCTTAAACGGGGCAGACGTGACATGTTTCACCCCATTGCGGGTCATGAATCCCTTGAATTCGGCACTGGTAAAGCATGGCCCATTGTCACTTACAAGGACATCAGGCAGGCCGTGCGTGGCAAACATGACCCGTAGGCTTTCAATGGTGGCAGCAGACGTGCTTGCCGATGTTATCACACATTCAATCCATTTGGAGTGCGCATCTACAACCACTAAAAACATTTTTCCCAAGAATGGGCCTGCATGGTCGACATGGACCCTAGACCATGGTTTGGAGGGCCAAGACCATAAATTTAGTGGCGCCTCCCTGGGTGCATTGCTTAACTGGGAACATGTATTACATTTGTGCACACAGGACTCTAAGTCTGCTTCGATACCGGGCAACCACACGTGGGATCTGGCTATCGCTTTCATCATTACAATGCCTGGGTGGGTACTGTAGAGATCACTAATGAAGGTGTCCCTGCCCTTTTTTGGCACAACTACCCAATTGCCCCATAGGAGGCCATCTCTCTGTATAGACATTTCATCTTTGTGCCGCTGGTATGGCTTTATTTCTTCCTGCATCTCTAACGGGACACTAGACCAACTCCCATGGAGCACACAGTTTTTTTTTACTAAGGACAGTAAGGGGTCCTGGCTCGTCCAGGTTCTAATCTGTTGGGCAGTAACAGGTGATTGCTCACTCTCGAATGCTTCCATTACCATAAGTAAATCTGCGGGTTGTGCCATCTCCACCCCTGTGGTGGGCAATGGCAGCCTACTGAGAGCATCGGCATAGTTTTCTGTGCCTGGCCTATGATGGATGGTGTAGTTGTATGTGGAGAACGTGAGCGCCCATCTCTGGATGCGGGCCGATGCATTCGTATTTATCCCCTTATTTTCAGAAAAGAGTGATATAAGCGGCTTATGGTCGGTTTCCAATTCAAATTTTAGCCTGAACAGATATTGATGCATTTTCTTTACCCCATAAACAGACGCTAACGCTTCTTTTTCGATCATACTGTAGGCCCTCTTGGCCTTGGACTTCTGGATGCATAAGCAACTAATTGCAATTTCCCAAATTCATTAGCTTGTTGCAATACACACCCGACCCCGTACGACGACGCATCACATGCTAGTACCAAACGTTTACATGGATCGTACAACACAAGCAATTTGTTTGAACATAACAGCTTCCTAGCTTTCTCAAAGGCACTTTCTTGGCTTTTACCCCATACCCATTTGTCTCCCTTATGCAGTAAAGAGTGCATGGGTTCTAACAATGTGCTAAGACCCGGTAAGAAGTTACCAAAATAGTTCAGGAGTCCTAGAAATGACCGCAGCTCCGTCACGTTCTGTGGTCTCGGTGTGTTCTTGATTGCCTCCGTCTTCGAATTGTTTGGCCTGATGCCATCCGCCGCGATTCTTCTCCTCAGGAACTCCATTTCAGACGCCAGGAAAACGCACTTTGAGCGTTTTAGCCTGAGCCCCACATGATTAAGCCGACTAAGAACCTCCTCCAGGTTCTGCAGGTGCTCGATGGTGTCCTGACCTGTAACCAAGATGTCGTCCTGGAAGACCACGGTGCGCGGGACCAACTTCAGCAAGCTTTCCAGGTTCCTTTGGAATATCGCCGCAGCCGATCGAATCCCAAATGGGCAACTGTTGTAAACGAAAATACCTTTGTGCGTGTTGATGCAGGTGAGGCCTTTCGAAGATTCCTCCAGCTCCTGTGTCATGAAGGCTGAGGTCAAGTCCAGCTTCGTGAACGTTTTCCCTCCCGCCAGCGTCGCAAATAGGTCGTCTGCCTTTGGTAGCGGGTATTGATCCTGCAGCAGGAAACGATTGATAGTTACTTTGTAATCCCCACAGATTCTGACGGTAACGTCACTCTTGAGGACGGGAACAATCGGACTGGCCCACTCATTGAATTTGATCGGCAAAATAATGCCCTCTCATTGCAGCCTGTCCAGCTCATTCTCCAGCCTCTCTCTCATCATGCAAGGTACCCGCTCTCGCCTTGTGATGGACGGGTCACGCCCCCGGAATCAAATGGATCTGCACTTTTGCTCCTTAGAACTTCCCGATGCCTGGTTCGAACAGCGAGGGGAACTTGCTTAGGACCTGGGCACATGAGGTGTCGTCGATGGACGAAAGCGCTCGCACATCATCCCAGTTCCAACTTATCTTTCCCAGCCAGCTCCTGCCGAACAGCGTGGGGCCATCACCCGGTACCACCCAGAGTGGTAACTCGTGCACCGCTCCATCGTAGGAGACCTTTACGGTAGCACTGCCGATTACGGGAATCAGTTCCTTTGTGTACCTTCTAAGTTTGGTACGAATGGGAATCAGGGCTGGCCTTGAAGCCTTGTTGCACCATAACTTATCGAAAGTCTTTTTACTCATTATGGACTGGCTTGCGCCCGTGTCCAGTTCCATGGACACCGGGAATCCATTTAATTCAACCTTCAGCATTATTGGAGGACACTTTGTGGTAAATATGTGCATCCCATATACCTCTGCCTCCTCGGTCTGAGGCTCTGGTTCGTCATGATCCACCATGGATCTGTCCTCCTCTGCTACATGGTGGTTTGCAGGATTAGCAGGGTTTACAGCTCGCCTGCACATATGTTGGAGGTGTCCTATTGTTCCACAGCCCTTGTAAACATATCCTTTGAAGTGGCATGCATGGAATCGATGATCACCCCCGCAGCGCCAACAAGGTGTTAATGCCCTTGTATTCACCACGCTTGATGGCGGACTCTGAGTCATTTGCGGATGTTCAGCTACAGGCGTGTAAGTCCTGCCATGTGCATTTCGATTCGAAAACAATGTTACTTTGTGCACAGTACTTGCAGCAGCACCAGTGTGCTGGGAAATTTGTTTGGTATTGTCACTGGTGGAGATAAACGCCTGGGCTATCGCTATGGCTTTACTCAAGGTTGGGGTCTCTACAGTCAAAAGTTTGCGAAGTATTACTTCATGGCCAATGCCAAGTACAAAGAAGTCCCTGAGCATATGCTCCAAGTGTCCTTCAAATTCGCAATGTCCTGCAAGGTACCTTGGCTCAGCGACATAGCTCGCCACTTCCTGGCCTTCAGACTTCTTGTATGTGTAGAACCGATACCTCGCCATCCGAACGCTTTCCTTCGGGTTTATATGCTCCCGGACCAGTGTGCACAACTCATTGTATGACTTGTCTGTTGGTTTTGCTGGAGCGAGCAGGTTTTTCATGAGGCCATACGTTGATGCCTCGCAAACGGTGAGGAGGCAGCGTTTGGCAGCGTTCGCTTCTCATTCCAGCTCATTGGCCACGAAGTATTGGTCAAGTCGCTCCATGAAGGTTTCCTAATCATCTCCCTCTGAAAATTTCTCTAGGATGCCCACAGATCTCCGCATTGTTGCGTTGGGATTCGTTATCTGTATCTCGTCACCAGCAAGCTCAAAGTAAGTGTGACTGTAGTCCTTTATTGCAGATCTCAGAGTGCCTCTCCAGCCTGTGAGGCCTCCTTATGTACATGTGCTCCCAATGGATTGTGGTATGCCTTGGGACTCAGGGAATAAGCCCTCTGGTGGTTAGACATGGTATTTACAGGTTTACATACATAAAAGTGCTCACCTACTTCCTTTAAAACTCTGGGATGGAAACCATCTGGGCCTAGGGATTTGTCACTCTTTAGTGTCATTATTTTTTTTATTACTGTTATTTTACCTACCTTAATTTTATTGAGCCCCTATTCCTGATTCAATATTAGTTTCCATGGAATTTCCTCTACGTAAATATGATGCAAAGTAATTATTCAACATATCTACCATTTCCTTATTATGATTGACAGTATCACCGCTTTCAGTTTTTAAGCTCCTGACTACCATCTTTTTCCTAATATAATTGTAAAAATTCTTTGTGTTGATTTTGATATCCCTTGCAAGTTTCTTTTCATATTCCTGGTTGTAGCTCTTACTACCGGTTTTGTGACCCTTTGCTGTTGTTTGTACCTTTCCCACTCGCTGGGATCTGTGCTATTTCTTGCAATTTTGTATGCCTTTTCTTTTAGTTTTCTGTTGTCCGTTACCTCTTTAGTCAGCGGTTTTTTTTTTGGCAAGTAGAGCACTTCACCCACAGGGGTATAAACTGATTCTGTATCACCTTAAATTATTTTTTGAACATCTCCCAATGTTGTTTTACCCATTAATAGATTTGCCCAGTTTACAGTAGACAGTCTCTGTCTCATCCCATTAAAGTTGGCCTTACCTAAATCTAGAATCTTAGCAGCTGTTTCACGTTTCTCCCTTTCAAACACTACGTTGAACTCGATCATCTTATGATCACTATTAGATAAAGGTTCACGCACCATTAGGCTGTTAACTAAATCTGGCTCATTACTCATTCGTAAATTTAATATGGAATAATAATTATAACTTTAATAATAATAACTTTTATTTATATAGCCCCTTTAATGTAGTAAAACGAATGCCCCCTTGTTGTCTCTAGGACATATTATTGTAGAAAACTATTCCAGACACACTCAAGAAAGTCACTACCTTTCTGACAGGTGGTAGTCTGCTTTTCCCAATCTATATGAAAGTTAAAACCATCCATTAAAACCAATCTGTCCTTTGCTATCTTTCCCTATTTTTCCTGTAGACCTTATAACCAAGTATATTTAGTTCCCAGTCCTGATTGTCTTGTAGCCCTGACTCAGTAATGGCTGCCATGTCATACCCTCCAATTTGAATTCACACCTGCAATTCATTCAATTTATTTTTTATGCTCCGTGCACTTGTAATAAAGAACGCTTATTTGGGCCACACACCTTAGCCTGTCCTTCAGCTCCAATATTTTACTCACCTGTTTCTTATTTCTCTCTCCTGGTTTAATTACTTTACATCTTTTAGTTTTCACTTTACCTGTAGTGCCTAAAGCACAACTTCTGACTGTTATTCTACTCCCTTCCCTTTCGTTTGTTTTTGAACTATTATTTGCACTACAATTTCCACCTGAGCCCTCCCCCAATTTACTAGTTTAAAGTCCTTGTGACCACCCTATGTATCCTGTCCACTAGGAGCCTGCAGCCTGTCCCAATGGTACAGTTCCTTCCTATCCCAATACTGGTGCCAGTGCCCCATGAAATGGAACCCCTCTTTCCCTCACAACTCCTTTAGAAACATAGAAACATAGAAAATAGGTGCAGGAGCAGGCCATTCAGCCCTTCTAGCCTGCACCGCCATTCAATGAGTTCATGGCTGAACATGAAACTTCAGTACCCCCTTCCTGCTTTCACGACATACCCCTTGATCCCCCAAGTAGTAAGGACTTCATCTAACTCCCTTTTGAATATATTTAGTGAATTGGCCTCAACTACTTTCTGTGGTAGAGAATTCCACAGGTTCACCACTCTCTGGGTGAAGAAGTTTCTCCTCATCTCGGTCCTAAATGGCTTACCCCTTATCCTTAGACTGTGACCCCTGGTTCTGGACTTCCCCAACATTGGGAACATTCTTCCTGCATCCAACCTGTCCAAACCCGTCAGAATTTTAAACATTTCTATGAGGTCCCCTCTCACTCTTCTGAACTCCAGTGAATACAAGCCCAGTTGATCCAGTCTTTCTTGATAGGTCAGTCCCACCATCCCGGGAATCAGTCTGGTGAATCTTCGCTGCACTCCCTCAATAGCAAGAATGTCCTTCCTCAAGTTAGGAGACCAAAATTGTACACAATACTCCAGGTGTGGCCTCACCAAGGCCCTGTACAACTGTAGCAACACCTCCCTGCCCCTGTACTCAAATCCCCTCGCTATGAAGGCCAACATGCCATTTGCTTTCTTAACCGCCTGCTGTACCTGCATGCCAACCTTCAATGACTGATGTACCATGACACCCAGGTCTCGTTGCACCTTCCCTTTTCCTAATCTGTCACCATTCAGATAATAGTCTGTCTCTCTGTTTTTACCACCAAAGTGGATAACCTCACATTTATCCACATTATACTTCATCTGCCACGCATTTGCCCACTCACCTAACCTATCCAAGTCACTCTGCAGCCTCATAGCATCCTCCTCGCAGCTCACACTGCCACCCAACTTAGTGTCATCCGCAAATTTGGAGATACTACATTTAATCCCCTCGTCTAAATCATTAATGTACAATGTAAACAGCTGGGGCCCCAGCACAGAACCTTGCGGTACCCCACTAGTCACTGCCTGCCATTCTGAAAAGTACCCATTTACTCCTACTCTTTGCTTCCTGTCTGACAACCAGTTCTCAATCCACGTCAGCACACTACCCCCAATCCCATGTGCTTTAACTTTGCACATTAATCTCCTGTGTGGGACCTTGTCGAAAGCCTTCTGAAAGTCCAAATATACCACATCAACTGGTTCTCCTTTGTCCACTTTACTGGAAACATCCTCAAAAAATTCCAGAAGATTTGTCAAGCATAATCTCCCTTTCACAAATCCATGCTGACTTGGACCTATCATGTCACCATTTTCCAAATGCGCTGCTATGACATCCTTAATAATTGATTCCATCATTTTACCCACTACTGAGGTCAGGCTGACCGGTCTATAATTCCCTGCTTTCTCTCTCCCTCCATTTTTAAAAAGTGGGGTTACATTGGCTACCCTCCACTCGATAGGAACTGATCCAGAGTCAATGGAATGTTGGAAAATGACTGTCAATGCATCCGCTATTTCCAAGGCCACTTCCTTAAGTACTCTGGGATGCAGTCCATCAGGCCCTGGGGATTTATCGGCCTTCAATCCCATAAATTTCCCCAACACAATTTACCGACTAATAAAGGTTTCCCTCAGTTCCTCCTCCTTACTAGACCCTCTGACCCCTTTTATATCCGGAAGGTTGTTTGTGTTCTCCTTAGTGAATACTGAACCAAAGTATTTGTTCAATTGGTCTGCCATTTCTTTGTTCCCCGTTATGACTTCCCCTGATTCTGACTGCAGGGGACCTACGTTTGTCTTTACTAACCTTTTTCTCTTTACATACCTATAGAAACTTTTCCAATCCGCCTTAATGTTCCCTGCAAGCTTCTTCTCGTACTCCATTTTCCCTGCCCTAATCAAACCCTATGTTCTCCTCTGCTGAGTTCTAAATTTCTCCCAGTCCCCAGGTTCGCTGCTATTTCTGGCCAATTTGTATGCCACTTCCTTGGCTTTAATACTATCCCTGATTTCCCTAGATAGCCACGGTTGAGCCACCTTCCCTTTTTTATTTTTACGCCAGACAGGAATGTACAATTGTTGTAATTCATCCATGCGGTCTCTAAATGTCTGCCATTGCCCATCCACAGTCAACCCCTTAAGTATCATTCGCCAATCTATCTTAGCCAATTCACGCCTCATACCTTCAAAGTTACCCTTCTTTAAGTTCTGGACCATGGTCTCTGAATTTACTGTTTCATTCTCCATCCTAATGCAAAATTCCACCATATTATGGTCACTCTTCCCCAAGGGGCCTCGCACAATGAGATTGTTAATTAATCCTCTCTCATTACACAACACCCAGTCTAAGATGGCCTCCCCCCTAGTTGGTTCCTCGACATATTGGTCTAGAAAATCATCCCTTATGCACTCCAGGAAATCCTCCTCCACCATATTGCTTCCAGTTTGGCTAGCCCAATCTATGTGCATATTAAAGTCACCCATTATAACTGCTGCACCTTTATTGCATGCACTCCTAATTTCCTGTTTGATGCCCTCCCCAACATCACTACTACTGTTTGGAGGTCTGTACACAACTCCCACTAACGTTTTTTGCCCTTTAGTGTTCTGCAGCTCTACCCATATAGATTCCACATCATCCAAGCTAATGTCTTTCCTAACTATTGCATTAATCTCCTCTTTAACCAGCAATGCTACCCCACCTCCTTTTCCTTTTATTCTATCCTTCCTGAATGTTGAATACCCCTGGATGTTGAGTTCCCAGCCCTGATCATCCTGGAGCCACGTCTCCGTAATCCCAATCACATCATATTTGTTAACATCTATTTGCACAGTTAATTCATCCACCTTATTGCGGATACTCCTTGCATTAAGACACAAAGCCTTCAGGCTTGCTTTTTTAACACCCTTTGTCCTTTTAGAATTTTGCTGTACAGTGGCCCTTTTTGTTCTTTGCCTTGGGTTTCTCTGCCCTCCACTTTTCCTCATCTCCTTTCTGTCTTTTGCTTTTGCCTCATTTTTGTCTCCCTCTGTCTCCCTGCATAGGTTCCCATCCCCCTGCAATATTAGTTTAACTCCTCCCCAACAGCACTAGCAAACACTCCCCCTAGGACATTGGTTCTGGTCCTGCCCAGGTGCAGACCGTCCGGTTTGTACTGGTCCCACCTCCCCCAGAACCGGTTCCAATGCCCCAGGAATTTGACTCCCTCCCTGCTGCACCACTGCTCAAGCCACGTATTCATCTGCGCTATCCTGCGATTCCTACTCTGACTAGCGCGTGGCACTGGTAGCAATCACGTGTTCACTTCCATAAGCAGCTTATCTCAACACCAATTTGCACGTTGCTCAGGTAATAATCCAGAGATTATAACCCTTGAGGTCTTGTTCTTTAATTTAGCTCCTAGTTCCTGGTTTCCCCAAACAACCTCTTGCCTACCCTTCCCTATGTCATGGGTCCCAACATGGACACAATAACTGGATCCTCCCCCTCCCTCTCCAATATCCTTTCAAGCCGGTTCGAGATGTTCCTACCTGGCAACATATCATGTGGGACTCTCGGATCTTGCTTACAAAGGATACTACCTGTCCCCCTAATTATAGAACCCCTACAACTACCACATTACGCTTCCTCTCCTTCTCCTCCTTCCCCCTTAAGACACCCTCCTGCTCCAAAGTACCATGGTCCGCATTCTGGCTGTCCTTCCACAGTCACAAGTAGCAAGTAGATTGTACCTGTTGGATAGGATCAGTTTCTGTGGATCCTCCTTCTCTTTCTCAACTGGGTTCCCCTTAATCTGTACACTACTGGTCACACCAACCCCATTCTGATCCTGCACCTCTCTGAGGTGTGACCAAAGTCTGGAGTGACTTGTTCAGATACACCTTTCCCTCCCTTTTGTGTCGGAGTGTCTCCGACTTGTACTCCAGCTCAATGATCCTGAGCCGGAGACATCTACTGCAGATGTGTTTGCTCGGGACATTCTCACTGTCCACAAACTCCCAAGTACTGCAGTCCAGACACACAACCTGCCCTGCCATAACTTAGTTTAAACTTCATTTATTTATTTAATTCACTATCAAGTCTTTGTTCAAACAATTAATTATAGTGATATTAATTAGTTTATCTAGTTACGATATTAATTTCATAATGTGTGTTATAGTTTTCCAGCTTTTTAGTTTAAACAACTGTTGTAGCTTAGAGAAAAAAAAACATTAATACTCACCAACCAATCACCTGCCTGCTGTCCTGTGATATCACTCCTTGGTTTATTTGTTGTTTTTGAATTCGCAGGTCCGCTGTTTGGGGGCAGTAACCGAGGTGAGGTGGGACTTCTTGTGCCCGAAGTGGAAGTCCTTCCCCAGCTGTGAAATTGGGGTTACTGCCCCCGAGAGGAAGTGGAGTGGAATGTCGGGAGCGCCACTACATGTCGGAGACATCGGGGCGGTAAGCGCACAAATCTTACAGCGCCATATGGCCTCTCCGTGTAGCGCAAGCACAAGCACAGGGCCCTCCCTTCCATTAAACGGGAGGGCATACTGCGAGGGCTGCAGTGAGACGAGGGGTCACCACTATGCCACCGGGGATGCGGGGTGCCGTGATCACAGCCCGGCACAGAATCAGAGTGCCGAACTGCACCATCATGGCACGGACCCCGCGAAATGGACAACGAAATTCAGACATGAAAAAAAATCGCACCGTGCACCTCCCCTTT
Organism: Pristiophorus japonicus; assembly: GCF_044704955.1. NCBI lineage: Eukaryota > Metazoa > Chordata > Chondrichthyes > Pristiophoridae > Pristiophorus > Pristiophorus japonicus. Next base: position 33,857,885 of record NC_091988.1, on the reverse strand, counting down.
ACTTTTCACCCTGTGAGCAGTGTGCGACCCGGTTCGCGACCCACGAGACTGACACCGCCCGCGGCGGCCTCACGGGTCTCTAGCCAATTTCTGCTGCGGGGCAAAAACGGGTCATTGCGCATGGCGATGACATCATTATCACCGGCGTGACCCGGGGCGCTTCCGGCGCTAACTCCTGTAGCTGGGGGCACCGAAGGGAGGTGCAAACGACGTGAACTTCTCCCCCAAAGGGTGGATACTTAAAAGATTGGCAGCGCTGAAAGTAGAAAAGTTACTGTTAAGTCCTGACTCGAATGTACTGACTTACACGAGACACATGCTGAAGTCAAGGTCACTCAGGACCTGCACCTTTAATTCTAGCTCTCCAGTACTGCACTTGCCTGAGACTTCCCTTTTTATACCACAGTGGGACAGGTATGGAGTGTCTCCTGCAAGTGCACCCCTGGTGGTAAGGTATGCTTATTGTTACAGGTCATATCCAGTTACAGTCATGTATAGCATGGTAAGATACAGTTATATACAGTAATGTGAGATACATGACATCACCCTCCCCCAAGGTCTTATTGCCTTTATAGATTCAGTCTCTCAGGTGGTCTGCGCTCTCGCGTGAAGTGTCTTAGTTGTGGTTCAGTTGTTTGCCTTGGTGCCTGTTTTTCGTTCGGTGTGATTGCTGGTATATCGCCTGAGCTGTCTGTTTCGTTCGATGTGATTGCTGGTATCTCGCCTGGGCTGTCTGTTTCGTTCGGTGTGATTGCTGGTGTCTCGCCTGGGCTGTCTGTTGAGACTGCCCTTTCCTCAGGTTGTTCCACCTGTCTGTCCACCAGGTGTGGTGTGAGTTCCACATTGTAGTCTGCCTCTGGTTCTTCAGTGTTATCAGTGAATCTACTTTTTACTTTGTCTACGTGCCTCCGGCAGGTTTGGCCATTGCCCATTTGTACAACCAGTAGCCTGTTTTCCTCTTTGTCTGTTACTGTCCCTGCAAGCCATTGGGGACCCCGGCCATAGTTTAGCACAAACACTTTGTCCCCTATCTCATTCTACCTCCCCCCTCTAATTTCGGCCATGGTACTCAGTTAGCTTTTGATGCTTAGCCTCAACAATTTCATGCAGGTCTGGGAGGATTAACGAGAGCCTGGTCTTTAAGGTTCGTTTCATCAATAGTTGCGCGGGGGGAACCTCAGTCAACGAATGCGGACAAGATCTGTATGCCAGCAGCAGTTGCGACAGGCGGCTCTGCAGCGTGGGATCTTGGATTCTGAGCATGCCTTGTTTAATGATCTGCACTGCTCGCTCCGCCTGGCCATTGGAGGCCGGCTTGAAAGGTGCCGTCTTAACGTGATTTATACCATGGTCAACTATAAAATCGTGAAATTCTGCATTGGTGAAGCACGGACCATTATCACCGACCGATATGTCAGGAATTTCGTGCGTTGCAAACATGGTTCGAAGGCTCTCCACAGTGGTGGAGGTGGTGCTCGAGTTTAAAATGGTGCACTCGATCCATTTTGAAAATGCATCAACGACTACGAGGAACATTTTGCCCATGAATGGGCCCACATAGTCAACATGTACCCGCGACCACGGTTTGGTGGGCCAGGGCCAGGGACTTAGTGGGCCTCCCTGGAGGCATTACTGAGTTGGGCACAAATGGTGTACCGACGGACACAGAGCTCCAAGTTCGCGTCAATGCCAGGCCACCAGACATGAGATCTGGCTATGGACTTCATAAGGACGATCCCCGGGTGCTCGCAATGGAGCTCCCGGACAAACGCCTCCATGCCTCGTAAGGGCATAACTACTCGGCTGCCCCACATCAGGCAGTCTGCCTGTAGTGAGAGTTCATGCATGCGCCTATGGAAGGGTTTGACCTCCTCGGGGCAGGCATCGCGAGCCTCTGCCCAGTCGCCGGTTAAAATGCATCTTTTAACTAGAGATAATGTGGGGTCTCTGGTCGTCCAGGCTCTGATTTGGCGAGCTGTCATGGGCGAACCTGTGGATTCAAAGGCATTGATTGCCATGACCATCTCACAGTCCTGTTCGTCGGACCCTTCTGTGGTCGCCAGGGGTAGCCTGCTAAGCACGTCGACACTGTTGTCTGTGCCTGGTCTGTGCCTTATCGTGTAGTCGTAAGCCGCCAGCATGAGTGCCCACCGCTGAATGCGCGCCGAGGCGTTGGCGTTGATTGCCTTGCGCTCGGATAGTAGGGATGTGAGGGGTTTGTGGTCGGTTTCTAACGCAAACTTGGCCCCAAAAAGGTATTGGTGCATCTTTTTGACACCGTACACGCACGCGAGCGCCTCCTTCTCAACCATACCGTACCCGCGCTCCGCCCGCGAAAGTGACCTGGAGGCATAAGCAACGGGCTGCAATTTACCGGCATCATTGATGAGCTGTAAAACGCACCCGACCCCATACACTAACGCATCACACATAAGGACTAACTTTTTACCTGGGACAAAAAAGGCTAAAACACTCTTGGAACATAGAAGGTTGCGTACCTAGTTGAAGGTGCGTTCTTGGGCGTCCCCCCAAAACCAATCGCACCCCTTTCTGAGTAGCACGTGGAGAGGCTCCAGCAACGTGTTCAAGTTCTGCATAAAGTTCCCAAAGTAATTGAGTAGCCCGAGAAAGGTGCGCAGTTCCGAAACATTCTGGGGCCTTGGTGCCAGGCAAATCGCTTCGGTTTTGGATTCGGTTGGGCGGATTCCATCAGCAGCAATCCTTCTGCCCAAAAATTCAACCTCAGGCGCGAGCAACAGACACTTGGATTTCTTAACTCTTAGGCCTACCCGATCCAATCGACTTAGTACTTCCTCAAGATTGCGGAGATGAGAGTCGGTGTCCCTGCCCGTGATGAGTATGTCATCTTGAAACACGACCGTCCCCGGGATGGACTTGAGCAGACTTTCCATGTTGCGCTGGAATATAGCAGCTGCCGACCTGATGCCGACTGGGCATCGATTGTACACAAAAAGGCCTCGATGTGTGTTGATGGTGGTGAGTAGCTTAGACTCTTCAGTCAGTTCTTGCTTCATATATGCAGATGTGAGGTCAAGTTTCGAGAAAGGTTTTTCTCCAGCCAACGTGGCAAATAGGTCCTCCGCTCTGGGCAGCGGGTATTGATCCTGTAGGGAGACTCTGTTCATGGTAGACTTGTAATCCCCACAGATTCGCACGGTCTACCAGGCTTCATGACGGGGATGATGGGGCTTGCCCAGTCGCTGAATTCCACGGGAGAAATTATGCCTTCCCGCAGAAGCCTGTCCAGTTCGTTTTCAATCTTTTCCCTCATCACATAAGGCACAGCTCTAGCCTTGTGATGGACCGGTCTGGCATTCTGTGTGATGTAGATTCTAACTTTAGCCCCTTTGAAGTTGCCCACACCTGGCTGAAAGAGATGTTCAAAACGGCTTAGAACTGTTGAGCAGGAGGTCCGTTCCTCTTACGACATGGCGTGAACATCATCCCATTTCCAATTAAGTTCTGCTAGCCAGCTTCTCCCCAACAGGGCTGGGAGATCCCCGAGGACAATCCACAGGGAAAGTCGGTGCAACATCCCTTTGTGTGTGACTAAGAGCATGGCGCTGCCAAGGACTGGGACGATTTCTTTAGTATAGGTCCTTAGTTTGGTGTCGATTTTTGTGAGTTTTGGTCTGTTGCTTTTGTGCGGCCACAGTTGTTCAAATTGTTGAACGCTCATGAGGGATTGACTGTTGAGTAGAACCCTCATCATAATTGGAGGCGTCTTGGTGTAAGAACAGTGGACATTGATCGTGTTAACCAGCTGTACCTCGGCGTCCCGTGCACTGTTCCAACTGTCTTCTGGTCCGTTTTCCGACCCTTCCGATTCGTATACCAGCCGAGCTGCTGTTTTTCTGCTCATGCGAGCCAGATGCCCTGTGTAGTTGCAGTTTCTGCAAACGGCATGCTGAAATCGACACACCCTGGTTGAGTGCCTTCCCCCACATCTCCAACACAGACCATTTCCATTGTTTCCGAAGGATGAGCTGCGTCTAGCTGATCTCCCTTGTGCTTCTCTCAATCTGTTGTTGATTGCTCGCATTGTGGGTTGATGAGGTGTGATCGGCCGTTCATGTGGCCCTTGATTTTGATGGCTTCTGGCGCCACTGTCTGCTGTTGAAGGCCTGCTCTCCTGCCTTTGTCTGTGTGTGGGGGTAGCGGTTTGTTTCACAATGTGAACCCCTTGTTCCGATGCCTCGTTGGTTGTCATACCCGAAGTATAGATCAGCCTCGTTTCTTCTTCGCCTGTCAAGAACGTCTCTGCAACCAGTGCTGCAGCCTCTAGAGTTAAGTTCTTTGTCTCTATAAGCTTTCGGAATATGCCTGCGTGGCTATTCCTTCAATAAAAAAGTCTCTTAGTACTTCTCTCCTTAGGTCATCGGGGAACTCACATGAACTAGCCAGCCTCCGAAGTTCCGCCGCGAAGTCGGGAATGCTTTGGCCCACACAGCGTCTGTAGTTGTAGAACCTGTGTCTGGCCATGTGTAGGCTGCTTGCTGGCTTCAGGTGGTCTCTCACCAGTGTGCTCAACTCCTCAAATGACTTGCTTGCTGGTTTCGCGGGTGCCAGCAGGTCTTTCATTAAAGCCTATGTTTCCGAGCCACAGCTGGTCAAGAGATGGGCTCTTCTCTTGTCTGCCTTATCGTCCCCCAGCCAGTTTTTGGTCACAAAGCTTGCTGGAGCTTTTCTATAAAGTCATCCCAATTGTCTCCAGCATTGTATTTCTCATCTGAGCTGTTGGTAGCCATTCTGTGGATTCTGTGATCCCGTAACTCGTCGCCACTGTTAAGTCCTGACTCTAATGTACTGACTTACACGAGGCACATGCTGAAGTCAAGGTCACTCAGGACCTGCACTTTTAATTCCAGCTCTCCAGTGCCGCACTTGCCTGAGACCTCTCTTCATATACCATAGTGGGACAGGTATGGAGTGTCTCCTGCAAGTGCACCCCTGGTGGTAAGGTATGCTTATTGTTACAGGTCATATCCAGTTACAGTCATGTATAGCATGGTAAGATACAGTTATGTACAGTAATGTGAGATACATGACAGTTACCTGGTGAGGATGGGTTGCATCCAAGGTTACTGAGGGAAGTAAGAGTGGCAATTGCGGAGGTTCTGGCCACAATCCTCTAATTCTCCCTGGATATGAGGGTGGCACCACTACTGGAGTAAGAAGCAGCTGTTCCGTTGGGACGGACTTCACTTGAACCTTGCTGGGACTAGTGTCCTGGCAAATCGAATAACTAGAGAGGGCTTTAAACTAAATAGTCGGGAGGAGAGTTCAGGTGAGAGAAAATTTTAAAAGTCAAAGAGAAAGGAGAAGGCAATAGAGCAGGGTAGCGAGTGGGAAATGATAACCAGAGTGTGACAGGAAGGGACAGAATGTATAAAAATAAGAGTGAATCAGAAAGAGGGGTCCAAACAGGGAAAAATGGTAAAAAGACAAAATTAAAAGCTCTTTATCTGAAGGCACGCTGCATTTGTAACAAGATAGATGAGTTGACGGCACAAATAGATATAAATGGGTATGATCTGATAGCCATTACAGAGACGTAGTTGCAAGGTGACCAAGGTTGGGAACTGAATATTATGGGGTACTTGACATTTTGGAAGAATATACAGAAAAGGAGGTGGGGTAGCTTTGTTAATAAAGGATGAAATCAGTGCAGTAGTGAGAAATTATATTGGCTCAGAAGATCAAGATGTAGAATCAGTTTGGGTGGAGATAAGAAATAAGGGGAAGAAGTCACTGGTGGGCATAGTCTATAGCCCCCCATAATAGTAGCTACAATGTTGGACAGATTATAAAATCAAGAAATAATGGAGGCTTGTAAGAAAGATACGGCAACAATCATGGGCGATTTTAATCTTCATATTGATTGGACAAATCAAATTGGCCAAGGTAGCCTTGAGGAAGAGTTCAGAGTGTATCCGGGATGGTTTCCTTGAACAGTATGTTGTGGAACCAACCAGGGAGCAGGCTATCTTAGGTCTGGTACTGTGTAATGAGACAGGATTAATAAATAATCTCCTAGTAAAGGATCCTCTAGGAAAGAGTGATCATAGCATGGTTGAATTTCAAATTCAATTGGAGGGTGAGAAAGTTGGATCTCAAACCAGTGTCCGAAGCTTAAATAAAGGAGACTACAAAGATATGAAGGCAGAATTGGCTAAAGTGGACTGGAAAAATAATTAAAGAGTAAGACAGTTGATAAGTAGTGACAAATATTTAAGGGGATATTTCATAACTCTCAACAAAAATATATTCCAGTGAGAAGGAAAGAATTTAAGAGAAGGGAGAAGCATTTGTGGCTAACTAAGGAAGTAAAGGATGGTATCAAATTAAAAACAATGGCATACAATGTTGCCAAGATTAGTTGGAGGCCAGAGGATTTTGAAATTTTAAAAACCAACAAAGAATGACTGGAAAAAAATAAAGAGGGAGAAGATGGATTATGAGAGTAAACTAGCAAGAAATATAAAAACAAATAGTAAGAGCTTCTACAGGTATATAAAAAGGAAAAGAGTGGCTAAAGTAACTGTTGGTCCCTTAGAGGATGAGACTGAGGAATTAATAATGGGGAACAGGGAAATGGCAGAGACTTTGAACAAATATTTTACATCAGTCTTCATGGCAGAAGACACTAAAAACATCCCAATAATAGATAATCAAGGGGCTATATGGAGGGAAAATCTTAAAACAAGCAATATCACTAAAGAAAAAGTACTCGGTAAAATAATGGGACTAAAGAGGACAAGTCCCCTGGACCTGATGGCCTACATCCTAGGGTCTTAAAAGAAGTGGCTGCAGAGATAGTGAATGCATTGGTTGCAATCTACCAAAATTCCCTGGAGTCTGGAGAGGTCCCAGCGGATAGGAAAACTGCAAATGTAATGTGTCTATTTAAAAAAGGAGGGAGACAGAAAGCAGGAACCTATAGACCAGTTAGTCTAACATCTATCATTGGGAAAATGCTGGAGTCCATCATTAAGGAAGCAGAAGCAGGACATTTGGAAAAACATAATGCAGTCAAGCAGAGTCAGCATGGTTTTATGAAAGGGAAATCATGTTTGACAAATTTGCTGGAATTCTTTGAGGATGTAACGAGCAGGATGGATAAGGGGGAACCAGTGGATGTAGTGTATTTGGATTTCCAGAAGGCATTCGATAAGGTGTCACATAAAAGATTACTGCACAAGATAAGAGCTCATGGGGTTGGGGGTAATATATTAACATGGAGGATTGGCTAATTAACAGAAAACAGAGAGTCTGGATAAATGGGTCATATTCCGGTTGGAAAAAAGTAACTAGTGGGGTGCCACAGGGATCTGTGCTGGAGCCTCAACTATTTACCACCTATATTAATGTCTTGGATGAAGGGACCGAGTGTACTGTAGCCAAGTCTGCTGATGACACAAAGATGGGTGGAAAAGCAAGTTGTGAGGAGGACACAAAGAATCTGCAAAGGGAATTGACAGGCTAAGTGAGTGAGCAAACATTTGGCAGATGGAGTATAATGTGGCAAAGTGTGAGATTATCCACTTCAGCAGGAAAAATAAAAGAGCAAGTTATTATTTAAATAGAGAGATTACAAACTGATGCAGTACAGTACTAAAAGTTAGTATGCAGGTACAGCAAGTACTCAGGAAGGCAAATAGAATGTTGGCCTTTAATGCAAGGGGGATGGAGTATAAAAGCAGTGAAGTCCTGATACAACTGTATTGGTGAGATCACACCTGGAGTACTGCGTACAGTTTTGGTCTCCTTATTTAAGGCAGGATATACTTGCATTGGAGGCTGTTCAGAGGAGGTTCACTAGGTTGATTCCTGAGATGAAAGGGTTGACTTATGAAGAAAGGTTGAGCAGGTTGGGCCTATACTCATTGGAATTTAGAAGAATGAGAGGTGATCTTATTGAAACATACAAGATACTGAGGGGGCTCGACAAGGTAGATACAGAGATCATGTTTCCACTCATGGGGGAATCTAGAACTAGGGGACATAGTTTAAGAATAATGGGTCACCCATTTAGAACTGAGATGAGGAGGAATTTCTTCTCTCAGAGGGTCATAAATTTGTGGAATTCTCTGCCCCAGAGAGCAGTGGAGGCTGGGTTATTGAATATATTTAAGGTGGAGATATACAGATTTTTGAACAATAAGGAAGTGACGGGTTATGGGGAGCGGGCAAGGAAGTGGAGCTGAGCCTAAGATCAAATCAAATCATATTAAATGCTGAGCAGGCTCAAGGGGCCAAATGGCCTACTCCTGCTCCTATTTCTTATGTTCTTATGTGCCAGAGGACTAGAGCATTGCAAATGTTACACCACTGTTAAAATAGGAGAGCGGGATAAACCCAGCAATGAGGAAACTTTTAGAGACAATAATCCGGGATAATATTCATTTGGAAAAGTATGGGCTAATAAATGAAAGTCAGCACAGGTTTATTAAAGGCAAATCGCTCACTTGATCATGTTCTTTGATGAAGTAACAGAGGGGATTGATGAGGGAAGTGTGGTTGAAGTTGTGTTTATGGACTTTCATAATGCTTTTGACAACGTATCACATAATAGACTTGTTAGCAAAATTAAAGCCCATGGGATTAAAGGGACAGTGGCAGCATGAATGCAAGATTGGCTAATGGATAGCAAGCAAAGTGTAGTGGTGAACAGTTGTTTTTGGATTGGAGGGAAGTAAACAGTCCTGTTTCCCAGGGGTCAGTATTAGGACCACTGCTCTTTGATATATATTAATGACCTGGACTTTGGTATACAGAGCATCATTTCAAAGTTTGCAGATGATACAAAACTCAAAAATGTAGTAAACAATGAGGAGGGTAGAGGACATAGACTGGTGAAATGGGCAGACACTTGGCAGATGAAATTTAATGTAGAGAAGCGTGAAGTGATATGTTTTTGTGGCAAGAATGAGGAGAGGCATTATGAACTAAATGGTACAATTTTAATGGGGGTACAGGAACAGAGAGACCTGGGGATGTACGTACACAAATCTTTCAAGGTGGCAGGACAGGTTGAGAAGGCTGTTGAAAAAGCATTTAGGATCCTTGGCTTTACGAATAAAGGAATAGATACATAAGCAAGCAAGTTATGTTAAACGTTTATAAAACACTGGTTAGGCCTCAGCTGGAGTATTGTGTTCTATTCTGGGCACCACACTTTAGGACAGATGTCAAGGCCTTGGAGAGCGTGCAGGAGATTTACTAGAATGGTATTGGGGATGAAGGACCTCAGTTATGTGGAGAGATTGGAGAAACTGGGATTGCTCTCCTTAAGAGCAGAGAAGGTTAAGAGATGATTTGATAGAGGTGTTCAAAATCCTGAATGGTTTTTGTTTGAGTAAATAAGGAGAAACTGCTTGCAGTGGCAAAAGGGTTGGTAACCAGAGGATAAAAATTTAAGGTGATTGGCAAAAGAACCAGTGGTGACGTGAAGAAACATTTTTTTACACAGCGAGTTGTGATTTGGAATGCAAATCTCTCTTTTTGCTTCCCTTGTACATACTTGTTATTTTCTTCATAGTTTATTTCTGTCTATGTTTATCATATGCCTCTTTTTCAAATCTAATTATAAATCTAGCCTTCTTGTTTATCCAAGGAACCCCAACCTCTTTTCACCTACTTTGCTCCTAGTTGGCATGTATTTAACCTGTACGTTATCCACCTTGTATTTGTATATCTTCTACTGCTGGTTCACTGTTTGATCTGCTATTTTTTTCTTGAACTAGTTAGTGTGAGCTAAATCCGCATTCATCCCATTAAAATGATCTAATTTCCGATCTAAAACTTTACCGTTGATTCATCCTTTTTCTTTATCTATTTCAACTTGAACCTAATAAGATTATGGGGGTGATATTGGATGATGTCATCCTGCTGGTGTGAACTAGCCTCAGGAAACAATCCCTGTGCTGGAATAGGTAGGCCCGAGGCACACTCAATATTGGTCTTTGGCCCTCATTTAATTTAGACCAATGAGCTGCTGATGCCCGCTCTGTGTTCCCAAAGAGTTCGCAGGTGAAGGGGATTTATATTTTGAGCCACTGCATAGCTGGCCCTCATACAACTGCTGGAGTTCGGGGGTGGGGGGGTGGGGGAGGAGAGTGGGGCAGGGGGAAGTGATCCGGGGAGGGTGGGGTTGGAGGGAAGGTGATCGGGATGGGCGGTGGTGATCAGGAGGGGCGTAGGCGATGGGGAGAAAGGGAAGGAAATCTGGAGGGCGGTGGGTGGGGGGGAGGTGATCGGGAGGGTGGGAGGTGATTGGAGAGGGCCAAACTGATTCTGGCAATGATATTTGGGACTGCTATGGAGCTGGAAAGAGCACTCCTGCCTTCAGTTCCACATTCAGGTAAGTATATTTTTTTACAACTTAGTTTTTTGGTAGCAACCTCCAGCGCTCCCTTTAAGGAGTTAAGGCCGCATGTAGTCTTGGTTATCCTGAACGCAGCTGGCCTGGCACTGGCTGCATTCAGGGCAGCCCAATTTCAGGAAGCGGGGCCTCAAACAGGCATTAGGCCACCTATTTGCATATGCAAAGGACAAACTGTTTCAGGCACTGGCCCTGGACACTATTCTTCAGCCTTTACCAATATGGTAGGCAGCACAATGCCGGTGCAGAATATACACGTGCAGGCTGGCCAGCATACTGTTTTATGCCTGTAAAATGAGTGCAACATCAACTAATTTCTTGGCCATGGTCTTTAGTCCCCCAGTATTTTCCTACCTGCAAGCAATTACGTGTTCTGCTTCATTACCCAGATCCAAATTTACCATTGTATCTTTCCTTGTAAGTTATGCAATATACCAATTAAAGAAACAGTTCTAGATGCATTCTAAGAATGCGTTCATTTGTCTTACACACCATTTGTCTTATCTTAATTATCCTTAAGATAGTTAGCCTCACATTGTTACTGCTGCAAACTTCGCCATATTGACTACAAATCTCAATTTCTTTCCCATTATTCAGTGGTTTATAATGTACTCCCAATATGGTAAATAGATCCCTTATTAATTTTAACTCAACCCAGACAGGCTCCATCTGAGTACCATCAGCAATGAAAACTTTTCTTCCTACAGCTGTGAGCATGTGCTTCTCCCCATTTCCGTTCTGTGTGTCTGCTGAATGACGATCAGAATTGCTCACATTCATGGATATCCGATGAACAATTCCCTTGTCCCTTTTCTGAGAAATTGGTTTCCTGAACCAGTCATCTAGATGTGGCTCAAATACAAAAGCAAAATACTGCGGATGCTGGAATCTGAAATAAAAACAGAAAATGCTGGAAATCTCAGCGGGTCAGACAGCATCTGTGGAGAGAGAAACAGAGTTAATGTTTCAGGTCAATGACAGGTTCTAACGAAGGGTCATCGACCTGAAATGTTAACTTGTTTTTTTTCTCCACGGATGCTGAGATTTCCAGCATTTTCTGTTTTTATATCTAGATGTGGATAGTCTTTTCAGACACATGTGTACTTCTCTCAATGTTAGGCACCAAATGTACAACCTGGGGGGCTGAAGCAAGGCCAAAAGGAAATATATTATATTGGTAGCGTGTGCCTGTCATTTTTATACTGTTCTTTACTGCCGAGTTGTTGTATGTATATCTTCTTTGAGAATGTTGACTTCCAAAACAGGTTCAAAATGCAGTGTTAATCAGCTGCAAGCAAGGATGACGGTGTCTGGAGAGATCATTTATGAACTTCTGTTTGCCGATTCCAATGCTCTGATGGCTCAGTCAGAACATAACTTCCACGCATCATGAACTATTTTGCATCTGCAGCTATTTGCTTCAAGCTTACTAGAAACAATAATAGAAATGGTGTTTCATCCAGTCCCCAGTAAAGAAAAGAAGAAATAATTTGCATTCATATAGCACCTTTCATGACCTCGGGACATCCCAAAACACTTTTCAGCCAATGATGTACCTTCAAAGTGTAGTCACTGTTGTAATATCGGGACACTCAGCAGCCAGTTTGCACATAGCGAGGTCCCACAAATAGCACTGAGATAAATCAGCATCAGAATTGCTGCATTCGTGATTTTGGTTGAAGGATAAATATTGGCCAGGACACCTACCTTGACAGCATATTATGTATAAATTAATGTTATCAGCATATGGGCACTGCCGCTAAGGGTATAGCTTTAATGGCCAGGACACATCATGCAGAAAGATATCACAAGTTTGACAAAACACATTTTCTGCAGTAAATAGCATGATGGTGCCTGCAACTATCTCAGTCAATGAAAGTGTTACAAATATGTTTTGAAGTTAAGATTGAAACTTTGCAAACTACCGGAAGAGAATTAGGAAGAAGCAGATTAACCAAGATGGTGAAGTCATCGCTGATGTCAGAGGGAATCTGCACAGGCAGTAGAGGCTTGTCCAAATTTACCAGGATGTTTGCATAAGTCCGTGGGCATTTATGGTTAATTTTTTCAAACCATGAGAAATTTGTACAATATTTGAACAAGCAATTATATATATTTTGAGAAATTTGTACAAAAGCCTGCACAAATTATAATTTATATCTATTTTCTACCACAGTGACAGTGCCAGATTTGAGATCAAAGAGAGCTCAATGCATGACACCAAGCAAATGGAACAAAAACATCTTCACTTGATTAGGGCCAGATCATTCAGTTTCCCCACTTATCTTAGCACTAGTGAGGTTTTCCACAAATCTGCTAATAGTCACATTCAGTGGCACAGCTAAGTTTAAGGGCAACAAGAGAAGGAAATTCAGAGGGAAACTGGCCACAGTAATGCTGACAAAATACAAGAAGGTTACAATGGAGAAAGAGAGCTAGAAGTGAGAGATTAGATGCCTATTGAATGATAAACTGGTGTCTTACTTCTATCCAAGAGTGTGGGCGAAATGTTAGATAGGGCTCCCCATTGAGCAATGTTCAAGTCTTGAATAAAACTGTGTTTTGCAGAAAATTAAGAATTGTTGAAGGAAAATGTGTCTTGCATAAGAGGAAAATAAGCTTCTTGGAAGCTATTTTAAAAATGGAGATGTCAGATTTCCATTTGAGATCACAAATAAAGTTAACACAGTCAACGGATGAAGGATTAATGGTGCAACCACCAGAAGTAATAGGTTATTGATGCTCATTGGACTTGTAAAAGAAATCAAGTGGAATCAAAGAATCATAGAATGCTTACAGCATGGAAGGAGGCCATTCGGTCCGTCGAGCCCATGTCTTTGAAGAACTGAAAGAAAGTAAATTTTCACTGCTTTAGGGTATGAAGGAGATCAAAACCTAGACTAGGCAATAGAGCATCCTACTGATTCACACATTCTCAGTGTGACAATCCTCCCAACATATTAGATGCGTAACCATTACAGCAATTTTTTGAACATTAGTACAGCCCATAATGATAAAATTATAGCTGCACCTCTTTAACTATGCCTACACAAGACTTAACTTCATTATTCTCGTTGATTTATGTTGTCTCAAGACAGACTGAGAAATACCCACCCAATCCATTACATATGGTACAAAATATAATAAAATAGCTAAACTCTGCCTGAACATAACAAGGTTGCTCGCTTAGTACCCTTGTTACACAAAGGTATGCCTGATACAAGATTATATTCTAAACATAGTGATCACTAAAGTGCTATTCTCTCAACAGAGATACATTATGAACACAATATACATTATAGTATAATTACATTACATAATAGTAAACCATTTTCCTGGAATAATGACACATGCTGCAGGCCATAGAAAACTTTGAAATTGTGTTATCAGACAAAAGGGCAACATACTCCCTTGTACAGACAGGTGGTGAACTCTGTGCCTCAATTAGCGAGCCAACCCAATTTTTTGTTGGCTCGAAGAACAGAAGTCTGGTTCCTCCATGGAAAAGAAATGTATTTCCTCACTAGGCTTCAAACAAAATGGACCCACAATCATCAGCATGCTGCTGCAAGTGAAAAAGAAGGGTGGTGCTTGAAATTTGCAGGTCTCTGCTTGAGTACCACTGTCCTGCAGCCTGAGCAAAAATATAGTACTTTTAGTTTTTCATCACTTAGTTGGAGGGAGGGGGGAGATGGGAGGGGGTTGGGGGTCGAGGTCATTCTCAAGCGCAGCGGAATAATCCAGCTCAAGACCATCAATTGCTGAGGACAATAGGATTCACCGTTTACTTATTACCCATTTCTGCCTCTAAAGGCCTTCTCCTTTGTTTTGTCAATATCTGCTAACTGGCTTATTTGGCCTCTTTGCCCCACTTGACAGTTTCTTTATTAGCCTTTTCTTGTAGGAGAGGGAATTAAATGACATACAACACTTCTAAATTGTTGCTTTTTTATATATTTGTATGACTGCTATATGGCTATAGAAGTCACAGTATAGAACAAAAGCTCCCATTCTCTCAGCAGAAGTCCACTACCGCCACCATTTTGCTAAAGCTCTTTTCTGTGTAAACAGACTGTTTTATGTCAGGATAGAAGGTAAAATGGTTTCAGATAAGAGATGTTTTTATTTTAATTTGAAACCTGGCAGAAGACTTGCATTCCTCAGAAAGCGGAACATGGTGGTGGTTTGAACTTTCCTGGCAGTCTGTTTCTGCTAGGGGCTTGGGCAACAATAATGAAACCATTGGTAGCTGTAGTGGAGGTAGCTTTTGTACTGGTTTCTGGGTGGCATTCTTCTAGGTCAGATTCAGAGAAGACAGGAACAAGAGTAGAGTAGAGAGAGAGAGAGAGCCACAGTAAATTCAGAATGATTCCAAAAAAATCACCCACAGGAAAATTTTCTTGTCATATTGTAGCCAACTCCTTATAACTACAAAAATGACCCCATCACAAAATTCCAATGTAGAAACCATTTCCTGTTTCATTCTTGTCCAACTATAGCATTTAGGCAAAAAAATCCTAATCCATGGATATTCCTCCATTATCTTTTTTTCATAATCAAATACTTAGCACATTAAATTATAGATTTTCCAGTCCTAGATAAGTGGAGCCAGGATTGGTTAGCTGCTATCCCAAAGCTATCTCAAAGCTAGCCAAGGAGCTGAGGTTAGCTCATGTATGATTATCCTGAGTTCCCAGCACAGCTTTGGCTTTATGTTGAAAGCTAGTCTAATGGGAGATGTGAAAAATCTGTCTAGTATGCAGCCCTTACAAGGCAGCAGCTCAAACCTCTGGGGCTGCAGATGCTTAAAGGCAAATGGCTGCATATGCAGACAAATATTGTTTCAATTTTGGTAAAGGCTTAAATTGAATCTCAAATATTTGTCAGCCTTAGCCAAGTCTGGAAGGGGAGAGGAAGAAGTGAAAGGAACCCCAATTTAGAGGCATTAATCAGAGTCTTGGGCAAGCGATGGAGTGGCACAGCACGCAAACCCATTTTTAATGGCTGGTGAGGTGGGCATGCTGCTTCATGAGATGGGTTGCAGCATCTGAGGAGAGTTGCCCTGTTTGGTACTCCAAAGAAGACTCCTCAAAGAACAGCAGTGCACCATGCCTGTTAGGAGGCGGCAGCCAGGCTCAAAAGGTCTGCACAATATCTGCAGCATGTGGGAACAGAAGCAGGAGAAGACGGCACATTTTAAGGAATATGACAATGTAACATTCCCGAAATGTACCAGTTACAAAGCCAGGAGTTCAAGGTGTAATGTATTTGCTTCAAGGGTTCTTTGCTTAAGAATTCATAGCTACACATTACCATTAAGAACTAGTTGGTTTATTAGCAAAAGGTTTAACAATCACTAGACACATTACCAGTTCATCCACCAGGCTCACGACCACCTGCCTCATCGTGGATCCTCTGAACCCAACTGACTGGGGTTTTATTGAGTCTTGTGAACAGCATGTTACTGGCTAAGCCACTCACAAAGCAACAGCTCTCCAAACCTGTGAGCATACTCACAGGTGCATACATTACACTGCTTCCCCTTTTTTAGAAGCACGGTATTTGTGCAATATTTCAAAAGATTACTTATCATGATTACAATTTTACAAATTCGACTGCTGAGCCTGAGTATCTTGTTGTAAGCTTTTAGCTTCCTCCTGCTCCAACCTCCATTTCTTTGCAGTTGGCTGGCTATGCCAATTTTTTATTCTTATTTGACTCCGGAGACTGTCTTGGGGAATTTCTGTTTTCAGGATGTGTAGCCCAGGATTCATGACCTCTATCTACCTGTGTCCTCTTGAGTTTCAGTTTCCTTGGAACCCTTACATCTGTCCTAGTGTTAGCTTTCTTCCTAAGATCTTGATATTCCCAGTTATCAATATCCTGTCTAGTTGATTTGCGTTTCCTCGTTGATCTTCTCAACTGAACCCCAAATCCACCTCCCCGCCCAACCCCCACCCCCGGAAGATACAGTGTCTCTGCGCGATTGTCCCACACCCGCAGAACCGCCTTCAGTCGATTGCATCGGAGTTGGTGGGGATATGGACTTTGTGGCCAGTGTGTCCGTTGAAGTACTTGGACCTGTCAACTCACTTTGATCATCATCGAAGTCAGGTTCATAATTATCTACTTGTGGTACCGAAGGTGCATCACTCACTAGAAACATTTGATCCACATGAACCTTCCTGATGTATTCACCAATTTTGACCAAGTACTGCTTGGAGCCACATACGCAAATAATTGTACCAATGTCCCATTTCCGTGGACTTGCCCTTTTCGACAGACGAGAACGCTGACCTGATCACGCTTCTGAAAGCACCGCTCTTAAGTACCGGAATGATAATGATGTTTCTGCACCAATTGTGCCTTCTCTACCTTATCAGACAAGTTCGGTTGCAATAAACTGAGATGCATTCTCAGCCTATGGTTCATCAATAATTCAGCAGGTGTGTACCCTGTTGTAGAATGAGGCGTAGTTCTATATTTGAAAAGACAATTCGCTAACCTGTGATTCATGCTCATCGGCGATCCAGTTTGTAGAACTTGTTCCCACAAAGCCTCCTTGACAATCCTCACCGACCTTTCAGCTGCACCATTCGAAGCAGGATGATATGGTGCTACAAATGTGTGTTTGATACCATTGTGCCTGGCAAAATTTGCAAATTGCATGGACCGAAATTGCGGCCCATTATCTGATACCATTTCTTCGGGCAGGCCATGGCATGCAAAAATGTCCACAAATTCATCTAACGTACACTCTAGTTGTAGATGACCCCATATGCCGTACCTCCAGCCATTTCAAATGGCTATTGATTAGAACCAAAAAATTAGCACTGCCCCTCTCACAAAAATCAATATGTATTCTTTGGAATGGGCTCGTTGGCCAAGTTCATGTTTGCAGCGGCGTTTTAGCTGGCATGGTCCTGCAGTCTTGACAGATAGTACACTTAATTAAGAATATTTCTAAGTTTTTATCCAACCCAGGCCAATAAACAAAACTTCGGGCGATCGCTTTCATGCCTATGATGCCAGTATGCTCACCGTGAAGTTCCATCAAGACTTTGGCCCATAGTGCACTGGGAATGACTGACAGAATAGCTTTAACCTTCTAGTGCACTGCTTGATTTCATACTTATGAATTTGCCACACCTGCTGGGGCTTCATTGACATCATTAGCGCTAGCTAAAAAAAACATTTGCAATCTTTCACTGTAGGATCTGATTCCTTATTCTTGTCAAAGGCTCCCAAATTACTGACATAACTCGTTGTCACATCCATATTGCCTTCTCAGCTTAATAGCCATTAATCACTCTCAATAATCTTGAATTGTTTTTCAATGACTCAAAATGGCTTTCCACAAAAATAATATCATTGGGGAATCATGCTGCCGGTATATCTCCTTGCTGTGCTCCACTTGTATTTGCCTTCTCATAAAAGGAAATTCCATCAAAAATGTCTTCATGAAGAAACTCCCATCATCATTGTCATTTTGTAATGCATTTGCTTCAAGAGTTCTTTGCTTAAGAATTCATAGCAACACATTGCCAATAAGAACTAGTTAGTTTATTAGCAAAGGTTTAACATTTACTCTACACATTACCAGTTCATCCATCAGGCTCACAACTTCCTGCTTCATTGTGCATCCCCTGAACCAAACAGGCTGGGGTTTTATTGAGTCTTGTGAACATCATGTAACTGGCTGAGCCACTCACAACCCATAAGCTCTATATCTATTTTAAATTAACAGATAAAGCCGAGTGCCCCCTTATTGACGGGGCTTAGAACCTACAAATTAACAAATAAAATATTAAAGGGAACCTTAACAGATCAGATTAAGATTGGTTCCCTGCTGTAATAATGCACTCCAGTCCCTCCAGTGCCCCCTCTCGCAGAAGGCCGCGAGCGTACCGATAGACACCACATGTTCCATCTCCAGGGACACACTGGCGCGAATGTAGCCGCGGAAGAGAGGTAGGCAGTCGGGCTGAATGAACCCTTCGTCCGCCCGCTGCACAGACCTGTTAATGGCCACCTTGCCCAGGCCCAGAAGCAGTCCTACGTGGAGGCCCTCCAAGCTACCTGCTCCCCTCCTCACTGGATGCCCAAAGATTAGGAGCGTGGGATTGAAGTGCAGCCAGAAATCAAGGAGCAGCCCCTTTAAGTAGTGCAAGGGGGCTGCAAGCTCATGCACTGTATAAAAATGTGGAACATGGACTCCTCCAGACTGCAAAAACTGCAGGCGTCAACAGCTCTACAAATCTGTGAGCATACTCACAGGTGCATACATTACACAAGGTATTACCAAAGCCATGGGATAACTAGAACCATCATAGAGCACACCATTGGACTACTTAAACAATGCTTTTGTTACCTGGACAGTTCTGGGGACCCTGTACAGTACGGGCCAGAGAGAATCTGCTGCATTGTGGTCGTGTGCTGCATTCTGTACAACTTTGGTGTACAACAGGGACTGCACATGGAACCTGCACAGCAAGAAAACTTTCCCTGATCTAATTACAATGATAAAATTGATGGTGAGAACAGAGCAGAAGCGGTAGGGTGCTCTCATAGACCTGACTGACGAGGAGGAGTGAGTGTCCACCCTCATGGCCGTTGCAGTCGTGGCGGTGGAGGGCAGTGAGGCAGAGCCCCTGCTCGACAGCGACGGTATGTGAATGAGGTGGGTAGTTTGTGTGAGTCCTCAGCCTTGAGGCCACATGCCTTGCAAGATGTTGCAAACAAAATAACAACACCCCCCCCCCCTACTTCTTGGCTTCCTGCCCCCTCCCCAGCTGATAACCGCACTCCTGTTGCTTTGTGCTTACAGATGATGAGCCAGAAGAGCCCCAGCCTGCCCGTCAGCCGACGTCTTCAGCCGACGGGGAAGATGAGGAGGATGAGGTGGAGAGCAGTGTGCTGGGACAGGGTGAGAGGTCCACATTTGCATCGAGTGGGGAGAGCACCTCGGTCAAAAAGGCTGTCTTCCAGGGGTTGGCTGAAGCTGAGACTCATGGCCCCAGTGGCATGCAGCATCGCCCAGCACCAGGGGAAGCTCAGGAGCCAGCTCTCCGGAGGGTTAGTCGGTCCATGAGTCCGGCTCACAGACAGGCAGATGAGGAGCTGGAATTGGAGGCTATGTCCAGGAGTCAATGCAGATGCACCGCGAGCTTATGGGAGCATTGGTGAGGATCCCGCCGAACGTTGATGCAATTACATTGAATGTGGCGGAGGCCGCCTGAACCTTGGCATTTCCAGTTCGGGGGCCCATCGAGCCTATCCTTGGTCGATTACAATGGATCATGGATGCCACAAGTGGCCATGGGGTCCAAGACATGATGCTGTGGGCCATGGCTGACATGGCAGTAATCCTTGATGCTGGCATCAATGCACTATGTGCTCTGACGCAGGGTCAAATTGATACCACGCAAACACTGACTGCTGCCATCGTGTCTGGTGCCCTATCAGTCCAACGGGGAGCTAACATTGCCGAAGTAGGCCAGCAATCTGCGCTCCACCAGATTGCTCCGGATGCTGAGGCTCTGCCCCGGGGTAGTGGCAAGCCATAGGTCGAGATGGAATGTGATGTCCTCTCTCAGGAGGACATAATTCGGTCTCCCGACACTGCCATTCTGCCTTTCCAATAAAATGTAACGTTGAACGTTTCCTTCAGCCTCTGGTGTATGACTGTTGATTTGTGACGGAGAAGTTGTATTATCATGCCACAATACGCGCTCATTATTAGCTGCATCCCTCAACTCACTCCATTTAAGTGAAGTGTTCCCTTATGAGCCGCCGTCGAATAGCCCTGCTGTCGCTAACATTGGCACGCTGCCTCCTCCGTGGATGCTGTTGATCCTCGTCATGTTACTGTTCATTCTGGGCATCGGCAGGCTCCTGCTCCTCCTCCTCATCATCCTCCTTAGGTGGTCCTGCGACCCCCACTGGCAAGGTCTGGGTCCTCATGATGGCCAAGTTGTGCAGCATGCAGCACACCACAATGAATAGTGAGACCTGTTGAGGCGAGTATTCAAAGCTGCCTCCAGAGTATCTGAATCGCTGCTTCAGCGCCCCTATTGTCTGCTCTATGATGTTGTGGGTGGCGGCATGGCTCTCATTGTACCGTTCCTCCGGCTCTGTGTGGGGTTGCGCAAGGGGGTCATTAGCCAGGTGGCCAGGCCGTATCCCTTGTCCCTGAGCAGCCAGCCTCGGCCTTCCCGTGGTGGCTGAAACAGTTGTTGCAGTGTGCTCTCCTGAAGAATAAACGCATCATGTGCGCTCCCAGGATAGCGAGCATTGACTGCGAGGATGCACTGCGTGTGGTCGCACACCAGCCGCATGTTTAGGGAATGGTATCCCTTTCTGTTTCTGAATACCTCTGCATTCTCTAATGGTGCTCACAAGACCACGTGCGTGCAGTGAATTGCTCCTTGGACCCTGGGGAAGCCTGCTATCCTGGCAAACCCACATGCATGCTCATCCTCTTTCTCCCTGGTCATCGGGAAGGTAATGAAGTCCATTCGATGGGTGTAGAGAGCCTGTGTGACGTCGCAGATGCAGCGATATGCTACAAATTTGTGAGTTGCTGCAAATGTCCCCTGATGCAGCCTGGAAGGAGCCGGAGGCATAGAAGGTGAGTGCCACTGTGAGCTTCATTGCGTCGGGCAGATATGAGCATTGCTGCCGGTAAAGCCATGGGGGTAAGGCCTCCTGCCCCGACGTCTAGGGGCTCTGCTCCTTCGGTTGCCGACATGGCCAACAGACCTTCTCTCTTCATGCCGTCTTGCTGGAGTATATAGAATGCGACGCTGGTGAACTAGTAATGCCCCATTAAAGTTTTACAACGATGTTTCTCTCAAGCTGAACTGGTATGTCTGTCTGCCGCTGCAAACTTGGAGGTTCACCACCGTACTGTGTGCAAATGTTGCACTAACTGTGACTTCCGAGGGAAGCGCTTCCTCATCCCTTTAAGTAGCCACCAGTAAACGACTCTGCTAACCTATACCGACTGTTTTTTCAAACGTTGTTCTTGGCGGCAGCTAAATGAGGCAGACACACCTAATTTACCGACTGGGGCGCAGGTGTGCATGTTGCACCAGGACTGACCTCAGGATCGCACAGATCGTCAGCTGCCAGGCGCTACTGGTTTGCCTCCTCAGTTAGCCTCTAATGAATTTTTTGGTCAGGGAGCTAAAAGCTGTGCTCCCGGTCGGTAACCTCTTACGTTCCATTAACGTCCACAACTGGCCGCTCACTGAGGCGTTAGACAACCAAAAATACAGCCCAATGGGTTGGAATTTCAACATCTTTCTGCCCATTTACCGCCAAATTATCGGCGAAATTCCGCAGGCGGTAAATTCATCAGTGATTATCCACAAGCGGTAAAAAATACCGCTGGCCTTATTTTTTAACGTTTTTTATGACGTCAATCAGTGTGCAACGCCAAAATACTGCCGGCAGTACATTCATCAATAGCACCATTTTTACCACTGGCCTAAAATACCGCCGTGAAAACTGTAATCTTAGCTGCTCAGACCCAGCGGTAATGATGCAATTTTTTTTAAAAACGGAGCTGCGGTTGATTCCATGTGAGAGAGGGTTGAGTTTCAGACATAGCTTTATAACAGCTTTATCTGAGTTCAGAGTTCGATTTTTGGGCTATTTGAGGCTTTTTGAGGCTTATGGGTCACATTGGAGGACATTTGAGGACATTTAAAAGAATGGGGCCTATATCTCTGCCAATATTACTTATCTTATGCAGAATACAGCTGGAAGAAGGTTTATTCAAGAGCATTATCAGCCTAATCAAAGAGCTTGCAGACTTATGAGGGGGAAGCCTTACCCCCAATGACTTTTCACGGAGAAGCATTCATATCTGCACCTGTCTGAGGCACAGTGCGCTAAAACGCTGCGCTTTCGAAAAGAGATGGTCACAGAGATATGCCAGCTGATACAGGCAGACTTACAGTCCACCAGCACCAACAGGACTGCACTGACCATCGAGGTCAAGGTGACTGCGCCACTTGCCTTCTATGCCTCTGGCTCCTTTCAGGCATTAACAGGAGACATATGCTGCATCTCGCAGCATGCTACACATCGTTGCATTCGCCAGGTGACTGCTGCACTGTTTGCACACAGGACAAACTTTATAAACTTCCCAATGACAAGGGAGGCACAGAGTGAGAGGGCTGTGCGTTTTGCACGAATTGCTGGCTTCCCCAAGGTTCAGGGTGCCATTGACTGTACACACATCACCCTGCGAGCACCTTTACATAATCTAGAGGTTGACCGAAACCGAAAGGGATTCCACTCCTTGAACGTACAGGTCGTCTGCGAACATACGCAGCGCATCATGGCAGTCAATGCCCAGTTTCCAGGGAGCATCCATGCTGCTTTCATCTTGTGTGAGAGCACTGTCTCTGACCTGTTTAAGCATCAGCCACAAGGTCACAGCTGGATGTTGGGGGACAAAGCCTCGCCATGACCCCTCAGACAGAGGCTGAGCATCACTACTGTAGTGTATGTATAAAGAGTCTGACCAGATACTGTGAGCTCAAAGTAAAGTGTGACTTTAGTCTTTTATTACAGGTCTCCAGAATGCCTCTCCAGCCTGTGAGGCCTCCTTAAGTACAGGTGCTCACAAGGGATTGTGGGATCCCTTGGGACTCCAAGGGATGAGCCCTCTGGTAGTTAAACAAGGTATTTACAGGTTTACATACATAACAACACTATCCCCGCCCCCCCCCCCTCCCCCGTCACCCCAAAGTCAATAGTGTAACTATTTACAAGGTGAGTCGATCTGGGGCCATTCCTTCCCTGGTTGATCATCTTGGTGCAAATGCTGGTTTTGGTAAGTCGTTTGTTGGGCCCTCACTGGGCTGCTGTGCAGCTGGCCTTGCTGGGATGCCTGGTGTGGTGAGTCCTGCTGGGCTGCTGTGGGTGATGGGTTCTGCTTCGTGGTCAACCACTGTGTCAGTTGCCACTGGTGTGTGTGTTGGCAGGGGGGGGGGGTCAAAAAAGGTAAGGTCTAATGTGGGTTGCTCTGCATAGTCCATGAATCTGAGTTTGGTTTGGTCCAAGTGTTTCCGGTGAATGAGTCCATTTGAAAGTTTGACCCGAAACACCCTGCTCCCCTCTTTGGCCACGACAGTGCCAGGAAGCCACTTGAGACCTTGTCCATAGTTCAGCACAAATACAGGATCATTAATCTCAATTTCGCGTGACACATTTGCACTATCATGATATGTACTTTGTTGAAGCCGCCTGCTCTCTACCTGTTCGTGTAGATCAGGGTGGACTAACGAGAGCCTTGTCTTAAATGCTCTTTTCATGAGCAGTTCAGCAGGTGGAATCCCAGTGAGCAAGTGGGGTCTCGTGCGGTAACTAAGCAGGACTCGAGATAGGTGAGTTTGCAGTGAGCCTTCAGTTACCCTCTTCAAGCTCTGCTTGATTATTTGAACTGCTCTCTCTGCCTGACCATTGGATGCTGATTTGAACGGGGCAGATGTGACATGTTTGATCCCATTGCGGGTCATGAACTCGTTGAACTCGGCACTGGTGAAGCACGGCTCATTGTCACTCACAAGGATATCAGGCAGGCCGTGTGTGGCAAACATGGCCCGCAGGCTTTCAATGGTGGCAGCGGACGTGCTTGCCGACATTATCTCACATTCAATCCATTTGGAGTACGCATCTATAACCACTAAGAACATTTTTCCCAAGAATGGGCCTGCATAATCGACATGAACTCTAGACCACGGTTTGGAGGGCCAAGACCATAAACTTAGTGGTGCCTCTCTGGGTGCATTACTTAGCTGTGAACATGTGTTACATTTGTGCACGCAGGACTCTAAGTTCGCATCGATACCGGGCCATCACACGTGGAATCTGGCTATCGCTTTCATCATTACAATGCCTGGGTGGGTACTGTGGAGATCACTAATGAAAGTGTCCCTGCCTTTTTTTGGTACCACTACCCGATTACCCCACAGAAGGCAGTCTGCCTGTATAGACATTTCATCTTTGCGCCGCTGGTACGGCTTTATTTCTTCTTGCATTTCTAATGGGACACTGGACCAACTCCCGTGAAGCACACCGTTTTTTTACTAAGGACAGTAAGGGGTCCTGGCTCATCCAGGTTCTAATCTGTCGGGTGATAACAGATGATTGCTCACTCTCGAATGCTCCCATTATCATGACTAAATCTGTGGGCTGTGCCATTTCCACCACCATGGTGGGAATGGCAGCCCACTGAGAGCACCAGCATAGTTTTCTGTGCCTGGCCTGTAGCGGATGCCATAGTTTTATGCGGACAACGTGAGCGCCCATCTCTGGATAGGGGCCGATGCATTCGTATTTATCCCCTTACTTTCAGAAAAGAGGGATATCAGTGGCTTATGGTCAGTTTTCAATTCAAATTTGAGCCCAAAACAGATATTGTTGCATTTTCTTTACCCCATAAACACACGCAAACGCTTCTTTTTCAATCATGCTGTAGGCCCTCTCAGCCTTAGATAGACTTCTGGATGCATAAGCAACCAGTTGCAATTTCCCAGATTCATTAGCTTGTTGCAATACACACCCGACACCGTATGACGACGCACCATATGCTAGTACCAAACGCTTACATGAATCATACAACACAAGCAATTTGTTTGAGCATAACAGTTTTCTAGCTTTTACAAAAGTATTTTCTTGACTTTTACCCCAAACCCATTTATCTCCTTTACGCAGTAAAGCATGCAGTGGTTCTAACAGTGTGCTGAGACCCGGTAAGAAGTTACCTAAGTAGTTCAGGAGTCCTAGAAACAACCGCAGCTCCGTCACATTCTGTGGCCTCGGTGCGTTCTCAATTCCCTCCGTCTTCGAATCGGTGGGCCTGATGCCGTCCGCCGCGACTCTTCACCCCAGGAACTCCACTTCAGGCGCCAGGAAAACGCACTTCGAGCGTTTCAACCTGAGCGCCACGCGATTAAGCCAACTAAGAACCTCCTCCAGGTTCTACAGATGCTCGACTGTGTCCCGACCTCCAACCAAGATGTCATCCTGGAAGACCACGGTGCACGGGAACTTCAGCAAGCTTTCCATGTTTCTCTGGAATATCGCCGCGGCTGATCGAATCCCAAATGGGCATCTGTTGTAAATGAAGAGATCTTTGTGCGTGTTGATGCAGGTGAGGCCCTTCGATGATTCCTCCAGCTCCTGTGTCATGTAGGCCGAGGTCAAGTCCAGCTTCCTCCCGCCAGCGTCGCAAAAAGGTCATCTGCCTTTGGTAGTGGGTATTGATCCTGCAGGGAGAAACGATTGATAGTTGCTTTGTAATCACCACAGACTCTGACGGTGCCATCTCCCTTAAGGACTGGAACAATTGGACTGGCCCACTCGTTAAATTCAATCGGCGAAATGATGCCCTCTCATTGCAGCCAGTCCAGCTCTATCTCCACCCTCTCTCATCATGTACGGTACTGCTCTCGCTTTGTGATGGATGGATCATGCCCCCGGAATCAAGTGGATCTGCACTTTTTCTCCTTGGAACTTCCCGATGCCTGGTTCGAACAGCGAGGGGAACTTGTTTAGGACCTGGGCACACGAAGTGTCGTCGATGGGCAAGAATGCTCGGACGTTGTCCCAGTTCCAGCGTATCTTCCCCAGCCAGCTCCTGTCGAGCAGCGTGGGGCCATCGCCTGGTATCACCCAGAGTAGTAACTGGTGCATCGCTCCATCATAGGAGACCTTTACAGTAGCACTGCCAATTACGGGAATCAGTTCCTTTGTGTAATTTCTCAGTTTAGTGCGAATGGGAGTCAGGACTGGCCTTGAGGCCTTGCTGCACCACAATTTATCGAAAGTCATTTTGCTTATCGTGGACTGGCTCACGCCTGTGTCCAGTTCCATTGACACCAGGAGTCCATTTAATTCAACCTTCAGCATTATCATGGACACTTTGTGGTAAATGTGTGCACCCCATATACCTCTGCCTCCTTGGTCTGAGGCGTTGGTTCGTCGTGATCCGCCGTGGATCTTTTCTCCTCTGCAACATGATGGTTTCAGGATTAGCAGGGTTTGCAGCTCGCCTGCATATACATTGCAGATGTCCCACTGTTCCACAGCCCTTGCAAACGTATTCTTTGAAGTGGCATGAATGGAAACGATGATCTCCCCCACAGCGCCAACAAGGTGTTATTGGTCCAGGATTCATCACCCTTGATGGTGGACTCTGAGACATCTGCGGACATGCAGCTGCAGGCATGTGAGGCTGCCCTGTACATTACAATTCGAAAACAACATTACTTTGTTCACAGTACTTGTAGCAGCACTCGTTTGCTGAGAGATTTGCTTGGTATTGTCACTGGTGGCGATGAATGCCTGGGCTATCGCTATGGCCTTACTCAAGGTTGGGGTCTCTACAGTCAAAAGTTTGCGAAGTATTACTTTATGGCCAATGCCAAGTATGAAAAAGTCTCTGAGCATATGCTCCAAATGTCCTTCAAATTTGCAATATCCTGCAAGGCGCCTTAACTCAGCGACATAGCTCGCCACTTCCTGGCCTTCAGACCTCTTGCACGTGTAGAACCGGTACCTCGCCATCAGAACACATTCCTTCGGGTTAAGATGCTCCCGGACCAGTGTGCACAAATTATCATATGATTTCTCTGTGGGTTTCGCTGGAGCAAGCAGAATTTTCATGAGGCCATACGTTGGTGCCCCGCAAACGGTGAGGAGAATCATCCTTCGTTTGACAGCGTTCGCTTCTCCTTCCAGCTCATTGGCCATGAAGTATTGGTCGAGTCGCTCCACGAAGGCTTTCCAATCATCTCCTCCAAAAATTTCGCCAGGATGCCCACTGTTCTCTGCATCGTTGCAGTGGGGTTCGTCATCTGTATCTCGTCGCCAGTTGTAGTGTGTGAATAAAGAGTCTGACCAGATACTGTGAACTCAAAGTAAAGTGTGACCTTAGTCTTTTATTGCAGGTCTCCAGAGTGCCTCTCCAGCCTGTGAGGCCTCCTTAAGTACAGGTGCTCCCACGGAATTTTGGGATCCCTTTGGACTCCAGGGGATGAGTCCTCTGGTGGTTAAACAAGGTTGAGGATGTACCTAGCAGAGTGGACAAGGGAGAACCAGTGTATGTGGTGTATTTGGACTTTCAAAAGGCTTTTGACAAGGTCCCGTACAAGAGATTGTTGTGCAAAATCAAAGCACATGGTATTGGGGGTAATGTACTGATGTGGATAGGGAACTGGTTGGCAGACAGGAAGCAGAAAGTCGGGATAAACGGTTCCTTTTCAGAATGGCAGGCAGTGACTAGTGGAGTGCCGCAGGGCTCAGTGCTGGGACCCCAACTCTTTACAATATACATTAATGATTTAGATGAAGGAATTGAGTGTATTATCTCCAAGTTTGCGGATGACACTAAACTGGGTGGTGGTATGAACTGTCAGGAGGATGATAAGAGGCTGCAGGATGACTTGGACAGGTTAGGTGAGTGGGCAAATGCATGGCAGATGCAGTATAATGTGGATAAATATGAGGTAATCCATTTTGGTGGCAAAAACACAAAGGCAGAATATTATCTGAATGGCGGAAGATTAGGAAAAGTGGAGGTGCAATGAGACCTGGGTGTCATGGTACATCAGTCACTTAAAGTGGGCATGCAGGTACAGCAGGCGGTGAAGAAGGCAAATGATATGTTGGCCTTCATAGCTAGGTGATTTGAGTATAGGAGCAGGGAGGTCTTACTGCAGTTGTACAGGCCTTAGTGAGGCCTCACCTGGAATATTGTGTTCAGTTTTGGTCTCCTAATCTGAGGAAGGACGTTCTTGCTATTGAGGGAGTGCAGCGGAGGTTCACCAGACTGATTCCAGGGATGGCAGCACTGACATATGAGGAGAGACTGGATCGACTGGGCCTTTACTCACTGGAGTTTAGAAGGATGAGAGGGGATCTCATAGAAATGTATAAGATTCTGCCAGGACTGGACAGGTTAGATGCGGGAAGAATGTTCCCGATGTTGGAGAAGTCCAGAACCAGGGGACATAGTCTTAGGATAAGGGGTAGGCCATTTAGGACTGAGATGAGGAGAAACTTCTTCACTCAGAGAGTTGTTAACCTATGGAATTCCCTGCCACAGAGAGTTGTTGATGCCAGTTCATTGGATATATTCAAGAGGGAGTTAGATATGGCCCTTACGGCTAAGGGGATCAAGGGGTATGAAGAGAAAGCAGGAAAGGGTTACTGAGGGAATGATCAGCCATGATATTGAATGGTGGTGCAGGCTCGAAGGGCCGAATGGTCTGCTCCTGCACCTATTTTCTATGCTTCTATGTTTACAGGTTTACATATATAACAGCTACACTGACGCCCTCTAGCCACATGCAATATGGTCGAAAAGACAATTGGAGTGCTCAAGCAGCGCTTTCGATGCTTGGACCACTCTGGAGACAGTTTGCAATAGCACCCTGCGTGGTGATGTTGCTGGAAATTCCACCCAGGGCCTGGACCAAGTGTGATGCTATCCCTGGACCGGGGAGGCAACATACCATCCTGGAGTTTCGGTTGCGACCGCAGAAACGCCTATCTATTCCCCTTACAATAGAAACCCTGGACAGTCCCACCATGTCCAGGTTAGCACCTGCTTGTCTGTCAGCAGGAGACTGGCTTGGCCGACTCAACATCCGTAGAGGCGGCATACGGCCTTCAAACTGCACACCACTCGGTCCCACAGCCTCAGAGGCGGGGAACCCTTGGAATGTGGATCCCTCCGACGGAGCAGTGGCCGCAACTAAAATAAGTGCAGATTCATCTAGCACCTCCAACCCCACCTCCCCCTCTATCTCCACACCAACTCCTCCTCCTCCTCCCCCACCTCCCCCTCACCTCCACCCCAACTCCTCCTCCACCTCCAACCTCAAATCCAGTCACCCTCTTCACGGCCGTCACCCCTCTTCAGCAGCACGCGCTGCTCCCTGCAGTGGCATACCGGCGCCCATTGCTCCCTCTAATGGCCCCAGCCTGCTGATGGTCTTGCATTTCTGGGCTGGCTGCAGGCTAACTTAGTTCACACACAGGATGAAGTAATCTCTTCAAGGGCTCGATTTTCCCCAAAGCATTTTTTTGGCATATTTGAAGAGTTACACCCGATTTTATTGGGCCCAAGTACGCCAAAAAAAATGTGTTGTAAGTTTCCCCGTTGGATCTCTTCATTTTGGCGTGGCCTAACCCGAGGTCTGTGCCAAAAAGATCGAGCTGCCATGGTAACCAGAGACACAATGCGAGCTGAGGCAGAAGCATACAGCCAGCTCCCAACACATTAAAAGAATTGAAAAACAGTCAGTCAGTCAGTCTCTCTCTCTCTCTCTTCCTCTATCCCTCTCTCCCTCTCCCACGACCCCTCCCCCGTGAACCGGGGAACGACCGGACAGTGTGTGTGTTCTAAACGGGGACTGTGAATGGAACCGGACAGCCTTCCTGTGTGTGGGGACTAAGAATGGGACCGGACAGCCTTCGGGCAGGGTTGGAGGTAAGTTGCTGCTATGTGTTTTTCAATTCTTTCAGTGTGCCCGAGCAATTGCTTCGCCGCTTTCCTTACCTCTAGGGAAGGTTTTTCAGGACAGGCCACATACGCTGGCTTAATCAGAACTGGAGTAACTCGCAGTTGGCCAACCTTCCCTAAATGGCTGGTTACGCCCCCTTTGGCTGAAAAAAAACTGACTTAAAAAATTCCTAACTAATTGAGTTACACTGGTGCAAATTGATTGGGGAAACTGGGGATTTTTAAGTTAGGCCAGAAAAAGCAGCCTGCTCCAAAAAAAATGGCGCAAATACTGGGGAAAATTGAGCCCCAACATACTGGTTACTTCCAGTACATCACAAGCTAATGGTAAAACTATTTCATTTCATGTGACTGTTTTAGAGATACAAATATTCATGATTCTAGTTCAGAAATATATATGTATCGACAACATTTGAGAGTGATAAATCCAAAGGGGAAGATTTACTTTGGTTGCTATGTGTTAGTGACATTTTAAAATTAGTGGGATAATTTCCTCTGATCCATATTTCAAATGAAACCATTTTTTAGCACAAGTTTATGATTTTGCTGGAATTAGCGAAGATGGAATATATTTTTGCTGTTAATTCACCAGCACTTGGGCTGGTAAACTCATTGAGTTCCTCAGCAGGCAGTGATCTTCATCGAAAGCTTATAAGCCAAAGGATATTTCATTTGAAAGTGATCTGCTTACTGCCCACTGAAGTCACTTCTTGAAGATTATAGCCCTCTGATTTTCAGTAGACAACAGGAAAAACTATTTCATCGCAATATTGCATTTAGAATGATAACACTTAATGTTACTCCTATTGTGTAATGAAATAAAAAAATGCCAATTCATTGTACCAACATAATCAGCAGCACTCACCTTTGTCTACACATGACTGTATGTAATCATTTCTATTCATATTATAGAAAAGTCTTCCTTTATACGTATTCAGTAATTATTGAAAGAAAAAATAGTTTCCTGTCCATTAGTGTGGGAACAACAAGTTAAACTAATTCCTAAAATAATGATATGATGTAATTTGAATAATCTGTTTTAAATACAATTGCTTACTTCAGCATGTAATGGATGACAGGAGTCTGGACGTCTTCTGATTTTCTGAGATCTGAGATGATCATATTTCAGGGATTCATAGCGGTATTTTGATGGCAAAAAAAAATCCGATCTGTAAATAACACCGACAAACCGGTGGTAGCAGTATTTCATGAAAATCCAGCCCATAGTGTTTTTCTTAAGTGACATCTGTTCTAACACTTTTACGATGTGCTCCCCCAGTGGCATCAGCATGGGTGGTGGAAGGCTGCTCACGTTTAGATTAGTGTCCTTGAGGCACTCATGGTCGGTGACCTCTAGGAGCTTGGGCCTGGATGGTGCGGGCTTTAAACTGATGACATCAGGCAGACAGCTTGATCACCCCACCCACGGCCCTACAGTATATTGCAGTACAAGCTGTGGTTGGAGGTATGTTGGGGAACTAATATTTTAACATTTGTACTGTTCCTGTATGCATGCTCACATTTTTAGTATACTTGCATTCTTGTGTATAGGTGCCTGGATCTTTTGGATATGAGTGTTTGCACATTTTGTATACATGGGCTTGCATCTTTGTATATAGTGCCCACTGATTTTTTTGTGTCGGGATGCTTACATTTTGTGCATGGGGGCTTGTATTTTTCACATACACTTCTTTCAAGCAACTCTTAAGGAACTAAAAGGAAAACCGTGAGGAAGAATTCAGGAGATTGCTGGAAGACATTAGTAGATTAGAAAAGCGGGTAGACCAGTAGCAGGTGATGTTCTACTCAGAGAAATGCAAAGTAGTAGTAAACATAGAAACATAGAAAATAGGAACAGTAGTAGGCCATTCGGCCCTTCGAGTCTGCAGCACCATTCAATATGATCATGGCTGATCCTCTATCTCAACACCATTCCTGTTTATTCCCCATACCCCTCGATGCCTTTTGTAAATGAAGAGGAGACCTGATAAAGATTTTAAAAATTATGAAGGGGTTTAATAGAGTGGATGTGGAGAAACTGTTTCCGCTTCGAGTGAGTCCAGAACAAGGGGTCATAAATATAAGATTTTCACTCGGAGATCAAGTAAAGAATTTAGGATGAATTTCTCTACACAGAGAGTAGTGAGAATATGGAACTCATAGAGTTATGGGAGCATTTAATGCGGAACATATCTAGGTGCATATTGTGACTGCGCAGAGGGTGTGGGATTATGTCAGGCTGAATAAGCGAGAGGTGGAAGATGTAAAGAAATGGAGCATCGCTGCAACTGATAGTCAGAAGAGCATTACATGAGATTTAGAACATGGGAAAAGACATTTAATGTACTGCAATGTAACTGATGACCATGTCATCTCAGGGGTGGCACTCCGCCATGTTGGGCCTCAGAAAAAGAGGGTTGAAGTGCAAGCCTTAAGGTCTGCCCTGCAAGTAGGTAAAGTGAGAGTAACTGAATAGCAGCCTTCCTGCATCGGCGACCCTTCCTTGTCGTGTTGCAATGGCCTGATGACCGTACCCATTGTACAGTGCAATCATATGTGGATGTGAATATATTCCTGATAAAGCAGAAGACCTGAGGGACAGATGTGTGTTTCTCACAAGGCACCACACATGACATTAAAATCAGACACTCACCAAGAGAGGGTCAATAATATGAGTGCATTTATAAGTGCACAATAACAAAGGTTACATAACATTACATTTACCAACATTTACACCACCAACACTCACCCCTCTATCCGGCACCACCACCTCTCTCCCCGCCCCCCCCCCGAAGCGATGCGCAAACTCCTCTTCCTCGCCCCGCCTACACCACGGCCTATCGTTCCCTTGCCCCTCACTGCCTCTGGTTGGTGAGGTTGTGCAGGAGGGTAACAGGATGTCTGCAGACATGTGCGTCTTGGTGAGAAGGCAGGGGGCATGACCGAAGGCACCGGGATCTCCTGCTCCTCCGGATCTGTCTGCCTTGAGGGTGTGGGGTCTTGCCTCAACGCCTCAACGGTCTCGGTTGTGCGCACCAACACAGCAATGAGCCAGTCCATCTTGTCATCGTGCTGCTGGATGATGGTGGCCATGCTGACAGCCATCCCAGGCATGGTCTGGAGCATATCACGACCTCTCTGCACGCTCGTCTGTGATAGCTGGATGATCTCCAGAATTGCAGAGAGCCGTGCTACATCTTCAGGTGGTTGCTCGCTCCTGGTGGGTTTTGGCGTCTTGCTTGCCTTCGCGCCACGGCCCTCTGCTCTTGGTTGAGCTTGCCAGTGTGGAGTCCGTTCCAAACCCCAGGAGCTCGGAGCCCGACGCCAAGGTTCTGCGGATAGCTGGCTCACATGGCAGGAGGCTGCTGTCATCCTGTTCCAGCTCCTCGAGCTCAAGGGCCACAAAGACGGGCCCTTCTCCCTCCTCTCTCTCTCTTCTTCTTGGCTTTGGGTGGCGGAGCCGTGGAAATAGATGATCGGGGGGCAGGGATTGAGGAAGGGTCTGCTGTCTTGGGCTGGGGGCAATGTCGGGGTGGGAGACGTTGGCGTCTGCTTCTCTGAAGGCCAGAGGTCGATGGTGTGCCTTGATCCGTGTTGTCCGAGTCATCATCTGCAATTATAGGACAACATTTCAGTCTGTAGGGGGGTGGTCAAGCTGAGAGGTCAGCCATGCCATCTCACATTCTGCCAGCAAGGAGTTCCATCTCTACATGGGCACACCAATAATGGGCAAAGTATGCGGTAAACCGCGAGTGCATTTAACATTGCATGACCTTTCATGCCATGAGCGTCGCTCACACTGCAGATTAGTATAACCTGACCATTAGTCCCCATCATGCTCAACATTTCCCATTGCGGACACAATCTCACAAATCTCCCTCCAAATGCGTCGGTATTGGGGTGGTGGGGGCTTGCCACAACCATCCCGCGTGAGGTCTTTGTACCTGCGCTCCACCTCCGTCATGAGCTCCTCCAATTCCTCTTCATTAAACCATGGAGTTCTGGGTCTGGTTTTGCCAGTCTTCATTGCAGATTTCTGACCACTCGACGTCAATGATGAGACGAATGGCTGCTCAAGAATTTGTGGTTCTCAATTTCTCAGATTGCCCCCTCTCCAACCTGAAAACTCTGTCCTCTCCAACCTCCAACTCTCTCCTCTCCAACCTCCACCTCAAACTCTCCCCTCTCACACTCGCAGCTGGAAGAAAGTGGTGTGCCTTAATGGGCAAGCGCAGAAGACCCAGCAGCCTCAAACGCAGCCGAAATGACGTGAATTGGGTTAAAAAAATCGACACCAAAAAGAAATTTGCCAAATCCCGCGCATGCACATTGGAGGCCCTCCGACGATCTCCGAGTGGAGAGGCCTGCAACTGTCGCACGCTGATGACGTCGGCCGCTCCAGCCCACTGACTCCCGCTGCCTGCCGCTGCCGCTGCCGCCAACACAACGGTGCCGAAAGTGGCTCCCGACAGGACCCGGCGGCAGCGGGTGGCAAAAAGGTAGGTGCCACCTGGGGACCGCCAAAAAATGGGCGGGGTTTTATTTGGGTGACCAATTTCGGTCCCATAGAGTCATAACGGCACAAAAGGAGGCCATTTGGCCCATCGAGTCCATGCCGGCTCTCTGTAGAGCAATCCAGTCAGTCCCATTCCCCCGCTCTATCCCCATAGCCCTGCAAGTTTATTTCCTTCAGGTGCCTATCCAATTTCCTTTTGAAATTATTGATCGTCTCCGTTTCCACCACCCTCGTCGGCAGCAAGTTCCAAGTCATTACCACTTGCTGCATAAAAAAGTTTTTCCTCACATTCCCCCTGTATCGCTTGCCCAAAACCTTAAATATGTGTCCCCTAGTCCTTGTACAATCAGCTAACCTTCAAGAATCTATGTAAATGAACCCCAGGTCCCTCTGTCCCTGCACACTCTTTAGAACTGTGCCATAAAGTCTATATTGCCTCTCCCTATCCCTTCTGCCAAAATGCATCACCTCACACTTCTCTGTACTAAATTCCATCTGCCACCTGTCTGCCCATTCTGCTAGCCTATCTATGTCCTGATGCAGTTGATTGGTATCATCATCACTGTTTGCCGCACCTTCAAGTTTGGTATCATCAGCAAATTTTGAAATTTTACTCTGTATTCCAATATCCAAGTCATTTATATATTTCAAAAAAGCAGTGGTTCTAACACTAACCCCTGGGAACACCACTGTCTACTATCCTGCAGTCTGAAAAACAACCATTTACTACGACTCGCTGTTTTCCGTCTTAAGCTAATTTCTTATCCAAGCTGACACTGACCCTCTTATTCCATGAGCCTCAATTTTGTTAATCAGATTTTTATGTGACACTTTGTCAAACACCTTCCTAAAATCCATATAGTTAATATCCACTGCATTCCCTTCATCAAACCTCTCTGTTACTTCATCAAAAAATTCAATTAGATTAGTCAAACATGATCTGCCTTTTACACATCCATGCTGGCTCTCCTTAATTAGCTTAAACCTCTCCAAGTTGCCTGTTAATTTTTTTCCCTGATTATTGTTTCTAAATACTTACCCAGCATTGATATTAAACTGACCGGCCTGTAGTTATTACGAATGTCCTTACATCCTTTCTTGAACAAGGGTGTCACATTTTCCACTTTCCAATCCTCTGGCACCTCCCCCACATCTAGGGAAGATTGGAAGATTATGGAAAGCCCTTTCGCTATCTCCACCCCCACTTCCCTTAGCAACCTGCGATGCAAGCCATCCGGACCAGGCGACCTATCCACTCTAAGCATATCCAGCCTTTCCAGTACATCCTGCCCATCAATTTTCACCCCATCCATTACCTCTACCATCTCTGCTTCTACCGATATTTTGTCAACATCCTCTTCCTTAGTAAACACCGATACAAAGTACTCATTTAGTATTCTAACCTTGCCCTGCGCCTCTAAGCATATACCACCTTATTTGTCCCTAATAGGCCGTACCTCGCCTCTTACTACCCGCTTACTATTTACATGCCAGTAGAAGATTGTTGGATTCGCTTTTATGTTAACCGCTATTCAATTCTCATATTCTCTCTTTGCCAGTCTTATCTTCCTTTTCACTTCCCCTCTCAACTTATTGTACTTGGCCTGGTTCTCGCTTGAAGAATTGACCTGACATGCATCATACACCCACTTTTTTTGTTTCATCATATTCTCTATCTTCCTCGTCATCCAAGGAGCTCTGGCTTTGGTTCCCTTATCTTTCCCTCTTGTTGGAATGTACCTAGCCTGTACCTGAAACATCTCCTGCTTAAAGATCACCCATTGTTCCATTACAGTTTTTTCTGTCAATCTTTGGCTAGATCCCATCCCATTGAAGTGAGCCCTCTTCCAATTTAAAAGTTCCACTTTAGATTATTCCTTGCTCTTCTCCATACTAATCTAAACATTATGATATGACAATCACTCTTACCCAAGTGTTCTCCCATAGACCCTTGGTCCAATTGGCCCACCTAATTCCCCAGCACCAGATCCAGCAATGCCTCCTTCCTAGTTGGGCCAAGAACATACTGGTAAAGGAAGTTCTCCTGAACACATTTCAGAAATTCCTCCCCCTCCTTTCCCTTTGCACTAACATTATCCCAATCAATATTTTGTAATTAAAGTGCCCCAATATCACCACTCTATAGTTCTTGCACAGCTCTGTGATTTCCCGGCAGATTTGCTCCTGTATCTGTCTCTCACTATTTGGAGGCCTATAGAATACCCTAATAGCGTGATCATGCCCTTCTCAACTCTAGCCAAATGGATTCTGTCCATGTCCATCAAGGACATCCTCTCTTTTCAACACTACAATGTCTTCCCTAATCATTACTGCCACCCTTCCACCTCCATTTTTCCTTCCCTATCTTTTCTGAACACTTTGTATCTGTGAATAATAAGCGCCCAGTTCTCACCATTTTTAAGCCACGTTTCTGTTATTGTCACTACATCATATTTCCACACAGCTAATTGTGCTTGTAGCTCACCAACTTTATTCACCGCTCCTTGTGCATTCACATACATGCATTCTAAACCTGTCTTTGGATTCTTTGTAGTCCTTCTTAGTCTGCTCCTATCTAATATGGTACTACTTCTTTCTCTTATATTATCCAACACTCTCACTCCTTTAGGCTTTAGGCACCCTATATGCTGGCGCCCACCCCCCTGCCAATTTAGTTCAAACCCTCCCCAACCACACTAGTGAACCTTCCCACAAGAACATTGGTCCCAGTCCTGTTGAGGTGCAACTCGTCCCTTTTGAATAGGTGCTTCCTGCCCCAGAACTGGTCCCAATGCCCCAAGAATCTGAAGCCCTCCCTCCTGCACCATGCCTCAAGCCATGCATTGATCCTCCCTATCTTCCTATTTCTACTCTCGCTGGCGCGTGGCATTGGGAGTAATCCAGAGATTACCACCTTCAAGGTCCTACTTTTTAACTTCCTCCCCAGCTCCTGAAAGTCTGACCGTAGGACCTCAATACTTGCCCTCTTTATGTTGTGTACCGCAACTTCTGGTTCACTCCCTTCCCCCTGCAGAACCCATGTAGAATGGTTGAACCAGATAGCATTGATGCATTTAAGGGGAGGCTTGATGCATGCAAGAGGGAGAAGGGAATAGAAGGATATGGGGGCAGGGTGGGAAGATGTAATTAGAGTGGGAGGAGGCTTATGTGGCGTATAAACACTGGCATAGACCAGTTGGGCAAAATGGTCTATTTCTGTGCTATCGATTCTATGTAACTCTATGAAAGAAAGCATAGATTTGTAGTTAGAATGTTGTACTGATAGAAAACTTCCAAGTAACAGTTATCCCAACCAGCCACTCATTCCATCTTGCATACTTTAGAAAAGATCAATTTGGTTGTGCCGGCTTTAAATAAAGCTGTTTTTTCTACATAAGGCCAAATTATATACAAAATATTCACCGTATATGTCAACAGAAGAGGAGATAGGTATGATAAAAGTGAAAGTTTTGTCCTAAGAACATATATAAGCCCTTGTGTGCATTTGTTCACAAGTTAATCAAATGATAAATTCTTTGAAGTACAGGGAATATTTCAAAGGCTGATTCCATTTCAACCACTCAAACAGAGTTGTGTTTTCCAATTGGTGTCAGGTGTCAAAAACAGATATTAGGCTGCCTGGAAAGCTCAGTTCATACCTTTCCCTCCAAAATGTAAAAATGGTTAACATTTTGGTTGTCTAACTATTGACAAGAAACTATTTGGTCTTCAAAGGAATATATGCCTTATGACCAACTGTTTCTTGGGACTTTAGTTTCCAATATTGCCTTCACATGGAGTCAATTTAGAAACTCAGGATGCAATGTCGTCCCATGATCATCATCTGAAATTGTTACTAAGCATTCACTAAAAATAACGGCAAGGATTTTGGACTCTATTTTTGTTTTTAAACACATCAAAGTGCATATAAGTATCCCAGGTAGCTTTACGATTCTGTAGATTATTTAATTTATAGCTAAATTGAGATAGTTTTAGCCTGTGCACATTGGTCTACTGCTGTGCTATTTGCCCTAGGAGGTGATTGGAGAGTGCTACAGGAATTCCATGTATTCATCAATGAATGATACAATTGTTAAACTTGGGCATGGTAATCAATACATGGAGAATAAAGACAAGGGACTTAGCTTGCACATGGGAACTATAGTCGAGTTGTGAACACAAAAGAAAATGTTGGGGATAAAGCCTAAACTGCAAAATTAAGTTGCTTTCCATATTGCATGTGTCAAACAAATTACCATTTGCTTTAATCTAAATCTCCAAGGCATAAACCATTCAAAGTCTTAAACATCTCTTTGTCATAACTCAACCAGATCTCAAGATAGGTTGTCATATGCTTCATATGAAAAAGATATTTTTCATTAACTTCTCTTCGTAAAACTGGAATGGTGCTTCGCCACCATGAACATTTTGAATCGTGTTTTGATACGCACTAAGTTCAGTATGAGTACATCAGAATTATGCTCATTTAAAAAATAAAAATGTGTCTGGGAGGCAGTCCAGTGATGTCACACTGTAGAAAGGCTGCTATTCTTTAGAGCTCCTCAAACACTGACTTATTTGTGTTACATTTCACTCAGTTATGCCGCGCCCCCCCTCCCCCCACCACCAAATTATTCTTATAATAACTTAAATCACACTTACTAGGAGGTTTAGCATTGAAAATAAGAAAAAAACAAGTGATCATCTCTCCCCAAAATTTATTTCTGCTGGATTTGTATTAACCTCTGAAATGCTGCTTTTGTATAACTTTCCATTGGCTTCAGGAGTTGAAAAAACTCACTTCATGGTTGTGAACCTCAGTTCATTTTGTCCACAGCAACTTGAGGATTAAAACTGTCAGTGCAGAACTTGCTGCCACTCAGATCTCCATTTGGATTAAGAAGCTTAATTCTGTGGTGAAATTTATGGAATTGGCACCTCCTTTTAAAATTTTTGCAATATCATTAATTCTGGTTCAATTCCTGACACTTGGTGAGATGCGCTGTTCTCTCAGCTTAAAACATTCCTGTGCTACATTCTCAGTTCTCTTCTTAACTGTGATTCAAAGGTACTTACCAAAATTGTAGCTAATCATCTAAATAGATTTGTTTCCATAATTAGCCCAAACTGCTCAACAAATAGAGAGATTCATGATAATGAAATTCATGTCCAAAGACTTTTAAATGATATCCATGCCTTCTTGTCAGATTATTAGCCAGGTCATCTTCCTTAAAGCTGAAAAGTGAAATGGTGTTTTTCAAAGACTCGGTTAATCTTCTTACTGTATTCTTATCCATGATCTTTAGTGGTCAACAATTGGATTTCTTTTGAGCTGGTCGGGGGTACTTTATAGTTGCCTTGTCCTTCTTGTTGGAAATTGAACTGCGAGGGATTTGAGTGGTGGGCAGAGAATACAAAATAACTCTTTATGTACCTTTACCGTGTGGCGTGCATTTAACAATAGAGGGGGTTAAATTCAATAAGGCTGGAAAACGGGTGCGGTGCTCACACCCATTGAAAGTAAGGCAGACAGTACACAAAATTCATGTTGGCTGCTAATTAAGATGATCGAAGCGCTGATCGCAGCGCTGAATGTGCTGCTGGTTGGCTCAGCACGCAGCAGGAGCCCAATTTTGTGGGAAGTATGATCTCTATTTCAAGCTAGTCTGTAGTGTGTAATGCTGTCTGCACTTCTTAAAGGAGAGGTGATTTCTGAATGCAGCATCTCATTGTTAGTGTAGCTAAGGAAAGGGGAAGGTACCAGTGGTATAACAGGGCAGAGAAAGGGCACCTCGGTTCTCAAACACAGCACTTAGTGCAGAGGGTCAAAAGGAGGAGACAGGTCCTCTTCCCCCAGGGGGCCTGAAGACCCTCCATACTATCTTTTTAGATGGTCCCTCACATCAAGGATGACTTGCTTCCACACCAAAAAGGGATGAGTTCACAGATGTTTCAATGAAGAACCTGATATTCCCGGTCCCGAACTACATGTTAAAGGGGTGGAAGATGCCTGTGTGTGGATTTTTTTTAAACTTGTGGTGGCTGTTGCACACCAGCCACCACACAGGCTTGACAGAGCTAGGTCTTGGTCCAGTGTCGAGGATTAACCAAGACGACTGGAGATCAGCTCTGCTGCACGGACCTAGTGCGCACATATATTGCAGTGTGGGCAGGCCCATGCTGCCCCAGGGCCTTTGCCTCGGCTGGGCTCTGAACTCACGCCTCTCCTGGGCCCCGATCGCGTCGTTCCACGATCACTCACCGCTCCTTCGCCCCGACCTCGCCGCTCCCTCGCCGCTCCTGCTGTACCTGCCCACGTTCCGATCACCGACCTGGACCTTAGTGACTTCCAGTCCAATCTCCCTCTTCACTGCCCTCGCCCTCTTGCACCAGCTC
Organism: Pristiophorus japonicus; assembly: GCF_044704955.1. NCBI lineage: Eukaryota > Metazoa > Chordata > Chondrichthyes > Pristiophoridae > Pristiophorus > Pristiophorus japonicus. Next base: position 33,817,022 of record NC_091988.1, on the reverse strand, counting down.
ACGTTGCTCCCTGAAGTGGTATGCCGCCACGCTGTCCAGGGGTCACTCGTCGCTCGCCTTTTATGGCCCCAACCTGCCGCTGACTGTAAGAAAGCAGTGAGAGCAGATTGTTGAAGCAGTTAGTGCTACCAGTCTTTCCCCCAGGACCTGGATGCAGTGTCAAAAGAAAAATCTTATTCTCACTGTAATTGGAGATTATTGGAATGAATCATCCATTGATGGTTGGGTTGGCATGCATGCTTCCAAACCTTAGATAATGAATTCACACCAGGGACGTCATTAAGGTGATTGGAATGAATCAGTTGGAGGATGGAACGGAAGGCTGTGAAACCTCATTTATTTATTCTATTTGTATGCACACAAACGTGTGCGTACGTGTGAGAGTTGCACTTTTAGGTGTTTTTATTTAGACCTTGTGCCCAAAGAAGGTGTAGATAACAAATAAGTTGCTAGATTGCAACTTTTATGAACTGTTCATTTTCCTGAAAGGAACTTTCTGGGGAATGCCGAGCTGTTGCCTTATACAAAGTTTTATTTACAAAATTGGTGGCAGCCCTGCTTTTGAGATAAGGAGGATCTTTCCTGGTGTGAATTCATTATCTAAGGTTTGGAAGCATACATGCCAACCCAACCATCAATGTTTCACACTGGTAGTCAGTGTTTCGGTAGCCCAGTCAGTATATAGGTGTTTGCTGACTCACATCAGCATTACCAGACATCCCTACCCTCTTTGAGCTGTTCATTCTGAGTCCAGTGAATGCATGGCAAAGGGAGAGGAGGGGACAAGTGAATGGCAAGGGGAGGCCGTGTGCAGATGCATGTCAAGGGGAGTGAGCAGAATCATGGTAGGATATACAAAATAGGTGAATTAATAGCGCAGATAGAAATGAATAGGTTTGATCAAATAGCCATTACAGAGACGTGGTTGCAAAGTTGCCACGGTTGGGAACTAAATATTCCAGGATACTTAACTTTTAGAAGAGATAGGCAAAATGGAAAAGGAGGATGGGTAGCCCTAATAATAAAGGATGGGACAAAGACAGTGGAGAGAAAGGATCTTAGCTCTGAATATCAAGAAGTAGAATCAGTTTTGGTGGAGCTAAGAAACAGCAAGGGGCAGAAAAATTGGTGGGAGTTGTTTATAGGCCTGCAAACAGTAGTAATGTTGGGCAGAGTATAAATCAGGAAATTAGAAACACATGTAATAAGTGTAATACAGTAATAATGGGGGACTTTAATCGACATTTAGAGTGGACAAACCAAATTTGCAATAATGGTGCAGAGGTCGAATTCATGGAATGTATACAAGATAGTTTTCTAGATCAGTATGTTGAGGAACCAACTGGGGAACAGGCTATTTTAGATCTGGTATTGTGCAATGAGAAAAAGTTAATTAATAAGCTTGTAATAAAGGGGCCTTTAGGGAAGAGTGACCCTATAATAATATGATAGAATTTTATATTGAGTTTGAAAATGATTTAGTTGAATACAAAACTTAGGTCTTAAATCTAAACAAAGCAAACTACGTAGGTATGAGGGGCAAGTTGACTAAGGTAGATTGGGAAACTACATTAAAAGGTATGACAGTAGACAAGCAATGGATAGCATTTAAAGAATGAATACATAATTTACAACCAATATACATTCCTTTAAGGCAAAAAACCCCACAGGAAAAATGGTTCAACCGTGGTTATCAAGAGAAGTTAAAATAGTATTAGATCAAAGGAAGAGGCTTATAATGTTGCCAAAAAAGAGTAGGAAACCTGAGGATTGGGAGGATTTTAGAATTCAGCAAAGGAGGACCAAGAAATTGATAAAGAAATGTAAAATAGAATGAGAATAAACTAGTGAGATATATAAAAACAGACTGCAAAAGCTTCTATAGCTATGTAAAAAGGAAAAATTAGCAAAAGTAAACGTGGGTCCCTTACAAGCTGATACAGGAGAAATTATAATGGGGAATAAAGAAATGGCAGAGGAATTAAACAAATACTTTGTGTTCATCTTCACAGAGGATGATGCAAAAAACGTGCCAGAAATAGTGGAGAACCAAGGGTCCAGCGAGAATGAGCAACTAAAAGAAATTAGAAAGAAAGGCTTACATTTACATAGTGCCTTTCACGACCACCAGACATCTCAAAGTGCTTTACAGCCAATTAAGTACGTTTGCAGTGTAATCACTGTTGTAAGATTAGTATAAGTAAAACAATGGTGCTGGAGAACTGAATGACACTGAAAGCCAATAAATCCCCTGGACATGATGGCCTACATTCTAGGGTTTTGAAAGAGGTGACTATAGAAATAGTGGATGCATTGGTTGTCATCTTCCAAAATTCCATAGATTCTAGAATGGTTCCTGCAGATTGGAAGGTAGCAAATGTAACTCCACTATTTAAGAAAATAGTGGGGTTACATAGAAAACTGGAAACTACAGATCAGTTAGCCTGACATCAGTAGTAAGGAAAATGCTAGAATCTATTATTAAGGACATGGTAACAGGGCACTTAAAAAAGAATAAGATTGAGCACAGTCAACATGGATTTATAAAAGGGAAATCATGTTTGACAAAGCAGAGTATTTTTAAATGGTGAGAGATTGGGAAATGGTGTTCAGAGGGACCTGAGTGTCCTTGTACACAAATCACAGAATGTTAACATGTACAGCAAGCAATTTAAAAAAGCAAATGGTATGTTGGCCTTTATTACAAGAGGATTTGAGTAAAGCAGTAAAGAGTAAAGACGTCTTACTGCAATTGGTGAGACCACACCTGGAGTATTGTGTTAGAGTTTTTTGAGGTTGTAACTAGCAGAAAAGATAAGGGAGAACCAGTGGCTGTGGTGTATTTAGATGTTCAGAAGGCATTCGATAAGGCGCCATACAAGAGGTTATTAAATAAAATTAGGGCTCATGGGATTGGAGGTAATATACTAGCATGGATTGAGGATTGGTTAACGGACAGAAAACAGAGAGTAGGAATAAACAGGTCATTTTTGTGTTGGCAGGCTGTATCTAGTGGGGTGCTGTAAGGATCGGTGCCTCGGCCTCAGCTATTCACAATATATATCAATGATTTGGATATCCAAGTTTGCTGATGATACAACGTTAGGTAGGAATGTAAGTTGTGAAGAGGATGCAAAGAGGCTTCAAGGGGATAGAGACAGGATAAGTGAGTGGGCAAGAACATGGCAAATGTGGAGAAATGTGAAATTATCCACTTTGGTAGGAAAAATAGAAAAGCAAAGTATTTTTAAATGGTGAGAGATTGAGAAATGTTGGTGTTTAGAGGGACCTGGGTGTCCTTGTACACGAATCACAGAAAGTTAACATGCAGGTACAGCAGCAATTAGAAAAAGCAAATTGGCCTTTATTACAAGAGGATTTGAGTATAAGAGTAAATGCGTCTTACTGCAATTATATAGGGCCCTGGTGAGACCACACCTGGAGTATTGTGTACAGTTTTGGTTTCACTACCTAAGGAAGGATATACTTGCCATAGAGGGATTGCAACAAAGGTTCACCAAGCTGATTCCTGGGATGGGGGGATTGTCCTAGGAGGAGAGATTGAGTAGACTAGGCCTATATTCTTTAGAATTTACAAGAATGAGAGGTGAGTTTATTGAAACATACAACATTTTTACAGGGCTTGACAGGGCAGATGCAGGGAGGATGTTTCCTCTTGCTGGGGAATCTAGAACCAGGGGTCACAGTCTCAGAATAAGGGGTCGGCCATTTAAGACCAAGATTAGGAGAAATTTCTTCACTCATAGGGTTGTGAATCTTTGGAATTCTCTACACCAGAGGGCTGTGGAAGCTCAGTCTTTGAGTATATTCAAGACAGAGATCGATAGATTTTTGGATATCAAGGGAATCAAAGGGATATGTGGATGGTGCAGGCAAGTGAAGCTGAGGTAGAAGATCAGCCATGATCTCATTAAATGGTGGAGTGGGCTTGAGCGGCCAAATGGTCTATTCCTGCTCCTATTTCTTTTGTTCTTATGTTCTTATACTTAACAATTGGAAGATTTTAGATTTTTTTTAAAGCAATGGCAAAGTGACATTTGGAATTGGCATGGACCAACCAGGCCATCAATTGCCCAAACGTTTACTCAACAATCACCCTTCCACACCCGATCTCTCAACACTCCAGTTGACAATGGCACACTACCTCAGTTCACAGAGACACTGCACCCAATCCAACTTTTCACACTTTCGATAAAAGTTTGAAGCAAAAAGCTATTAATTAAAATCAAAACCTTGAGGATTCATGGTAAACCCTGGGAATGGATAAAATAGTGACCAAAGGGTAGAACACAACACAACTCTGTTGAGGGGTTAAGTTGGAATGAAGTGGGTGGAAGTACTGAGTGGGGTACCTCTAGGCTTGGTGTTGGGACCATTACTGTTCTAATTTGCAGAAATGATCAGAAATGCAATAATAATAATAATTTTTATTTATATAGTGCCTTTAACGTAGTAAAATGTCCCAAGGTGCTTCACAACAGTGTTACAGACAAACAGATAAATTTGACACTGAGCCACAGAAGAAATGAAGGCAGATGGTCAAAAGCTTGTTTAAAGAGATAAGTTTTAACGAGCGTCTTAAAGGAGGAAAGAGAGGTAGAGAGGCATAGAGGTTTAGGGAGGGAGTTCCAGAACTTAGGGCCCAGGCAGCTGAAGGCACGTCCACCGGTGGTTGAGCAGTTATAATGAGGAATGTTCAACAGGCCAGAATTTGAGGAGCGCAAACATCTTGTGGGATTGTGAGGCTGGAAAAGATTAGAGAGCTAGGGAGGGGCAAGTCTATGGAGTGATTTGTAAACAAGGATGAGAATTTTGAAATCGAGGCTTTGCTTAACTGGGAGCCAATGTAGGTCAGAAAGCACAGGGGTGATGGGTGATCTTGACTTGGTGCAGGTTAGTGCACGGGCTGCTGAGTTTTGAATGACTTCAGGTTTACGTAGTGTGGAATGTGGAAGGCCGGCCAGGAGTGAGTTGGAGTAGTCAAGTCTAGAGGTAACAAAGGCATGAATGAGGGTTTCAGCAGCAGAAGAGCTGAGGCAGGGGTGGAGGCGGGCAAAGTTACTGTTGTGTATGTATAATATATGTATATACCCTGTACAGTTACATCAGACCACTGAATGTATTTTCACACAGTATACACTATACCTGAACCACCAGAGTGTGCAACTGGTGGAGACCTAGGGGTCACCTGCACACTGTAGGTAACCAAGTATAAAAGGGAGCTCACATTACTGTACCCTCATTCAGGAGCTGCAATAAATGGACTAAGGTCACAACAATTCAAGTGCAATACCTTACCTCGTGGAGTCATCACTAGAGTGCTTACAGCCACAATAGTTACGGAGGTGGAAAAAGGCGGTTTTAGTTATGCACAGTAGAAGGGGAGGTGGTTTTGGAATAGGCAGCTCAGATTGACAACTTACATTAGACAAAATATGCAAGCTGGCAGATCAAAGGTAAATCAAATGTAATGCCAACTAGTGTAAAGTGCCACACAGGAGGCAAATAGATGACATGCATACTCTGTAAATGGTGTTGAAATAGCTAAGGATGTAGCTAAAAGAGACTTAGGAATTTTAATGGACTTGATACTACACAATGAGCAGCAATCCACAAATTTTGAACTACATAGCCAAAACAATTGAATGTATGTCAGAGTAGGTAACAATCAAAACTCTAATACAAAAGCAAAATACTGCGATGCTGGAATCTGAAATAAAAACAGAAAGTGCTGGAAATCCCAACGGGTCAGGCAGCATCTGTGGAAAGAAACAGAGTTAACGTTTCAGGTCAATGATCCTTCGTCAGACTGATGAAGGGTCATTGACCTGAAACGTTAACTCTGTTTTTCTCTCCACAGATGCTGACTGACTCGCTGAGATTTCCAGCATTTTCTGTTTTTAATTCAAAATTCTATAGTATTCTGTTCAGATCACACCTTGAATATTGTATCTGGATCTTGTTGCCAAGAAATGAGAGACATTTAAATGCTGGAGGCAGTGCAGAGAAGACCTGAAACCCAGTGTCAGTCTGAGTTAGGAGAAAAGATTAGAGAGATTTGGGGTATAAGTTCATCTTGGGCACTACCAAATATGAGGAGTTTATACCTCTTGGACTATTCAGCTTATAAAGTAGGCATCTCAGAGTTGATCTGGTGGCGATATATTAAATTAAGCATATAGAAAATGTTAATCCAGAATATTAGAGAGATTTTGGGGGTATAAATTCATAGCCTTAAACTGTGGAAGTAAAATTAGGGCACATGGGTTCATTGCTAGTAAACGGTAATTTTGGATTGATATCATGAAATTCTTCTTCATACAAAGAGTGCTTAACATGGAATATACTTCCAGATGAAGTAGTTGTGGCAAAAAACCTCTAGAATCATTTAAGAAACAATTGGATGCTACAATTGGGGCACATTAGGGTCAATCTGGATGGATGTATTGAGATGTACTGAATAGCCTTTCTCATATGTAAATATCATGTGATCTTGTGAGACAGCCTTTTCTCCAAACCTCCCAGATCACACTGGCACTCTTCTCTCACTTCCCCAATTCAATCTGCCACTGTTCTCCCCCTCCAACCTCGATAAGCTGATATTTTTCTTCCACCTTTCTCTGTTCAAGTTGATACTCTTACCACCACTCCTTGTGATCTTGCTGGCACTACCTTCCTTCCATCCCCAATTTAAGCTGGACATCTCCCTCTTCACTTCCTCTCAGTTAATGCTGGCACTCTCCTTCCTCGCCGCATCCTGAAATGCCACTCCTAGCTCCTCCCCTTTCCCCCTCCCCCCACCCCCAGCACTGCTCTCAATTCTGTCCCCTTTCCTTCACCACCAAACAATTCCCCCTGCCTCTACTGCCTTACATTTACCTCCCCCTTGGTTTCTATTTTTACCTCTTTTGTCACCCCTTCATTTTTGCTTTTCCCTCACCCCTTCACTGCCATCTATTCACTACTCCTTCACTGCCATCCACTAACCCCTCTTTCACTAGCATCTACTCTCTCCCTTATTTCATTGCCATCCTCTCCCCTCTTCCCCTCGTTTCTTGCTATGCATTCTGCCTCCTCTCTCCTATATATGGTTATGCAACTAAAACTGTGATGTGAAGAATGCGGTGTTTAAATGGTTATGTTCGAATTGTAGATAGAAAGTCTCCTCAGACTTGATAGGTGCTTGAAAATGCTAATGTTTTGGTTTCCTACGGAGGGCATGTACTACATGCAATCTCCCTATTGCTAACCGATTATCTATTGTTTTTAAATTAAGACGAACCTTGTTTATGTATTTTATGTATAATGCTAAGGTAGGAATTGAAGTTAGTTTAATAGAACTGCTTGTGAAGAAAATGGGAGGAAGTTGGGTGAAGTTAGCGTAAATACTGAGCAGTTTGCTACGTCGTAAAGGAGGTAACTACTGGTTGAAGTGAGAAAGCTCTGCTTTAGTCCTCATAGTTGAAAGAGTACTAGGCTAGGCCTTGTACTGATTATACCTGAGAGGATAGGGAGATAAAACATATTCCAAAGGTAGGACCCTAAGTAAGTATAATCAAGAAATGACCATGTGGACAGAACATGAGACATCTTTAAGGGGGGCTTTGTTTCGGGAATTAAGACAAAGAACTCAAAGCGCCATTGGCTATTGAGATTTATGGGGAACCTCTATAGATTAGAAGGGTCAATATCCCGATTCAGGCTCACCCCTAAAGATAGAATAAAAGTGACCTCCTGTGAGCTTTTCCTCAAAGACGGAGGAATGGAGAGAGAAGGAGGCTCTAGATGAAAGGAAGAGAAGTGCTCAGAGAACTGCTCACGTGTGCCATCCATCTGTCTAATCGGATCGGTACCAGCTACTTGTCACAGTCGTATGTTTTTGCTCTATAACTAATGTGTAATATTCTGTCTTAAACTCTGATTAAGCACAATATACCCATCATATTGGCTTGTACTCAAACCTGATTATCAACCTTATTTTATTTAATTAGTTACAATATTTATTCAAACTATTATTATTACTTGTAATTTGTAGTTTTAATTAGTTAATTAGTTAATTTAGTTTAAGTTATTAATTCACTAAAGTTATAGTAGTTAATGGCCCTGAAATTCTGGCCTCATTGGTCCTGCTGCGACACGCAGTCCGTGGAGACTTCAGGACTGGGAACTCGCGTGGGTGCAGCAGGAACAGATAGGTGCGCATCTTTTTTGTAGAATCCAGTCGAAAGACCACGGGAAGGAGAAACCGAGATTTCTGGGCCAATACTCTCGCAGTTCTGAATTTAATCCATTTACCTAAGCTAGAGAACAAAGGAGAACATAAGAACATAAGAATTAGAAACAGGAGTAGGCCATCTAGCCCCTCTAGCCTGCTCCGCCACTCAACAAGATCATGGCTGATCTGACCGTGGACTCAGCTCCACTTACCCGCCCGCTCCCCGTAACCCTTAATTCCCTTATTGGTTAAAAATATATCAATCTGTGATTTGAATACTTTCAATGAACTAGCCTCAACTGCTTCCCTGGGCAGAGAATTCCACAGATTCACAACCCACTGGGAGAAGAAATTCCTTCTCAATTCGGTTTTAAATTGGCTCCCCCGTATTTTGAGGCTGTGCCCCCTAGTTCTAGTCGCCCCAACCAGTGGAAACAACCTCTCTGCCTCTATCTTGTCGATCCCTTTCATTATTTTAAATGTTTCTATAAGATCAACCCTCATCCTTCTGAACTCCAATGAGTAAAGACCCAGTCTACTCAATCTATCATCATAAGGTAACCCCCTCATCTCCGGAATCAGCCTAGTGAATCGTCTCTGTACCCCCTCCAAAGCTAGTATATCCTTCCTTAAGTAAGGTGACCAAAACTGCACACAGTACTCCAGGTGCTGCCTCACCAATACCCTGTACAGTTGCAGCAGGACTTCCCTGCTTTTGTACTCCATCCCTCTCGCAATGAAGGCCAACATTCCATTCGCCTTCCTGATTACCTGCTGCACCTGCAAACTAACTTTTTGGGATTCATGCACAAGGACCCCCAGGTCCCACTGCACCGCAGCATGTTGTAATTTCTCCCCAAACAAATAATATTCCCTTTTACTGTTTTTTTTTTCCAAGGTGGATGACCTCACATTTTCCGACATTGTATTCCATCTGCCAAACCTTAGCCCATTCGCTTAACCTATCTAAATCTCTTTGCAGCCTCTCTATGACCTCTATACAACCCGCTTTCCCACTAATCGTTGTGTCATCTGCAAATTTTGTTACACTACACACTGTCCCCTCTTCCAGGTCATCTATGTATATTGTAAACAGTTGTGGTCCCAGCACTGATCCCTGTGGCACACCACTAGCCACCGATTTCCAACCCAAAAAGGACCCATTTATCCTGACTCTCTGCTTTCTGTTAGCCAGCCAATTCTCGATCCATGCTAATACATTTCCTCTGACTCCGTGTACCTTTATCTTTTGCAGTAACCTTTTGTGTGGCACCTTATCGAATGCCTTTTGGAAATCTAAATACACCACATCCATCGGTCCACCTCTATCCACCATGCTCGTTATATCCTCAAACAATTCCAGTAAATTAGTTAAACATGATTTCCCCTTTATGAATCCATGTTGCGTCTGCTTGATTGCACTATTCCTATCTAGATGTCCCGCTATTTCTTCCTTAATGATAGCTTCAAGCATTTTCCCCACTACAGATGTTAAACTAACCGGCCTATAGTTACCTGTCTTTTGTCTGCCCCCTTTTTTAAACAGAGGTGTTACATTAGCTGCTTTCCAATCCGATGGTACCCCCCCCCCCCCCCAGAGTCCAGAGAATTTTGGTAGATTATAACGAATGCATCTGCTATAACTTCAGCCATCTCTTTTAATACCCTGGGATGCATTTCATCAGGACCAGGGGACTTGTATACCTTGAGATCCATTAGCCTGTCCAGCACTACCCCCCTAGTGATAATGATTGTCTCAAGGTTCTCCCTTCCCACATTCCCGTGACCAGCAATTTTTGGCATGGTTTTTGTGTCTTCCACTGTGAAGACCGAAGCAAAATAATTGTTTAAGGTCTCAGCCATTTCCACATTTCCCATTATTAAATCCCCCTTCTCATCTTCTAAGGGAGCAACATTTACTTTAGTCATTCTTTTCCGTTTTATATATCGGTAAAAGCTTTTACTATCTGTTTTTATGTTTTGCGCAAGTTTACTTTCGTAATTTATCTTTCCTTTCTTTATTGCTTTCTTAGTCATTCTTTGCTGTCGTTTAAAATTTTCCCAATCTTCTAGTTTCCCACTAACCTTGGCCACCTTTTACGCATTGGTTTTTAATTTGATACTCTCCTTTATTTCCTTGGTTATCCATGGCTGGTTATCCCTTCTCTTACCGCCCTTCTTTTTCACTGGAATATATTTTTGTTGAGCACTATGAAAGAGCTCCTTAAAAGTCCTCCACTGTTCCTCAATTGTGCCACCGTTTAGTCTGTGTTCCCAGTCTACTTTAGCCAACTCTGCCCTCATCCCACTGTAGTCCCCTTTGTTTAAGCATAGTACGCTCGTTTGAGACACTACTTCCTCACCTTCAATCTGTATTACAAATTCAACCATACTGTGATGACTCATTCCGAGAGGATCTTTTACTTTGAGATCGTTTACTATTCCTGTCTCATTACACAGGACCAGATCTAAGATAGCTTGCTTCTTTGTAGGTTCTGTAACATACTGTTCTAAGAAACAATCCCGTGTACATTCTATGAATTCCTCCTCAAGGCTACCCCGTGCGATTTGATTTGACCAATCGATATGTAGGTTAAAATCCCCCATGATTACTGCCATTCCTTTTTCACATGCCTCCATTATTCCCTTGATTATTGTCCGCCCCACCGTGAAGTTATTATTTGGGGGCCTATAAACTATGCCCACCAGTGATTTTTTTCCCCTTACTATCTCTAATTTCCACCCACAATGATTCAACATTTTGTTCATTAGAGCCAATATCGTCTCTCACAACTGCCCTGATATCATCCTTTATTAACAGAGCTACCCCACCTCCTTTCCTTTCTGTGATACTCACCAACCAATCGCCTACCTGCTGTCCTGTGGTGTCACTCCTTGATTTTCTTTTCTCTCTCCTCGGCACTTTATTTCCCTGGCTTCGCTCTGTCCTCGACCAGGTCCACTCTCACCACTGCTCTCAGTGAGTATTAAAATGTTTAAAATTAAGCAGAATGCATTATCAGTGTAAACATTTTAATTTGTCCTGAAGAGCTTGGCCCAGGTCCTCCTAGAAAGGCACAACATTTTTTTTGCCGTTACCATTTAGATTTTCACTTTAGGTTTTCATGTACTTATGTTATTTTGTCTTCCAGTGAAAGGGAGGAAAGGTTGGTATACCAAGAGCTTAAGTTACAAAGCCTCTTTTTACATAATGGGGCTATTTTTGGATTGTTAGCTTTTTGAAGCTGTTGTCCTGCAGTTGCTAGTTTTCTAGGTTGGCATGTATTTTCGTGGATGAGCATGGCTTGATTGTGTGAGATGTAGGCAGCCAGTCTAAATCTTTCTATTGAGGTTTGGAACCCAATTCTACAAGCAGTCTGCAGATTGGTAACCAGCAATTAGCTGTGAAAGGCAGTAAAAAAAATTATGGTGAACACACTGCTACAACATTTCTGGACCCTTGATTGGAACATTGGCAGTCCCTTGTCATTTTTATGTTCCTGTACCAAGGTTTGAATTTAAATGTTACATTTTGGAGGAGCTCAAGTCCATTACATGCATTAGCTTTGATTCCAATCTTAATATCGAATTGATAATTTTGGACTGCAGCTCCCATCATTCCTATTGGACACTTTCAGTACCACTTGTTATTTTCTAAATGGATAGAGAAAGAATGTTTCCAAATTTGGGGAGGAGGCTATCAACATAAGATAGTCACCAAGAAATCCAGTAAGGAATTCAAAAGTAACTTCTTTAGTCAAAGAGTAGTGAGAATGTGGAACTCGCTACCACAGACAGTGGTTGAAGCAAATAGTATAGATGCATTTAAGAGGAGTCTAGACAAACATATAAAGGAGAAGAGAATAGAGGGTTATGCTGATAGATTTAGATGAGGAAAGACAGGAAAAGGCTTGAGTGAAGCTTAAACGCTAACTTGGACTGGTTGGGCCGAATGGCCTGTTTCTGTGTTGTATATTCTATGTAGTCCTAAGCTGCCATGTTTACTTTTGCATTCAGTGTTTTTAGTTATAAAACCTTGTTTGTAAATTGTTATTTTCGAACACTTTTCACAGTGGTGACCAATTAGTGATACTAAGATTACTATTGAGTGATATTTCTATGTCAAAGTGCCAGCTGTGGCTCAGTGGGTAGCACTTTCGCCTTGAGTCAGAAGGTTGTGGGTTCAAGTCCCACTCTAGGGAATTGAACATGAAAATTCTAGGCTGATACTCCAGTGCAGTACTGAGTGAGTGCTGCACTGACGGAGGTGCCGTTTTCGGATGAGATGTTAAACCAAGGTCTCTCAAGTGAACGTAAAAGATCCTATGGCACTATTTCAAAGAAGAGCAGGGGAGTTATCCACTGTGTCCTTGTCAATATGTATCCCTCAATCAACGTAACAAAAACAGATTATGTTAGGTTCAGGATAACTCCACGAGACTGTGTTGTAAGCTCAAACCATTGTGACCTTGGTCTCCTTAATATAACTCCAAAGTGAGGCAGCAGCGTGCTGGACTGCTTTTATACCTGCTTGCACCAGGGTACACAGGTGTGCCCTCTAGAGGCAAGTCTTACACACAGGTGAGGTTCACATACATAACATCACTTCCCCACACAGTCTCAAGTACAAGTTATTTACAGATTGAGGTGATCTGGCGGTCTGCGTTCCCTGGTCGATCGCCTGAGTTGACATCTTAGCATGGGTGAGTTGGTCGGGTCATCGCTGCACGGCAGCTCGGCTGGTCTAGTCGGACTGTCGGGCAGGATGGGTTCATTCTCGTGGTTGACAGCGAGGTCAATTGTTGGTTGGGTGTGTGTTGGTGGACCATAGATGATGGGGTCTTCCTCAAACTGTTCTTGGTAGTCCATGAATCGCAGTTTGGTCTGATCCAGGTGCTTTCTGCACGTAGCCCATTCAACAATTTCACAACAAACACTCTATTCCTCTCCTTGGCTAAGACAGTGCCAGCAATCCACTTGGGACCGTGATCATAATTTAGAACAAACACCGGGTTATTGACTTCAATGTCAAGCGAGGCCGCCGCGCGATCATGGTACACGTTATGCCTGTGCTGCCAGGTTTTCACGTGATCATTGAGGTCCGGGTGGACTAAGGACAGCCTGGTTTTGAGTGCTCTCTTCATTAACAATTCTGCAGGGGGAACCCCGGTGAGCGAGTGGGGGTGCGTCCGGTAGCTGAGCAGGACCCGAGATAACCAGGTCTGCAAGGAGCAGTCCGTTACGTGTCTCAAGCTTTGCTTCATGGTTTGGACTGTCCGTGCCGCTTGACTGTTTAATGCAGGCTTAAATGGGGCAGACCTGACATGCTTGATGCCATTGCGGGTCATGAACTCGTTGAATCCCGAGCTGGTGAAACATGATCCATTGTCATTGCCATTGTCGAGCAAACCATGGGTGGCAAACATAGCCCTGGAGGCTTTCAATGGTGGTACATGATGACATTATTATACCTTCAATCGATTTTGAGTAAGCGTCCACTGATACTAGAAACATCTTCCCCAGAAAGGGGTGGCCAGCGAAACCTACATGGACCCTGGACCACGGTTTGGAGGGCCATAACCACAGACTCAGTGGGGCCTCCCTGGGTGAGTTGCTCAGCTGTGAGCAAGTATCACATTGGTGTATGCATGACTCTAATTTGGAGTCAATGCCGGGCCACCAGACGTGCGACCTGGCGATAGCCTTCATCATGACTATGCCTGGGTGGGTACTGTGTAGGTCGTATATAAATATTTCCCTGCCCTTTTTGGGCAAAATCACATGATTCCCCCATAGGAGGCAATCCGACTGGACTGACAGTTCATCCTTGCGTCGGTGAAAAGGCTTAATTTCCTCTTGCATTTCCTTGGGAACCACCGACCAGCTCCCATTGAGGACGCATCTTTTTACTAGTGATATCAGGGGGTCTTGGCTGGTCCAGGTTCTGATCTGATGAGCCGTGACGGGTGACCCCTCACTCTCGAAAGCATTCATTACCAGAAGCAAGTCTGTGGGTTGCGCCATTTCCACCCCGGTGGTGGGCAATGGTAACCGACTGAGGGTGTCAGTGCAGTTCTCTGTGCCTGGTCTGTGGCGGTTTACATAGTCATATGTAGACAATGTTAGTGCCCATCTTTGGATGCGGGAAGAAGCATTGGTGTTGATACCTTTGCTTTCTGAGAGCAGTGAAGTAAGCGGTTTGTGGTCGGTTTTGAGCTCGAACCGGAGACCAAATAGATATTGATGCATTTTCTTAACCCCGTATACACAAGCCAACTCTTCTTTCTCAACCATACTGCAGGCTCTTTCAGCCTTGGATAAACTTCTGGACGCATATGCAACCGGTTGCAGTTTGCCCGACACATTTGCTTGCTGTAACACACAACCGACCCCGTACGACGACGCATCACGTGCTAGTACTAAACGTTTACATGGGTCATACAATACAAGTAACTTGTTAGAACATAGCAGGTTTCTGGCCTTGTTAAAGGCTGTTTCTTGAGATTTACCCCAAACCCAATGGTCACCCTTGCGTTGCAACAAATGTAAGGGTTCCAGCAAAGTGCTCAACCGCGGTAGAATCCCAGGAACGAACGCAGCTCCGTCACATTCTGTGGTCTGGGTGCATTCTTGATGGCCTCTGTCTTGGAGTCCGTGGGTCTGATGCCGTCCGCCGCAATCTTTCCCCTCCAGAAATTCGACCTCTGGCGCCAGGAAAACACACTTGGAGCGTTTCAGCCTGAGTCCCACTCTGTCCAGTCGTTTTAAAACCTCTTCCAGGTTGTGCAAGTGTTCGGTGGTGTTGCAACCAGTGATCAAGATGTCGTCCTGGAACACCACGGTGCATGGAACCGATTTCAGCAGACTCTCCATGTTCCTCTGGAAGATGGCCGCCATCGAGCGAATCCCAAAGGGGCATCAGTGGTACACGAACAGTCCTTTGTGCGTGTTGATGCACGTCAATTTCTTTGATGTTTCAGCCAGCTCCTGTGTCATGTAAGCGGAGGTTAGATCTAGCTTGGTGAATGACTTTCCCCCTGCTAGCGTTGCGAATAAGTCCTCCGCTTTGGGTAGCGGGTACTGGTCCTGTAACGAGACTCGATTGATCGTCACCTTGTAGTCCCCGCAGATTCACACCGTCCCATCGCTTTTTAGTACTGGCACGATTGGATTGGCCCAATCGTTGAACTCGACTGGCGATATGATTCCCTCTCATTGAAGTCTGTCCAGCTCGATTTCGACTTTCTCTCACTTCATATATGGGACTGCTCAGGCCTTGTGATGAATGGGCCGTGCCCCAGGAACAAGGTGGATCTGCACTTTGGCACCTGTGAAGTTGCCAATGCCTGGCTCAAATAACGGCGGGAATTTGTTTAGCACCTGGGCGCACGGGGCATCACCTGCCGAGGACAGTGCTTTGATGTCAACCCAGTTCCACTGGATCTTGCCTAGCCAGCTCCTGCCGAACAGCATTGGGCCATTGCCTGGTACAATCGATAGTGGTAAATCGTGCACCATTCCGTCGTACAATATTTTCACTGCTGCACTGCTGATATGAATTCTTTGGTGTAAATACGCAGTGTAGTGTGAATCAAGCTCAGTTTTAACCTCTGTGCCTTGTTACTCCAGTTTCTCAAAGGCCTACTGGCTCATAATTGATTGACTCGCCCCCGTGTCCAATTCCATGGAGACTGGAATACCCTTGAGTTTAACTTTTAACATTATCAGAGGGTTTTTGGTGGTGCAGGTGTGTACCCCATACACTTCCTTCTCATTCTCCGGTTGAGTTGCCTCTCCTGCTCGTTCAGCATGATTCACGCTGGATCGGTCGCTCTCTGCTGACTTTGCCACGTGGTGGGTTCGAGGTCGCTTGCACATTCGCTGGCGGGCCCCATTATTCCACAGCCTTTGCACACGTGGTGCTTGAATCGACATTGATGGGCTTGGTGACTGCCCCCGCAGTGCCAGCATGGCATTAATGGATTCACATTAGCGCTCCCCCAGCGGCCTTTGAGTCAGCCTGGGCCCTACCATGTGCAGTCCTGCCTGCTGAAGGCATTATTTTAAGCACAGTATTTGCTAGTGAGCTTCGATTCTGTGAAGATATCTGTTTTTGTTGTCACTCGTGGATGTGAAGGCCTGGGCTATCGTGATGGCTCTGCTCAGATCCAGGGATTCAGCAGACAGCTGTTTGCGAAGGATGCCTTCGTGGCCAATTCCAAACACGTGCAACATTCCCCCAAGAATCCTGCAAAGTCGCACTGTCCTGCAAGGCCTCTTAGGTCGGCGACAAAACTAGCCACATTCTAGCTTTCGGAGTGGTACCTGGCCATCAGGATGCTCTCCTTTGGCTTGAGGTGTTCCTTAGCCAGCGTACACAGCTCTGCGTATGATTTGTCCGTTAGTTTGACCGGTGGCAGAAAATTTTTAAGCAGGTCATATATCGATGACCCACATACGGTGAGGAGAATTGCCCTGCGCTTGATCTCTGTTTCAGCTGTGTCCAATTTGTTGGCCACAAAGTACTGGTCGAGGCGCTCAGTGAAGGCTTCCCAATCATCACCCTCAACAAATCTCTCAAGAATACCAATGGCAGCCATTTCTGCGTGAAAGTTTGTGATCTGTAACTCGTCGCCAGTTGTTAGGTTCAGAATAACTGCATGAGACTGTGTTGTAAGCTCAAACCATTGTGACCTTGGTCTCTTTAATATAACTCCAAAGTGAAGCAGCAACATGGTGGCCTGCCTTTTATACATGCTTGCACCAGGGTACATATATCTCCCACAGGTGTGCCTTCTAGTGGCAAGTCTTACACACAGGTGATGTTCACATACATAACAGATTATCTGGTCATTATCACATTGCTGCTTATGGGAGCTTGCTTGTGCGCAAATTGGCTGCCACATTTTCTACTTTACAACAGTGACAACACTCTAAAAGTACTTCATTGGCTTTGAGGCGTCCGGTGGTCCTGAAAGGCATTATATAAATCGAAGTCTTTCTTTCTTTCAAATAACATTTTGCTGTGTTTCAGTGTGTCTCAGCTGGTAGCACTCCAAGTCAGATAGTTCTTGGCTCATGCATACATAATCTAGACATGACATTTAGGTGCTGTACTGAGGGACTACTGTATTGCTGAAGTTGCCATCTTTTGGATGAGATCTGGCCTGCTGTTTCAAATTGACGTACAACTCCTGCGGCACCTTTTGAAAAGTAGAGTCCTGGACAAAATTTCTCTCTGACTCCATTGAAAACAGATCAACTGGTCATTCATCTCATTTGTGGGAACTTGCTGTGCAGAAATTGGCTATCATGTTATCCATATAACAAAACTTACAAAGTCGTTATATGAAGGACATGATGAATGAACCATATAAATGAAAATTCTATCAATATTTTACAGGGTCATGTCCAAATGGAATAAGCAAATGGGATGAAACTGCTCAAAATAATTTCGCTGGCTGCCAGGGCCCAAATTATGAAGACTTTAGCAGTTTCAACCCTTCCAGAGTTCTGATAACTGCTCATGTTTTGTTCTCAATAATGTGCATTTATATTCACATCTTTAAGGTGAAAAGTGTTCTGTATTTAACCCCTTGTAACCTGCATCACAACTGTCCACCAGAGGGCCTACCTGCTGGATCCCAGCATCCCTTGGTAGTACAGTATATAAGCAGGCCACCCACGAGGTACCTGCACTCTGGAACTACAATAAAGGAGCTAGGCTCACACTTGCTCATTACACACGGTACTCGGTCTGACCATTTATTATGAGTATAACAATTGGCGACGAGGTAACGAAACGCACAAAAATGCAAAGAACAGTCGGAATCCTGGAGAAGTTCTCAGAGGGGGATGATTGGGGGGGGGCCTTCGTGGAGCGACTCAACCAATACTTCGTAGCCAACGAGCTGGAAGGGGACGAGAACGCAACCAAACGAAGGGCGATCCTCCTAACCGTCTGTGGGGCCGCTATCTATGGCCTCATGAAGAATCTCCTGGCCCCGACTAAACCAACAGATAAATCCTACGAAGAACTGTGTATGCTGGTCCGGGAGCACCTAAATCCTAAGGAAAGCGTTTTGATGGCGAGATATCGGTTCTACACGTGTCAACAATCAGAGGGCCAGGAAGTGGCGAGCTACATCGCCGAATTAAGGTGCCTTGCAGGACTTTGTGAGTTTGAGGGATTCCTAGAACAAATGCTCAGAGACTGTTTTGTACTAGGCATCGGACATGAGACAATCCTTCACAAACTGTTGACTGTAGAAACTCCGAATCTGAGTAAAACCATAACGATAGCCCAGGCATTTATGTCCACCAGCAACAACACCAAACAAATTTCACAGAACAAAGTTTCGGCCAGTACTGTGCATAAAGTTACGTCAGCTTTGAGCAGAAATATACAGGGCAGAATGTACGTGTCAGCTGCTGTGGCCCGACCTCAATTGACCCAGAGTCTGCCATCATCTGTTAAGGCGAGGCAGTTAACACCCTGTTGGCGCTGCGGGGGTGAGCATCGGCCCCATCAATGCCGCTTTAAGCACTATGCGTGCAATGGCTGCAGAACAATGGGACACCTCCAACAAATGTGCAGGTGAGCTGCAAACCCTGCAAACCACCACATTGCAGAGGAAGATCAGTCCACAGTGGATCAGATAGATTTGGAAACTCGTACAGAGGAGGTAGAAGTGTACTGGATACACACATTCACGACGAAATGCCCACCAATAATGTTGAAAGTTGAACTGAATGGTATTCCAGTGTCTGTGGAGCTGGACATGGGGGCAAGTCAGTCCATAATGAGTAAAACGGCTTTCAACAGGCTGTGGGGGAAGAAGGAACTATACAAAGGAACTAATCCTGGTAATTGGCAGTGCTAAAATCAAAGTTTCCTATGGTGGAGCAGTGCACGAACTCCCGCTATGGATTGTGCCAGGGGATGGCCCCATGTTATTTGTCAGAAGCTGGCTGGGGAATATCCGTTGGAACTGGGACGGCATCTGAGTGCTTTCATCAGTTGACTACATCGCATGTACCCAGGTTCTAAGCAAGTTCCCATCGTTATTCGAGCCAGGCATTGGAAGCTTCTCGGGGGTAAATGTGCAGATCCATTTGGTTCCCGGTACGCGACCCATCCACCACAAGGCTCAGGAGGTACCGTACATGATGCATGAAAAAGTGGAAATTAAGCTAGACAGGCTGCAACGCGAAGGCATCATCGCGCCAGTGGAGTTCAATGACTGGGCCAGTCCGATTCTTCCGGTACTCAAGGAGGACGGCGCGGTTAGAATTTGCGGTGATTATAAAATAACAATGAACCGTTTTTCACTGCAGGACTAATACCCGCTTCCCAAGGCAGACGACCTATTTGCGACCCTGGCTGGAGGGAAGACGTTCACCAAGCTGGATCTGACCTCGGCCGACATGACGCAGGAGCTGGAGGAGTCTTTGAAAGGCCTCACCTGCATCAGCACGCACAAAGGTCTGTTTATTTACAACCGGTGCCCATTCGGGATTCGGTCGGCTGCAGCGATCTTCCAGCGAAACATGGAAAGCCTGCTAAAGTCGGTCCCTTGTACAGTGGTCTTCCAGGACGACATATTGTTTACAGGTCGGGACACCATGGAGCACTTGAAGAACCTGGAGGAGGTTCTTAGTCGGTTGGATCATATGGGGCTCAGGTTGAAATGCTCGAAGTGTGTTTTCCTGGCACAGGACGTCGAATTCTTAGGAAGAAGGATCGCAGCAGACGGCATCAGACCCACCGACGCCAAGACGGAGGCCATCAAGAACGCACCACGACCACAGAACGTGACGGAGCTGCGGGCGTTTCTGGGACTCCTTAACTACTTCAGTAATTTCTTACCTGGGTTAAGCACCTTACTAGAACCCCTGCATGCGCTACTGCGCAAGGGAGACGACTGGGTATGGGGGAATTTACAAGAGGCTGTCTTTAAGAAATCCAGAACTTTACTGTGTTCTAACAAACTGCTTGTCCTGTATAACCCATGTAAACGACTAGTGTTAGCTTGCGATGCGTCATCATACGGGGTCGGGTGTGTGTTACAACAGGCTAATGAGTCGGGAATTTTGCAACCAGTTGCGTATGCATCCAGGAGTTTGTCCAAGGCCAAAAGGGCCTACAACATGGTTGAAAAAGAGGCTCTGGCGTACGTTTACGGGGTAAAGAAAATGCACTAGTAGTTGGTTGGCCTCAAGTTCGAACTTGAAACAGACCACAAGCCACTCATATCGCTATTCTTGGAGAGCAAAGGGATCAATACCAATGCCTCTGCCCGCATCCAAAGATGGGCGCTCACGCTGTCAGCATACAACTTATGTAATTCGCCACACCCGAGCACAAAGAACTGCGCAGATGCTCTCAGTCGGCTACCGTTGCCCACCACTGGGGTGGAAATGGCACAGGAGCGGACTTGCTCTTGGTCATGGAGGCATTCGAGAACGAGAAATTCCCCGCTTCGGCCCGCCAGATCAGGACCTGGACCAGCCAGGATCCTTTACTGGCTCTGGTAAAAAACTGTGTCCTCCATGGGAGCTGGTCCAGTGTCCCAGTGGAGATGCAGGAAGCGATTAAGTCATTCCACAGACGCAAAGATGAGCTGTCCCTGCAGGCGGATTGTCTCTTGTGGGGCAATTGTGTGGTTTTGCCCAAGAAAGGCAGAGACACATTTATTGGGGAACTACACAGCACCCACCCGGGAATCATGGTGATGAAAGCCATAGCCAGATCCCACGTGTGATGGCCAGGCATCGACTCAGATTTAGAGTCATGTGTACGCCAGTGCAACACTTGCTCTCAGTTGAGCAATGCACCCAGAGAGGCACCGCTAAGTTTATGGTCCTGGCCATCCAAACTGTGGTCGAGGATCTATATAGACTATGCAGGCCCATTCCTAGGCAAAATGTTTTTGGTTGTCATGGATGCTTACTCAAAATGGATTGAATGTGCAATAATGTCAGTAAGCACATCCACGGCCACCACTGAAAGTCTAAGAGCTATGTTTGACACGTACGGCCTGCCCGATGTCCTAGTCAGTGACAATGGGCCGTGTTTCACAAGTGCCAAATTCAAAGAATTCATGACCCGCAACGGGGTCAAACATGTCACATCTGCGCCGTTCAAGCCCGCATCCAATGGCCAGGCAGAACAGGCAGTCCAGATCATCAAGCAAAGCTTGAAAGGCGTGTCGGAAGACTCCCTGCAGACCCGGTTATCCTGAGTACTGCTCAGCTACCGCACCAGACCCCACTCACTCACAGGGATTCCCCCAGCCGAGCTGCTCATAAAAGGGTGATTAAAACAAAGCTCTCTCTGATCAACCCTGATCTACATGATCACGTGGAGGACAATCGGCATCAACAGAAAGTGTACCATGACCGCGCAAACTTGTCACGCGATATTGAGATCAACGACCGTGTGTTTGTGCTCAATTATGGATATGGTCCCAAATGGCTTGCTGGCACGGTCACAACCAAAGAGGGTGTTTCAGGTCAAACTGACAAATGGACACACGCACAGAAAACACTTGGACCAAATTAAACTGCGGTACATCGACAGCTACGTACAACCCGAAGAAGACACCACCAAATTTGACCTTCCAACACACACACAAATGGCAACTGACATCATAGTTGATCACAAAACAGAACTCATCATCCCCAGCAGCCCGGCAAAGCCGTCTGCCCAACAGCCCAGTGAAGAACTGACCAACCCAACCTCACCAACATTTGTACCGAGACGATCAGCGCAGAGCCCCAGATCGTCTCACCTTGTAAATAAGTGTAATGTTGACTTCACGGGACAGTGATGTTATGTATTTAACCCCTTGTAACCTTGTAACCTGCATCTCACCTGTCCACCAGAGGGATCTCAGCATCTACAGTATATAAGCAGGCCATCCACGAGGTACCTGCACTCTGGAACTACAATAAAGGAGCTAAGGTCACACTTGCTCATTATACACAGTGCTCGGTCTGACCATTTATTATGAATATAACAAAAAGCGTTCGAAGGCACTTCACAAATAGAGCTAAGGGAAATGAACGTTATCCCAGGAAGAGCATGATTGAAAATGGGTTTTGTGGAGATATTAGAGCTGGATGGGTTTATGGTGAGAGTTCCAGAAAGAAGAGCCATGGCAGCTGAGGGCAAAAGGAAGGGGTGTATATAAGGACACAGTCAGGACAACAGAGATGTGAGAGAGGATGGATGGCTGTAGGAGGAATTTGTAGATGAGGACGAGAATTTTAAATGTAAATGTGCAGGGGTATTGGGAGCCAATGTAGGTCAGCAAGGATTGGGGTGATAGATGAAGGAGACTTAATGAGAGACAGGATAGGGGTGACAGAGTTTTTAACCAGTCTGAATTAATAGAGGGTGAAGGATGAGAGGCCAGCAAAAGAATGCATTGGTGTTGTCTTGTGTGGGGGCAACAAAGGCAAGGTAACTTTTTAGTGGCAGAGGGTCCATGTTGACATGGAAGCAGGCAATGTTACAGAGATGAAAATAAGTTTTGATGATAGATAGGATGCAGGGTTGAAAGATCAGATGGGGGTTGAACAGGACAGCAAGGTGATGCATGATCTGTTTCAAAGTGGCTGGGGAGCGAATGGAGTCAGTAACAACAGAATGGAGTTTGTGATGGGGGATGAAGACAATGGCTTTGGCCTACTCAATGTTGAGCTGGAGAAAGTTGTGACCCATCGAGGACTTAATGTTGAACAAACAGAACTGCAGTAATGAGAACAATTTGAATTCTATTAGATACTTATAATATTTCCAGAAAGAGATTAATCTCCACAAAACAAAATTAAAAAATAAACCTATAGTACCCTAATATCAAATGATTTGGTGCTCTCTATTCTATGGTTTGACATTTCACTCCTTATCTTAACCTCCCATCTAGTAGTCAACATTTGGTGGTTTCAACAGATAAATATCATAACAACAAAAACTAGCTGTAATAGTACAAAACCTCAAATGGCAAACATTGGCAGCATTGGGAAAGATCCAAAACGCTGTGGCAAAATTTAGCAGCAGCAAATGCAAACATTAAAACTGGCTTGGTATAATAGGTACACAAAGTGACAGTGTCAAAGGCTTTTGTAAGGTCGAAAAAGGCCAATGAACCAAAGGTGGGCAGAGGAAATGTTACAAGACACCCTCAAAGCCTCCCTGATAAAGTGCAACATCCCCACCGCCACCTGGGAGTCCCTGGCCAAAGACCGTCCTAAGTGGAGGAAGTGCATCCGGGAGGATGCTGAGCACCTTGAGTCTCATCGTCGAAAGCATGCAGAAATCAAGCGCAGACAGCGGAAAGAGCATGCGGCAAATCTGTCCTACCCTCCCTTACCCTCACGACTATCTGTCCCACCTGTGACAGGGACTGTGGCTCTCATATTAACTCATGGCTGCTGGGTGGTAGGTCCCTAGGGAGCTCCCCCGCTCCAAACAACTCCCACCAGATCTCGGCAACTTTCCCCCCACAACCTCCCCTCCCTCCCGCTGTCTAAAACTCCCCTAACCAAATAGATCCTAATAGGGGGTCTAAGCACGTAAAGCCAAACCCTTACCCCTCACCCTAGTCCCAACCCTGCGAGTCCCACGAGTTCGGGTCTACCTCAGGCTTCCTACCACATCGCCCATCAACGATCCCCGGCGACTCTGACGTTCCCCGGCGACCTCCGTCGTCCACCAGCGACGACCTCCGGCGACCTCCGACAACCCCCGAGTCCCACGAGTTCGGGCCATCCAGGCCTACCGCAGGCTTCGCATTGACGACCCCCGACGTCCCCCGGAGGCGGCGCTCTCGACCTGGACCTGGACATCAGGCCTCCACTCCCTCTCCAGCGACGATCGGAACACCTCCTGTGACAGACGACTTCCTCCTCAACGACGACCGTGTTCCCCGCTCCCACGTCGGCGACTGGCCTCCCCTCCTCCTTCAGCGACGACTGGAGCTCTCCTTCCCCACCGGTGACCTGGCCTCTTCTCCACCTCCAACATATGGTGAGTACCATGGCTGTGACCCCCCCTGCCCTCCCACCCTGAACCTTGGTGGGCCACTGACCCTTCCGATGCCTGTCCCCAACCAGGCCTCGGACCACCTACCACCAAGGGCCAAGCCTGCGGCCAACATCCAACATCTCGCCGCAGACAACTAGGCCTATATAGCAGTGCCTGGTATCCAGTCATCTTGGACCCCCTTGCCAATGGATTAAGACCTCGCTCAGATAAGCCCGTGTGGTAGCCGGTGTGCAACGACCACCTCACGTTAAAAGAACTCACACACAGGCATCTTCCACTCCATTACCATGAAGTTTGGGACCTGAAACGTCAGGACTCTCATGGATAGCCCCAACAGCAACAGGCCGGAACGCCACACTGCCATAGTTGCCCGGGAACTTAGACGCTTCGATATTGACATCGCCACCCTAAGCGAGACCCGGCAGGCAGGAGAAGGCCAGCTCAAGGAACAAGGTGGAGGTTACACCTTCTTCTGGAAAGGGAAACCACGGAGTCGGCTTCGCCATCAAAAATGAGCTGGTTGACCGCCTCAAAAACTCCCCCTGCGGGACTAACGAACGCCTCATGACTCTTCGACTCACCTATCCCGGAACCAGTGCGCCACAGTCATCAGTGCGTACGCCCCGACACTTGATGCAACTGATGAGGCCAAAGAGGGTTTTTACGCCAACCTTGAAAAATCCCTGGCCTGCGTCCCCGCAGGCGACAAACTGATCCTCCTCGGTGACTTCAATGCCAGGGTTGGCAAGGACACAGATCTCTGGGGGGGCGTGATTGGCAGAGAGGGGGTAGTGAAAGCCAACTCCAGTGCTACCCTACTCCTGACAAAATGTCTGGAGCATGAACTTGTCATCACCAACACCTTGTTCCGCCAGAGGGACAAATACAAGGCATCATCGCAACACCCTCGCTTCAAGCACTGGCAACTGCTTGACTATGTCATCGTACGAGCCAGGGATCGCAAGGATGTGCACATCACCCGCGCCATGACTGGAGCCGATGACTGCTGGACGGACCACCGCCTAATCCGATTCATCATCGACATCAACATAGCCCCAAAGCGAAGAGGCAGCAGAAGCAGTGCAGGAGCACTTAAGTACCAAGCTAAGAGAGCCCTATACAGCCAGCGCCTCACAACTAACCTGGCGTGCCTTGAAAACCCCGAGATGCAGAATGTCCACAGCGCTTGGTCTGTCCTCCTGGCCTCCATAACTAGTGCCTGCAAAGAGACACTCGGTTACTCAACCAGGAAGCACCAGGACTGGTTTGATGAGAATGATCAGGAGATCCAAGAGCTAATAGATCGCAAGCGCAGGGTGTTTCTGAGCCTTAAACAACAACCCAATGTGGGAACAGCAAAACAGCATTACAGACGGCTCAAGGCTGAGGTCCAACAAAAAACCCGGGACCTAAAGAACAGGTGGTGGATGAAGAAAGCACAGGAGATACAGCAGCTGGCCGACAACCATGATGTGCAAGGATTCTTCATCGCAATCAAGGCCACCTACGGGCCAAACACCCAAGGCCCCACCCCACTCCTGGCCAAGAACGGGGAAACAATCATCAAGGACACCGAGGCAGTCAGGGCCCGCTGGAAGGAGCACTTCAAAGATCTCCTCAATTGAGACTCTGCCTTTGACTCGAGTGTTCTCGATGCCATTCCGCAGCATGCAACCCGCCACCACCTCAGTGAAACTCCAACACTGCACGAGGTAGGAAAAACCATAAGACAGCTTAAAAACCACAAGGCTACGGGAGCGGTCGGAATCCCTGCTGAGGCACTGAAGTATGGCGGAGAGGCACTGCTGGCACGAATACACGACCTCATCTCTATTATCTGGAGGGAGGAGAGCATGTCGGGGGATCTCAGAGATGCAATAATCGTGACCATCTTTAAAAAAGGGGACAAGTCTGACTGTGGCAACTACAGAGGAATCTCCCTGCTATCAGCCACTGGGAAAGTCGTCGCTAGAGTCCTCCTCAACCGTCTTCTCCCCGTGGCCGAGGATCTCCTCCCAGAGTCACAGTGCGAATTTCGTCCACTAAGGGGCACAACGGACATGATTTTTGCAGCGCAACAACTACAGGAAAAATGCAGGGAACAGCGCCAGCCCTTATACATGGCCTTCTTCGACCTTACAAAGGCCTTTGACACTGTCAACCGCGAGGGTCTATGGAGCGTCCTCCTCCATTTTGGATGGCCCCAAAAGTTCATCACCATCCTCTGCCTGCTCCATGATGACATGCAGGCCATGATCCTTACCAATGGATCCATCACAGACCCAAGTCACGTCCGGACCGGGGTCAAACAGGGCTGCGTCATCGCCCCAACCCTCTTCTCAATCTTCCTCGCTGCCATGCTCCATCTCATAGTCAACAAGCTCCCCGCTGGAGTGGAACTAAACTACAGAACCAGTGGGAACCTGTTCAACCTTCGCCGTCTCTAGGCCAGATCCAAGACCACCCCAACCTCTGTCACCGAGATACAATATGCGGGCGACACCTGCGTCTGCACACATACAGAGGCCGCACTCCAGGACATAGTCGACTGAGGCGTACGAAAGCATGGGCCTTACGCTAAACATCCGTGAGACAAAGGTCCTCCACCAGCCTGTCCTCACACACAGCACTGCCCCCCAGTCATCAAGATCCATGGCGCGGTCCTGGACACCGTGGACCACTTCCCATATCTCGGGAGCCTCCTATCAACAAGAGCAGGCATCGACGACTAGATCCAACACCGCCTCCAGTGCACCAGTGCAGCCTTCGGTTGCCTGAGGAAGAGAGTGTTTGAAGACCAGGCCCTCTAAACTGCCACCAAGCTCATGGTCTACAGGGCTGCAGTAATACCTGCCCTCCTGTATGGCTTAGAGACGTGGACCATATACAGTAGACACCTCAAGTTGCTGGGGAAATATCACCAAAGATGACTCCGCAAGATCCTACAAATCCCCTGGGAGGACAGGCGCACCAACATCAGCGTCCTCACTCAGGCTAACATCCCCAGCATTGAAGCACTGACCACACTTGATCAGCTCCCCTGGGCAGGCCACATAGACCGCATGCCAGACGTGAGACTCCCAAAGCAAGTGCTCTACTCGGAACTCCTTCATGGCAAACGAGCCAAAGGTGGGCAGTGGAAACGCTACAAGGACACCCTCAAAGCCTCCCTGATAAAGTGCAACATTCCCACTGACACCTGGGAGTCCCTGGCCCAAGACCGCCCTAAGTGGAGGAAGTGCATCCGAGAGGGCGCTGAGCACCTCGCGTCTCAATGCCGAGAGCATGCAGAAATCAAGTGCAGACAGCGGAAATATCATGCGGCGAACCATCCACCCCTTCCCTCAACGACTATCTGTCCCACCTGTGACAGAGTCTATGGCTGTTGTATTGGACTGTTCAGCCACCAAAGAACTCACTTCAGGAGTGGAAGCAAGTCTTCCTTGATTCCAAGGGACTGCCTATGATGATGACACAAAGTGAAAAAATCCTAATATGAATATATTCTGGAAAGATGCTAATATAGTATATTCAAAATGTTAGCCTTCCCCCAATTGTGCTCCTTATACAGGAAATAATAGTAGTGTAATTCGAGTTCCATTATATGCAGCTTTCTCCTATGAATTGTAAACAATTTCACTGTATTGTATAAAAACAGCTGTCTGAAATATTTGTTGCAGATTAACATGATATTTATATTCTGAGGACTTTATAAAATTACTTGAGTCTCAGTATTGCTGTTTAGGACATTATTACAAATCCTAACCTGAATATTATAATTTTGTAATACCTCCACCTTCTTGTTCTATATGTAGTAAGTACATGTGAATGTACATGAACAAATGATAGTGTTAAATATATTTGTGTTAACTTTTAGAAGTCTCAATTGTATAATCCAAGTAAAGTGAAAATACCTTTCCCAAAAGTTATGTAATGGTTACTAAGAAACAAACCCCACCTGACAAACAATTCCTCACCCGGCACTGAAAATCTGCCTAGTGCTATCAGCTCTCATATTAACAAGTTGCTGAACAGGGTATCAGTTACCCCACGGACCAAAACATTCTTGATCATACTAACCTATACTCCAATCACGCTGTATTAAAAAAAACACCCATTCATCGTAAAATCTTAATCTTTCCATAAAACACACCCCTCACTCTGAATTGAACTGGAAACGGTCCCCAATTTTACCATCACAAAGCTGCATTTTCATATTTTATTCTGTGCAAAATCCAACAGATCTACTCAGGATACAGATTATTAAATATGTGGGAACTTTCATTGGCTCTTTCCTCCTTAATCTCAACTAAACAGCAAGTTCACCTTTGATTTCCGATCCCTCTCACTCTACTGACTAATGCTTAATCCCACATACCACTAGTTTTTCTCAGATCATTACTTTCGGCTTGCTTTATTCTGGTGAATCTTCACTGTATCCATTCCATGGCTCTAATATCTTTCCTTTGATGGGCACTATTCCAAATGTGGCCTCATCAATGACTTCCACATCAGTATTCTAGGATGCATACCATCAGTTTCCTCCACAGCCTGCACCATGGCAGTCCAATTGTGTATGACTCCTTTGTATAAGCTTCACAGTGGAACCTGCTCAACTGTTCACAAAGCATGTCTTTCATCAAACAACTGAGGTTGATCTTCATTGAGCTCACTAGAAATTGAGCCAGTTATTGATGAAAATCTTATTTTAACGGTGTTGCAAACTGACATAGGTTCATAGAATCATAGAAATTTACAATACGGAAGGAGGCCATTTCGACCCACCATGTCCGTGCCGGCCAACAAGAGGCTATCCAGCCTAATCCCACTTTCCAGCTCTAGGTCCGTAGTCTTGCAGGTTACAGCACTTCAAGTGCACATCCAAGAGGGTTTCTGCCTCTACCACCCTTTCAGGCAGTGAGTTCCAGACCCCCACAACCCTCTGGGTGAAGACATTTCCCCTCAAATCCCCTCTAAACCTTCCACCAATTACTTTAAATTTATGCCCCCTGTTTGTTGACCCCTCTGCTATAGGAAATAGGCTCTTTTTATCCACATATCTAGGCCCCTCATAATTTCATACACCTCAATGAAGTTTCCCCTCAGCCTCCTCTTTCCAAGGAAAACAAACCCAGCCTATCCAATCTGTCCTCATAGCGAAGATTCTCCACTCCCGGCAACATCCTCGTAAATCTCCTCTCTACCCTCTCCAGTGCAATCACATCCTTCCTGTAATGTGGTGACCAGAACTGCATGCAGTATTCTAGCTGTGGCCTAACTAGTGTTTTATACAGGTCAAGCATAATCCCCCTGCTCTTGTATTCTATGCCTTGGCTAATAAAGGCAAGCATTCCATATGCCTTCTTAACCACCTTATCTACCTGGCCTGCTACCTTCTGGGATCTGTGGACATGCACTCCAAGTCCCCTTCGTTCCTCTACACTTCTCAGTGTCCTACCATTTAATGTGTATTCTCTTTCCTTGTTAACCCTCTCCAAATGCATTACCTCACAATTCTCGGGATTAAATTCCATTTGCCACTGTTCTGCCCACCTGACCAGTTGATTGATATCTTCCTGCAGTCTACAGCTTTCTTCTTCATTATCAACCACACAGCCGATTTTAGTATCATCTGCAAACTTCTTAATTATACCCCCTATATTCAAGTCTAGATCATTGATGTATACCACAAAAAGCAAGGGACCTAGTACTGAGCCCTGCGGAACCCCACTGGAAACAACCTTCCAGTCACAAAAACATCCACCAACCATTACCCTCTGCTTCCTGCCTTTGAGCCAATTTTGGATCTAACTTGCCACTTTGCCCATGGGCTTTTACTTTCGTGACCAGTCTTTGCTGAATTCCATATGCACTACATCAAACGCACTACCCTCATTGACCCTTCTTGTTACCTCCTCAAAAAATTTCATCCAAGTTAGTCAGACACAACCTACCCTTAACAAATCCGTGCTGACTGTCCTTGATTAATCCAATCTTTCTAAATGAAGATTTATCCTGTCCTTCAGAATTTTTTCCAATAATTTTCCCACCACGAGGTTAGGTTGACTGGCCTGTAATTACTCGGTCTATCCCTTTCTCCCTTCTTAAACAAAGGTACCACATTAGCAGTCCTCCAGTCCTCTGGCACCACACCTGAAGCCAGAGAGGATTGGAAAATGATGATGGTCAAAGCCTCTGCTATTTCCTCTTTTGCTTCGCTTAACAGCCTGGGATACATTTCATTTGGGCCTGGGACTTATCCACTTTCAAAGCTGCTAAACTCCTCAATATCTCCTCTTACTATGTTTATTTCATCTAATATTTCACACTCCTCTTCCGCGATAGTAATGTCTGCATCGCCCCTCTCCTTTGTGAAAACAGACACAAAGTATTCATTAAGTACCATATCCACATCTCCCGCCTCCACACATAGATTACCCTCATGGTCTCTAATAGGCCCTTCCCCTTTTTTAGTTATCTTCTTGCTCTTAGTATGTTTATGGAACATCTTTGGGTTTTCCTTGATTTTATTTGCCAATAATTTTTCATGCTCTCTTTGCTTTCCTAATATCCTTTTTAATTTCACCCCTGCACTTTCTATACTCATCTCGAGATTCTGCAGTATTTAGCTCTCGGTATCTGTCATAAGCCTCAATTTTTTTCTTAATCCTACCCTGTATGTCCCTAGACATTCGGGGGCTCTAGATTTGTTAGTCCCACCCTTTTTCTTATTTGGTCTGAACCTTCTGGATCCCCTCCTTGAATGTCTTTCACCGTTCGGACACTGATTTACCTTCAAGTCGCTGTTTCTAGTCCACTATGACTAAATCACCTCTCAATTTAGGAAAGTTGGCTTTTCCCCAATTTAGAACTTTTATTCCTGTCCTTTTCCATAATTTCCTTAAATCTAACTGAATTATGGTCACTAGCACCTAAATGCTCTCCCACTGATACCCCTTCCAGCTGCCCAGCTTCATTCTCTAAAATTAAACCCAGAACCGCCCCCTCCCGTGTTGGGCTTCCTACATACTGATTAAAAAGGTTCTCCTGAACTGAATGCATTTTAGGAATTCCGCACCCTCTATACCCTTCACACTAATTTTATCCCAATTAATAATACGATAGTTGAAATCCCCTACTGTTACTGCCCTATAGTTTTTGCACTTCTCAGAAATTTGCCTATATATTTGCTCTTCTATCTCCCTCTCACTGTTTGGGGGTCTATAGTACACTCCCAGCAGTGTGATCGCCCCTTTTTTGTTTTTCAGTTTGACCCATATGGCCTCGTTTGATGATCCCTCTAACATATTATCCCTCCTCACATCTGTAGTAGTTTCTTACTAATAGAGGAATCAGACGGTAGGATGCATCCCAAACTTCTCTTCTTAGGCAGTCCCTCGGAATTGAGGATGACTTGCTTCCACGCTAAAAATGAGTTCTCATATGACTAATGAGTCCTGTGCGGGACATACCGTCTCTGTCACAGGTGGGACAAACGGCGGTTGAAGGAACAGGTGGGTGGGGTGCTTGGGATACTGTGCACTCCTTCCGCTGTTTACGTTTGATTTCAGCTCGCACTCAGCGTAGAGACTCAAGGTGTTCGGCACCTTCCCAGATGTTTTTCCTCCACTTTGTGCGGTCTTGAGCCAGGGATGATCTTCACCGCGCGGCAAATCCAAGAGAAATGCAGTGAACAACACCAAGCCTTCTACATGGCCTTCTTTGACCTCACAAAGGCCTTCTACACTGTCAGCAGTGAGGGATTATGGAGCGTCCTCCTCAAATTCAGATGCCCCCAAAAGTTTGCCACAAACCTTCGCCTGCTTCACGATGACATGCAAGCTGTGATCCTGACCAACGGATCCACCGCAGACCCAATTCATGTTCAGACCGGGGTCAAGCAAGGCTGTGTCCTTGCACCAGCACTCATCTCGATCTTTCTTGCTGCAATGCTCCAGCTCACCCTCAGCAAGCTCCCTGCTGGAGTGGAGTTAATCTACAGAACAAACGGGAAACTGTTCAACCTCCGCCGCCTCCAGTCCAGAGCCAAGGTCATCCCATCCTCTGTCATTGAATTACAGTACACAGACGACACCTGCGTCTGCGCACACTCGGAGGCCGAACTCCAAGCCATCGTCTACACCTTCACCGAAGCGTACGAGAGCATGGGCCTTACGCTAAACATTCGTAAGACAAATGTGCTCTACCAACCTACCCCCGCCACGCAGCACTGCTCCTTGATTATCAAAGTCCACAACGAGGCCTTGGACAATATGGACCATTTTCCATACCTCGGGAGCCTACTATCAGCAAGGGCTGA
The DNA here is from genome assembly GCF_044704955.1 of Pristiophorus japonicus. Classification (NCBI taxonomy): domain Eukaryota; kingdom Metazoa; phylum Chordata; class Chondrichthyes; family Pristiophoridae; genus Pristiophorus; species Pristiophorus japonicus. The sequence continues at coordinate 33,784,415 of NC_091988.1, read as the reverse complement.
TGTCGATGACGAAGTCCAACACCGCCTTCAGTGTGCCAGTGCAGCCTTCGGTCGCCTGAGGAAGAGAGTGTTTGAAGACCAGGACTGCAAACCCGGAACCAAGCTCATGGTCTACAGAGCAGTAATAATTCCCACCGTTCGAGATATGGACTATGTGCAGCAGGCACCTCAAAGCACTGGAGTAGTACCTCCAATGCAAGATCCTACAAATCCATTGGCATGATAGGTGCACCAATGTCAGCATTGTCGCTCAGGCCAACATCCTCAGCATCAAAGCACTGACCACGCTCGATCAGCTCCGTTGGGTGGGGCATGTCGTCTGCATGCCCGATCCGACACTCCTAAAACAAGCGCTCTACTCGGAGCTCCGACATGGCAAGCAAGCCCCAGGTGGGCAGAGGAAATGCTTCAAGGACACCCTCAAAGCCTCCTTGAAAAGTGCAACAACCCCACCAACACCTGGGATCCCAAACAGTCCCTTTGGGGCTGGGATATCCAGGATGGAATCATCTGGCTCCAGACCCAGTGACCATAACCCCAATTCCCCTTTCAATGTTAGTCCCAAACCTTAACTTCCATCTGCTACTGACCATCACAATGTCCTCTTAGTCACGATGCTGAAATAAAAGCCACCACAAAGCAAACCTTCCAATCCATCTATATAAATCTATCTATCCAATGTGACCAAGAAATCAACTCATCATCCGTATCCATTCTCTTAGTGACGGTCTTGTGTGTGCCTTTGTCTATCCCACTGATGTCTCTGTGTCAGCTGTGGCTCAACGGGTAGCACTCTTGCCACTGAATCAGAAGGTTGTGGGTTCAAGTTCTACTCTAGGGACTTGAGCACAAAAAATCTAGGCAGACACTCAAGTGCAGTGCTGAGGGACCACTGCACTGTTGGAGGTGCCGTCTTTCAGATGAAATGTTAAACAAGACCCCATCTATTCTCTCGAGTGGACATAAAACATCCTATTTTGAAGAAGAGCAGTGGAGTTATCCCCGATGTCCTGGTCAAGGTCAATATTTATCCCTCAATCAACGTAACATAAAAAACAGATTATCTGGTCATTATCATATTGCTGTTTGTGGGAACCTGCTTGTAGGCAAATTGGCTGCCGCATTTCTCACATTACAACAGCGACTACACTTCAAAAGTACTTCATTGGCTGTAAAGCGCTTTGAGACATTTGGTGGTCATGAAAGGCGCTATATACTTCAAAATCTTTTTTTCTTTCATTCAGTGGCAGCAGCTTGGCTGGTGGAAGTCTGTTGACTTTCAGTGGGGGACACGGTAAATATCCTTGCTCTTTGACCTTGAGCTGGGGGCTGGGAATGTCAAATCAATCTTCTCCTGTTCTTGTCCTTCATTCTCCTCTCCCTCTTCTTGGTCACTCACTGGCTGGGCAGGCTGCATTTCTTGGGTGTGTGAAATGAGAAAGGTACAAGGGTAGAGTTGTGGTGATGGAAGGGCGGGAAAGCATGAGGTGCATTCCGGAAGGAGGATGCCGTATGAGGATACCAGCATTTTGTATCCTTTCAATCCCGCAGCTAGCCAAGAATGGCCTGCACCATCTCCTCCAAGGGGATGAGGTGAGGCTAGGAATAGGAGATGTGCCTTGTGATTGGTGCAGATTGTTGGTAGGTGAGTAATTGGGGATTGTGCATTGAGCAGTGTGCGAGGCGGGGCGTGCATTTTGTAGGTGACGGCTTTTGAAGATGGTCTAACCTTGACCAGTGGTCTGAGGTTATGAAGCTTCTCTGGGCTCTGGAGCCAGGTGGTGGGGGCGACACTGCTGGCAGTGATGGCCTCGGTGATATACGTCCACATCCTTCTTTCTGGAGGGCCTCCTGGCCCTTGTGGGTAAATGGCCTGTGTTGATCCCCTGCACAAAGCTGGTGTGCTGCGTGCAAGATCCTGCATGACCCTTCCCTGGCTTACTGAGCCATTTGTGTTAATGCTGAGAGAGTTATGCCATTTGTTGAGGCTAGGAAGGTAATTCAGCTTTAAGAGCTGAAAATTCACATTTGGGATTTCTTTTCAATGGTATTTTTTTTAAGGCAGAAACCCGCATTGTTGCACCTCATTTTAATATGTATTGCTTCAGTGTGCATGGCTCCTTTAATTTGCAGACCTCTTCATTGCCCCCAATTCCTTGCAAGCTTCACGGACTTGATTCCAGAGGCTGTGAGAAGTTGCAACACTGGATCTGGACAGGAAATCTGTCTCGGGTGCCTCTAGCAATGCTACTGTTATGTCCTGACTCTAATGTACTGACTTACACGAGACACATGCTGAAGTCAAGGTCACTCAGGACCTGCACCTTTAATTCCAGCTCTCCAGTGCTGCACTTGCCTGAGATCTCCCTTTATATACCACAGTGGGACAGGTATGGAGTGTCTCCTGCAAGTGCACCCCTGGTGGTAAGGTATGCTTATTGTTACAGGTCATATCCAGTTACAGTCATGTATAGCATGGTAAGATAGTTATATACAGTAATGTGAGATACATGACATCACCCTCCCCCAAGGTCTTATTGCCTTTATAGATTCAGTCTCTCAGGTGGTCTGTGCTCTCGCGTGGAGCGTCTTAGTTGTGGTTCAGTTGTTTGCCTTGGTGCCTGTTTTTCGTTCGGTGTGATTGCTGGTATCTCGCCTGAGCTGTCTGTTTCGTTCGGTGTGATTGCTGGTATCTCGCCTGAGCTGTCTGTTTCGTTCGGTGTGATTGCTGGTATCTCGCCTGGGCTGTCCGTTGAGACTGCCCTTTCCTCAGGTTGTTCCACCTGTCTGTCCACCAGGTGTGGTGTGAGTTCCACATTGTAGTCTGCCTCTGGTTCTTCAGTGTTATCAGTGAATCTACTTTTTACTTGGTCTACATGCCTCCAGCAGATTTGGCCATTGTCTATTTGTACAACCAGTAGCCTGTTTCCCTCTTTGTCTGTTACTGTCCCTGCAAGCCATTGGGGACCCCGGCCATAGTTTAGCACAAACACTTTGTCCCCTATCTCATTCCACCTCCCCCTCGAATTTCGGTCATGGTACTCAGTTAGCTTTTGACGCTTAGCCTCAACAATTTCATTCATGTCTGGGAGGATTAACGCGAGCATGGTCTTTAAGGTTCGTTTCATCAATAGTTGCGCAGGGGGAACCCCAGTCAACGAATGCGGACAAGATCTGTACGCCAGCAGCAGTCGCGATAGGCGGCTCTGAAGCGTGGGACCTTGGATTCTGAGCATGCCTTGTTTAATGATCTGCACTGCTCGCTCCGCCTGGCCATTGGAGGCCGGCTTGAAAGGTGCTGTCTTAACGTGATTTATACCGTGGTCAACTATAAAATCGTGAAATTCTGCGCTGGTGCAGCACGGACCATTATCACTGACCAATATGTCAGAAATGCCGTGCGTTGCAAACATGGTTATAAGGCTCTCCACAGTGGTGGAGGTGGTGCTCGAGTTTAAAATGGTGCACTCGATCCATTTTGAAAATGCATCAACGACTACGAGGAACATTTTGCCCATGAATGGGCCCGCATAGTCTACATGCACCCGCGACCACGGTTTGGTGGGCCAGGGGCTTAGGGGGGCCTCCCTGGAGGCATTTCTGAGTTGGGCACAAATGGTGCACCGACGGACGCAGAGCTCCAAGACCGCGTCAATGCCAGGCCACCAGACATGAGATCTGGCTATGGCCTTCATAAGGACGATCCCCGGGTGCTCGCGATGGAGCTCCCAGACAAACGCCTCCCTGCCTCGTAAGGGCATAACTACTTGGCTGCCCCACATCAGGCAGTCTGCCTGTAGTGAGAGTTCATGCATGCGCCTATGGAAGGGTTTGACCTCCTCGGGGCAGGCATCGCGAGCCTCTGTCCAGTCACCGGTTAAAACGCATCTTTTAACTAGATATAACGTGGGGTCGTTGGTCGTCCAGGCTCTGATTTGGCGAGCCGTCATGGGCGAACCTGTGGATTTAAAAGGCATTGATTGCCATGACCATCTCACAGTCCTGTTCGTCGGACCCTTTTGGGGTCGCCAGGGGTAGCCTGCTAAGCGCGTCGGCACAGTTGTCTGTGCCTGGTCTGTGCCTTATCGTGTCGTAATAAGCCGCCAGCATGAGTGCCCACCGCTGAATGTGCGCCGGGGCATTGGCGTTGATTGCCTTGCACTCAGATAGTACGGACGTGAGGGGTTTCTAACATAAACTTGGCCCAGAAAAGGTATTGGTGCATCTTTTTGACACCGCACATGCACGCGAGTGCCTCCTTTTCAACCATACCGTACCCGCGCTCCGCCTGCGAAAGTGACCTGGAGGCATAAGCAACGGGCTGCAATTTACCCGCATCATTGACGTGCTGTAAAACGCACCTGACCCCGTACGCTGACGCATCACACGTAAGGACTAACTTTTTACCTGTGTCAAAAAAGGCTAAAACACTCTTGGAACATAGAAGGTTGCGTGCCTTATTGAAGGCGCGTTCTTGGGCGTCCCTCCAAACCAATCGCACCCCTTTCTGAGTAGCACGTGGAGAGGCTCCAGCAGCGTGCTCAAGTTCTGCATAAAGTTCCTAAAGTAATTGAGTAGCCCGAGAAAGGCGCGCAGTTCCGAGACATTCCGGGGCCTGGGTGCCAGGCGAATCGCTTCGGTTTTGCATTCGGTTGGGCGGATTCCATCAGCAGCAATCCTTCTGCCCAAAAATTGAACCTGAGGCGTGAGAAACAGACACTTGAATTTCTTAACTCTTAGGCCTACCCGATCCAATCGACTTAGTACTTCCTCAAGATTGCGGTGATGAGAGTCGGTGTCCCTGCCCGTGATGAGTATGTCATCTTGAAACACGACCGTCCCCGAGATGGACTTGAGCAGACTTTCCATGTTGCATTGGAATATAGCAGCTGCCGACCTGATGCCGAATGGGCATCGATTGTACACAAAAAGGTCTCGATGTGTGTTGATGGTGGTGAGTAACTTAGACTCTTCGGTCAGTTCTTGCGTCATATACACAGATGTGAGGTCAAGTTTCGAGAAAAGTTTTCCTCCAGCCAATGTGGCAAATAGGTCCTCCGTTCTGGGCAGCGGGTATTGATCCTGTAGGGAGACTCTGTTTATGGTAAACTTGTAATCCCCACAGATTTTCACGGATCCATCAGGCTTCATGACGGGGACGATGGGGCTTGCCCAGTCGCTGAATTCCACGGGAAAAATTATGCCTTCCCGCAGAAGCCGGTCCAGTTCGTTTTCAGTCTTTTCCCTCATCACATAAGGCACAGCTCTAGCCTTGTGATGGACCGGTCTGGCATTCGGTGTGATGTAGATTCTAACTTTAGCCCCTTTGAAGTTGCCCACACCTGGCTGAAAGAGATGTTCAAAACGGCTTAGAACTGTTGAGCAGGAGGTCCGTTCCTCTGACGACATGGTGTGAACATCATCCCATTTCCAATTAAGTTCTGCTAGCCAGCTTCTCCCCAACAGGGCTGGGAGATCCCCGGGGACAATCCACAGGGAAAGTCGGTGCACCATCCCTTTGTGTGTGACTGAGAGCATGGCGCTGCCAAGGACTGGGATGATTTCTTTGGTATAGGTCCTTAGTTTGGTGTCGATTTTTGTGAGTTTTGGTCTGTTGCTTTTGTGCGGCCACAGCTGTTGAAATTGTTGAACGCTCATGAGGGATTGACTGGCCCCCGTGTCCAGTTCCATGCTGACGGGTATCCCGTTGAGTAGAACCCTCATCGTAATTGGAGGCGTCTTGGTGTAAGAACAGTGGACATTGATCGTGTTAACCCGCTGTACCTCGGCGTCCCGTGCACTGTTCCAACTGTCTTCTGGTCCGCTTTCCGACCCTTCCGATTCGTATACCAGCCGAGCTGCTGTTTTTCTGCACATGCGAGCCAGATGCCCTGTGTAGTTGCAGTTTCTGCAAACGGCATGCTGAAATCGACACACCCTGGTTGAGTGCCTTCCCCCACATCTCCAACACAGACCATTTCCATTGTTTCCGAAGGATGAGCTGTGTCTGGCTGATCTCCCTTGAGCTTCTCTCAATCTGTTGTTGATTGCTCGCATTGTGGGTTGATGAGGTGTGATCGGCCGTTCATGTGGCCCTTGATTTTGATGGCTTCTGGCGCCACTATCTGCTGTTGAAGGCCTGTTCTCCTGCCTTTGTCTGTGTGTGGGGGTAGCGGTTTGTTTCACAATGTGAACCCCTTGTTCCGATGCCTCGTTGGTTGTCGAACCCGAAGTATAGATCAGCCTCGTTTCTTCATCGCCTGCCAAGAACGTCTCTGCGACCAGTGCTGCTGCCTCTAGAGTCAAGTTCTTAGTCTCTATAAGCTTTCGGAATATGCCTGCATGGCCTATTCCTTCAATAAAAAAGTCTCTCAGTACTTCTCTCCTTAGTTCATCAGGGAACTCACATGAACTAGCCAGCCTTCAAAGTTCCGCCACGAAGTCGGGTATGCTTTGGCCCACACAGCGTCTGTAGTTGTAGAACCTGTGTCTGGCCATGTGTAGGCTGCTCGCTGGCTTCAGGTGGTCTCTCACCAGTGTGCTCAACTTCTCAAACGACTTGCTTGCTGGTTTCTCGGGTGCCAGCAGGTCTTTCATTAAAGTGTATGTTTTCGAGCCACAGCTGGTCAAGAGATGGGCTCTTCTCTTGTCTGCCTTATCGTCGCCCAGCCTGTCTTTGGTCACAAAGCTTTGCTGGAGCCTTTCGATAAAGTCATCCCAATTGTCTCCAGCATTGTATTTCTCATCTGAGCTGTTGGTAGCCATTCTGTGGATTCTGTGATCCCATAACACATCGCCACTGTTAAGTCCTGACTCTAATGCACTGACTTACAAGAGACACATGCTGAAGTCAAGGTCACTCAGGACCTGCACCTTTAATTCCAGCTCTCCAGTGCCGCACTTGCCTGAGACCTCCCTTTATATACCTCAGTGGGACAGGTATGCAGTGTCTCCTGCAAGTGCACCCCTGGTGGTAAGGTATGCTTATTGTTACAGTCATGTATAGCATGGTAAGATACAGTTATATGCAGTAATGTGAGATACATGACAGCTAGCAGGATGACGTTGCATGGAAGGTAAGCGCTGAGGTACCAATCTCCATGCCCCCCAGACCACTTTTCATCCATTAGCATTGCGGCCACTTTCAGTGGCTGTTAACTTCAACACCTGCAACTTTTCAGGCAAACACGAATTTCTCCTCCATTGGCCTAGAAATTTGATTACGCCTTAAAATGAGCGCGCAGGGAGTGGGGTGCACACTGCATGTGCTTGTTCACGTTGGTGCACAATATGAAATTCTTGTCGACAGCTCATTATAATGAAGCAGGCATGCAGACAGAGCTACCTATTGGCTGTTTTTTTTGGGGGGGGACGGGTGGAAAATCAGGGGTCTCTGATGCCACTTAAATGCAGCTAGCATCTCTTGAAGGGAGGAGTGAGATTGTATTCCCCCCTCAGCATGCTGATGGCAAACCTTTGAGTGCACCTATACTGCCCGCCTTATTGGACCCTTAGGTGCTTGTTTTACACTGTAAAACAGGCTCAGCATGATCCAATTTCTAGGCCATTAAGTAGAATGCTACTCTACACGATAGTGCAAATATTGACCCGTAATTTGCAGTCAGCGGCGAAGCATAGGCATTGCCGTTGGTCTCGAAAAAAGCTACCCACAGAGAAGTTTGCCTTTCTCAATGTGCAATTGATTGTAGTGCTTTGTAATGGGAATTCCCAACAAAGAGCTGCAGTGGTGTCAACCAGCTGTCTACACAACCAATCATATTGAAGAAGCAGTCAGCAAACCAGGAAATGAAAAGCAGCTTTTATCCAGACTTTTAACAAATGTTATAGGGAGCAAAATAAACTCTGGGACTTCCACATGCGGATAAGGTAGCAGCTGAAATATCATGAACAAACTTTAAAAAAATGTAAAGTTTTGAAAAGAATTGTATTTTTTAATCATAATGGAGGAACTTCGCACTCCACAAATAAAAAAAATAGTTTTTCAGGACCAGAATGGTTGTTTAGCAGTCAATATGCTGTTAAAACCCTGGTTACACCTATTGCAACAAGGCTTAATATTTAATGGGGTTTTTAACAGTGATATTAGTACAGAAAAGCCTAATTTTTTAATCAGTTCCACACATTGCCGCTGGGGGGGTTGTCCACATTGCAGCCTGTGTCAGGGCAGTGAATGACTGACTGCAACATCAGGATTTCTACGTTTATATGCGCAATGCGCTAACATAAGAACATAAGAAATAGGAGCAGGAGTAGGCCACCTGGCCCCTCGAGCTTGCTCCGCCATTTAATAAGATCATGGCTGATCATCGACCTGAAGTTGCGGACAGCTTCAGAGGAGTACTGACACAGAATGCTGACAGTTTGCCATCATTACCTACTGCAAAACTCCAGGCCCATATGTTGCTTGGTTGCACGACAGCTGTGAAGGAGAAGCTTGGAGATTTTTTTTGCATTCGGAGTCCATACGTATATTTAAATCAACAATTAAAAATGTTTTCGCTAAATATATGGGCACTGCAACATTGACAAAGTCACATTTATTGCCCATGCCTTGTTGCCGGCATTCTTGAATAGCAATTAAAAACATAATTAACATAATAGGAGCGGTAGTAGCTCTTTCGGCCCCTCCAGCCTGCTCCACCATTCAATAAGCTCATGGCTGATCATCAACCTCAACTCCACTTTCCCACCCGATCTCCATATCCCTCGATTCCCCTGTGTCATGTATGAAACCACCATGTAACACCACTGTATTACTGTATACACTCAACCTAGATGCACACCTTGAACTTGTGGGAGACACTCCTTACCTGATCACACAGGTATAAAAAGGGAGGTCCCACGCAGGTCATCGTCTTTGGAGTCCTGTAAATAAAGAGTTACGGTCACAGAGTGACCTTGTCCCCAGAATGTGTCTCATGTGGTTTCATACTGTCGAGTAAGGACTTTACATTGGCGACGAGAAACGGGAATTCACGACCCACGAGAATGGCCACTGGTAGCAGAGAGGAACGGTACTGTGTTGGGGAAGACTGGGACGATTTTGTCGAGAGGCTTCAACAAAGCTTTGTTACGAAAGAATGGCTGGGGGATGCAGTGGCCGACAAGCGAAGGGCTCGTCTTTTCATCAGCTGCGGACCAAAGACTTACGTGCTCATGAAGGACTTACTAGCACCCGAAAAGCCGGCGGACAAAACCTTTGAAGAACTTCGCAAATTGATTGGGGAGCACCTCAAACCGGTGAGTAGCATACATATGGCCCAACACAGATTCTACACCTACCGATGTCGTGAAGGACAGAGCCTACCGGACTTCGTAGCAGACCTCCGACGTTTGACCAGCCTCTGTAAGTTCAGAGACGCCTGCAGGGGGGAGATGCTAAGGGATTTCTTTATCGAGGGCATCGGTCATGCGGGAATTTTCCGCAAATTATTTGAGAACAAGGATTTGACCTTGGAAGCGGCGGCGTTGATAGCTCAAACTTTCATGGCGGGGAGGAAGAGACGAAAATAATATACGCGTGCAATTCTGCCTCTAATGCGGCGATGGATCAGGGAGTCAACATCATCAATGCGACTCAGAGCCCCGGAGGCAGGCAGGGGCAGTCCGACACTCCCCAGGCAGCTATAGACCCCAGAGTAGGACTTCAACAGAGACAATGGCAGGCTGAACGGACATTCACGCCATCACAGTGGACAATGCGGCCCGGGATAGGGCCATTGACACCCAAAAATAGGATACTTAAGAGCATTCAAAGGGACAGTCAGCACGGAATGCCTGGCCATAGTCCCTTTGTTCCCAACAATGGAAACTTGAACTCATGTTGGAGGTGTGGAGGAAAACACTCAGCTAGATCCTGCAGATTTCAACAGTTTGTCTGCAGGAACTGCAATCTCTGTGGCCACTTAGCTCGAATGTGCAGGAAGCCTCCAACCAGACTAATATATGAGGCGGATGGACCAGAAGAGGGTTCTTTGAGGCAGGATGACTTTTGGGGCAAATCGATGGACGCCGAGGTTCAGCGGGTCCATGTGGCGAATATTCACAGTTCATACACCAAAATGCCACCAATGATGATGAGGGTTTTATTAAATGGTATTCCAGTATGCATGGAGCCGGACACTGGGGCCAGCCAGTCACTCATGGGCGTTCAGCAATTTGAGAAGCTATGGCCACTTAAAGCCAGTAGACCCAAATTAGCACGTATTGAGACACAATTATGGACGTACACTAAAGAAATCATTCCGGTGCTAGGCAGTGCAATGTTGGCTGTCACACACAATGGGGTAGTGAATCGGCTGCCGCTCTGGATTGTCCCGGGCAATGGTCCCGCATTGTTGGGGAGGAGCTGGTTAGCCGAGATGAACTGGAAATGGGGGGATGTTCATGCAATGTCATCTGTGGAGCGAAGTTCATGCTCACAAGTCCTACAACAATTCGATTCACTATTCCAACCTGGCGTCGGGACTTTCAAAGGCACCAAAGTAGTGATACACATCACCCCGGACGCCAGGCCAGTGCACCACAAAGCAAGGGCGATGCCGTATGTGATGCGGGAAAAGATCGAGAGCGAATTGCACCGGCTGTTGAGAGAGGGCATCATCTCGTCTGTTGAATTCAGCGACTGGGCGAGCCCCATCGTTCCCGTTCTAAAAGCGGAAGGCTCTGTCAAGATCTGTGGCGATTACAAGGCCACCATCAATTGGATGTCCCTACAAGCTCAATACCCACTCCCCAGAGCGGAGGACCTCTTCGCCCGCTGGCAGGCAGCAAGCTGTTCACCAAGTTGGACCTCACTTCAGCCTATATGACCCAGGAACTGGCCGACGAATCTAAACTACTGACCACCATCACCACGCACAAGGGACTGTTCGTTTATAACAGGTGCCCGTTTGGCATTCGATCAGCGGCCGCGATTTTTCAAAGAAACATGGAAAGCCTGCTTAAATCTATTCCTGGAACGATCGTATTCCAGGACGACATCCTCATCACGGGTCGAGACACCGAGGAACACCTCCACAACCTGGAGGAGGTGCTACGCCGACTGGTAGGCCTGCGACTCAAGAAGTCTAAATGTGTGTTCTTAGCTCCTGAGGTTGAGTTTCTGGGCAGGAGGGTTGCTGCAGATGGGATTCAGCCCACCGAATCCAAAACAGAGGCGATTCGACGAGCACCCAGGCCCTGCAACACATCGGAGTTACGTTTATTCCTGGGACTGTTGAACTATTACGGGAACTTTCTGCCGAACTTGAGCACGTTATTGGAGCCGCTACATGTGCTCCTGCGTAAGGGTTGCGATTGGTTTTGGGGGGACTGTCAGGAATGGGCTTTTGATCAGGCGCGAAACCTACTTTGTTCAAGCAAGTTGTTGATCCTGTACGACTCCTGTAAAAAATTGGTTCTGACATGTGATGCATCGTCCTATGGGGTTGGGTGCGTGTTGCAGCAGGGCAATGCTGAAGGTCAACTGTGGCTTATGCCTCCAGGTCGCTCTCTCAAGCAGAACGGGGATATGGGATGGTCGAGAAGGAAGCACTTGCATGTGTCTATGGTGTAAAAAAAATGCATCAGTACCTCTTTGGTAGGAAGTTTGAATTAGAGATGGACCACAAGCCATTATCACTGTTGTCAGGCAGCAAGGCTATCAATGCCAACGCATTTACTCGCATACAGCGATGGGCTCTCACGCTGGCTGCTTATGACTACTCCATCCGGCACCAGCCCGGCACTGAAAATTGCGCTGACGTGCTCAGCAGGCTTCCACTGGCCACCACTGAGAGGACAGCGGAGCAAAGCGCCGAGATGGTCATGGCTGTCGATGCCTTTGACAGCACAGGCTCCCCCATCACAGCCCACCAGATCAAAATCTGGACAAACAGAGATCCCCTTCTATCCCTGATTAAGAAATGTGTCCTGACTGGGGATTGGGCGCCCGCACACGAAGCATGCCCTGAGGAGGTCAGACTGTTCCACAGACAGATGGATGAGCTCTCCATCCAAGCCGACTGCCTACTATGGGACAGCCGGGTAGTTATGTCCCAGAAGGGCAGGGAGGCCTTCATCAAGGAACTCCACAGCAAGCACCCAGGCATTGTGCTGATGAAGTCCATTGTCCGGTCACATGTTTGGTGGCCTGGAATTGATTCAGACCTGGAACACTGTGTTTGCAGGTGCACGACGTGTGCCCAGCTGGATAATGCCCCCAGGGAGGCCCTGCTCAGTGCATGGCCCTGGCCCACCAGGCCATGGTAACGCATTCATGTTGACTACGCGGGCCCATTCATGGAAAAGATGTTCCTTATTGTGGTAGATGCGTACTCGAAATGGATCGAGTGCATCATTCTGAATTCATGCACGTCATCCACCACCGTGGAAAGTCTAGGTGCGACCTTTGCAACCCACGGCTTGCCGGACTTCCTGGTTACTGATAATGGCCCATGTTTCACAAGCTACGAATTCCGAGAGTTTATATCGGGCAATGGCATCAACCACGTCAGGACTACGCCGTTCAAGCCGGCCTCCAATGGCGAGGCGGAATGTGCGGTCCAAATCATTAAACAAGGTATGCTCAGGATTCAAAGACCCTCCCTACAATGCCGTCAATTGCGTCTCCTGCTGGCCTATAGATCCCGACCGCACTCGCTCACAGGGGTCCCGCCCGCAGAGCTACTAATGAAACGGACACTCAAAACTCGGTTGTCCCTCACTCACCCAGTCCTGACTGACATAGTTGAGGGCAAGCGCAAGTCACAAAATGAGTACCATGACCGTAATTCGAGGGGGAGATGTATAGAAATAAATGATCCTGTATTCGTCCTCAATCACGCCCTGGGGCCCAAATGGCTTGAAGGCACTGTAATTGACAAAGAGGGGAATAGGATCATCGTGGTAAAACTCAACAATGGTCAGATATGCTGTAATGGACCAAGTAAAAAAAAGGTTCAGCATTGACACGGAGGAACCTGAAGAAGACCATGAGATGGAGCTCACAACACCGCCAGTGAACAAGCAACAAGAGCAATCAGAAGAATGGACAGTCCCTGCGGTCAGCCCGGACAGGCCGGAATCATCGCAGGTGACAGACACTCACGTCAGTGTCCAACAACCAGAGCCCCAACTGCGGCGCTCCACGAGGGAGCGTAGACCACCTGAAAGAATAAATGGTCCCAATAAGACTTTGGGGGGGGGGGGGGGATGTCATGTATGTAACACCACTGTATTACTGTATACACTCAACCTAGATGCACACCTTGACCACAAGGGGTGAACTTGTGGGAGACACTCCTTACCTGATCACACAGGTATAAAAAGGGAGGTCCCACGCAGGGTCATCGTCTTTGGAGTCCTGTAAATAAAGAGTTAAGGTCACAGAGTGACCTTGTCCCAGGAATGTGCCTCGTGTGATTTCATACTGTAGAGTAAGGACTTTACACCCTGGACTCCAAAAATCTATCTATCTCAGTCTTGAATATGCTCAAACACTCAGCATCCACAGCTCTCTGGGACAGAGAATTCCAAAGATTCACAACCCTCTGAGTGAAGAAATTCTTCCTCATCTCGGTCTTAAATAGCTGACCCCTTATCCCGAGACTGTGCCCCCTAGTTCTAGGCACTCCAGCCAGGGGACACAACCTCTCAGCATCTACCCTGTCAATCCCCTTCAGAATCTTGTATGTTTCGATGAGATCACCTCTCATTCTTCTAAACTCCAGAGAGAATAGGCCCATTCTACACAATCTCTCATCATAATACAGCCCTCTCATCCCAGGAATCAATCTAGTGAACCTTTGTTACACCGCCTCCAAGGCACGTATATCCTTCCTTAGATAAGGAGACCAAAACTGTGCACAGTACTCGAGATGTGGTCTTACCAAGGCCCTTTATAATTGTAGCAAGACTTCCTTACTCTTATTCTCCAACCCCCTTGCAATACAGGCCAACATTTGCCTTCCTTATTGCTTGCTGTACATGTATGCTAGCTTTCTGTGTTTCTTTCACGAGGACACCCAAATCTCTCTGAATAACATTTAAAAGTTTCTCCCCATTTAAAAAATATTGGCGCTGAAATTGTGGTTGGAGGCTTCCCACGGGCGGATGCCTCCGACCAGAAAAATATTTACGAATGTCCCAGGTGGTCCCAGAGGAACGAACACTTGCGCTATGGGGCCTCCATTCACAGCCCAGCGCAGAGGCCCATGTATTTCAGGCACGTATGTGCACCTGAGATCACGTGGGCCGGACTGCCCATGAAAGTGGCATATCCCCATTCACAGTAATGGTGAGTTCCGTTTGTATGGCGATCACCGTATCTATGAATGGGGATACCCCCCAAAAACACAAACATTTTAAATAAGAAAAACACTTCACATTTAAAATTAATTGAAATTGAATTTAATTAAATGTTTGACAAAAAAGTATTTTCTTGACTTTTTTAATGTTTTAATTGGGGTAAAAATAAATGGCCATTAATGGACAGGGTTTTGATATAAAAATGATTGGTAAAATTTTATTTTTCTATTTTTTAAAACTTACGATGGTAAAAGCAGGCTTTTGCCAGGCTTGAAGAGTTTGAAGGACATTCGCTGGGCAAAAGTTCGGCAAATAGCCCAAATCTCCACCTGTGAAAGCCCTTCTCCCGGGGATGCGTTGGAACTGTCAAAAGAAATGTTGACAGTTTGCAAGTGCTGGATTTTGGCGCATGCACATCGCTGAGAACCAGCAATTGCGGGGCCTCTCTGAGTGCATGCAGCACATTATACATACCCGTGGAGACTGTGATTTTTGGCCCATTCTTCCTACCAAAGTGAATAACCTCACATTTCCCTACATTATACTCCGGCTGCGACCTTGCTGCCCACTCACTTAGTCTATCTATAACCCTGTGCAAACTCTGTGTTCACCTCACAGCTTACTGTCCCACCAAGCTTTGTATCGTTAGCAAACTTGGCATACATTAAACTCAGCTCCTTCATCAAGGTCATGAATATAGATTGTAAATCGCTGAGGCCCCAGCACTACTCCTTGCGGCATCCCACTAATAACAACCTGCAAACCTGAAAATGACTCGTTTATTCCTACGCTGTTTTCTGTCCATTAACCAATCCTTTATCCATGCATTACCTCCAATTCCATGAGCCCTTATCTTGTGCAATAACCTTTTATGTGGCATCTTATCGAATGCCGTTTGGAAATCCAATATTCTACATTCACTGGCACCCCTTTATCTACCCTGCTTTCATACACCTCAGTAAATACGTCGACTATGTCCTGGAGTTCAGCCTCTGTATGTGCGCAGATGCAGGTGTCGTCCGCGTACTGTAGCTAGACAACAGAGTTTGGGGTGGTCTTGGACCTGGCCTGGAGACGTAGCAGGTTGAACAGATTCCCACTGGTTCTGTACTTTAGTTCCACTCCAGCGGGGAGCTTGTTGACTGTGAGGTGGAGCATGGTGGCGAGAAAGATTAAAAGGGTTGGGGCGATGACGCAGCCCTGTTTGACCCCGGTCCGGACGTGATTGATCCGTTGGTAAGGATTACGGCCTGCATGTCACGTGGAGCAGGTGGAGGATAGTGACGAAATTTTGGGGGCATCCGAAACGGAGGAGGACTCTCCATATACCCTCGGGGTTGAGAGTGTCAAAGGCCTTTGAAGGTTGAAGGCGGCCATGTATAAGGGCTGGCGATATTCCCTGCATTTTTCCTGTAGTTGTCACGCTGATGACGTATTTACTGAGGCATACGAAAGCATGGGCCTTATGCTAAACATCTGTGAGACAAAGGTCCTCCACCAGCCTGTCCTCACCGCACAGCACTGCCCCCCCCCCCCAGTTATCAAGATCCACGGCGCGGCCCTGGACATTGTGGACTACTTCCCATATCTCGGGAGCCTCCTATCAATAAGAGCAGGCATCGACAATGAGATCCAACACTGCCTCCAGTGTGCCAGTGCAGCCTTCGGCCGCTTGAGGAAGAGAGTGTTTGAAGACCAGACCCTCAAAACTGCCACCAAGCTCATGGACTACAGGACTGTAGTAATACCTGCCCTCCTGTATGGCTCATATACAGTAGACACCTCAAGTTGCTGGAGAATTATCACCAAAGGTGTCTCCGCAAGATCCTACAAATCCCCTGGGAGGACAGGCACACCATCGTCAGCGTCCTCAGTCAGGCTAACATCCCCAGCATTGAAGCACTGACCACACTCGATCAGCTCCGCTGGGCAGGCCACATAGTTCGCATGCCAGACACGAGACTCCCAAAGCAAGTGCTCTACTTGGAACTTCTTCATGGCAAACAAGCCAAAGGTGGGCAGCGGAAACGTTACAAGGACATCCTTAAAGCCTCCCTGATAAAGTGCGACATCCCCACTGGGAGTCCCTGGCCCAAGACCACACTAAGTGGAGAAAGTGCATCCGAGAGGGCGCTGAGCACCTCGAGTCTCAACGCCGAGAGCATGCAGAAATCAAGCGCAGGCAGCGGAAAGAGCGTGAGGCAAACCAGCCCCACCCACCCCTTCCCTCAATGACTATCTGTCTCACCTGTGACAGAGTCTGTGGCTCTCATATTGGACTGTTCAGCCACCAAAAACTCACTTCAGGAATGGAAGCAAGTCTTCCTTGATTCCGAGGGATTGCCTATGATAATGATCTACCCTGCTGGTTACATCGTCAAAAAACTCTAATACATTTGTAAAACACAATTTCCCTTTCATAAAACCATGTTGACTCTGTCTAATCATGTTATGATTTTCTAAGTGCCCTGATACCACTTGCTTAACAATGGATTCCAGCATTTTCCCGACAACTGATGTCAGGCTAACTGGTCTGTAGTTCTCTGTTTTCTCTTTCCCTCCTTTCTTGAATAGTGATGTTACATTGGCTACCTCCCAATCTGTTAGGACCATTCTAGATTCTAGGGAATTTTGGAAGATCAAAACCAATGCATCTACTATCTCTGCAGCCACCCCTAACATGTAGGCCGTCAGGTCCAGGGGATGTGTGGGCTTTTAGTCTCATTAGTTTCTCTAATACCTTTTCTCTTCTTATATCAATTACGTTAAGTTCCTCACCCTCATTAGATCCTTAGTTCCTCTCCACTTATTATATGCTTCTACTGTGAAGACAGATACAAAATATTTGTTTAATGTTTCTGCTATTTCCTTATTCCCCATAATAATTTCTTCCTGTCTCAGCCTCTAACGGATCAAGGTTTACGTTTGCTCTCTTCCTTTTTACATACTTGTACAAGCTCTTACAATCTGTTTTTATATTTCTTGATAGTTTTCTCTCATTCTACTTTTCCCCTTTTTTATCAATTTTTTGGTCATCCTTTGCTGATTTCTGAAACTCTCCCAATCCTCAGGTTTGCCACTATTCTTTGTAACACAAAAGCCTCTTTCAATCTAATGCTATCCTTAACTTCTTTACAATGGAGTGGCTTGTTATGCATTAAGAGTCAACACTTAGTCCACCATTTTACTTCCCTTGGCGGATCCAGGGCGGTGATGTCAGTGGCGTGCCTCGGTCCCACTGCTGGTTCCATCCCAGCTTCGGAAATTATTTTCCATTGATTGGGCTAGTTAAGCCCACATTGCGAGTTTCCTGGCCAATTAGAGGAAGTGGGTCTGGTGATGTCATTCATGACGCATCATCAGCCGGTATCCTTAAAGGAACCATGCTCAAATTTAGTTTGATATTTGTGCTGTCAGTAGTCTACAGCATTGAGGTGCTGCAAACAATGATAAGCACTGGACAGAGGTGCAGGGCTGCATCCAGGTTCTCCCATGACTCCCTCCATATGCTTCCCAGGGAAGAGAGCTCCCCAGGACACCTACACAGCCTGGTTGTAAATTGCACAGGACACAAGCAGGGATGTGATCAGGAGAACCTGGGTGCAATGGCAAAAATCTTTCAATGATCTCATTAGATCATGAAACATTAGTACAAAGTCTCATCCTGCTGTGCCACTCATCACATCCCCATCACTCTGCCTTCCCTACCCCTGCACATCCTTACTCACTTACAACTTACCTTGCATCTCCACCCATCCCTCTGTATCTACTTTATCACTTCCCCATCTCAATAGCCACCCCTCACACTCACCCTCATCCTAGTGCAATCGTACCAACTAACATCACACAAGGGTAGGCACTTGTGTGTTTTAGCCAATATTTCTGTAAAGTTTCTGTTAATGTGCTGTCAAACATTGAAATCTTTGTTATCAACACATTCTGTTCTTGGACAGATTTGTGTGCACCTTTGAAAGTGGCTGAGTGAGTTGTAGTGAATGGTGAGGCATAATGGTACCCCCCACAATGCTGATGAGTGTGAAAGGAATGGCTTGGGCATTGTTGTAGCTGCATAGTGGTGTCAACCTGACACATCATGTGGCAGCCAGGGTGTATAGCGTGAAGTAAATCTGGCCATGATGAGGCCATCTGTGGCAGCAATGTGGTTGGGTGCTGATGCCTTTGTAGTATCAGGTGATTTGGGAGAAAGTTGGTGTTGTTGTATGTGCTGCTGGCATTGGGGCTGAATGTGGTGGAATTCTGAGGACCAAGATGAGACAGTATAAAGGACACCTATTGCTGATGGACTAGATGGCAGGTGAAGTAGAGAGAACAGAAGCGATCTGTCAATGGTGAGTGAGGTAATGAGGTCAGACTGGATGGAGTCTTGTGTAAAGACTTGCAGCATTCTGAATCTGTTGTGGAAATGCGGTGAGGAACAGCTTGTGGCTGAGGCAAGGTATCTGTCAGGTGGTAGATTTTACTTGACATTTGAAGCTGCCAACTCATCAGCTGATTCAATGGCCACTGATCTCCCACCTCAAATTAACAGGCATGGTCTAGCAACAGCATGAAACCCGTGGGCAAGCTGTCAAATTCAAAAGGTAAGTTTAAAACCATTGTTAAGCGGCTGTAAGCCACTAATCATTTAGCTCCCTCGCAGCTGCCCGTCGGGTCTGCTCAGCACTGGCACTTCCGCCATCGGGAAAAGCAAGTGTGCGCGATTATCAATTCACATTTAACTGCTGACCCGTCACCGATCCCGTCCGCTGAGCATCGGCAAAATTCCGGCCATAGTGTGGGACTGAAGTCACATGTAGGCCAGAGTGGGTAGGGCATTAGGAAATCTTTTGGGTTTATATGAGAATTGGCAGCTTTTATGGACATTCTTTCTGGTCCGCTCATAAATTACAGGATTTAATGAACTTAAATTAATAACCTGCCAGAGCGGGATTTGAACTCATAAACATTGGGAACATTAGACTAGTATTATAACACATTTCTTACCTTACCCAATAATATTTAATGAAATTAAAGCTTCCCTTACAGGTAAGTGATCTCGAGATATGCTAATTAAGAGGTTCAACCATAAAGATAACTATAAAAAAGGGGGCGGGGATCAGATCAGTGAAATTCAAACAAACATACTGCAGTTGTACAGGACCTTAGTGAAGCCTCACCTAGAATATTGTGTTCAGTTTTGGTCTAATCTGAGGAAGGACATTCTTGCTATTGAGGGAGTGCAGCGAAGGTTCATCAGACTGATTCCAGGGATGGCTGGACTGTTATATGAGGAGAGACTGAATCAACTGGGCCTTTATTCAATGGAGTTTAGAAGGATGAGAGGGGATCTCATAGAAATGTATAAAATTCTGACAGGACTGGACAGGTTAGATGCGGAAAGAATGTTCCCGATGTTGGGGAAGTCCAGAACCAGGGGACATAGTCTTAGGATAAAGGGTAGGCCATTTAGGACTGAGATAAGGAGAAACTTCTTCACTCAGAGAGTTGTTAACCTGTGGAATTCCCTGCCGCAGAGAGGTGTTGATGCCAGTTCATTGGATATATTCAAGAGGGAGTTAGCTATGGCCCTTACGGCTAAGGGGATCAAGGGGTATGGAGAGAAATCAGGAAAGGGGTACTGAGGGAATGATCAGCCATGATCTTATTGAATGGTGGTGCAGGCTCGAAGGGCCGAATGGCCTACTCCTGTACCTATTTTCTATGTTTCTATGTAGTTTAATATTGTAGCTCTTTGCACATTAGGCTTATAAAGACCATAAGAGAATATTGCATTGATCTATCATATGCTCAAAGATGTTTTCTAAAACATGCAAAATAGATGACTTATGTTTTTGTACAAAATGTTATAACTACATTAATTGTGCTGCTTGTGGAGAGCTCAAATATTCAACGCATTGCATTTTTCTTTCCTCATTGTTTTTACAGAACTTCTTTGGCCCTATAAAATATAACTATTACTTAGTTATGCTTTCATTCGGTCGTCCCTTAGCTTTTCTATTAGCCAGTATTGATTTAGTTCTAACTGAATTCAGCAGTGATCTTGCTATTTATATTTCAAGCCTATAAATCCCATGCAGAATAGCAGTCAAAAATGAGGAGCCATAGAAAATAAATAGATCATTGACATATTTTACATATAATTTCAATACCTGGGACAGGCAAAATGAACTAATGCAGACCTACATTAAGGTTTTCAGATTGGTTTTTTTTGCTTATAAAAAATCAACATGGTTTCTACAAAATTAGCAGCAAAACACCATTACTGGAGAAATGTGCTCTCATTTTCCATTCGGAATTTTAAAAAGTTTCAAAATGATTATGTACAAGTAAATCATTTCTCGATATATAGCATACAAACATGTTGTTGGGATCAAGCAACTAAAGCAATTGAGTGATTGACTTCCAGCCAGGTCACAAGATCAGGACCTAGTGTTACTTGTAACTCAAATTCAGTTACCTGAGTTTGGCGAGTTTTTGACAGTTTCAGTTGGCTGGCCAAGGTGATGGAGTGTTAAATGAGAGCCAAGATACAGCTTTGAGAAAGGAAAAATTTACGTCTTCTAGCTCACCCAGCTTGAACTGCATGTTCTGCTGGCAAGTCATAGAATTATATTAATGGCCACTATGGAGAAAAGACTCCTGATAGAAGGTGGTTGTATTGACAATGAGCAGTATATGAAAGAGGGGTAAATAGTGAAGCAGGGAATTCGGTGAACGTTATTGTATGTTAATTTTGACAATGTTAGATTTGGATTTATTTTTAAAATAAAGTAAAAAGCAGCATTCCACAAAAAAAGTTTTTATTAAACAACAACAGTGATATCAGAAAGAAATCTTTATTTAATGAATATATAAACAAGCTGGGCAACACTAAATATTTCTTGCACATTGATAACAATGTTTTGAACTTTATATATCTCTAAATGTCCACGAGATAATGATGTACAGTAACAGTTTTAAAACATGCCCATGGTGGTTAACCATACTCAAGGATTCCTTTTGGTACCATGTCAACATCTTCACTACATATCAACAGCAGAACCCATGACATGCCACGAACTTGAAAATAATAGGACTATAGAGGTTACTAAAATCGGACAGAACACTTAAAGGGGGCTACCTGGGGAATCGCTGATCTACATATTCCAGCACGTCACATTCAAACACCATTCTACACAATTACATTGCGGATAAGCATTGTGTCAATATTTTTATGATCTGCTTGTAAACACTATTTGGAAATTAAATCTTTAATCCACTTTCAAATGAAAGTCAAACTGAAATTGCGTGCTTTTTGATACACAAAGCTCAAATACAAAAATTCTTACTGTACAGTAATTGACACAGTATATAGTACAGGCGTAATAACAATCAGAACACCAGTCAAGTTATTTATTTGAAAACAAGCCAAGGGAAAAGAGAAATTGTGTTAATGGTAATCATTTTTGTAACACTCAAAGCGAGATGTCTACCAATGACGCATAAATAAAACATTACTGTCAGTCTGTCACAGTGTTTATTTTAACCAGAGTTCTATGCCAAAGTATCAAAAGAAAATATCTTGAAATTCTGTAAAACATGTAACGAGAAATGTCCTTTTTCATTTGGTAGAACAGTTTTCTTTTGCCCAAAAAGTCTTGTTTTGATGCCCTGATTTGAGGTTAACCTTTATGATCTGTATTACTATAATCTGGGCACAACATAATTCCCCCAATATAATAACTGTTCCAAAATTGGCACATTACATATAAATGATCTAACAGCTAAACATCATTGCTTTTATGCTTTTACTATGACATTTACTTAACATTAGGTCCTTGTGGTAAGAATTTTCTACTTCAAGTATTCGGTGTACTATAGAACATAGAGAACTGCTTGTTAGGGCACTCAAAGGATCACAACCCCAATGTGACAACAATGTTACATACTACTTCGTGTTGCCTGTGTTCTCCAGGAGTGCAAAATTTGCCAGATGTGCTGAACATATTCCAAAGAACTTTGCCCCTTTACTGAAGAAAGCTCTGAGGTTTGGTTTCACTTAAGCAGTAAAAAGTTTTCTATTGCATTTCCACTCACAGCAGCAAAGTGCATCTGCCATTGAGTATGATTATGCATTAAGAACTCAAATTATACAAATGCACAAGTTGCCATACTTAGAAATCAGCTGTAAGATGTTGTTACATTTCTTCAGGAATCTTTCATAATGGCATAAAGTACAACCATTACCATCAGAGAGCTTTGCTACCTCAGCAAGAATTGCACTACAAATCCTGCTTCTTTTTTCCTACTTGCTGACATGTGCTTACACATAGCAATCCCAGTCTAGTGGGCCAGTTCCAGAATTTTAAATACTCTTCCATTTTAACAACGTCTCTTGTAAATTGATCATCTAATGAACATATTCAAACGTACAGTACATTTTGAGAGGCACAGGTTTTTTTGTTCAGAAGGATAATCCTTGTCAACTGTTTGATAATTCTTTCACCTTTAAAACTGAACTTTTCATCGCACAAAAGATAAGTTTTATATTTAATGCATTGTCCACTAAAATGTTAAAAGATTATAAAAGTTCTTATCACTTTCCTACCCATCTGGAAATTTAGATGTGAGCGTAGCTAAAGGTACAAGAGAGTAAGGAAGGATTACCCGTGGAATTCCCTGAACCCATTGTAGCTGCTGAACCTGCAGAAGTTGACAATAATGGGTTAGCTGAAGCTGGGTATAAAAAACTGCAAGCAATGGGTATATCTCAAGAAGGTAGTCAAGGTGCAGCTGAACACCCACCTAATCATAATGTAGGCTTTTCAGAGTACAGATTATTTCCATCTTTCTTAATAGTAATTGAGAATCTTATTGTTTCTGGAATGATACTCTTAATACTGTTAAGGTATACACAAATACAGTTGGATGAAGATTGGCTTTGAAACAATGGTGCAGTGTTTAGTGGTGTAAATGCTGAATGGGTTTCTCCTTTCGACTCACTTCACAATGAGCTACCACAATTTCAGTACTGCCTCACTTTCTGCTGTATCAGGCTTCTTCTTCCTCCAGCATTTTGATGACTTGCTCCAGGACATCAGGGCATAGATCTGAGATTCGTTGAAGCAAGTTGTCGGTGTACTCCTGTAGTGCCACATTTTCCTTTTCTCCTCTCTCCAGCTCCTCTGCTAGCTAGTAAAAACATCAATACATAGTTTAGATTTTGCACACAATTGGTTATTTAGAACAAGGTGACATGTATATCTTACAGTGTTAATGAGCAATGTAGCTGTCACTTGCTTCATGGTTGGAATTAGAAGAGTAAATAACATTACTGTGTTGATATATTTCTTTTATAATAAACATCCCAACACCTTAAGTAGGATCCCACTCCAAATTCTATAAAGGAAAGGGTTCAAAGTGGAAATTAACATAGATTGTATGTTTTGCTTATTTCAGATATTATATATGGAACTTTAATTACCCAAAGCTTAGTTATTTGGATATATTCAAGGAAAGGAAGACTTGCCATACAAATGTAACATATGTCATAATTCTAAGAATGATAGCACTTCATTTAAAAAAAAGAAAAACCAAGGTGAACGAATAAGGCCTTCAAAGAGAACACCATCAAGGGTAAGAAAAAGGTGAGGAGATAAATCAGGATCAGCGAATAGGTGATACAATGCTCATGTTTCATAACCGTTAAAATGGAACAAGGAAGGAAGTTAAAGTAGGAGGTTGTGTGACGAGTCTTGATTTCAACAGTGGATATTGTACAGCGGTGGAGAGATGTGTAGGAAGTGTACTTGCAGCTTAGGAGGAATGACTCGGAAAAACACTGAACATTGCCGTCTCAATAAAACAGAGAGGCACAAAAGGTGGAGATAGGTTAAAGGCTACAAGTGCCTAAAGGCTGGAAGAGAAATAACGTATCAGATGGTAAAGTTTTGTGTGTCCTGTCCATGAGTGTGAAAAAGGAGTTAGAAGAGTCTTCCCAGATAGGAGTGCAATAGTGCAAGTATGGCAGACTTAGACTGTATAGAGAATTAAGTGCTGTGCAGGGGAAAGAAATGTTTGTCACAAAGCGGAAGCTGATGTTCTCGAGACAGCTTTAGCAATGGAGGAGATATGGTCATTTCCTGTGAGATCAGAGGTGATAGCAAGCTCAAGAATGTTAATAGATGAAGGAGAATTAAAAATGGAATCATCATAAGGCTGGAGTTAGCACGAGACCAGCGGGAGTTAAAAGCAGTGCTGGAGTCAGCGGTGGATCAGCGGGAGTTAAAAGCAGCTAGCCGGAGCAGCACCAACGGACCTGTGAGGGGAGAGAAGTAAAAAGAAATCAAAGTGTGACATCACAGGAAAGCACATAAGTGATTTGTTGGTTAGTATTTCTCTCATTTTTTTCTAAACTTGGGCATTGCTTTAAATTAAGAGCCGGGATTAAAAACTAAACAGCTAATTGATATTTCCAAACTTGAAAACTTAATTAGTTAAACAAAATACATTAGAGATGGCAGGACATGCGATGTGTTGCAGCTGCAGCATGTGGGAACCAGTGTAATCTACGGCGACCACATCTGCGGCAAGTGTTGACTGCTCAAGGAACTTCGGCTCCATGTTGATGAGCTGGAGTCCGAGTTTCAGACACTGCGACGCATCAGGGAGGGGGAGAGTTATCTGGATGCTGTGCTCCAGGAGGTAGTCACACCCCTTAGGTTAAATAATTCAAATTTGGTCCGTGATCAGGGACAGGAGGCTGTGACTACGAGTGAGGCAGGTATGGGGTCCCAAGATGCAGTGATGGAGGAGCCTCGGCCTTGCTCTTGTTCAACAAGTACGAGGTTCTTGCTCCGTGTGGACGGGAGCAGGGACTGCAGGGAGGATGAGCAACTAGACCACAGCACTGTGGTACAGGGGGGCATTCAAGCTGGGAGAGTAAAAAGAAAGGTGTTAGTGGTAAGGGACAGTATAGTTAGGGGGATAGATACTGTTCTCTGTAGCCGAGAGTGAGAGTCCCGAAGGCTGTGTTGCCTGCCCGGTGCCAGGGTTAAGGACAGCTCCTCTGGGCTGGAGAGGAACTTAAAGGAGGAGGAGAAAGATCCAGTTGTCGTGGTCCACATAGGTACCAATGACATAGGTAGGACAAAGAAAGAGGTTCTGATGAGGGAGGATGAGCAGCTAGGGGCTAAATTAAAAAAGTGGAACCACAAAGGTAATAATCTCTGGATTACTACCTGAGCCACGAGCAAATTTACATAGGGTAATAAGATCAGAGAGATGAACACGTGGCTCAAAGTTTGGTGTGGGAGAAGTGGGTTTCGATTCATGGGACACTGGCACCAGTACTGAGATAAGAGAAAGCTGTTCCGTTGGGACGGGCATCACTTGAACCAGACTAGGACCAGTGTCCTCGGGCTGTAGAGAAGGCTTTAAACTAAATAGTGGGAGGGATCAGGTCAGTGGAAATTTAAAGAGTCAAAAAGAAAGGAGAAGGCAATAGTGCAGGGTAGTGATAAGGGCCATGATAACCAGAGTGTGACAGGAAGGGACCGAGCGTATAAACATAAAAGTGCATCAGAAAGTGTGGTCACATGAGGGAAAAATGGTAAAAAGACTAAGGAAAAGCTTTTTATCGGAACGTACGCAGCATTCGTAACAAGATAGATGAGTTGATGGCACAAATAGAAATAAATGGGTAAGATCTGATAGCTATTAGAGACGTGGTTGCAAGGTGACCAATGCTAGGAACAGAATAATCAGGGGTACTTGCCATTTCGGAAAGATAGGCAGAAAGGAAAAGGAGGTGGGGTAGTTCTGTTAATAAAGGATGAGATCAGTGCAGTAGTGAGAAATGATACTGGCTCAGAAGATCAAGATGTAGAATCAATTTGGGTGGAGTTAAGAAATAATAAGGGAAAGTCACTGGTGGTAGTAGTCGATAGACCCTCTAGCAGTAGCTACACTGTAGCACAGAGTATACATCAAGAAATAATGGAGGCTTGTAAGAAAGATACGCCAATAATCATGGATGATTTTAATCTTCATATTGATTGGACAAATCAAATTGGCAAAGGTAGCCTTGAGGAAGACTTCATGGAGTGTATTCAGGATGGTTTCTTAGAACAATATGTTGTGG